>NW_023998416.1:4011649-4366749 GCF_014805625.2 Glossina fuscipes
TTCATATATACACACACAATTGCAATTTCATCCACGTTGAATTGTCCCTATTCATGGAGCTGCAAGAAGTAAACAAACCATAAACGAAATGATAAACGACTGTGTTTGCAAATGCAAACATTTCGCAGAAGCATTGTCAAGACAAACACCTTATTGTGATTGCAACGAACTCATGCTCGAAGGAACTAATGAAAATATTTAAGCACAACAAGCAGAGACAGTGTAGTCGGGTAAGCCTGATGATTAAAAACCCTGCACTATTTCGCTTCATACAGTTTTCTATTTCTCGTAAGAGACCTTATAGGGAAGGAGCTCCAAAGTATGGACCGGCTCCTTCCACATTTTGTAACGTTAACCCGCTTGTCAAGGATATGAATTGTTTAAAGTATTCAAACTCAAACTTAATTGCCATAAAGAGACTTACTCTTCTTAAGATTCCTTGTATAAAGTGCCATCCAAAAATTATACCTGTATGGTCCAAATTTGGACCATTTTTATATCAAATTACTATAACGGCTCAATGTTCGCTACAAGGAAAAACTCTAAATAGATGGCGTAACTAAAGGTAACTCTACCTTAAGTCCTGAAGAAAGTTTGTCCAAGTAAAGGGTAATTCATAAGTAAAGTTCAATTCATTTCGAACGTCATTGATCAGCACTGACGTTCATATTGAGTGACTGAATTATCGCATTTTGTGTAGAACCCTTTAGCTAGTGTTTACGATGGGCGTTAATAATATTTTAACAATTTTTTTCTTCATGTTTAACTTATACTTACCATAATTGCTATCGCCGCCCAAGCATATTTGAAATTATATGTTTCCAAGAAGAGTTTTTTCTTATATAAAGTTGTTTTGTTGTGCATTGTTGGAAATGTTGATGACCTTGACAAGGATGACTGTTTAGACATATTTGCAGATTTTTTTGTTCGTTTTTGTATACTCCACGTAACATGTCTTATACTGTAAGAAAAAATAGAAAAATTAATGAAAATATAGTTTTAAAACATGATATCAATAAGTTTCTTTACGTCCAAGTGAGTAAAAGATTCACAGTGCGACATGGTCTATCTTTAAATACCCTACACCAGCTCCGAGTTATTCATACAACGATTTTTCAAAATAAAACGTCGTAAGGGAAGTGGCCGAAAAATTGATACGATTCGAAACATTTTCAACAGCATTCACTCATGGCCCGGTCGTGTTGCAAATTTCATCAAAATATCTCAAAAATTCCGACTTTTAGATTAAACATAAGAAACAAGATGAACAGACAGGCCTAGCTATAAAAATATGTGGGTTTATTCCAAATTCGTTCGGGTCACGCATGAGTATACCCTTGCACTACAAGTGGTCTAGGATGTAAAGAGTTGAGCATGAATTACGTTGTTAAAATATTGTTAAGAATGTTTACTCGTTCGCTACCAACCGTCACGTCTATGTGAAACAGCCATTTCTTACCACATTGCGGCATCGCATTTATGGAAAACAATTGTTTCTCACTACATCGCGCCATCACATATATGTCGTATATTCGTACCAGTTTAAAAAATCATCGAGTGTCGTGAACGTCTTTCTCGCGGGACAATGGAAGCGAACGAGTTAACCTCGTCATTGCTTGCCTTTATGCATCCGTGATTAACTGAGTTTAATAGCCGTTTTCATCTTAAGAATTCCATTTATTTGCGATTTATATTAATTCTAACTACATCTCGAAGGATTAGAAAAAATTATTAGAAAAATGTAATTATTACGAATTATTATAATTTTTGACGAAAAAAATACTTTGGTGAAGTTTTGTCTTGTCTCAGCATATGGCAGGTATTGATTTCCGTCGCAGCCAGCTTGCTAGTGCCGGCATGCGCATACAGAAGACACATTAGTTATGTAAAGATCAGCAGAGACTAAAACATTCCTATTAGGAACGAAATCATTTTGTTTATCATTAACTGAAGATTGAACTTTGAAAGGTTATTCTCAATTGCTTGTTGCGTAATCGTATTTTCATTGTTAACGTGTTTCGAGGCGTTAGTGCCGCGTTTTCGAAATTTTGAAGCGCGCTGCCGGGGTGTAGGTAATGACTGTTGCAATACGACGTCTGTTTTGTTTATAATAAAGATTCATTTTCATTTAAAACATGCTTGTAATATTAAAGAAGAAGAAAAAAAAGGTGGATAGCTCTGCATAACCTTTTTTTTTTTGTGAAATATTATAATATTTGGGCGCTGTGTTTCTTTCAAGCAGTGCCTTGTAAAAAAAAGGAAACAGATTACATTAGCATTGTTGTTGCTATGCTTTCTATATTACGCGCAACTGTTGCTTACGTACTAAGTTACGTTTATGCTATTATCATACATTTTTAATAGAAAATCTTATTCAATTAAAGCCAGCAGCTTAGTTTTTTGCAGCCCCAGAGTATAATAAAAAAAATTTTCTTTTATTATATTAAGAGATTTAATCTATAGTTTTTGTGAGACTGCCTTGCTTCTCTATTCATATATATTTTTCTATGTCTTACGACCATTTTATGGAAATATACTCAATTTAGGGCAAATTTAGTTTCTAACCTAATAATCTATTGTTTAACCTTAAGGTACATATAGTATGGCACTCCCCAAAAGATAAGTACATCAGGAGAGGGTTTTCGCAAAACATATAATTTCCCGCGTTTTTTTTAAAAAGGCATTACAATTTTGTTTGAGTGCATAAGTGGTTTACGCTGAACAGAAGGAATTACTTTAATCATAGTTCTTGTACATAGCAGTTGCAATGAAATGCTCACATAATCGCAATAGAATGAACTAAAAGAATGAACTAAATACGTCATCCGAAGTGTACTTGTCTTTATTTTGTATGGAGTGGGCAAAAATAAGCGAACTTTTCTGTTACTATTATTAGGTATATATTACCGGAAGTTAAAATTAAAAAAGAAAGAATTCAAACAACGAATAAACTCTTAACTAATTATGTTACTTACTTAAGTGGGAGAAAAAGGGATTAGTTATCTGATGAACTGTGGTATTACGGATGAGCCAATGGAAGTCATCTCTTCATAAGTTTCTTGTGCCGATCCCACCACTTCCTCTACTGTCACTTTCATTATGACATTTTAGCGGACGGAAAATATAGCTTATGTTGAAATAGTTTGGTGGTAAAAATGGATAAATCGATTTATCATTGCATCTTAGGTGCCGCACTAAGCCGCCTCAGAGAGGCGACTGCTATTTTGTCTCAGAGAGGGTTTATCCAACTACGACTTCTCTCAGTGAAAGTACAGTTTGAGCTTCACGCAATAGTATAATTTATTCCTCTAAAGTATAAAACACAATTTTCTGTATTTCTCAATAAATCAAACGCCAAACGCACAAAACTTTTTTATCCGGGTTAATTACAAGGAAAATGCTGCTAGTTCGTGATGGTTGATGCCAAACAGATGCAAAAATAATAGCGCAAGTCTGGGTAAACATTAGCATTGGCAATAAGGCCGAATATACTTGACGCACTCGTTAGGATCTTTAGCTACGTATTGCGAGCTGCTCCAATCTAATGGGCGCTATCATCAACTATTGACGAGATTTAGAAAATTTTGAAGTGACAAATGGTTGCAATATACGAAATTATATTACCGGGCGATTTTTATTTTTCAAACTTGACGAGAAAACATTAGCAACACTAAAGTGGAATTTACTGCATTGCCCAGCTGCACTCACGAAACATTATTTTTTTTGATTAATATTGATTTTAACCGAAAAGCCTCTGCACATCCGAGCACGGTTTTTATTCTTGCGACACTAGAAGAATGGACTCTTTTATGGATAGATTTATGGAATTGGTGCTCGATGGAAAATACTTAGTTTACAGTTGTCTTGAATGAAACGCTTTTTTTTATGCGGATGTATATATGTTGTATTGAGAAAAACAAGCCATTCTCTTTAGCTTTGTTTTATCATCGGTGCGTTTGCATTTAGTTAAAAATTCTATTATACTTATTGACTATAAGTTTACGATAAGTGTTTTTGATAGTTCGCTGATATTGTAAATGTCCCTAAATTCACTTAGGTTAATTAAATAGATAAATAACCTTAGAAGGACTTGAGATAGTTTCACCTTTTACCATACCAATCGATTTAGAAAAGAATTCGATTTACAAAATAATTCTGAATCGATCTAGGTCTGTCTGTCTATCTATCCGCCTGCTATCTCTTGATATATTTTTCTGTTCAACTGAAATCGTTGGATGTAATTTGGTGCATTGACGTGTTTGCCACAGAGATAGCATTTATTGAAAATCGTTTGAAGCCTCGACCACTTTCCAAGTGGCACCTTATTTTAAAAACATCGTTGTATGAATAATTGTATTAGGCGAAGTGTTGTAGAGGAGTTAATATTGGGCTGTGGCTGACTGTAGTGTTCGTTTTTCACTCTATTAAAAAATCGTTTATGACTTTTAAGTAGACTTTATCTGAAGGCCTTGAAAAATTTGAAGTTGTAAGTAAAGATTTTCGGCACACTGTTTACAAATCAACTCAACTACTCTAGAGAAATTCTATCAAACTCATCATCGTTTCTTTTTTAATGTTCACTCATTGAAAGTTTACCTTGCAAGCATGCTGTCAGTAAATTTTTTTGCAGCCGCTTTAACATTAATCAATTTCAGTAACGATTTTAACGCGTAGTGTAAGAACGAATTATATCGTTTCGTTTCCGTGAAGGAAAGATAATTAGTGAGATTTTCAAAGAGAGAGAGGCATGCATTTGTTACTTTGCGGTGAACGCAACATATAAGCATTTTATGATTCTTTTCAAACGTTACTTTCCGGAGAAAAGTTAATCGCAAAGGAATTGTGTACTGATATGGCAAAGCAATCGCAATATTTTGCGTCGACCCAATTTATGAAGAGAGCGGACTCTGTTGTGAGGCCGTCAATGCAAACTCTTCGCATCTGCAATAATCAGTGTGAGATTGTTGTGTTTTGCTTGAAGTATTGCGTAGTTTTGACTAAACGTCGTTTATACCATAATTTGTATATCTCTTCAGGAAAAAAAATAGATAAATACTATGATATCTTAAACTCTTTAGTAATATGGCAACAGGTGATCGTACGTTTATTATAAGGAGTTCAAGAAATACAAGATACTCAATGCAATTTTTGAAAGCGGTTCAAAAATATCTTTGCCAATTTTACATGAAATTGAAAAAATTGTTAAAGGGCTAAGAATTAATTAATTTGCAGGGAACATTACTAAAGTGTCTTCAAAACAGCTGCTCTAGAAAATTGATTTATTATTGGCGCTGAGATTAAAGCGCATACCTTTTGCGTAGAGGTACAAACGTTATCCATTGCTTTTGTGCATTATATGTTGAACCCATCATCCACAAAAAATACACATAAATAATATTTCATTTTTTCAATTAAATTGAGAGCTTACCCCGACAGTCGAAAAATGTAAATCATATATATCGATAAATGTTGCAATACGAATAAATCGCAGTTTTTCACAGTATAGTTATATGGTTAGAAAAATCATTTGGAAAACAAATAAGAAAATTGTATTCGGTTGCGACCGAATTTTTCATACCCATCACCATTATCCTAAAAAAAATTGGGAAAAAGTAAAAATATTATATACATATTTCATAGCATTGAGTGGGCGTGGCTGATTTTTGATATTCTCTGCGCGTTATAAAGCTACTGAAAACAAAATGAAGTTTTGATATCTTATAATATTGAGTAGGCGTGGTAAAATTATTTAAATATTCTATACTACAGTATGGTCCACAGTATATGCGTTCAAATAGCTATAGTTGACGAGTAACCAAAAGACCAATTTTTTATTACTTTTGAGACATAGATGTGTTCCTAGTTTACATGGTACTGTGAGTCTGTCCTTAAATCGATTTGGACCATTTTCAATACTAAGCTGCGCTCAAAAACTTCCAACGTTTCTGCCCAATTTGAAGTCGAAAGTTTAAGGAGAATGCTTGCATGAAAGGTTATACAAGTGGACGGACGGACATGCTTAAATCGATTCAGAACTTGAAGCCGATCAAGAATATACACATTTTGTGGGGTTTCTCAATCTCTTTGTTGGGCGTTGCAAACGTTTTGTCAAAATGAATATGCCTCTCATCTTTTAGTGATGGGTGTAAATAACACATCATCTGATGAACTACGAAAATGGATTAGTTTTCATAATTATGTGCATTTATGTGTGTATTGTTTTTATTTAACATTGAAGTAATCGGCATATAATTCGATAATTTTGCATTTAATGCTAAAATTAAACCAAAATATTTAAATTTCAATTTTGCATAATTAGAAAATATCTTGCAAATATACGATGATATTATAATTATTACTTAAGCAAAGTACACAAAAAATTTTCTATATAGCAATCTTATTAAATAAATTGTAATTAAATTTCTTATCATATTTGGGAAGACTTTTTTAAATAATTAACGAAAATATCCCTTTACTACGAGTAAAACGAGAAATTCTGGGCAGGATAAATACATTGGCGCTTTTTTTTTAGATGCCAGCAACAGAGAGAATATAATAATCTTGTCTTCACTCAGATACATTTATTGAAGGCATTTGCTGTTTTGACCAGTGTGAGGTTTTGCATCAATTTGCCTGGTTGTGTCTTTGTCCCTATATCAAGTTCATGAAAATTCGAATGAAGAGCGGATTGTTTTCCCTCGTGGGTGTAGATCGAGTGCGAGAACTTGTATTCACGGATAGCTGGTATAGCAAAATCCTACAATTGAAGCTTAATGCAGCCACGAGGTCACCTCGAAGTACTTCCAAAATGCTATTATTTTTATAAATCAGCTTAAGATAAAGTGAGGTTAAGTAAATCATTGTTTCGATCGTTTCACAATTTGATTTTATTTATCATTCAAAAACATGAATACTTGGTGGGGTCTCTAATGCTTCCGTCAGCCTATCGCAAATGTTTTCGTAAAATGGATATACTCCCCATTCTCCGGTGATAAGTATGAAAATCAATCTATGCTGCCTTTTGGGATATGACAATTGCTAGTGGCAATCCAGGTGAGAGTCTCACTGACTTTCGGGTTTACCGTTCATGTCGTTGATTTATTTAATGGGGATCATGCGGCTTGAATTACGTAACGCCCTCAATCCCCATCACAATAGAACGGAACGGCCCTTTGATTATACATTTCAACAATATGAGTTGAGTTAAAATGAAAGTGGGATAGTAATCCTTCAACATCAACATTGATTACCTTGCGGTCCGATGCGGTTTAATAGTAGCAATGTCCACTGTTGCAATTTCTTTTAAAATGTAATTGCACACCAACCAATAGATATTGTAAATATTGATTTATTTATCATTCAATACATATATATATATTTTTTTTTGCATAAACATTTATTTTGATGAAATTTTGAACGGAGAAATTAAGCCTTGAGCTAGGGGATAGAATACAAGTAACTCAATCTAGTAAAATAAGTAATATAACAACAATATACATATATACATATATATGTGTAAGCACGTGTATGTGCAAGTATGTAAAATTTATGTCCATCAAACCCTTTTGTATTTGCGTATGCAGGTGCGTGCAGTTCATTATAAAATGTAAGTGCAAAATTAATAAAGTTTAAATATAAATAAGCCCTCGATAATAAAGTGTAAACAAAATGAAATAAATAGCACTCAAAGAGGTTGCCCGGTGACCACAAGAACCGCTATTTAAATATAAAAATGTAAACACCTCGCTTGAATGTGCGATACGTGGATGCAAACACATGCAAAAATTATTGAATTGCCTTACCCGTGAATTTAAATGAATTGCACGCAATGCCACTTCACACTGTTGTCCTGACGTTGGTGACAAAAATAAGCGACAGGCCGTTGATGGTAAATTTGTTTTATGTAAATTTATAGTGAGTTGATGAAGTATTTTTCCGCTCAAATAATCAAAAGTCATGGAAACCGTACATCCTTAAGCCATTGAACGTTATTGGAAGGACTTTATATTTAATCAACAGCTTTCTAATAATCGCAAATAATTATTTGTGTTGAATAGTTTGCATCACTTTTAAATTCGTTTGCCAATTTGTATTCGATATCTACACTTTCGCTAAGGGGAAAATAATTCCCATAGATGTTATGGCAGACGGACAGATGACCATGATAATAGTTAAACAGGCTCAGTCGCATTCCAAATTTGAAAGTGGCTAAGAATTTATATACTTTATGGAATTTTTGTTTTTGTGCGTTACAAAGGTACTGAAAAAAATTTAAATTTGATTCACTATTATATTGGGTAGACTTGGTCAATTTTATCCAATTTTCTAGAGGTACAACAGCATCGCCTTCACATTCTCGTACCTCTATCTGCTTTAGCTGGGCAAGAAACCACTTTTTTATTTCTTTTGAAAAACTGAGGCGTTCTCGGTCTACTTGACACTGTAGACGTGTACTTCCACCCATTTAGCCCATTTTCAATACCAACCAACGTGCAAGAACTTACAATGTTTCTGCAAAATTTGAAGTCGATAGCTTAATTTTTGCAGCTACGAGAATTTTTAAAACAGATATTAAACAGACGGACAGACTGACAACCAGACAGACGGACATACTTAAATCGAATCAAAATTTGTTGGTAATTAAGAATATATATAGTTTGTGGGGTCTCTGAAGCTTTGTTTTGGGCGTTGCAAACGTTTCGACAAAATAAATATGCCTCTTATCCTTCGGCAATGGGTATGAAAATTAAACTTTTCTTCAGATGTTCTTAACGCTTGAATGCGCGCCCAATCTGTATAATATTGTACTTTAAATGGAGATTCCAATATGCTTCAAAATTGAGAAAAATATTTATGGAGGTCTGTGGTCTCATATATGAAATCTTATTAAATTTTGAATACCGAAAAAAAATTAATATTGTCAAGGCATCTCGATTTTTGATTTCCATCGCCACCAACGTCTCGGAAACTCGCAACAACGTAGAGAGCGACGAAAATATATAATTTTCGGAATTTCTTTGAAGAGACAGGCTTTGATCATTCGACTAAACCAAGTGCACTGCAACCAGCATTTATCAATTACATATATCGAGCATAACTCTAGAAGGATTACGTTCAAAATATTTTGCGCCTTATATTCAACGCGAGCTTAGACATAGATTTAATGAATTTACATTCATTAACTTAACCTTTTAATGCATATTGTTGCCAATTGTCTACATTCCAACTGCATTTAATTTTCAAATTAAGTTTTAAAAAAATTTAATTAAAGACAATTGAAAATAAATTAGAGCTAACAACAATATGTTTTTAACGGTTAAAAAATATACAATGCAATGGTATATATATAAAGGGATATGAAGTTTTAAACATGTAATCGTAATTACATCGCAATGCGTTTAATGGTTAAAGCAACACCTATTCAGTGTTAAGCTTAGGCCAACGTTTGTGCTTTTGTCAGATTTCTTAAATATGTGCATCGCATGGCTGCGTGTATACGGAATCAAGTGAATTAAATATTTTATTTATTGCTTAAGCATGAATAGTAGAGTAGAGAGGATAACAGACTCAAGCCAACGACGAGCAGAGTTTCATCATATATGACCTTATACTTATGTTACAAGATGTCCATGCGTTTGTAAGGATTGCTTTACTTTTCTTTTTTTTCTAATTTTTGGTTCAAATGAAGTTTCTTGCGGCAAATTTGACTTGGGCGTTTTGTTAGCCTATATCGGTTCATAAATAAAGTTATTACTATTTCCACATATCAAACAGATACGTGTAAAAGGATTGATTGCCTTTAGGGTGCTATAAAGTGATCTTAAATGTGTTTACTATCCACCACAAGCACTGCTTGCAATCACTGCTATTGTTATTGTTGCTCTTGACTTAATTATTATATGACTGAATTTACGCAGTTTATTAACATGACAATCGAACTGCTGCGGGTGACGATAAGCTGCCATACAATGTGAAAACATCAAATGGAATAAATTAATATGTGAGCATTAAATTACACATATACATACTTATGCATATTTATATAAATTGCACTTAATGTGTAAATAAAAGAAAATAAATGAATCGTACATTTTTAAAGTGACCTAAGTCGGTATTGCGAAAAATTGTTTTCTTTAGCTGTCCATTTTTTGACCTTATGAGCAGCGTACTAGGAAAGAACCGTGACTACCAGGCCAGTGTTCGCGGGTTTAAATCTTAAGCGCGGTAGAGTTCACTTTGGTCGCAGCTGCAGTGAGTGTTTAGTCGGGTAAGGCATTATACTTACACGCCCACTACGTTGCGGCCGCAAACTTTCCTACCTCTTTTTTTTTGTTTACTTCTTCCTGACCGTTGCCGTGTTACACGAATAGGGAATATCTGCTGAATGATTCGTCCATTTTTTTTTCTATCTACACGTCGAGTTCTGAGAGTTCATGGCCAGCATTTATGCTTCCAATGAGTTCGTTGCGTTATCTTTCATTCAACTATTCTCAGTTTCTTAGGTTATTTTACAAATCGATTGTGTACAGAAATTTCTGACGACTTTTCACTGACTATTAGCCTTTAGTTTGCAAGCTTGATCTTCTCGCTCTTCGGTTTAGCAGATTACCATTCAACCGCTTCGGAGTAATGGTCGTTGAAACGTTTTCTATTCTGTTCTTTCTCTGAAGTTGCATTCATTCTTCATAATTTTAACTTTATGTCACTGCGCATGGTTACCTACAGTACGACAAGAGCCTCAAGTTTCACTTGATCGAATTCTTAGATAGAAAACTGATTTCGCTCCCCACGCTTGTTGTATACAATTTTTGCTTTTACCCTTATATGCTTATTTACATACACATATTTCTTAACTTTTATGCATGTATGCATCTATATACTTGTATACTTTGACATTTATATACTTTTGCACTTATATGTTTATATACTGATGAAGTAAAACTTATACATTTATATACTTATAACCTTAAATGCTTGCATATTTATATACTTATAAACCTACAAGCAGTAACATATGAAATCTTTGTGTCCAATAATGGTCCAGATTACACACAATACGAAATCAAAGCGAATGATTACATTCTTGATCCTCAGAGCATGTACGACTTCATTTTTCGAATGCAAAGTAATTTAAATTGCAAAATATATAAAATCACTTTTTTTTTTTTTTATTAATGTGCAGGTGAAATAAACAGACTTAGCGCACTTTTAAAATAAACGAATAAAATATCTCTTAATAAACGAAGAATGGGAGAATGTAAAAACTCAATAAGTAAACACGTTCCTCATACGTTCACGTTTGTGTGTCGTTCAAGGCGACTAAAAAGTTAAGTAATTAATTAAACAAGGCAATGAGGGACATACCCGTGAAGATGAATTTTGAATGTTTGCTGCTCTATAGCCCGACCTGCCCGATAGTTTAACTTAATCACTTTCAATAAATTATTGTTTTCACAAAGTAGAGTTGGACTAATGATGTAAGTCGATTATCCAACGAAATTATTGACTTTATCAGAGGAATGGAATGGTTACGGTTGTAATAGGGAAAGAGATGAACACTAATACCGACAGTACTTTTTTCACATGCATGTACATCTTTGGAGTTATACTTTATTCTATTTTTCTTATATTTCTCTAACATTGCAATGGCACAGGCGATTCCAAACGACAATAACAAAAACAAAAAAAAAAAATAAAAAAATTATTATATACTTATACGGGATAGTAATGCTCGCCTTCAAGTATATCGAAAGAGTTTATAAACCAACATAAGTAGTAATATAAACTAAAATATATTTAATACGAATTTTTATGTAAATTTTCAATCTTTCTACCGAATGTATATATATATTTTCTGTGTTGTCTATAGGCAGTGCTTATAACATTGATTAAATATCTAAATAACTGCATTGCTGCTGATGCGTATATTCGACGTTGCAATCAATATTTTACGAATTTGGTTACATGTAAGCTAATTATGTATATTTTAATATGTAGATGGCATACTAAGTTTATTAAAACGTTTGCTACATTGCAGAAAGACGCTTCAGACACCATATAAAATACATATATTCAAGATCAATGTCAGCTGTTGCGTCTAATTGTCTCCTTTGCTCATTTGTCCGCCTGTATAATGTCTATGGCAAATATCGGCTTCAAACTTGTCAAAAACGTTGACAGTTCTTACAGGTAAGCTTGTACTGAAGATGGGCTTAAGTCAATTAAAAGACACGCCTGCAGTGTAACAAAAATTGAGAACACTTCTGCTGCAAAAAAATTTATTTGCTTACTTTTTATTATAAGCGTAACGGTCAAAATCTTTCCGTGTACTCTATGGTTGATTCACGCCCATTTAAGACAAGTGGCCACGTTCAGTGCTACAGAGTATCAATAACTCATTGTTTTTGCTTTTTGTGCCTGTGTTTTTAAGGTAAACCTGTTAAGGGTAAAAGATTCGGGTATAGCCGAATGTAATTTCTCTGATTATTTAAAATATTATTCTGTTTTTTTTTAATAAAATCATAAGTTAATTAATTAATTATTAGCTCGAATGACAAAGCTATTATCGCTACAGCCTCATCAAGTTTTGCATTATGAGAACAATTCTTTCCATTATAGTTTTTTCCCTCTATGTTCATATCTGATTACTTTCAATAATTGTGTTCGTTGGATAAACGTGGGCAGAATCTTTAATAACTGCACTACTACTACTGCACTATACCAATTTACTCCACACATTTCATAACAATATCAAGCTTTTCATTTTACATTTTTTTGGTGTTAGTTTAAAAAAAATTTTCTGACAATCTGAAGAGGAAAGCAAAATTTATTTTAATTAATTTGCTGTCGTCAAGTTTTTGCTGTGATTGTTGTAATTTTTGTTGTAATGTAAATATTTTTATTATTCAGCTTTATTATAGGATGTTTTATCGCAATCCTTTAAAGAAATAAAGGGAAACTATTTAAGTGTAGTCAGATTTTTCTTTAAATTTTTAAATTAGAAATAGTTTCGGGAGTCGAATTTTTGGGAACAAAAAGTCATATTTTACCCCGTTTATCTATCTACTTTCAGTTTTTTGGAACTTCATCTGTTAAGTTAAAAAACTAAATTTATATTCTCGAGTTAAGAAAAGGTAACAAGTTTTAACGTAAGTGACAAAGCTTTCAGGATATTTTTTTAGCAATAACGTAACGTAAAGTATTACCAATCCTTAAGAAAAAGTACAGTTTGACAGCTGACAATTTAAGATTAGTAAAAAGGGACTATTACACGAGAGAGCAACGCATTTTCTGCGCAATGAAAAATAATTCAAAAGTACAGTGCGTAAATGTCGTGCAAAATATATTCGGAATATTGCGTTAACTTAGAAAGTAATTGAAAAATTCAGAAACACTGACTGAGGCTATTTGAAGACAAAGGTCTATGCCAACAAGCCCGCAAATTGTGCTTCAAATTTTTTCTTTATAATATCTTTCATGGTTAAAATTAAAAATCAACGACATCATCACTATATGCTCATCGACGATAAGGAGTAAATGGCGTGAAACTAAATTGTCGCGTGAAGTCTACCTTCCTATCTTTTCTGAATGGCCACTATTTTCACTATTTCCCATCTTTGCTGAGGCTCTTTTTGCTTGTTTGTCCAGAGCGCTTGGAGCGAGCACCGTAGGTTCGAGAGCTATATCTTCTGTAAAAATGCCATCCTTCTTTGTAAATAGTTTTCTCTCAAACTTTACTCTTTTCTTTGCTTAATTTTTTTTTTTAAATTTTCGTTAATTTATCGTCTGTTCATAAACTCCGGGTTTATGGGTTTTTTATTTTTTACATTTATATTTATAGTTGGCAAAAGTTTCCTTTAAATTTTCCCATACTTGAGTTATATGCTATAGTTGGTTGTGTTTACGGTAAACTGTATTTGATAGTCGGATGGCATTGAAAGATAAGCACATTGACTATAATAAAAATTTTTAAATAGAGTATGATTGTGGTTAAAGAAAAATTACAATATACAAAATCTATTATAAACAGAACTCGTGTAGGCCCAAAAGGAGCGCCATTGAATAGTTAAACTTCAATTACAAAATCCTTGTAAAATTAATTTCCAAACTTTAGACATTTTTGTTAATGCATGTCTGCATTGTCTGCATGCGCATGAAAAACCCATGAAACTGAAAAAAAAAAACAAAGTACAAACACTTTAGTGATTAAATACCCTTCACGGATCGGTCCGCTTCAAACTATGTTAGTAGCGTTCATCCTTAAGCGAAGACGGATGGATGCGCCAGATGTGAACAAATTATCACGCAAGCTGACAGACTGAAGTACAGATAGACAGACGCGATGAAATGAAATTAGAACTTGTTTTTGAATCGATCAGTCAACACAAAGACACACACACAAGAAAACAAAACGGACGGACAGACAGGCTAGCTTAGATCGGTCTAATAAAAGGCAAGTGGAACTCAAGTCCGTTTGGCTGTTCCATATAACCGCGCAAACTTAATATACTCTTGTACCACAAGTGGTATAGTGCTCTAAAATCTCATTGAATTATTTCGCAGAGACTGCTAATAGGCAAAAATTCCCCAGGCAACTTTTTCAATATTTGATAAAATTTTTGGCGACTTATACGCGGTGGATATCAATTCATATACCTTTCAAGCTTGTATCTTAGAAAATGAGAAATTTAATCCAATTTTAAGTAACCAACGGGTACGGTAAGTGCATTTTCTCTGCTAAATCTTTGCAATTGCTTCATCTCATATATTACTAAGGCAACAACATTTTCATTTTCTTTAAATGACAAACTTTTGCAAGTGAAAAAACAAAAAAAAAAAAAATATATATATATATGTATAAAAAAGTAATCGTAAAGCTTAAAACTTTATTTATATTTCTACCGCAAACGAGAACAAAAAAAAAAAAAAAAAAATAGAATTCATAGAAAAAGTCGCCATGAGAAACCACAGGAGGAAATAAATAAAAAAAAAATAAAATAAAATTGCAATAAAATTAAGAAAAAAATTCTACCGGTTTTTGTAAAACTTTTGAAAAACTTTATTTGTTTTCTTCCATTATTTTCAATTTTGAATCGATTTATATACTCGAAAACTTCAGGCCACGAACACTTACTTGGCATAAGCATTGGGGGAAAAAAAAAGTAAAGAGAAAGTGCTTACGAATTTTCGTAGGTAAAAAATTATATACATGACGGTTACAAAGGTGTTGTAAAACGAAAAGAATTTTTTTATTTTTTACTTTATTTTATAAAATTGGTATTCAGTTCATTCATAACTTGTATGAATCCTGTAGTAATATAATAAATTTTTGTAACTTTGTTCTTTTTGTGTGGGTGTGTCGCCTTCAAAATGTAGGAACGGCATTGGACTTCATTTTATTTGTCAAGATTTATATATAAAGATATATATAAAAGTATCGTTAAAGAAGTAATGTTAAGTAAAAAAAAAAGTCCGTTTTAAAAATACAGAAAGAGATCATTATCGATTGTGCAGCTCAATATTTAAAAGCAACAAACTTTGACATATTTTAAGCAAACTCTTTTACTTCGACTTATAAGAGCAGTCCAACCAAGTTCTTTTGATTGGTAAAAAGTAGACTTGCCTCAATTCGAAAAATTAGAAAAATTTCAAACTAAAACAGAAGTTGTAGTAACATATCACATTACTTATATATTAGTGCATTAAAATCTTTTCCATCCTTCAAATCCACTTCTATTATCAATCATATGTCATTGAAAGTGGTTTCATGAATTATTCGGGTTTACCGAGATCATTTCGTCCTTAGTAATTGATTCCGTTACAATAGATCCGTTCTGCAGGATTTAATTGAAAATTGATATTTTAAGTTTCAACCTTATATGTCAGATTTTATTACCATAAAATTTATTTTGTAAAATGTAAACGACTCAGTTAGACGATTAAGACTATTCTTGATTTGGTAATTGAAAAGGCTGTGGGAAGTGGCTACACTCTGTTGCCGATCAAATTCTAGTTACATGGTAGAGTTTTGTTCGTTACATGCCAATCATAACTATTTCGAACTTGGTCTGTAAACTTCGGAACAATAGTGGACAAACAAGCTGGGAAATATATCTCCGGTAACTTATATATACAGATTTTTTAAATTAGGTTTTCTATGATTTCTTTAACAAAAAAAAAAAAACATTAAGAGAGTAAAAATTATAATTTTTTTCTTTTTGTATATATATCCAACGCAATTACTCAACTCAGACTTGATGTCTCGAAGAAAAAGAAAAAGAAAGAGAAGCAATTAACTAATAAGTGCAACATCTGCTGCCAACGCTGCTGCCTTACCGATGAACGATCTGCCCTGTCTACATTTTTATCGTCACTAAGAAACTGGCTGACGGAACTGAGTGGCGACCAGATACTCAGACAAGGAAGAATTCGTAAAACATTATGATCTCATCAATCGTATATTTCTACCGGTCATTTATGGTTGTAAGGTTGGAGCTAACATAAATTGCCAACAAGTTGAGTTCTTAAGATAACAACGAGCGAATTTGTTGATTAGCCTTGACCCAAGCACAACAATCTTGCATATTCACCGATCAGAGAAGATTATCTTCATGAAATGTAATCTAAATTTTTAGCGCTTATGATGGATGAATGATTCAAAAATTTTTATTTTTGAGTGAGAGTAAATTTGTGAAGATGTGGGCTCATCACTTGCTAATTTGAACCAACAACCAGTACCAATTGCCTATGATATCTTGGAATCGATTCATTTCATAATAAATAAGTAATAAATTGAATATATCTGAAGAGTGGGAAAACCCTTTTTAGTTAATGCGATTAACAACTGTCGTTCGTATGTGTCATTATTCACAGTAGCACTCCCACCATTCAGCATTTCAGATCTATTTGATCAAGTACGTGTACCCGATATTTATTTGTAATAGCTTGAAACAATTCCATTTCAATTATCTGGCGTTTACATTACATTCAAATCGGTTAGTGAGTAATTGCAACTAATAAATATGTGAGTTTTCCCAACAAAATTAAAAAAGCAAAAAAAAAAAGAAGTTATTGATCGTTTAAGAATGAAGCGTCTTGTGCTTCTGGTGGATGATCTTTTTTCTTTTAGGTTATAATTTGCTCAATGTATATTGCATTCTATCGAGCTCTTTAAATAAGGCAAACTCCGGGCTTTTCGAAAAATAAGTTTTCTCCAGTAATCATATAAACGCACTTGATAACTTCTTCAACTATCATCCATCATTCTGTTGTCTTCTCTTCGATTCAAAAAAAAGCAAAATCTTTATTGTTCCATTACTTATAGCCTTGATCCAGTTATATGTCTATGGTAAATACATACGCAAAGAAAAAAGGTAGGAAATTTTGTGTTGTAACGAATATATACGTCATAATCCGTCCATCCGTCCTTGTCGGATTTCCTCATCAAATTTTAGCATTTTGAATGTGCGTTTGCCATAATAATGTGTATTAGAATCTGTGTGTATGTATGTCATTTTGTCAAGTAATTTCATTACAACCCTATTTTATTTTACACATACCGTGTGTGTGAAGACTATACTTGTCATTGCAAAATTTTTGTGACGCATTTTCGATGCACATTTTCCAAGAGTTAATTGGTTAACGTCTATGTTATATTATTAAATTTTTGTTTGTAGTGCACACTACACTAAGCTACTGTGAGTGAACCGAAAAAGTAATAGCGAAAAAAAAATACAAAAACTTTACATCAAACACGGCGTCGGAGTAATGCGGCATTTAGACGTCAATTGAATAGACATTAAGCTGGGAGTGATTCGAAAGGATACAATGTTTCTGTTTGGAAACAGTGAACCTTTAACAAAAGCTTTGGCGTTAATTACGAATTCCAAGGTAGTGTATACAAAGTTTTAATGGTACGGTTTGGGTTTTATCTCCGAAATCTAGTTCAAGCGGCATAACGGCTGACTTTGCTGTGGGTAATATCAATGGTGGCCTGATTAATATTTTACGAATAATGGAATTATTGTAGATGGATTTTGGCATCGAATCGTAACATTTTCGTCTTGAAGCCGACGATAATCGCATTAAGAAAGCTTTGCACTCTTTGACAGATGTAGCAAAAGAGGCACGTTCTAGCAAAAAATCGTCAAGCAACAAGAATGAAAACGAATATTTGACCTTGGAATGGCAGTCTTGAAATTGATGGATAATAGAAAAAAAAAAAAAAACAGAAAATCTATTATGATACGAAAACATGTCTCTCATCACTTTAAAAGCTTTTCTTACGAAACACGATTTCTCGAAGCCGCACACAAACTAACTCACACAATTTACATTTGTTTTAGTCGTGTTAAAGTATCTTTAAAACGCTACTCTGTGGAGAAATACGATTAGGATTTTTTCGACATAAGTTAATTTAAGCATTTGTATTAATGAAAGAATGCCTTTTTTTGGTCAAACCCTGCACTTTCATGCATTTCGTTCATCATTTCTCTCGATATATGCGGATGAGGATTGAAAGATTTTTTTTTGTTTAAATTTAAATTTGGACCTTGCCGCAGAATCCCTTCAGCATGATTGCATGCTGTTGCCATTTTTCAATATAGTTCAAATAGTTATTTTTTTTATCGCTTCAAGGCACACTTAATAACGTCCTCAAATATTATTATTCTATCATCATTGCTTCCTTGCCAAAAGAAAAAAGGTAAAGGAACCTCGTTTTGTTTTTAGACAATCCAACAGTTACTCCCTTAAGCATTAAGCTAGAAATGAAAAATACTTGGTTCGAACCGAAAAGATATACTTTCGTAGAAAAAGATCTGTTTATATAGTTTACACAAACTAAGTGACAGGTTTTTGTCAATTGTGCGTGGTCGGACCCAAAGTCTAATTCGGAATATAAGCTCCAGGGCAGGAGTGAAAAGAGCTCTGAAATCGAATTTGATTTTCTGAAAATTATTTCGAAAGATGATCGCACGGACTGACTGAAATTGTCAAATCGATTGCCCTGATCAAGTATCGAATAAAAATTTCTGAAATAACGGCTATTATCTTCTACGACGGATGCAGCGTTATTATTTATGATATACTATATTATTTCTAAAAGGTTTTGTGATAATTGTTAGTGAACCCCTGAAACGGATTTCCCAATTTTATATCAAATTTGATTAAGAAAACTTTAAGATAGCAAACAAAAGTTATCAAACTATAATCTCAGAAAAAACTATAAATTGTGGAAAACTCATTGACTAGTTTCCTTGTTTCCTTACGTGATTCAGAGGAGAATAGGAAGAAAGTATTTGAAAGTATGTTCCAATGTGTTTGTCTTTTCACACAATGTTTAGAAGACATTTTAGTTCGTCGGAGTAGTTGAGTAGCTAAGAAGCACAACTACTAAGTCAGTGTTCGAGGATTCAAATCTCAAGTGCGGAAAAATTTATTTTGGTCATAGCTTTAGTGAGTGCTCAGTCAGTAAAGGCGTTAACACTAATCGATTGGTCACAGACCTACTAGACTGCGATCAGCACCTCATTACTTCTTTCTCTTTCTTCACTTTCTTCTGGCCGACACCGTCTTATGCGGATAAGGGTCATGCACCGATTAAAAAATAATAATAATGTTTCCAACGTGCAGGCGAACGGACATTGTTGAATCAATTCAACTATTGTGGGTAATTAAGCGTCTGACCAACACATTTTTGTTTGCAAAACCTTCGTATTTTGAATGTGGGTGCCCGAGAATTCACACACGCACAACTATAAATTATTGGTCTTTGCCTTTCAAATAACTCGCACAACAGAAAAGGGAAACTGCAGCAAAAGGAAATCTTCATTGGTGCGCGTCCGATGTTGTATACATTTTCCATATAATTTTGGTATTCAATGGGTGAACAAATTATTCAATGCTTGCCTGTACGTGTAGCGTGAGTGATCTTAGGAATTTGTACCTTCCCTTTACACGCAATAAGAGCATCTTAACAAATAGATTCATCGTAACCTTACAGGCATTAGTTACGCAAAAGATGTTTTTGAGTGCCTGAAGAGTTCACTTGACATTTGCCTTAAAAAAATTCACGTTTTTCTCTGTTCGTTACTATTATGAAATATTTTCATTTGTTTAAGTCCCTACAGTTTTGAAATGTTAGAAGTTGGATTAGAACTTCAGATTTTAGCTTTCATTATTTCTCCAACCAACAAGAGTTTGCCCAAGAATTAGGAGCAAGGCACTTCATACGCACGCACTCGTTCCCAAATCACATAAAGATTTTACATATAATCTTTATGAGATGTGTACGCAATACTCTATTCCATGGTTATCGATTCGCTGGGAGAATTAATTTTCATTTAATTTCGTTTTATCCTACGAAAAACCAACATACATAGCCTGTTGAATAAACCGAATATTTGTATAATTTTTTCAAGTTTACCATAATATATAGGACATATTGAAAGACCGCCTTAACCCAACCAAGAAGAGTCATCTCTTTCATATTCATTGCTTGTAAGAAAATCTGAACAAATGTTTGAATAAATTTTTATAAAAATAAATATGAAATGTGAGGTAAATATAAAACGCCGGTAATATATAAAGAAGCAAGCGAACCAAATGTACATTTTCGTGCATAAGTGTGTGCATACATAGAAGGATACAAGCACCAGCCTATGTCATATAATACAACTTTGCAAGGAAACGTATACCGAGCAAAGATATGAGCCTTTTTTTACCTACAAGTATTTCTATAATTTATATACAAGCATAGGTTAGTATACGACCACATATGCATGCATAGTTTAGTATCTTATATGAAGCATACAACCGCAAATATGCATGCATACGTAAGTATCTCATAAGAAACGCACATTCATATGCACGTGTATGTAGGTGTGCCGTACGTGTTCATGTGTATGCTTTGCATTCCGATAAAATTGTATACGTTTTTTTTTTTGTTTTTTTTTTGTTTTTTTTGTTTTCTTTGATTATGTGTGCACTTGTCGCCTTCTTTCTCTTTCAATTTCTGTACCTATAAGTTTGCTTTGTTGCGTGTGTCTCTTCAATTTTTACTATTAAGAACGACAATGCATTGAATATTCTGTTTCTCAAGTGATTAAAATAATAACACACAGACATGCATATCTGCTACTTTTAATGCGTATCTAAGTGCATCGTACTTGTCAGGTGTTAGGTGTTAGAAAAATGTGAATGTGTAAGAATTTATATACGATACCACTACGCGAAAAGTATATATCATAAGCTTGTCAGATGTTAATGGAGTTGGGAAAATGCATATATACTCTTGATTATCGGGAAGAGTAAAAGTAATTTACTTGGCATTGATCCCACCGATGAGAAGAAGAATTTCAAAGTAAAAATTCTCACATTAATTTAAATTTTTCTTAAATGGTTTCGACATATTTTCGCTTTTATAATTTTCAACATCGGTTGCATATGTCCATTCTTTTCCTTGCACAAGCAGTACATGCCTGTTATGGCTCAGCTGAGATTACATTCGATTCCGTGGCATATTTACGTCTGAATTTGTTATTTGCTCTACTATTATGTAACGCATTATGATTTTTACGCTTACTTGGGATCTTATGTTTATAAGCCCAGCATACATTTTTTAAATAAAAAATATCAATGATTTATTTTCTCAAATAATATTTAAAATAAAATTGTAATATTCTTCCTCTTTAGTTAATCTTTTAGTTGCGTTTGATCAAAATATTCGGTTCAAGCCTAATAGAATAATTTTTTGTGTTTTTTCTCTGCGTTTTATGTGTTCAAAGAACATTTCTTTTTATTACAGTTTGTTTTAGTAGTTTTCCACAGTATCTAAGTGTGGACAAGATGACATTATCGAACATGAGTCAGTGCGTATGCTTAGACTTGTATGCAATAAGGTCATATATGCATGAAGTCAGTTTTTCTTTCTTCTCTTCTTCTTTGTATTCCGTTAAAAGTATAGAAATGTTTTCAATTTCTTTTTTTTTTATTTTTTTTTTTCTTGTTTTTTTGTTTTTTACTTTTTCTTTATAAGTGTTTCTGGTATTTTTTTTTTCTTCAGATTTTTTCATCTTTCAATTCTTTTCTATGGTTTTTTATAACGATTTTCTGTTTTCTTTTTTTTTCTTTTATTTTTTGGTACTATTAAGAAAGATATAACGTGTCTAGTGGTTTCAAGTCTATCGGATAAAACATGAAAAGTTAGCAAAAGAATTCGAAAATTAAAGGTCTGGCTTATGTCTCTCCTGAAGCAAGCTATGAGAAAACTAAATAAGACTCCTTGTATAGTTTCCTTTTTCCTAAAGTTAGTTACTTTCTCTGTTCATGATAAAAAAAGGATACGCACTTTGATCAAAAAGAAATGAAAATCGAGCGACTTGACTATCTTATATCAGGTTTAATCTTCTTGTAATGTATGAGGTGTTTTCAAAAAAAAAGAATTGAATTTTTATCTTTCTCGAAAAGTACTTTTTTATTTATTACCATTGTACGTCTGGAAAAATTTGGCAAATGAATGAGCAAGATTGCCTTTTCGTTATTCGGCGCATAGAAGGTTTTTTTTTGTAATTTCATTGGAAGAATATTTCATTGACAATATGCAGTGACGAGATTGTGAACAACCCAATGGCGTTCACGAAGGCCGCGAAGATAGTGTAAAGTTTAAAAATTCTAGCAAAATTCTTTCATTGTTGTAGTACCTCAATCAATAAGTTTATAGGAAATTCTTGGTTATAATGGCATAGTCTTTGACATAAGTGTGTTTATTAGCACTTTAAACCTAATAATAGTTTATGAGAAAAGAAATAAACTCAGCTTACTTTGAACTGAAAAATTGTTTCGTTCAAACTTTGCTATGGTATTGGTCGATGATCTTCTCTGTTGTGTTGTAATCTAAGCCTTTCCTCTTAAAATTTTGTTTAGTTGTGTAATGGCAAGCAGATGTAGAACGACTATTGACGACCTTCAAACGAAGTGTTAAAATTTCATTAAAAATTAAAACTTTTTTATCTTCTTATTTCATTAGATTCATCCAGAAGAGATATTGCCAAAGCATTTTCGTGATTACTCAGTCTGACATGGTATTTTAAAGAGATACTTTCAATTAAATTTCTGGTGGATAGAAAGCCCAAAAAGTCATCGTGAATAGTTTTGTTGCTAACGAACCACCGCTCATTAACAGTAAGACGGAGGGTTCTAGACTGATACTCTTGAAGTATTTCAATATTAGAGTTACTTTCTGTTTCGCAAGGTTCCATGACGTAAGTTTAAAATGGTTGGGTAATACTCAAAGTTCAATACAATTTTAAAATTCTTTCAGTTTGACTTCATGGTTCAATGATAAGCTATACAAAAATTTATTTTCGATTTAAGGCTTGTCTTCCTTGTATATTGTTTCAAGATTAAGTGCAGTAGTAAGCTTTCCAGTTTTCGTTAAAAGGATAGGAATGTACAGAATGTATAGAATGTACAGAATAATAGTTGCCATAGTGATGGCTATTCGTGTTTTCTGCTTTTTCTTGGCTTAGTCTCTCTCACTTACCCTGAAATACATGAGAAACACCTGCAGAATTAGTATGAAATGAAATGCGGCAGACTTGATATGTAGAATCCACAAAGCGAAAGATTACTAAATAAAATTTCCAATTTTCTCTTTTTTAAAACACTTTTAAAGACATCCTTGAGCTTAATTTCGGATGGTTGAAATTAGAAAACGCTTCATTATGGTTCAAAGACATAGACCGATCAATAACTCGACGATCGAAGACGCCTGCCTTAGTTTTTAGGTATTTTAATAGGTATTTGTGTATGTTGCAGACATACGCAAAAATCTTAAAGGCGACGTATAGTGTTCGTTAGGTTCGTTAGGTTTAATTCGTAGTTAGAGAATTGGGAAAAGCTTTTTCGTTTCTTTATTTTCTCTAACGTGCTCCTTACTTAACCCTGTAAAGTGTCGTTGATGTATCGATCTACCTAATTGCCTAACAAAATCTTTATTATTTTATATTTCCATAAATCCTTCCGAGCAAGCGATTAGTCAAGATTGCTACGATATGCAACTTTGGTACTCGTTAAACTTTGTTCCAATATCGGCAATGACGACGTGATCAGATCGACTAATGTTTTGGTATTAAAAATTTATTTAACCTCCCTTCGTCCGAGTCATGAGTCTGTTACAACGTTCCCTCCGCATAAGGCCTCATAAGTTTGCGGCTTATTAACAACTAAGACTCATTTAGATGCTAAAATGTTAGCACGAATTGTAGCTTTTACTTGATGTCCCACAACCTACGCAGGATAATATTAAAAAAAGGCCCACAACAAGGCATTAAAATCCATAGTAAATAAAGCCGAATATGAATGACACTATTACACGGATGGATCAATCGGTCGTTTTATGAACTATTCCAATACAATGACAGCATTATTAGAAGAAGTTGCGGACAGTAGCGGAGGCTATTTAACCGAGGATTACGATAAAACTGTTACCACCGCACGAAGATACATTCGGGTCCGTTTCGTAAAGTCAATCCAGGCAACTTTTGTACTCTTTGAACTAGATTGTGTTATCTACTCATCCTTAAGGTACTGACTAACGGTTGTTTCTTCTGATAGCACACGTTTCGATCGCTGACTTACTGCCTTAGAGTAGCGCATCCACTTTTATGGCAATGCCCAAGCCTTTCCTTTCGATTTTTTTGTGGATCGTTGTTGTTGAAGAACAATTGCTTTGACACTGACAAATGACATTTCATCCGAAAGAAAAATAGTGATTAACGATGGATTAAATAAAAAAAAGAATAGTGTTTTTTGTTCATAAATTCTTATGTGAACACAATTGCAATTTTATTAAAAATTTCAAGTTCAATTTCTCGAGAACGTTTATATTTTGAAACATAAAATACCATAAACTTTTTTTTATTTCCAAATGATAGTAAATTCAAACAAGTCTTAAAAGTTAATCTTAAATCTTCTTTGATGGCATTTTTATGTTAGAAAGCAAGAATTTATTGTATACGATGTGATGTTGACAGTTAGTTAGAATATAAAATTTGCGAAAAAAGTTTATTCAATCTATTGAATACTGATCCACGTGACATTTTTATTAATTGTAGCACAATGAATGATTCATATTTCATATGGCCCTGATTTCAAATTGACAGCATGAAAAGAAATAAAAATGATATGAAAAATTGATAAGCCATTTATTACCGGCATTTCGGTGGCAGTAGTCAGGATCACGTATGCATTTAAATTAAATTTTATATGTTTTATATTTATAGTATCCTTTTTCAAGTCATGCAAAATTAGTCAATCATTCCTCAATCGATATTTCAATAATCATAAATAAGATTTCTTTATTTTGATGAACACAAGTGCTAATGGATAATTAAGTATTAACTTACGCTCTCATAGATAATAAAATTTTTGTTTTGTGTAGTTGCTTTTATATTCCTTCCTTCAAGATTTGTGCAATGTAAACAGTAATCCTTTCATTTATAATCCACATCCGTATCCGATGTTGATTGTGATGAGATTTACTTGTATTTATCTTCTTTTCTTTTTTTTTTTTTTGTATCTTTTATAATTGAATTGTGTTTTAATAAAGCTTTCCTTTAATACTGATGTATTGTGCAATGCAACATTTTCACTTACACTTTCAAATATTTCTGTACAAGAATTTAAAGTAAATTTTTAAGGAAATTCTTATGAAATTACTATGTCATATTTTTATTACTTATACCTGTATACGTAATTACTTTCCGTTTTCTTTCTTTATGCAAACGAAAACGAATATAAATGACGGTATGCACAGCCACCAACTCTGTCACCGTTCAATTGCCAAACAATGATTTAAAAACAATATTAGGAAAACACATTTTTATTTATAACATTATAAAACGTCACATATACAAATATACACTATATTTAAAAATTGCACAATCATTGAAACCCCTTTTAAATATATTTTAAGTAATGTTTTTTCCAAACAAAATAAAAGGAGGATTTTTTTTTTCTTTTTTAGTTATTTATTTATTTATTTAATTAATTTTCTTTTATTATTATTTAATCTTATCCTTTTCATTATTTACATTTTCAACACTAAAATTTCCTTTAAAGACTTATGAAGCGGTCTCATCATCTTTAATTTTTAGCAGATTTTTGAAGACTAATGTTTCTCAATTACGCACTTTTCGGGTAAAGCTCTCGAAAAACACGATTTACAACAGCTCTGTTAAATACACGAACAATTGTTCTTTTTAGAGTAAACGAGAGCGCAAATAAGACAACGAGTAACTCGTTAACATAACGGAAGGAAACTTTAAAGAATATGCACATATATGCACTCTCTCTATTATGCTATCTGCATAGAGTTTACGGTGCGTATGACATTTATTTTTGTATTCCTTTTGCATTTCATTTACATAAAATGAAAAAATGTTATATTAGTTTACATAGGCTAAAGCGCTTTGTAAGCGGAGAAACCAATTTGCTGATAAAAAAAAAAAATTCTGTTCACTACGTGTACTCTCTGTTTATCTGTTGGTGTAATTGCAACATATTTATATACATGACTTCTATAAATCGCTTATATTACTAGTTATTAGTTTTTTCTTGTAGCTTTCTTTTGCTTATGGTTTTTTATGACTGTTATTATATATCCGGTTTTACCGGTTTTATTTATGTATTGAAAATAAAACAAGAATTTTCCTTAATTTAGCTATCATATAAAGAAATTTGTATTTGTGTACGATTACGTATGCTTCTTATTTGTTTATAAATTTATATAAATATAGAGATAGAAACGTTTTAAAAATTTCACATAGACGCTATAACAATTTATTTATTAGGTATTAAGTTTTTTCTCAGCTTTATTTATAGTTACGTATATTACTTCGCACAAGCTGTCGCGATAAGAAATTTACACATCCTTAACGTTCAAAATTCTAAAAAACACTAAAAAAAAAAAAATCGTTGTTATGAAAGAAATCTCCTCTCAGAGCAAACAAAACGTTACAATAACAACGCCAGCCAAAGTAAAACATGGCTCAACAATGACTAACATAGTGCACAGTAAAGCCTGTACTTGCTGAGGTACATGCTGCTAAACATGTTTAGGGCAACAAAATTGTAACTTAAACTTGAAAAAAGAAAATGTAAAATTTCACTCCAACAAATTTATATCGGATTTAATGCAAGCAACACGAAATTGAAACAAAACTTTTTTTATTCTTTACTTTTATTAGTAATATACGTAAAGATAACACTTTTTTGCAAGATACTAAATAAAACTTGTTATTTTCTTAACAGAAATTTTTGGATGTGTAAAAAAAAAAAAAATATAAAAAAAGTTGTCTGAAAATTTTAGAAGATTTCCCATAAGGCTTAAATAATCTTTTGCTTTATCGACATTTTTATTTAAGTACTTTTGTAATTGATACGGCTATGTGTTCAAATCTTATGATCATTGCAATCTTTATTATTGCGCTTTTAAAAAATTCTTATACGTATCGTATTTTGTACATTTATTGTCGATTTAATTTATATACCGTTATATGCTTGACACAAATGTCTGCAAATACAATCGAGTGCACTACAAAGCATGCTAATATAGCTGTCTATGAAATATTAAGCTCTATATTTTATAGAGGTTACATAAAAAAAGTGCGTCCTTTAAAATAAATTTTACGCAGGCGGCTTTCCATCTAAGTAAATATTTTTCTTAACAGAGCAATTGTTGTAGGCTCAGATATTTCTATATCAAACGAATACAATGCTCCTACAAATCGAGTTTTTCCATAGTTAATAAATTCACTGCAGCATTTATTAGCCAAGTCTACGTTCGTGGGCTCCAATCTCAAGTACTTTCGTCATAACTATAATGAGTGCTCAGTCGATAAAGGCATCGATTGGGCACACAGAAACTAGGCTGCGATCTAGCCCCTTTCTTCGCTTATTTTGGCCGTCATTGTGTTACATGAATTGGGGACCTCTCGCGAATGATTGGTTCATATTAAAAATTCATTGAATCATGATGCTTGCATGGAGCAAACAAAACTTTATATATATACATTGGAGAGAAACAAAGATTCATTTTTGGTTTGGTTCCATACATAAGTTTTAGTAAATAGCATTTTCGCTAAATGGCGATTCGATTTGTTTTTAAGCAACACTTTGGCTACAGGAAAGCTATCGATTGGTTAAGTCGCCGATATGTGGACATTGCAAGTTAAATAATTCATGTAGAGAAGAAATATTAAAGGAACATAACAAATATATAGAATAATCGAACAGCTTAAGCAGCATAAGAATTAATTTTAATTTATTTTAAGAAGAAGCAAAACGCTTTGGTGGAATGCGGCCCACCATTCAATAGTCTGTACCACTAATACAGCTATTCATATAACGACTTTTCAAAATAAGCTTTCATAGGATAGGCGGTCTGATCAGAATCATTTTTAATCGTCTTTGGCCGTAAATATACCAAAATATCTCAACAGTTGCGACTTGTAGGTTGAACGCAAGATAACAAGACCGACAGACGGACGGACAGACAAGCTTAAATCGATTCAGACAGTGATTTTGACAGTGACCTTTCAACTGCATAATAAAAGGTGAGTCTATCAAGGCCTTCTCCGTAGAAATTTAACGCATTCTTGTAAGAGAAGAGGTATAGGGTGGAAAGAGGAGACAGATGTTTTAGTATTATGCTATGTATAGGTTGGAAAGAGGAGACAGATGTTTTAGTATTATGCTTAAAAAAGAGCTCTTAGTATAGTATAAACCCTCTATGTCCTCAAGTTATATATTTAATAAAATAAGAGAAAATAATATAGCAAACTAGGTCAGGTTTAGATTGCTCTGCTATGCACTGATACGATGTGAATAAGATTGATTTTCGATCAAGTGTTGTCAATGATTTCTAAGAGAATGTAAACTATGGTCATACATTTCGAACAAGATTGGAAAGTGAGCTGACAACCCATATGGATAAGACGAGGTTAGTATAATGGTGTACTGGTCGCTCAGCTTTTTCTCAGGAACTAGTTTGCGAACAACAATCTGTCCTTTACATATATCTGTTGTTTCTAGACCAAATCAATCTACCCATGAGTTTTTCTTGCTCTTTTCTTTTATAACCTTTCTATAATTGCATTATAATTATTTTTTTTGGACAAACTTTTTGCTACTAAACGAAAACAAACATTAGTTTTTTTTACCATTAAAAATTTTACCATCAATTTACTTAGTTTGCTGAAAACCATATATTAAATTTCTTTATATAATTGAAATAATAATACTAATGTTTCAATTTGCTATCTATCTATCTATCTATCCATGTATCTTCGATTAAAAACTTGTGCGAAATAAAGCTTTATTTATGAATTTTTAATTTGTAAAATTTATGCAAATTGATAAATTTTCGATAGAACCCAAGTGCAACTATCAATTTGTGTTTGATTTTAATTGACTACGAACGAAAATAGTTAATTTCATTATGAGAGTTTTTAAAATACCAATATCAAAAATTGTGTGCCCTTTTATCCAAAATAATGCATTCAAAATCCATTTTAATTGTTATTCATTATGATATTTACTATAAATTAATTGCTCATATCATGCATAGTGACATAGCTTGAAGCCAATGCATATTACACTTAATTGCTGCACATATTTCATAAAACTGCATGATATGAAAAACATACTCATGTTTTTACTTAACGTGAGATGCCGAACATTATTCGGATCGAAATAATATCTAATACGCAAAAATGTGGAAACAATTAACTTTTTTTTGTGGTCTGTCGAGAAAAACTTAAAACGAAACTATCATAAAAATGCATTAGTATCTTATAAAAACGTAAGTACGATATTTACGAAAATAAATTGTAAATAATGAAAAAATTATTTTGAAACCATTTGTACATCATTTTTGAATGGATGGATGTGGGTCTTAGTGCATTTGAGTAACATTGGGAAAGAGTCGGATTTTATTGATTGCAACGATTATTACGTACTCTTAGCATCACGTCAAATAACACAAATTTAGAGGAAAAACGAAAAGATTTTGCATATATACCTTTCTACGGCTCGAAACTGGATTTTGATCAAAAGTAGTTAGTTGCTATTATATCAAAAATGATCTAAGAATAATTTAAATATTGCGATGTAATATTGAGGCCCTGGAGGAATGAAATCCGTGGACGAACCAGATGCTCCTCCCAAGACCATTTATATTACTTGGGCCGTCGCAAACAGTTGTGTTTTATATCATTTCCTTAGGGATTTTGTTCGCCGAAAAACTTTTTCCGGTTTCTCGTATACATACCTTCCCAATTGTGCATATTACCACTCGCTCATATTCCCATTTATTCGGGGAGAATATTAAGTCAATTGTAGTATTAAGTCACTTGTACTACTGATTATTTTCTTAAAGGTTTCGTGCCTTTTTTATAATAAACGTTTTAGATCCCAATCTTCCACCTTCGCCCATGTTATGTCGTTTATATCAGTTATAGCATTTTTGTAAACTATAATCTCACTCGCGATTATGTGACTGCTTACTAGCATCGGATCTACCGCATGTGCTTACTACTGCGGCTCGCCCAAAAAGTCTGCCTTCTTCAGATTGGCTTCGCCGATCGATTCGTTTATTATACTGTTGCTAAATACGCTTTTTCTAAGATACAGCCCCCGTATCACTAGATCGGGGATATTTTCTTCATGAGAAATACACTTGAAAGTTCTTTGATTTTCAATTTTTTCAATTTCTTTAAATGTAGGATTATTTACAATTTATTTTTGGCAATACTTTCCACTGCTTAACTCAAATATTCTTTTTCTACTATCCTGCCTTCTTACAAATATTTTATTTATGTACATTTTTACCATTATAACATTACTAGTACCTAATTTTATGACTTCATTTTGAATTCACTAACCTGCTTTTCTGGTAACCGTTTTCATCTGCAAATGTGCACTTGGTTTTTACCTGTCTGCCTTTTTGCTAATCGTTTTCACCGGCCTGCAGCGGCATGACGCCTCGCGAATGTGCATTTGGTTTCTTTTCTCTTTAAGGAATTTATTATTTGGGGAAATGACTTAGCTGGAATGAACTAGATTTGGGATTTCCGTAACTATACGAAATAGGAATTTCGAAGTGCGTTGTCCCTTCTGTTTCTTTTATAACTAACCTATCATACTTAAGCTAACTTAAACACAGATTTGTAAGCAAAACGGGGAACGAATTTAGGACTCAAGAAACACGAAATACAAAGGTCGAATACGAAACCATTCCGTCTGGCTGTCTAGTCACTCTAGGTGACACTTCGGCTTTTCTTGCAATTAGCCCTACGCTAACACTACTGTAGTTATTATAGTTAAACCAATTTAAACCTACCTATAGGACCTAAATGGGGAATGGATTCAGTCCTCAAACATTGGCATGATAGTGTGTTGTATTATGCACTTACGCACACAAGCAAACAAAAGAGTTCGAATCAACTCATGGAGCTACTCATCGTTAGCAACAAATTTTTTAATTTCATTTTTGTATATTACTCTGCAAGTGATGGATATTGAAAGTACATTGTAATGTAGACAATCGTTTTCTTATTTTCTATATCTACTGCACTACAGCGTTATATCACACTACCGCAAATGTTTTTTCATCCGTTCACATTGTTGTTTAGCCCTGAAGGCGAAAATTACGTCAGAAAGTGAGTACAATTTTCATATTTGTTTTTACTAATACGTTAAACTTACTATTGCCTAGTGCTGCTTTAGATATATGCGCTTATGACTAATCATAGCGCAATTATCAATTATCGGTTTGCATGGCATTTCACTTACAACCTTTGGCTTGCTGAACGTAATTTTCAAATGATTTCGAGAGATTAAATCAAGAAAATATTTGAATAGCGACTATGACAGCGTTCAGGATATCGAACATCGTTAATTTGTGTTAACAATTTTCATATTAATCCCAGAAGTATCCTTTAAAAGTAACTAATCAATCCTTTATTTCTCGCGTAACATCTACCTCATGCTTTACAAAGTTGTTATGAACATAACCCACAGTTTCTCTTTAGATTATTAATTTCGATTACAAAGTTTGCAGTTATCTTTCAATTTTCATTTGTTTTTTTCCTGCAGGGTTGCAATGCATATGGTTTTTAGAACGCCGTGTCTATCGGGTAAATTAAAGGATGAGTATATGTATATAGAGTTAGCTTAAATGTTTATGTTATTGAAACTTGATCGCCTGCATTCATATACTTCTCCTGTATATAGGTATACACATTCTAGGATATATATGTACAAATGTGTTTTTATGCAATAAAAATCTTTATTTGTACGCGGTTTTAAGTGCATTTTTCGGCATCGAGTGTAAAACAAAACGAGCAAATACATGGCTGCCTGAACTTCTGATATGTATATATTTGTTATTGTTTACGTTTGCCTATATGTGCTTTTTGTGCTAGTATAACATAGATAGATAGATGACCGAACAGGCAGACAATTATGCATATACGCTACGTTAGGTGTAGCTGTATATACTTCACAAGTAAATTTCTACTTCAAGCTAGTATAGTTTAAGTCTTTATTGTAGTTGGTTTTGCAATGCGTAATGCATTTATGTGTGCATAAATGTGTTGCTGAAATTGAAATATTTGCTCAGCATATGGAATGAATTTGCTGCAAATAGGCTTAAAGGATCTTTTGGCGAGTCAGAAAGTTGGAAAAATGCCCAATTGTTTCACTTCAGCCGTATAATCGAATAAACGAACAGACAATAAATCTACTCCTTATATGCGTTTGCATGTATGCATAAGGTCACTGATAATAATAAAAAAAACAAAAGAAAAAAAAGAAAAAACAAGTAAAAGCATTGCAGGCGGTCACGCCATAATGGCAAACACATTACATCATTGCGCTTAAATAACGTCTTTACTGAAATCGGCTTTATGTAGGCAAATACTTGAAAAGGCTGTCCGATCACAATCGTTTTTAATAGCGTGATAGCTCCTTAGATCTAAACATTTCGGTTTGCAAAATTTCACGGAAATATGTTACGACTTATATGTTGAACGGACAGGATAGCCATGAGATGGACAGACAGACATACAAGCTTAGATCGATCCAGCAAGTTTTCCTCAATGATCGGTATAATAAAAGTTGCATATATCTTAAGTTTTTAAACTTGTTGAAGCCAACTTCATGTACACTTATACCATAAGTGTTGTAGAGTACAAAAAAAAAAAAAAAAAAAAACGAAACAAATTTTTATACAAACCACTAGAGAACGATGCGATTTATTATGGTCGACATTTCGTTTCTATTGTTGAAACGTAGGCACACAAAACGCCCAAATTATATACATTCTTGATTAACACGAAAATGATTAGTTACGGACTTAACTATAGTTGGAGCCGCCCATTTGCCTTCGCTTGCCCTCATATAGCATGCCTTCGATGTAATAGTACTCAACGAGCTGGGGAAAAATTACGTGAGACAAAAACTATTTTTATGCAGGTTTGAATACACACGACAAGAACCCCCCCAAAAACCGATTATTCAGGTTTATTTTTTGACTCGATCTAAGTCTCTCTGTTCCTCCGTCTGCCTGATGTCTGTTAATGTACTCGTGTGTTCAACTCGCAATTTTAAAGATAATTTCATGAAATTTAATATACCGACCTGCTCTACTCTGCTTTAAACTGCTCTAAATTGCATTCTTCATTCAATATATCCTTCCGGTTCTCAACGAACGACAAAAGACATACTGATACGGACGTTTGAAATTATGGTATGAATCCTAAGGAGTTGTGTTAATAAATTTAAATATCTTTTAATTGGGTTCATAATATTCAGGCTGACTTCATTTTGTCAAGCAAAACAATTATAAAATATTGTGAACGACACATGTAAGCCAGGCGTCTTGACTCTATCCAAGACGAAAAGTAAAGGCCGCTAAAATGAATAAATGAAATAATTCAGTCAGTATGCTTGGAAAGATTAGCTTGGTTGCATTTCAAGCAAAGGGAAAAGCGAATAAATAAATTTTGATAAATAAATTATTTTTCTTTAATAATTCAAGTTATTTTTCAAATGAAGATTCAGTTACGTTGTTGCCTACACGTTTCAAATATGAATTGTGTTAATGCATTTTTCTTGTTCATTTCAGACAAATTTTTTTTCACTCTATGTCAACTGTCATAATGTCGGCTCTTTTGACAAAATCAACTATCGAATGTGCGCAAAAATTTTTGCCTATCACCAAAAAAAAAAAAAAAATAAAAAAGCTTAATAAAAATTTCTCGATATGTTTTAAAAATTGAAACTTTTTAATTTTTTCAAATTTTTCAATAAAATCTTTAATTAATTTAAGAGAAATTAGAAAAACTCACATTGAAGACCTGTTCCGATTCAAACACAGATACGCATAGAAACGGCTTAATATTATGAAAGCGAGAAGGTTTTGTTACTTTGCTCTTTAACAAAATATATTTCATTGACAGTTAAGAACACGGTTTAAGTTATAAATCATCGAACAAATCCTCTCAAGCTCAACGAATTGGTCTTTCGTTGTTTTTTTTTTTTTTTCCAAAGAACGTAGAAAAATACTTTTGGTCTTATTTTTTCCCCTAAAAGCAAAATCGGCAATTAATCATATTTAATAGAAGTCACATGGTCTTTTTACATCCTACACCACTTGTGGTATTAACTTTGTGAGGGTGTATGGAACACCTAAAAAGATTTGAAATTTTTTTATATCAATTTATTGACAAACAAATTCTGAACTGATCTAAGCTTACATGTTCGCTTGTCTGTTTGTCCGCTAGTCTGTATTTTTTTATTCCTTTCAAGCTATAGGCCGTAATTTTTGAGATATTTTGATGAAATTTGGACAATCGAAATTATGTGGCTCAAGGACTAACTCCATTTAGACCGATTGGGATTGGACCACTTTTTCAACTATTGCCCGTATAATGACTTATTTTGAAAAACCTTTACTGGAATAACTTTACTAAACGAAGCGGTGTAAGCTATTTAATGGTGGACTGCATTCCACTTTAGTAATTTTTCTTGTTAATGTGAGAATTCTTTCGTGTGTCCTGTCTATTTGCTCCGAAACATTTAATAAAATTTAATTTAAAAAATTGAAAACAAGAATAAGATGGCTTCTACGTATGCACATAGAAGTGAATTTAGAATAAAGCATCTTGTTTTCCTTCCTGTGGCAGGTAATTGCCTCGCGGGACTTGTGACTTGTTCTCGACTTCAAAAAAACTAAAAAAGCATTTTATTAAAGAAAAAAGTGACACAAACACGCTTCTCTCTCGGAGAGGTTTAACAAACCTTTGTCCACTGCTATCTCATATGGGTTTTCGCGTTCTTACTCACAATCGCTGCAATTTTTACGTGATAAGACACGGTGCCTAGGAGCCGCGAAAGGGCGAATGAATGTAAAATTTTCTTGGTGTGATTCAGAAGCTCGTCACTTTGTGCACATCTAAGGGCTTAGGTTTCGGTAAATTGTCTCTCTGTGTCTGATCGTCACGCAGTTAAATGTCCCTCTTCGGTTTTAAAATCTTAAGCGATTATCATCGGTGCGATTAAAAATCTACTTTACTATGGAATTTCAATTGTTGTTCTAATACTTAACGATTCATGATTGCTTATAGTCTATGTTTTAGTATCTAAAGGGAAATAACGAACACAAGTATTATTATTATTGTTGTTATAAATTTAGCCAAAGAATAAATTCTAAGACTAAGTCTTCAATCACTAGCATCTAAGGCTTTCTTTCGATTTTATTTAAAACTCTATCGCACTTGAGATTTGAACCCGAGTCCATTGAGCTTGCCAGTCGAGACTCTTGCCTATTCGGTCACTCAGGCGGATCGAAAGCAAGTAGAAAGTATGTTTGCATTGCATTATGATTATGTGATGATAACTTCGACTTAGAGTGAACTTATGGGTATCATCTTTTTAAATGAATTCATTTAAAAGCCTATTTTTTAATATATTGCTACAAAGAGATCTTGTTCGCGCTATTATCACTTGCACTTCTTAATCTTATTTAAAGCTTGGCGTAAGATAAGTTTTTTCCCCAGAAAATATTGTTACTGTGAAAATAGGTTTTATTAATTTCCGATTGGTGAGTGAGATTGTCGTTCTGTTATCAGATATTTTGAATAAATGTTTGTCAATTTTTATATAGATATCAATAACAAAATAGAGTTATGTAGCATAGAAGTATTGTAAAATTTTTGATTCTTTTTCGCACTCTCCCTCTTTCTCTCTTTCTCTGTCTCTTGGGGGCTCTTGCCACAACGAATCCGTTTATAATTTGGCTTTCGGAATAATTAGTAAGACGTGTCAAGTTCTACTTTTCAATTTTTCTATTTATGAGTTTGAAGAATTGGAATAGAGATAAATCAGAGAGAGCTACCTTGGTTACGGCTGCTAACTCGAAGCTTTGCATGCAATAGTGGAAATAATTTGAAGTGTCTGCAAAGCTTACCTGATCGGTCAATAAGCCTCAAAAAACTCTATACGATTAGTACTCAGTGTGTAAATAACGGCATGGCTATCAAACCGGTTGGATTTTCCAAGTGTTTAAGACGTATGATATGTACAATGAGGTGCATGTTATTCTTGATCATTGCATATAAACGAATCCACGTAGCCATGCCTGTTTTCCATTTGCGATTATTTTTGCGTGAACTTCTTTTCCTAAAGGAAGTAACTTTTTCTCGAAAGCTTTTTCTCTCTCTCCTTGCTAGATTAACAATATCGGACACACAATTACTAAACAAGCTCCATCAATAGATGCACAGTTTTTTAATTCATTTACTGCAAAATTAATGTAAAAGCTATCGCCTGATACATATACATATTGCAGAATATTTGATCGATAGATGGAGTAGGTGGATCTACCTGTACTTAGCAATAAAATATCGCTCCTTCCATAGTTTACTGTTAGCACAGTTTTAGTATTTCAAAAATTCGTTACATACTCCAAGCGACTTTTTGCTTTCTTTTGAGATTTGAATGGTGATTTTCATAAAAAAAAAAAATAATAATAATAATAAAAATTTGGTATATCTTTTTTACGCTTGCCTACGAAGTAACCTTCTGATTTTCAATACCCTTGTGCATTATACTTATTGACGTTCATGAGAAGCAAAAGAAATAATCATAACAGAAAAGTGGTAGTAGACAAAATCTTACATGCACTTGAGCTTGTGGTTGACCTCAATGTGTAATGTAAAGTAAGAAAACAAAACAAAAGAAATGCCTTTCATTGCTTACAATCAATTCAGTTTTTCAAATAAAATCTTCTCCTAACTACTGGCTTATGATATGTCAAGCGATCTAGCGAACCCTTTTGATTTGTACACACATGCTGCGCACGAAGTGAAGTGCTCTTCTTTCTGTTGAAGGATTGATGCGTTTATTTGTATGCACGTGTTTACGATGTTCAATATATTGAAAATGACAGGCAGTAAGCAGAACATAAGAGTCTATTACTTACCATAAATGTTCATTTTTCCTGTCACTGCCATCGACATCATTTATATCGAATTCAAGGCACCTGTTAACTATTTATGTGTGTGTGTGTGTGTGTGTGTATATATATATATATACCATACTTTGTTTTCTATGGTTCTATCTGTACACTTGAGCATAATTTGAATTTGGTTGAATGAAAAGAAAATCTTAAAATATGTTTAAAAAAAAGTATGAACAAAGATCTTGAAGTGAAAATAATTTATGAAAAATTTTCCCTGAATTAAAAGAACATTTTAAAGTTTATATATAATAGATTATATTACATAATACGATATAATGGATATTGTTGAACCCCATAATTACTAAAGATTACAGATAAGCATATTAGATAAAGCGGTTTACAAAGAAGTGACGTGAAAACAAAAAGGTTTTTGAAACCCGCAGCTATTATGTCATAATCATAAAGATGTCAATGTACGGCGATTAGATTTTTTCATTAGAAAAAATATAATTTAACAGAGACTATGGGTCTTCTTGGCGTGCAATCACGAAATCATAAGAGGGGTGAAATATACTACAAACTGTTGAGCAATAGTCTTTTCATTAGCGAAGATTTAATTTAAATAATAACTGGTAGGCTTGTAGATGTCTAAACCCAAAGCCTAACAAAAGATATTTTCGCTACGCAATTTTGTAAGCAAATTAATTCCTTTTGTCTCTTCGCTTGAAAGTCATAGCAATAAAATCATCACAAAACAGTTATTCATAAATGTATAAACACACGCAAACACGCACACAGGCGAACACACACGTTGCGCATATATAAAACAAATAAGACCATTTTACACGGGCGCGGAAATTCGAATCCGGGGAATTTGAAAGCAGACAAAAATACAATATCTTTAACAATACGTACGCATGAACAAAAACGAACATAATCTATCTTTATATACATGGATGACCTTCGTTCACCTTTAGTTATATTTCCAACGAGTTGTCATTTCATAACGCCTGTAGTGTTACTACACGGGAGGTCTTATCACCACCTCTTTAAGATTATCATGAAGCTGGTTCACTTGATTCAGTTACGAAAACTAGTGACGGTGAGTTTTCACGGAAGTCAGATCTATTGCAATATAAGCAGACTCGTTGACAACACTGTTTATTGGGGTGGTGAACCCGCCTCTGCTAAACTAATGTGATGAAGAAGAAGTAAGCAACTGTGGATCCCAGGGAGCAGTATGTGCTGAAATTCTTATTTATCCCTCTACTTGTAGACTAGACAAGTTCTCGTAGGAATCCTGCAATTGAAACGTCTGGAATTTTAATTTCGACGAAGAAATTTTTTCGTATGTTTTTATACCATACACCAGTTGTGATACAAGGGCATAGTAAACATTTGTGTGTGAATGTACACAGCACTTGAGATAGGTTCTCTGAATCGACTTAAGCTTGTTCGTCCGTCTCTCCGACTTGTACTCTCATATTCAATCTACAGATCACAATTTTCGCGACTGCTTGGTGAAACTTGGTACACCAATATGTTTTAGATCAACGACGCGCGCACTTCCCATATAAAGCCCTTGTTGCGCAAAATTGTTATACGAACCATCTTATTAGGCGATGAACAATGGGTAGATAATAGTGGACCGTGGCCGCAATATATTTTTTTTACTTGTTTGTTTATTTTTATTCCATTTCTATAAACTACATAAAAGCGAATTTAACGCTTGGTTTTATTTCGGAAATTTGGAGAGACATAAATGTCCATTGATTAGCGTTAAAAAGCTTTTATTGAACATTAACCCTTGAGATATTAAGCAGCACGTGTTGGTTTAAATGTAACAAAAACCTATAACGATTAGTAAACCAATTTCTGAACAAAACTTTAATTATTTAATTTAATCTTTAAACTATTTAACGAAAACATTTGGAAAGATTTCACAAACAAAATAAACATTATTTCTGCGATAGTCCTAGTTGTGCAAAAATAAACCGAAGTGCAATTAGAAAACAAATGTTGTCGATATTGTTGCAAAGCATAAAAATGCCAAGCGAAGAGAGAGGCAGAGTTCAAGAGCCTTAAGCCGGCTCTTATAATACCTATTATCCTTAAAATTTGAGAAAAAAAAAAACTTCTTTATTATATATTCGCAAATGTTTCGGATGACATCGGTTCACGTTTGCTTACAGAAATCTCATCGAAAGTGTAAATTTTATCAGATCAAAAGGTATTCTTTCTCTTTGACTCGCTATTATTCCATCGTTTACTTTGTCGAGCCTTTTCAATTTAAACGCGGTTGCAAGTAATCGCCAATTGCAGTAACGCAGGGACGTGCCGTTGATGTCAAGTTAAGTGAGAACAACTCGTTAAGGGTGTGGAGGAGTTCCTTTCTTTATTACATGTCTGCGTGTTACAAACGAAATAAGAAAATTTGTTCATTCCATTTTGCGAACGTAATAAAAGAAGAAGCATCAGTAATGCACGTACAGGATTATATAAAAAAACAATCTGTATACAGCAATAATAACAACAACTATTTTAAGAACAATGGAAATTTTATAACGATAGTAAAAAAGCAATAAAAAAAAAAAAAAACGAAAAGAAAAATGGAGCACAAATGTTCAAAAAGTCATTTGTTGCCATTATGGAATGATTTCAGAATGTTTGTATGCAATTTTTATTCCAAATATATATTTTCAGAAAGATACAAACGAACAAATAAAAAACTGACAATACTGGTAGTGTGCTTAAGTCATTTATTTATTTTTTTTAGTTATTTATTTATTTATTTATTTTTCGAAACTGTGTTCCCTTCAATTTTTTTCACCATTTCTCCTCACATCTCTCTGTGTGTGTATTCTTATGTTTGTTTACTTTGTATGTGATAAGTTGCACAGCGCAATAATAAGAGAGAGCTGATGTATCTTGGGAATCGTAAAAGTTAAGGAACAACACACAAGGTTTCTCTTGTATTCCTTTATTTCGTCTCGTTCTTGTTTTCTTATTATTCTGTATTCCTTGCGACTGTTCTTCTTTCGGTTCATTTTTTATATTCTTTGAGTGTAACACTCGAGTCACTGCTGAATTCTTCCAGTATGTCAAGAGGCTAACTCAACACAAAAAATTTTTCTCATTTACATTGTTAGGTGATTTTGCAAAAATTCTTTTATATATTCTCAAGTAAGCGTTTGTGTAAATGTGCTTTTGTAAGACGTCACATATAAAGTAGCAATGAACAAAGATATTAAAGTAATGCTTAAGACTGTCAATCTCACAAAAACAAAAGAAAATATTTTTCGTAACTACCATCGACTACTTTAACTAATATTTATTTGTTCACTTATCTATACACATGGCAATAGGAGTAATCCTTAAAATTTCCCCACTGAGCAAAATTACCGTAAATTAAAAAGTTAAATAATCCAACCCTAAATGAACAGGTAAACGTTTAATTTGTAATTTGCTATAGGCTTCAGTAATCCACAATGCCGATGCTTTACTTGTTAGCCGATCGCCTTTGGATTTTCGCATCCTTAGCCGGATGGTTGTGCTATGTAAAGTGTTTAAAATGAACGCTCTTCAGCCCAAGTGATCCTCATCTGTAGGTAAAAATTTTGCCATTACCGGCATGCTCCGTGCGGTCCAAACGTTTTAAGTTACATTGTACTGCCGGCGATTTTTGTTGCGAAATTTTCAATATCGCAAACTTTTTCCACATCATGGCTTCCTCAAATAATAGGCTGTTGTAAGGGTGGTGGTCGTCCCTTGGGATGAAACACGTCCGTGTACCGAATTTCATCAAAATAAAGCAGATATGGTGTCCTATAGCTTGAAGATAAGAATCCATGGGCAAGCATGGGACAGACAAACAAGAAGACACGCAGCCAAGTTTAAATTAATTAAAAGATTAATTCTAAATTGATCAATATGTCTATCAGCAAGTCTTCTTAGCTGTTGTATAAATTCGCACAAACTTGATCTACTGCGTATAATGTATCTTAAGTGTTGTGGAGTATAAAAATTGATGTCATCCATAGCTGGTTTTAATGATTTTCTCTACTTTAATTGGCTTGACGCTGCACGATAAGTTTTTCTGCATCATACGATGTTCTTCATTCATAGTTACAAATCAAAGCAAAAATCATTTCAAAGAATGCATCAGTAGTTTCTTTACACCTAATACATTAATTAAGTTCTCGGATATTTCGTCAATTGGCACGTCTTGCCCATAGTGCCACGTGAAGTTGCTAACAACGATGCATTTGAAATGCTGGTCAAGTCGCCTATGTATCAACCCAAGAAGATTTGAATGCTTTGTTTTTGATCAACACGAGATGCTGAGCTAATTGAAATTGAAATGTGAATCGGACATTTTTGGTCGACGTCTATTCATTACTTGGCAGTCAGTCAGAATCAAACAAAATACTGAATTTATTTCGAAAAACATTTTTTTATATTTTTTTAATACGGTTTCATTAAAATTATGAATTATAGCTCGTAAAGCTACTTAAAGCTATTTGAATAATGTGAAATGAGTTCTTATGTTCATAGTCAAAAATGATTGTATAATACAAAAAAAAAAAAAAGGACAAATTATATAGAATTTTTTTCCTATGTAGGTTTTGCCCGACAGCGAGTATAATTTCATTACCCATTTTCTTTTTCGGTCAGATCGATATTCTTTTTGTTAAGAGAAAACATTTATGCAAAGCACTTCATCCTTAAGGGTATTATTCATTTCGTTATGGCATTCAAGTTCGTTTGTTCGCAAGCAGAGACTTCTCTATCTATTGTCGTTTACAAGTGCAGTGGAATGTATGTATGCCGATGTGTATGACTTGCACTGGATATTTCGCAGGTTTTCAGCCATTATACTTTTGCTTATATTACTTACTAATCAATTATTGCTATATTCAGAATGATTGCATTTTGCGAATACTTATGACGATGCCGGTGACGAGAATGCTCGACTTTAACCTCGTTATTAACTATGAAAATTAAGATAGAAAGGCCGTGAAAGGCATTGCGATGCAATGAACGAAATGCCTGCATGAAAGCAATCTTAATGAACGTTACGTCAACTTTACCGCCAGCTAATTTTTGGGTTTCTCGTAATTATTGCAAACAAAGAGCGACATTAAATTTTCCATTTTTAGCCGTAAAGTGAAAAAGATGTTTTCTTCTTTTTCTTTTTTTAATTTTAAACGAATTTTGAAGATTTCTTACGATAACGCTTTCTATTGCAGTAAATAAGTCCTTCTCAGGCAATCGCTCTTTAATGCAATGATGAAAAGTTATTTTGATGATATTACATGTCAATGCTTGTACTAACGCCGTACGTTATGCTTGCAATCGTTTTTTGAATAATTGACATTTCGACAGCTATTACCGCACTTGAAAGCTGCGTCATGACAAGTATTCTTTAGTCAAGCAGCAAAATTGTAGAGTTTCATGAGCAATGAGCATTTTTCGAATATTGCCAGATACCGGCAAACAAACAAGTGTGTTTCAGAATATTCATCCAACTCAATTGGTATCAGCAGCCATTGAACACAATGCTATTTACAATGTGATGGATACAGAAATTTGGTTTCTATCCGATTACCACAGCGTTACATCACGCTTGAAAATTGATGACCTGGTAATGGCGCTCTTTGCTGACATTTCGATTGACATGACGCAGGTCAAGGATTGATCCTCAAGTAAGATGTTTGGCAATTGCAACAACTGCTTGAAAAGTAAATAAAATGTTTTGCAATTTTATGGTCAAAAAGAGAAAAATGGGAAAAATAATGTCATGGCTTAAAATGCACACTTTCATACAAATGTTCATAAATGCGCATAAGTTTATACCAACTAGTACTTGATAGCTTCTTTTAAATTTATGTTTTATATATTATATCGATAGTGCTGAAATTTTATGGCAAATCGAGGATCTTAAATCAATCACGGAATAGAGCTCTTGTTCGAAGGGTCTTGTGGCAGTTGGCGCCGTCCTAAAAATTATTTTGCCTACATCTATAGCTAAACCTATCGGTCAATATAGTCGCCATGATATCGTCATAGTGCGTAGTGGCGATTTTGCCTTCTTATCTTCCGTACTCGAATGAAAAAAGGTTGCTTTAAAAAGTCAAGATCTTCTTTGAGCATTCGCAGGATCCGGTCAACGACTTTATCTGAAAAAGGATATAATTTTTACTTCTCAGACATCATCAGTTGTACGGCGACAGTTCAAAACTGGCGAAAGACTTCATAAACAAACGTGCTAACATATGGTAGGTAAAAGTTGATTTCAAAATTTCTAAAAATTATATTTTATTCAATTTATGTTGAATTTTTAATATCAGCCAGTATGTACATATATATATGCAGTTATTGATGTAAACAAATTTTTTTTATTGACGGGTGCATATGTACACATTTAGAAAATATGATTGCCAGATATGGCGACATCATGCATAGGGACCATCGGTATCGAATATCGCCTGTCGGATATACTCTGAATGGCGCTCTTATATAACTTGACAGCACTTAATAGATTAGTATGTTAACTAAAAGTTATGCTTACGAGGATAGGAGGTATAATCATTCTGTAAAATATTTTGCAACACTCAGCAGAAACGTATTCGTCGATCCTAAAGTGTACACATTCTCGAATAACATGAATCAACATATGTTTGTCCATCCATGGCGCGGATGGTGAATACTTTTCCGGTCGTAGAAACTAAGAGATTCGCTTGAACATTGCAAAAGTATTCAAAGTTCTTATAAGAGAATTCATATTGAAGATAGATCAAATCGGCCGAAATGCAATATAAACTGTGAGCGCTTCTCTTGCCAAAAAAGAATGTCTCGGGTTTTCATAAGCTGTGACAATAACAATTTCTTTTACTCTCTGGGTCATTCTATTATAAAAATGGAAATCATGGACTCCGTTTTCTCAGTTCTATGAGGTAAAAAAATTTACTATATCCCTTTTTTTTTTTTTTTTGTGCTTCTTAAGCTCAAGGCGGAGAGTATAAAAATGTGGTTACGATCTTGCTGGTTTTCGATTTTTGGTTCCGTCACTGCTAACGTGGGCCAAATCAAGGTCTATGGCAATTGGAGAATTGAGGTCTATCCTCAATATCGGCCAGTTGACTTTGGATGAACTACTTCTCTTATGTTCATTATTACATAGGACACAGTATAAAATTTTGTAATAAAAATTTATAAGTTTTCCTGATCTCATATACTGTGCGATATAAAAATGGTAATTTAGGGACCATTTTCCATTTCGATCTTGTCGTACGTTTCGTAGTTTATACGGTGTATGAGATTCCTCTTGGTTCCTTCCATTACAATAATAATAATTGCTGAATGTGTACTGAGATGATTCTTTTGTAAAGAAACACGAGAAACAACAGTAGAATAACAAAAGAAACAACATAAATATGACTATAAATAAGTGCAAATAAAATAAATAAATAGCCAGTGGGTTTATGAAAAACAAATACAATGTCAACAAATATAAAGGCAAAAGAATAATAAAAGCAAATAGACACCGAAAACGACTAGTAAAACAATTAAAAGTCTACGTAATTGACATAATGAACGTAAATAATAAAATAAACACAAACATGAATCCTAATGCTACCGTCTTTACCTTTGTACAATTTTTATGTTTTTAATGGACGACCTAAATCATTTTGTACACAACGATTACGCACATTGCAGTTCTGTAATGTTCATTGTATCCCTATATATATGTGTATGTACTGAGTGTATAAAATATCCGAACTTCATCAGTTTGCACAGGTGCGTCAAAATATTTGAATGTAATCCCTTACCATGTGCGTTTAAAACCCGTTTAGCGTAATTTTGAATACTTATCGTGTTTTATAACTGAAAAAATCACATTTTGATTTAGTTCCAGGAGCTAAAAAAGGTTAACGAAATCAAACAAGAACATTATAGTGGGGCAAGATCGACAGTTAGACTCTCTACACCATTTCGCCTGGCACCTTTACTTACTCGTTTTGGTAATAATATACAAAAAATTACACATTATTTTCATACAAAAGCATACTTTTCGCGAAAGTCGGCATATTAAAGGATGTCCAGAACTTCATTCGACGTGATCCAAATATAGCAAACTTAATTTAATTCCAAAAATTTTCTTATTCGTTAGCTTCTGTGGTGAGAAACTAGAAATTATACTTTGTCTCCACATAATGGCTTGCTTTCCATACACGGTAGGGTCTAAAAGTAGGCCAATGTAATCCAAATCCCCTAACGTAGGATGTACTGTTGATGACAAAGGTGATATGGGCTAGAGTCCAATAAATAGACCCATATAGTTTAAATTTGGTACACCTATTTTTTACGTCAAGGTACTACTTACTACTACTTCTTGAACATCCCAATATGCGGTGATATCCAAAAACAAGACCTACATGCTCCGATTCGGTGAGGTTAACTCCTTTTTTGTTATGAATCAATTTTCACCATGAAATATTGAAAATTATATCATTTTACTTAGTTTTCGTAAGAACGATTATATGAGAGGGGCTTCAAAAAATTGTCTCTATTCATAACAATTTAGAATGTCGAAATCCTATTACTCAGCAACTTTTGAAAATTGCTATTGTTTTCCATATAAATACTTTTTAAAATAAGGCGTGTGGTCGGAAAGGTGGCCCATTTTCATAGCGTTCGTCCTCGAGTCAAAGCATATCAGTGTACAAAATTTCATAAAACCATCTCGTAGCTTAAATACAAGAACAGATCGACAGACACCTGGCAGGTGGACGGACGGATGGACAGATCGAGAGAGAGGCTCAGATACAAAAGGTGGATCTGCTTTAAGGCCTTCTAGCTGTTACATACGTCTGCACAAACTTGACACGTTCTGTACCATCAGTGGCGTAAGGTGAAAAGAACTGCAAGCTTGAAATTTTCGTCATTATTTGATCAAAAAAAAGCCATTTTTTGTTAACGAGTAAAATTTAAAATAAATTATCCAAAAACTTTCGGTGCAGTATCTCTTAAAATATAATTTAAAAGATAGCGCTAAAAATTCGAAAGCAAAATAAACAAAAACGGGATGCGGGGGGGATACAGGTGACTACTAAACACCCTACACTACCTTACAGTTATTCGTATAAAGATTTTCCAATATAAAATGTTATATGAGATGTGATCGAGAAAGTGGTCCGATTGGAACCAGTTGCAACAGCACAAGTTCTTAGGCCAACACGTCAGCGTACCATGTTTCATCAAAAATTGTGGTCTTTAAGTTGCACACAAGAAAATAAGACGGACGGACAGACAGACAGACAAAATTAGAGAATCATTTTTTGAATCGATCGATATAGTAAAAGATGAAGAACCTTCGCTAAAAGCAAATGCATAAACACGATGATATCTGTAAATATTTGTAGATGTGTTCAGTTCCGCACAGATTGCTGTTAGTTCAAGATTTAAGCTACATATACGATATACGATCGATAAACGAATATGAAAAACTTTTTTTATCCAAATGCGCGCAATTTACCTGCACGTGTATCCTCGGCTTGACATGTTCGCGTAGTTTTTACGCCAGCTACAACTCGAACGATGAATAGACCCATCGCGACCATGCAAATCAAGAGCATAAACCATTTTTGAAAAATTTGAGTCTAGCCAGTGTTTAATATGCCATGGCCAGAACATTTTGATGGTGGATGGAATATTTTGTGCGGTGGTAGGTAAAGCGAAAATATATTTGTGTATTTAAATTATTTATCAAAACTTTTACATTTGTTTTAGCATAATTTCTACTTGTCTTAATTTGCTTTTATTTATCTTCTTACAGTAACATGATAAATTATTTAATGGTAAATGAACAAATATTTGCATTTCGTAATTGTCAGTGCAATTTGAAATTTCAAAAATTTTTAAAGAAATACATCCTGCCAATGTGTACTTCGTTTAATTTGTAAACTCGGTCAAATGCTATTGTCTCTCGAAAGTAAATTGTTGGCGTTTTTACATTGTATACGCTAAGTGGTTGGTTGTAATGCCTACAGCGATTTTAGTTATTTCACTACTTGCTTATGTACACTTTAACTATGGTATGTTCAAGTTAATATATACATAAAATGACACACACACACACACACACACACACACACACATAAACGCACACATTTCCATGTATTCAATTATTATTCATAGCCATTCACTTGATACGGTAGCACACATCATTTGAAGTCATTTAACTGTGATATACGCTGTCATTATACTATCATAGATGGGCAAAGTCGTCGTAAGAATAAAAGCCACTGCCACCATAAGACTTTGAATGTTAATACACTTTATTTATTTATTGTAAGGCACTGATGATGAACATAGAAAGAATTTCTTTTCTTCTTTATTCTCTAAAAATTATCTCGACCTACCACCACAAGGCGAGAATGAGCCAAATAATATAAGAAGTGATAGCGTTGGTGAATGAATCATATATGGATATGTATCAACAAGTATTCAATGTGAATGCTTACATGAATCCTTATGTGAATAACCATATCACGTAAACTGTTGTTCAAAATTACGAGACTTAAATATCAATTGAACGAGTTGGAAAAATTTGTCGAAAATGGCAATGGCATTGGCATAGCTATAAAATAGGGCAATTTTTTCCTTTTCTTTATCTTTCCTTCTAAAGAAGATGCACAATAAACGTAGCGGGGTTAGAAGAGTTAAGCGTAAAATTTTTATTTTACAATGGTTTATATCACTCTTATAATCTCCATTTTAAAGACATTAGATAAAAAGAAAAAACTATTTCGAGACGTTAAGTAATAAGAAACTTTAACTGGATATATTAGAAGCCTCAATAAGGTCTGTGTGCTGCAATTGTTTTCTTTTAAAATATACTCGATGTGGTTCATTCCTACTGAAAATTTGGGTATGGACAACTTTGACATTGATGTTTATAGGGTGTAAGATTTACTCGTTTACAGATTACCGTCCAGCGTATTTCAAAATATAAAGAGATACATATCAGAAAGAGCTACTTGCGGCACTGCGTGTTATTCTGTTTTAAATTCGAAAAGTGTTCTGATAAACTTACGGATATGATTCCCTTGGCTTCTGGCGATAATGCTGTAAACTATGACATAGTCGAAAAGTGATTTGCAACAATCCGCGAAAAAACTTTCCTTTTGAGAATGATGAACGTTCGCATAATTGCAATCGTATGCAAAAGAAACATTTCAGGAAGTAATCTTCAGTTTGGCTCGGTTACCTCTACTCATTGTGGCGTATTAATCAGCCCTGTTTCTTTTTTTTGTACCGTTGCGTCAAATTAATGCAGTCACATTGGACAGATCAGCGATTCACAAAAGACTTGCGAAAATGGTTCAAGGACCATTTCGCCTAGAAGCTATAAGGTTTTTACTGTGAGGTCGCCTACAAGCTACTCAATAAGAGGTAAAAGATCATAGACAATAGATTGTTAAGCTTTGTAACATGTATTTTCTCGAAAAACAAACAGTATTTTTGGATCCATTCACTAAATAGTTGAACTTCTGACTCACGCAAAATATTTCCCGTAGTCCTTGCATCATTAATGTAAGGCAGTTTATTGACATTAAGATCGCCTTTGTGATATACTTACAAGAGTAAAGAATATGCCAGCCGGGTCTTTATTAAATATACATTATTGTTAGTATTATTTGCGTGGGCAAATCGTATCGCGACCTAGGAGATCTATTGTCCTCGACCATGCTCTGAGCCCTCCAGTTTTAGGAGTGTTATTAATTTCGCCACCTTTCTTGGATCGACTCACTATACCGTGTCCGGCATTGTAAAATGCTTGCCAAACATATGGTGTATGATTCTGCAAAGGCCTTGCCATTCACATAGAATAAGATGGGACGTCTCCCTCGCCTTTTGATAGAATCTGCACGAATCGGCATCGAACATACCCACGTTTTTCAGATGACCTGTGTACAAGCCCGTCAGTTGTAGAGCTAAGTTCTTAGCTATAGTTATCCGCTTTCATCCATCCTTCTCACTTTTACTTTCTCTTTTTGACAAATTTCATCTATCTGTTCTAATAATTTTAAAAAGATGGGGAGAAGGGGTCCGCATGCATTGAAACTAAATCTTAAACGTATATAAGTTAACAGTTTTCGGTGTCATTAATGCAAAAACCATCTTTCAACGACAAGTAAGGAATGCAATACGAAAAAAAGAGATAATTTTCGTTTATTAAATTCGTTTAATTTTTAATTCAATACTGCGTCGTTTAACGACGGGGTGTCATTTTGTGTCAGTGTTTAAAAATTCATTACATTTGACAAGAAAATTCCCAAGCGGTAGTACGTGCGCAAACATTTTTCGTAATGGCAATATTGGTTTTTCATATAAAGTCTGTTAAGCAGGCGGACACCAGCGCTCGATTACATAATGACGATAAATTGAATCTAATTGACACTTATTTGACGCAAGGATTGAAGCGCAAGTATATAATAAAGAAAAAGATACAGAAAAGAGAGGTGAGAAAACACGTTCACGTCCTTGTAATTTTATTTAAATTTATAAATACACTCAATAATAGGTGATATGCAGAAAAATTGCATATGCATGAGTTAATGCTAGAGAGAAGTTGGTTGAGGAAAAACACATAGTCTGGCAAAATTGCATTAAAAATTGGTTTCAATCACGAACTGAACATTAACTCTGTTAACATTCAATCCAACTATAACCAGCTCTTACGTTCTTGTTAAAGTGAAGTTCATCTGTCCAAAGTTTTAACTGATTTAAGTTCGGTTAAAGGTTAACAATTGTGTAAACCAATAATAACAGTCCTTGCGTAGACGAAGAATATTTTATGCGTACAGACATAAACTCATAACTTGGCTATTAATTTATTAAATCGTATGCTAAGAAAATAAATGGTCTTAACATTGTTGCTGAGTTTTTTAATTTTCCTTTCATAAAAAACACAATCTATGAGGGAGAATTGTTTTCTTGGCATATAATTTGTATTCGTTAACAAACTTATCATCTGCACAGAAACGTAAAGAAGACGTATTAAAATGTTATTATTATTATTATTATTATTTGCAATTATTCTTTGGCTTACACCGAACACTTTAATACTTAAAAATCTTTTCTTTATTTTTTTTAATTCAATTAAATTGACGACTTTTCATTAATCATCCATCCACAAGAGACAGCTATGAAATTCTATTATTTTAACATAACACCTTTATCTAAAAAAGTTAAGCTCTCTACTATCGAATAGTTTTTTTTTTTTTTTTTATATTTAACTTATTACCAATTGTGGAAACTAGTCGATGCGTTTAAAAGACTCCGAAACTTGATAGCAGCAAAAAAAAAAAAACATTTTAATATAGAGGATGAAAATTTAATGGTTCATCATAATTTCACTATACGAACGTATTGTTCAAGTTGATGAAAAATGCTGGATAGGTTATGGGGTCTGCAATGTGTATTTCAGGGGAGTTAATATACCACCTGTCGTTTTACTGCATAAAATCTTGGCAATCATTGATGTTTCCTGCCACGATTTATGCTTTCGCCTGCCAACGTTAAAATTTTGTTGCCTTTATTTATCTAAAAATTTGAAAGCCAAGCACAATTTCAACTATTCATGAGAAATAGATAAATTACTATTGTTATGATCTCACATGCATGAAAGAGAAAATCCAACAAATTAATAAATAGCCAAGTAATAAACAACGAATAATTGTGCACATCCCACAGCATGATAATGCAAAATCAATTTCAGCTATGCGTCCATTCCGTCAATACAATGGTGGTGAAAAAAGTAATGTACTTTGTAAAACTTGTTTCACAAATGTTTGTTTTATCATATTAAGAGCGCATTTAAAATGACGGAAAAACAAGCAAAAAAAATTATATTCGGTCATTACCGAATTTATTATATCCATCAACGTTGTTCCATTTTTGTAGAATAATTTTATGAAAACTTATATCGTGTATCTGTGGTAGTTTAAGCGAAACACACAATTGCGCGGATGGGCAGATGAGCAGACGGACATTCTTAGATGCATTCGGAACTTGACGTTGGCTAAGCACTTATTTACTTCAGAGGGTTTTCAAAGCTTATTTATGCGTATGTATTGGAAAAAAATTGAAATTGTAACACACTATAATATTGAGTAGGCATGGTCAATTTTTGGCCATCTTTGCACAGGTACTACGACACCGCCCATGGAACGTACGTTTAAATTTAGAAACTAGTTTTGTGTTCCTTTTCCAATATAAAGGCTGTTTCAGTTTACGTGCGACTGTAGGTGCTTCCTTCGACCGATTCGGTTGATTTTCAGTACCAGCCTGCATACAAGAACCTCTAGTATTTCTGGCAAATTTGAAGTGAATAGCTTCATTTTTGTGGTCACTAGAATGTTTACAAAAGACATTGCACGGACGGACAGACGGACAAGGCCAAATCGATTCAGAATTTGATGCCGATGATGAATATTTATACTCTGGGAGTTCTCTGAAGCTTTCCAAACGTTTTAACAACTTGAATATATCCCTAAACCTTTGGTGGAAGGTATAAAAACAACTAATGTAATTATATCCGGCTGTGGTCGAATGTTTTAGCTTTGCCTTAGTAAAATAAAATTTCTGAAAAAAAATGAAACTTCGTTGCTCTACACAATTTAATGGCAATGACCGGATTGTTACTTCTTGCATGCTACCGTATGATTACCCATAGTGTAGACGTCGAGGCATTATCGCTATATCTATTTTAGGATGTGAATAATGAGCAGACAGCTGAATCTTTTTGCTTTCAAAAACTGACGTACTCTCAACTTATGTTATATTGTAGGCGTGGCATTCGACCGACTTCGTTTATTCTCTATACCAACCTTCGTGCAAGAATTTCCAATTCAATTTTAAACACATTGCACAGACGGACATATAGACAAACAGACGGACAGATGAACATGCTTAAGTTGATCTAGAATTAAATGGGGATCCCAGAATATATGCATTTTATGTGTTGCAAACGTTTTGACACAAAGAATATAAATCGATCGGTGCTGGATATAAAAAAAAAAAGAAATATTTTGTAAAAAGAAAAATCAATTTAATCTAACTAATTATTTAGTTTTTTGTTTACTTCTTTAATTAATTTAATTTATTTGAATTCGACGTTTTTTAGCAATGCTTTTTACCATTTTACATTTACGTTTATGTAAATAAACAACAAATATATAAACAAATCGGTACTCGTTGAGAGTGAGACTGGGTTGTGATATATCTACGCCACCTTCACGGTAGTGGACGCTTAAGCGCAACTTTTCGTCTTCAAGGGGCTATTTCGGCCACCTAGACAAACAGCAGCAACCCTCGCAAGGGAGAAAGCAAAGAATTTTTATCATATGAAATTCAAAAGAAAGTAGTGAGATAAGCACTCCTTAGAACATATCAGTTTTAATTATCCATCACCGACAGATGAGGGCTATATCCATTCCCAGACGGAAGTTTCAAAGTGTTCATCTTGGTCAGCATAAAACTCTGTTTCGATCACGACCGAATACATAGATTTCTTCTTTATTTTTGAAGCGTGACGAATTCATTTTTACAGCCCTTATGTGGATTCCAACATCTACGTCTTTTGTTTCTCATTGCTAGAAAGAAGGTATGTTTATGGGCTGTTTATATTCCGTATAACTCTGGGGATTTCATATAACTAGCAAGCTTGACCCATGTGTATGAAAATTCAGTTAAATGATATCTTCGTTAAAATATATAAGCAATGATGTACTGCTGTCTTGTATTTGTTCCACATTGAGACAACATTGATGATATCATTATTAATGCGACGACTTGTAAGATTGTGTTACTTGACCCTTGATCCATTCACATTGAAGAGAAACGCAAAAACAATTTAGTTTCTTTTATCGCAAATTATGTATAAAAAATATGAAATAAAAAATAAAGTTTCTCCACTAAAAAATATGTTCGGTTTTTGCTCTTAAGCTCTATGAGCACTCTGAACTGCAACCTTACTGAGTAGAGAATTACAAGATTTTCTTCGTTTCCTTAATATATTATTAAATTTTGCCAAAGTTATTATTTACCTTAAGACATTTCTAATAATGCTACGTACATATATATTTATTTACATTTAAACATACATACATAACATACCTTGGCATGAGTAGGTAAACATTTACATTTATATGACCACATATATCGCATGCCTTCTGATGAGACCATGTTTTTAAAGCTTACCACTTTCTCATTCCTACGAAAAACGAAAACTTATTTGCTCATGTTGACCATGATTACAAACACATTTCTTTGCTTACAGCCATGGACACATTAATGGAGAGAAGATCTTAAACCGATCGAAAATTAATTAAGTAAAAGCAAGTAGTGGAAATATTTTACAAACATGACGATGAACATTTGGAAAGCATCAAGAAAACTTGGGAATTGATTGTGTATCGCGTTAGCCAGGTACAATTTTCGGGTTCTTTTTCTCTCTCAAATCTATCAAGTCAGGCGTAAACAAAATAGCTCACGCTTTCTGTTATCATTGGTTGATTAAAGGCCCAAATAGAATTGTTACTTACAAGCAGCTAAGTCGAAACAAAAATTTCGAAATTTGTGAAAGAAGAACACCTTTATTCCTTTTTTTTCTTTTTACTCCAATTTTTTCATACGTCATCATATACTGTCGCTATCACTGATAAAGCGCAAAGCATCAATAAATAATAAAAACTCATTACTCTAATGCGTATATTGGTCTTATCGCCAACAGGCACACACGATCTTACTAGACAGAAGCAAAAAAAAAAGGTAAGTAAAACGTTGTTATTAAATAATCAAGTAATGTTGAGAATTATGTACACATAAGGGGAAATGGTTCCTTTACTCAAATTGCAATATTTGGCACATAGAGGCACATCGAGGCTGGCGGAAAAAGAATCTTGTAAGACGTAGAGGGATTCTGCGGGATGCATCAAATTCTCGCATGTTACACGACAACGTAAATTACTAAATACTGTACCAAGCGGATTTTTGCAATAGTTCGGTGAGTCAAAAGAGGCTTTTGAAAATTATTTGCACAAAAATATGGTGCTTCTCACGTTCTTGTGACGCCTTATTGTGCATCAAATGACGATTGAAATATTGGCAATACTTATTGAAATGATCGGATATGTAGACGCAGTGCCCTAAAATTCAAGCATACATACATACATGTATTTGTGCATGCACATACACACACACACTTTATTGATAAGGTTTGTGACCACATATAAACTATGGCAATTAACTTTTGATTTCCTAAACCAAGGCACCTTGTTTTCATGACGGTGTTGACGTTTCGCTAGAAGGCTGCCAATTGCGCCAAATAAGTGAAAAAATAAGAACCAGCAAATGGCTTTCAAATAAGCCGTCCAAAGGTGAGAGCTTGCTAATTAAAAGATACATAATCAGTTCCTAGGTATAGCGTACCGCAGGAGATATGTTAAGAGCCGGTTGAGAATGGTAGTTCGATATGTCAAGCGACTAGTTAATACTGCGGAATTTATTGAATGAGTAATAAACAAAACAGCATTGTCGAGCAGGCTTGAATGCAATTTTCAATTTTCATTTGCTACGTTCTCTTTATCGAGCAACTTTTAGTGAATAATTAGTCCACAGCACTCGGCAGCGCATGAATTTTCTTCTATATTGAACGTGAAATCGTTCGTATGATCGATATAGTCGTATCGAAATTGTGTTTCATAGCTTGATAACGAGCACCATAATCGGCCCTAACTAATTTTTAATCATTAGAATGGTTTGCCAGAGTTTTTTTTTCCAATTTGTTTTTATACTCAAAGTTCACTACTTTGGAGTTATTCTTGAATTCTTTCGTTCAACTGCTTACAACATTTTATTATTGTTATTAATTTATTTATTTATTTTTTTTAAGTATAATTTCAAGTTATATTTTAAATTAAAAGAAAACTTTTTAATGTATTTTGTATAAATCTCTTCTTAACTTCTTATGTTCCTTATCATAGTGAAATGTATACTATTTACGTGTCCATGTCTGTAGGCAAGTTTTTATTTGTACACGAAGTCAACAAATTCTGTAAACGGACAAATCTATTAAGCGAAATACAAAAAATTGTTGTTGTTAAATATTTACTTAAAGATATTGCAAAAAGATATCAAATAGACATGAAAAGATTGAAAATAATTATAAGCGATTTGTACAGAATTTTCCAATAATGTAAGATATTTGCTTAAGGAAGAGTGAAGATCCGTGCGCTCGATATAACGCGCATATATCGCATTCCTTTCATATGCCATCTCATAGTTAGCAATTTAAAAGACGTATTGATTAGAACCTACACCACTGCAGTGTTATTAAAGTTAAGTATTGGGTGGGCTCTTGATTGCTTGATTTTCGAATTTGACTCGACGATTTTATTAGGAATTATGGTTGAATTTAGCTTAAACTCTAGTCTGTTTAATATGGCCTTTACAAAATTAAAATAAATCGGAAATAAATTGGAATTAAAAAATTGATCGCAAAATAACCAATTGGGGCCATATTTATGCGGAGTATGCAGATAGTTCTGACAAATATCTAGACAATGGCATTTTAGTAATACGATATTAAGGTTCCCATTGTTCGAAAGAAAAGTTGACAAGAATTGTGTCTGCTTTCCAATGTTATTCCAGTTTCTCTTAGATTGGAAGCAAGATCTTAATCGATCAGGGAATGTTTGCGACAAATTTCAATTTCTTAGCTCAATTTTCGCAACTGTAGAGATTCACAAAATTTATCGATGAAATTGACGGATTTTCGTAGAAATAGGAGAATAAGGAAGATGTCCGCACCTCTATTATTAAAAATATTTTCTGTTAAAAAAAACACTAAGTCTGGAAATGTGTATTTTTTAAACGGTTACCATTAAAGTTTGCCCGCTTTCGATATTTAGGTAAATGTGCCCTGTAAAGTCGATAGTAACAAGATGATACAATGAAAAGTTTTTGAAAGCAATTTACGTGAAAAAAATCTTCATTCGTCTTAGAAAATGTCCTAGATAATCACCGAATTGAGCTATAATAAGATATTCAAATTAAGTTCATCGCATGTGTCATATATGCCCTAATCACTTTTAGGCGAACGTATAAAAAAATTTGCAACTATTAACATAAGTAGCAACGAGACGTCATAGTAGACAAGCGGATTATAGTAACCGTATAGGGAAAATTTTCGGCTGATAAGAGATGATATTCAAAATTTATTTGCACATGTTACGAAAATAATAATAAACTCAATACGCTCCATTTTAGGATGATTGTCGGATATAAAAATGCAAAAACATAACAATCACTTTCTTTCACTTTGAAAAAAGCAGCTTAAGTTAAAATCTTCTGAAAACGTGCCCTTGTTACTTAAGTACTACTAAAATGATGTTTTTGTTTGAAAGACAAAGTTTAACGGAAGTATAAACGTTAAGTTTAAATTTATATTTTAAATAAAGATGTGTGTGTGTGTGTGTGTGTCTGTGTGTAGGTGTGTGTAGGTGTTTATTTACATTTTTTTAGCGCAGGTTAAGCAAGTACTTAAAAAACTTTTGCAATTTTTTTACAACTTTTTTATTACAAGGTATTACTAGGCAAATGAAGACTAGAGAATGTTTTTCAGTCTGTCCGGACTATACTTACTGTAGCTTTGGTCAAATATAAGCCACTTAATGTTAAACAAGTTTTATTTTTTCAAACAATTACTTTTTATGAAAAAGACCGCGTACAGACGTGAGAAACCGTAACAAATTTGTAACGGTAGAAAGTAAATAAACCTTAAAAACAAAAGTAAAAAAAAAAAATAAATAAAAGAAACAAATTCTACAGTAAGTATTTATATTGGACGAAGTAACAGACAAAACTTGAAGCATTAAATTGCATTAAAAGCCCACGCTTTCCTTCATTTTCTTTCGTTTTCCATGTTAACTGGCCACCGTTTGTCATCGCTGCGGTCACCCATGTGATTTATTGTATCCGAATGCAAATGTATAACACAAACGACGACATAAAGCAGCTTAATGCGACCATAATGTACAACAGCAAAAACAAGAAAAAAAAAAATGAAAAAATAAATAAATACAAAAAGGCAAACATTTAAATGAAAGCGAATTTTACTGCACCTATCTTTCAGTTATGTTAAAATGTCTACTGTTTTCCAGAACATGTAATACAATCTGTAGCATTTATAGGAAAGTAACATTTCACTGCAAAATAATCCACCGAAAAATGTACAGAAACCATACGAAAAATTATATTTTCATAAGAGGTTAGAAACATTTTTTACATTGATGGTAGGTAGTAGTATCCCCTTCGTTAATGTAATCTAAGCATTATACGTAAATGCTGGCTCGATGCATGTCCTTAAGCTAATCGAGATTATGCAAACATTATTTGTTCTCGGATGAGCACCGAAAGATAATTTGTCCTTTGGATATGCGTAGGAAAAGCGAACGGCCGACCGGTCGGACCGATTTAATAATTTAAGTTAATCAAGAACGTATATGTCTTATGAGAATATCTTCTTCGAGATATGGAAAGATGATATAATCTTTGGTCTTGCGTTTAAAAAATAAAAATTGTTAAACGTGCACTAACTGCCAGTGAACATCCAAGGACAAGTGTTCAATGGCGCCAATCGGGAGACAACTTTTATGGCAGAATTTATCCTTCAAGGTAAAATTTTAAGATTATGACATAAACAAATCGACAGACGTGAACCAGTGTACTTGAAGGAATCTGTGATCGATATTCGTTGTAATGGATTATAAACATTAGATGATATATTATAAAGGAAGGAGATAAAAAGAAATGAGCTTATGTCGTTAAAAGAAACCATCGTTCCTTAATAAAATGTGAAAATCCACCACGTCTACGGCCAAAGGCAATAAATAAAAGTTTAAGTAAAATAAGCTTTTTAACGATATTTAAAAGTGCGATAGAATGGAAATAAATTGTTTGTGTTTTCTGTAGAATTTAACATTTTTTCTTACTCACAATTAAGACAATATTACTACCTTAAACCCAGTCGTATGCAGAACATGCTGTGTCTTAGCTGAGATGTACAACATATGAAAGTCTTAAGAGCGATGAGGCTTCTAATACACGTCGAATCGGGTCTAAAACTCAATATTTCATTTTGCCTTGGAAAGTGTAGCCCATCTATTCAGTAAACACAACAACTGTTAGATGGCAAGCCGAAATCAAATATAATTCCTTTTTAGTTTTTCATATTTACTGCAAATTCCTAAATTTCTGACGTTTTTCTTTTTTCTTTAGTTCAGTACCACGGAAATGACGTATTTCTCTAACATGTTTCTTGGGAGGGAGACTTGTTCTTATAGTGCTCTACTAAAGTAGAAGTTAATTCCATTTTATTCGAATTGGAAAGTAATTATGTATTTTGAAGATTCCAAACACCAGGCCGTCCGGACCGTTCGTTCCAGAGAGCTTTCGATGTTCGAGAAGACCAGTTGGGTTTCCAACTAAATAAATTATTCTTGCGACGTTTCGTAACACAGTCATATGAAGAAGGTCGCCTAAGAAGAAACTTATCTCGTGATCGCCTAATCGCTAATAAATAAAGCATTCGTTCCTTTATCCTTAGCTTTCTTTTGCCGAATGGTGGTTTAGCAATTCATTTCATTTAACGCCACGTTGAATACACGTGAAAACTTTTATTGTGTGTTTATTGTAATTCATGAGTAGTGAGCTAAAAAGGAAGAGGTGTTCGCAGTTTTTGTTGCATCGTAGGTGTAGCTCTTAACAAATTTGGCCTATTTTCGATAGGAACTTGCGTCCAAGAAATTTCAATGTTTTTGCAAACTTGAACGTGATATTTTCATTTTTGCGGACGAGAGAATGTTTAGCAAAGACGTCAGCACATAAGCGAACATAAACAGATGAATAGATGGACGTACTTAACTGGATTCCGAATTTCACGCTGATCAAGCATGTATATATTTGATCGGATTTTTGAAACGGGCTTCTCGGCATTTCAACTCTTCGCATAAAAAACTGAAATTTTGATATATAGTGTGATATTGGGCGAGCGTGGTCGGTTTTGTTAATTTTCATGCCGGTGCTACATAATCGCCCCTAGAATGTTTATGGAATTTATTAAACCTGCATCTGGTTTTTGGATAATGAGCAAAAGGTAGCAATCTTTTCTCTCTTTGAATATAAAGGTGTTCTTATTTTACGCCGAATTGCAGGCGTGCCCTTCGACCAATTTGGGCTATTTTCGATACCAATCTGCGTGAAAGAACTTTCAATCTTCTTGTTGTATTTGAAGCCGACAGCTTGACTTTCCGCCCAAGCCATTGTGCAGATTGACGGGCGAACAGGTGCACATCTTTTCAAAATTTGTTGCTGATCAAAGATATTTATACTTTATGGGATATTTGAAGCTTCCTTACGACTGCCGAAAACATTTCGGGCAAAGGAATATGTTTCTTTTCCTCGGCAGAGCGTGTAAAAAACAAAAGATCAGATTCAGTGTAAGTGTAACGTAAGTGAACGTTATGTCACTTTGTAACTTTGAAATGACTCTTAACACTCTTTGAGACTCTCGTGTCCCCTTTGTTTCCCTTTCGTTTCGTTTACAATATTATCTTTCTTTGTTGCATTTGTCTTTCCGTCCTTATTTTACATATGTTATATATTCGACTTCAAAAAATATTTCAAAGTCTTTCATGGCTAAATACCTAGTGGACAACGAAATTCATTCTCTTGGATAATATTTTTTTTTTCGTTTTCAATGTCAGATATTTTCCTTTCCTTTATTTTCACTTTCTGTCTTCTTATATGATTGCTTTGGTTATTAAGAAACATTTAAATAAGTCAAAATAGTGTAGTCGGCTATGGCGCACTAACTTAACGCTATTTCACTTAATGAAGTTAATCGTATTACGGTTTTCTAAACAAGGCTTTATATGAAAAGTATTAGAAAAAATGTTGTTCTCTGAACCATTTTCTGTAGCGTTCGGTTGTAGGCCAAGCCAAGTCGGGGTATCGAATTTCATCACAATTTCTCAAAAATTACGATCTGTAGTTCGAACACAACAATACATCAAGGGGCATCAGAGGAACAGATAGATTGACAAGCTCAGATCATGGAGAATCACTTTCTGAATGGGTCGGTGTAATAAGAACTGACTCTGCACGAAGATAACAACAATTAAGCTGCGATCGATTCTTTTATACCCACCATTCTTATCGTAAAACGCGGCCACAATGAAACTTTAGTGTTACATAACATCGGGTAGGTGCGATGGATTTTATTTACTCGTATTTTAGGTTAACTTTTAAAATATGTCTCGAAACTTTTATAGTAATTTGCTCTTAGTTTATGTTTTGCATGTGTAGGTATGTGCTTTCACGGCTTTGCCCCACTTTTAAAAACAACTAGGGTATAGGAACAGCTAACGTGTCAGCCAAAGTTGAGGCCATGAAAATTTGTTCATAATCAAAATTTAAAATAAAACTTAAGTGAATCAAATTTGGGCCACGTGGGTCTATTTCTTGGATCCCACTTCATATAGAATTTCTTATAAATAGCAATCACTTCAGAAAAAGGCTTAATAATTAATATTTGATGAATAAGTGATGAAAAAGTGATGGTCCATAGTAGTAGTAGTTTAGCAAAACAATTAACGGTAAAAAATTGACAATATTTGGATCATATAGGTCAATTTTATAGACCCTAACCTATGTAGGGATTATCACGAAAAGCAAGCCCTTATGTGGAAACTCTAATTCCCAGTTTTTTATAATCGAAACTAAAAAACAATAAAATTTTTATGAAATGAATTAAGTTTTCTAATTTCGAATCGCCTCACGTGTTGCTTCGAGCATCTACCAATATGCGGGCTGTCATGGAAAGTATGCGTACGCATTTTCTTGGTTTATTATTAAGAAAATGAGTGAATGATTGTAGTAGTGATGTACGGTATGCAATGGTCGACCTTGCCCCGACTATAATGTTTTTACTTGTTTTTCCTTCATATAGTGATTACGCTGTTGCCGTGGTCTACATTTTCAGCATTAAATCGTTGCTTAAAAAAATTAAAATTATATCTTCGCCGACATCGATTTGTTTGTTTTTGTTTTGTGGAAGAAAATACAATTCACAATATTGTGTCGGTGGTATTCATACCGCAATAAAAGCCCTACGGATATCTGTTAATAATAATTGTTATTGGATTTGTATCTCTCGTTATTCGCAAACTTCGGCGTGTGCTTTGGGGGACAAACATAAACACTGCAGTTAAGATAGACAGTAAAATACGAAGCTTCTAAAAAAAAAAAGTGTAATTTCACTTATCATCACGAGGCAGTTATGGTATATTATCAAGTCACGTTGTAGACTGTTTAATCATGTTAGCGAAGTGTTGACGCTGTAATGCTTTTGTCAGGCAAGATAAGAGGATATCATATGTCTTCTCGATGAATTAATGGTAAACCGTATATCAAATTCTTGATGACTCATAGAGTCAGAGCATTAGTCATAGAATTAGAATTTATCTCATTTCTATTCTTAAATAAACCTTAAGAAGGAACGAAGAGCGCATATATTATATGTATGTAATATCGAGGCCACCAAGAGAAGATAAATTATGCTACAGTTTGGTCAAGTCGTTTAATATGTAAGGCTGCTATAAGCGATGTGAAATTGTGTAAACGCAGCTGCTTGAAAGAAACGTTGTTCACTTTAAATTTTTTGTGCGCACGTGTGTATTATACCTTCACCTACATTTTAGTATGCAGCACGCAGACATTGTTAGAGCTGGATCGTTTCTGTACAGTTTTCATCCCCAAAAGGGATACGTTGCAGTTGCCAAGTATTTATAGCGCATAAGAAAAGGCGTCGAAGGTACGAAAAAATATTATTGCGTTAAAATGAATTTTCCAATTTTACGTGTTAATACCAATATATCCGAGAATAGATTTGCACGCTTATGTTGTGAATATAGATTAGCGTCATTTTTTTACACCTTTGTAGAAGAAGCATTTGTAAACAAATTATTTACAGTAACTTGTTTACTCTATTGAACTCTTACACACTTAATCATCCTTTCTTTGGATGTCATGGTTCAACTCGTCTTCAACAAATGCTTTGCTTACAAACCCTTTTGAAAGCTACTCATGAATAGCAGATTTTATGCTTACATTTTGCTTAGCCCTTTTGCGCTTGTTGAATTTCTCTGATGTTGTTATTACACTTTTCATCAATCGTCAATTGCATAAGGCTGCCTTACTCCGACGAGTAAAGCATCGCAAGTCTTCGTTTGCTTTCGACTTTTTACGAAATTGCTTTTCTTACAAAATTTAATAGGCTTCATGGACACCTCTTTCATAAAATCTGTAATTTTTTTTAACATTATGTATAAACTTCATTAATGCGAATTATGGAACCATGTTTAAATCATGACTTAGACCCCGAAATTTTGTCCACAAGAACAAACTTGCACTAAAGTTTTTGTTTATTCCCCTTAGGTTAAAATTGAAAACCAGCGATGCTTGTGCCTGGATCCAATCAGCCAAGCCCTATCCCGTATCGGGCAGGGAGTGTGACAGGAAAGGCGGCTTATTAGCAGAAAAGGCGTATAGAGAAAGTGGTGTACGTATATGTTTGACTTCAGATTGAGAACCTATAGAATGGTGGGAAAAGTCTTCAGAAACTTACTTCGTATGTTAAACTTCAATAAAATTACCAAACCAAAGTCGAGATTCAAACAAAATGGGTCAAGGGCTCATTAACAACCAAAGTTGTATTTAAGTAGAACAGAGCTTGTAAAACTGTTTTTTAATTTCTACAATTACGTACAGTGTGCTCTACCAAATACGATTAGCATTTTAGGCGATATCTGACGGGACCGACATGATTCGCATATTGTTACGCCTCGCCTCGCTATGTCTTGTAATGAAATGTAATTTCGTACATTAACTAATAATGAGTATTAAAGCATTTAAAATGCTAATATTATATAACTTTCATATGAACATTTCCGCGAGATACAAGCGATTTATTTACGTCCAAAAGGTTTTTCAAATATTTTTATATCTAACACTGAAAGATGAAGAGTATATTCATTATGTCAAAGCGTTTGCAACATTCCGTAGGAAGCTGCGGAATCGTTTTAAGCTTGTTCATCTTTCCGGCTTTGTATTGTGTGTTTTAAGCATTGTTCTGGCTTCAAAAGTGTGTTTGTACAGTATATAAACTGAGAACACTTCCATTTTCAAAACGTAAAAAAATTCTTTTTTTTGCGTATTACCGACAAACAGTGTCAGATGACCTGATAAAAATTTTTTGGGCAATGCTGTAGCATCTGTATGAAAAAAGGAGAAAGTCGGCTGCATCGAGTCAATATTACAGTGCATCAAATTTGCATTTTTTCTGCTGGAACGTTTACAACGTCTAGAAGCTTCTAAGGTTAAAAAATGCCATAAAGTGTATGGACCGGTGTCGAGCCCGAATCCACCTACGCACGTCTGTCTGCAAAGGAATTTGAAAATGGACCAAATCGGTCAAAGAACACATCTTGAGGGCAACATCGACACAGAACGCGTTTCCTTTCCGTGTTTATTGAACGTTTGTTATATGTAAATATAATAATAATAGTAAAAGCAGCCATGCCCATCTAATTTTTTTCCTTTTGTTTCAATCTCTTTTAGGATAACGGTCATGAGTATAAGAGATTCGATCACTGCCGAATATAATTTTCTTATTTATTTATGTACATCATAAAAATAAAGCGATGGGAGCTCATTTTTAATGCGGTTTTCTAAAGCAACTAAAGATGAAATTTTAGTGTTAATGCCTAATATAAATAAATACACAATCTCAAAAAAAAAAAAAAAAAAAAAAAAAAAACAAAAATATATCAAAACATTAGTCTCAACAGGAAATATTAATAAATTATTGCTTTCAGGTTGGTTTGTGATCTTCTCTGTTTTGCTTTCGGATAAGAGCCAAGTTACCAACAATATTTTTCTTTTTTTTTAATTTATGTTTCGTTATGACGGATTTGTAAACGCCTTAAAAATAAACAAATGCAAATGTGTTCAGTGAAGATAAGAGTGCTCTTTGGTTGCCTTTTTACAGATTGTATTAATTAATTAAGGGAGGCTAGGAAAGAAACAACAACCAATTCAGAAACATTTTTTCGTTGAATATTCAATGGATATTCTATTGGAGACTGTAATTGTCGACATAAATATATTACATAATTGCTAACCTTTAACCAGGCATGAATAATGTAAATCTTTACATAGACTTTAAGAGATTTTCATTTTAATTCCATGATAATAACAACAGAAAAATAATTGGAGGTTAGCTGTTATCAGATCTTTATATACGAACACGATGCTCAGTGCAATTTGATAGAGCATTTGTAATCGTTTTGGGAAATTTTTTAATTTTATTAAAAGTTCAATGTACCACAAGTCATGTGGTTCCTTATTGTTTTTTATTCAGCAATTATGGCAAATGTGTTGCAGCTCATACCGACAAATTTCGTAAAGCAAATTAACTAAAGGGTTTCCGGTTTCAGTAGTCGATTTAGCCATGTCTACCGGCGAATGAGTTCTAAGTTTTTCGCAAAAGATCTGCTTTCCAAATCGCTTTTTACAATTTTTGTTCGGGTCAGTAAATCCAACTCTAGGTCCGCCCACGATAAGCCGAAATTAAATATTCAGTTGATATAATCCTTAATCCTTCAGTGCTTTTGCCGAGCTCTATATAGAACTTACTATTGGTATTATGTAGAGCTAAACTGGACTATTCAAAATTTACAAAAGACGCAAAGTTTTTGATTTATGAAAAAACACAAATACGGCGGAATGAAACCAGGAGGCTAATCACGTATGAGACATATCGCCTTTCGCCATTGTCTTCACTTATTTACCGAAAAAAAGTGAAAAGGAAAGCGAAAGCTAACTTTCGATTACGTGTTTTTCCAACAGCTGATATCAAGTGTATTTTATTTCGTCGAAATTATTAAACAATTAATTGAAAGGGGGAAAAATAATTATAGAAAAATTTGCAAAATTTTTATATAAGTGGAAGAAAATGGATAAAGACTTATCACCGCATTCACATACACAGAATTGTAATCGATTGATAGACGAATTAAAAAAGTGTCACGAAGAGAATAAATTTGCAAAATTTATAGGAGCTTGTAATGCATTTAATTCAGCAGTGGCTAACTGCCTTAAACAGGAGCATAAAGCTCGTTCAGCAGCGAATCGTGCTAAAGCGCGACAGAGGAAAGCAAATCAAACTTCCTAAGCTTATAATCATGGATTCAGATCAATTAACATTTCGCTTTTGTACACACGAAGATCAAGTAATATGCGGGCGAGTTATGCCATTTATTGCGGAAGTTGAAGAAGACAATGTGCTTACTTCAATAATGTGCGTTATTACCACAGGATATTTTTACCTAGAAAAAAGGGGCGGCGGGTTTTGCCATCTATCGAAGGGTTTCTCCAGCTAATTTGATTGGTTTGAAATGTTTTTTCCACGGGCATCACGAAGAAATTGCTGGCATTCATTTACCTCGAAACGCAAACGCGGTCAAAGTGAAAGCAAAAAAAGGCTGTATACAGAATGATTCCAATTTGACATTGTCAAGCACTTAAGGTTCCCAATTGCTTCCCTTCTAACTCTAATCGAAGAGTGAACATCGCTTTGAAAAGATGTTTCTAAAAGCTGTAAGCCAGCGAGGGCGAAGCTTGTGTTGAACTTGCTTTCCGTAAAATGCAAGAAACCAAAGCAAACGTAATAAATAGACGCAATACAATGAGAGTTGCATACGAGCCTAGGATAGTTTTGTTGTATAATTAAATAAAAATTGAAAATGCGTAAATTTTCTGTTATATATTAATAAATAAGCAACCGACCAAAATCGAGGATAGGAAGTAGAAAATAGAACTTGCGACTTACGCATTAAGATGCGTTATGAACGGACCAACAAAAGCGACGGATATGAGAGAGAAAGCAAAAATTATTTTTGATTGACGATTAAAATATTATTTACTGGCGGCATGCAGTCGAAAAATATTTCTTCTTTGTAAAGCAATTGTTGCGTTTCCTTATCTTGTTAAAAATCCACAAAATGAGAATCTTTCGCTGCAAAGTAATTTATTTTCTAAATGGGTTGATCAAATTCAAATTGATATTGAGAGAGCTTTGTCGAAAAGAAGACACAAATGTTTAAAAAGAAAAAAATGCATTTTATTTAAACTCCATAAACTCGCCAACAGTAGAAACTTGAAATACATATAAGCAGCAAGACCGTACTCTTTTAATTGTCTTCTTAATAATGTGACAATAGCTTTGAATTGAAATAAACAACAACACTTATGGGCTTAATCTTTGCTCAGTGACTTCCTTATTAAATTATTAATAAAAATAGTTTTGATTATAGGATGAAAATGAAAAAAGGGGACAGAGAATATTACCGAACAATGCAGCTTCGTTAAGAAAATGTGACAATATCTGCATAGGTCTCCATTGTTAACATATTTATAATGAAGTAATGTGCACATGTGAACATACGCTCAAAACCTGGCAGCAATTTTAGGGAGAAAGAACATCACTTAAATATTCGTCAACAATAACGAGACATAAAAGGATGCATTTACCAGAAATTTCCATTTCCTTATTGTCCTTTGAGAATTGGTAAGAAATTCCTTTAGCAACCAGATAATTTTGTTCGGTCACATGACAAGTGATGCCCAATGCATGATGCGGTATTAAGTGTATGCATTTCTCTCATAGTGTGTATAATTATATATGCTTAATTAAATTGCCCTAAATTAATATTAAGCAAAGACAAGAAGCCAGGCAGACATTCTCATCCTGCAAACGTTCAGTTGTACGTACAAAGAAGCACAAAGCATAATATGAATGAAAGATTTAAATAAACTGATGTTAAAAAGCAGTTGAATGGTCTGCATTTTCGTTCATATGAACACCTCAATATATGGCATTATCACACCCCTGTATTAACAATACATAAAAAGAGTTCATACTATCGTGAACGCGCTAATCTGCAATATCAACTAATTAGTTAACTTAAATAATTTCATTAAATTAAAGATGCCTAGCGGGAACGACTCCATTTCCCATTTAAACAATTTTTTTTTAATTTAGATTTAAACTTAAATACAGGTCTAATAAGCCCCTCGAGTTTCCTTCTATCCCCAAAAAAAAAAACAGGAAAAAAAAATGATAATCGTACGCTCTTTTTAGGCAGTTATAGTGGTGTTACCCGTTAGTCGACATGCGATCTTAACTTTACCAATTTCTTGTACGGGTCTGTTTAATCATCTGATCTGGTAAGCTGCCTGTGATCATTTCGTAATCCAGCTTTATTTTTAATTGATTCTTCATTATTTTCTGGGTCATTTGCCACTCTTTCTAGAGTAGCGGTGTCCTTTCGCCTGTGTCTTTAATCCTGATCACATTTCCTTCTATGTGTGGGCAATCATTTCTTCCGCGGGACGCCACATTGAACTGCATTCGGCCTATGATGTCATGAAGTCCGGCCCGGTACCTTTAAAAATTCCAATAATTCAATTTATATCTTTAATAATAGCTGGACTTTGTTCTGATCCTTGTCGTGATACCAAAATTAAAAATGTCCCGGAAAACTTGAACACTCCTGGTATAAACATTTATCTTTGAGTTGACCCGGTTAAATATTTTCCTAAGCAAGTTTCTTTAATGGTTGAGGACTTTCAACAACAGCTTGAAATAGTAATACAGGCCTTTCCAAGAATGCTCCTTTCATAAGATTAGTAAAATAGCAAAAATTAATGTTAACCATATTTGAATGAATTCATTCATCATCTATCACATATTGAAAGTCAAAGTTTAGCATGGATTAGATAGAAACGCAAACGAGAAATATAAACTGAGCTAAAATATAAAACAAAGGACAACATTTCAATAGATAGATAATATATGTAGACTAATGAGTTAATTTTCATCACAACCAAGGAACAAACTGGAGTACAATTCAGCACAAATACATATACACTAACTTTACAATAAAAATATTTTAATATTAACAATAAACTGGAGAAATAATGAAAGAAGTTTTTTATAGTCATTTCGAATTATTAGATACATTATGCTTACCAGCCATTGCTCGTAATAATAAATAGTTTTTTATTTCACTTAATTGCTTTTAAATGTTTTTTTTTTCCCCCTTTTTTTTATATTTGTAAAGTTGCTTTTGGCGACGAGATGCTTGGCGTTATAGTCATAGGATATGACGTTCAATTACAACTGAAACAGAAGCTAACAAAAAAAAAAAAGACGGAATTATCAATGGAAACGAACAGAACGAAAAATTTCTTAAAAATCCAACTTTGTAGTTATTGTTGACGTTTGCCTTGATACATAAGACGATGAAAAATGTTAAATAAGTTTTGAAAGAAAAATTCTCATATTTGGCAGACTTACATAACAACTGACGTTATTATCTTTCACTCATAGAAAGCAACGAATTTCGTCTATTAAACATAATATTTTATTACGAGAATTTTGTCGCCATAATGGCTGGGTCAAACAAAACGTCCCACGAAATTTTTTGATAATTAAATCATTAAGTGATATTTAAAGGAAGAGAACTTTAGACCTTTTTTTTTTTTGATTTGTCTCTATGAAATTATTGTTTTACAAATGGCGATTGCAGGAGACAACATAAAATACTAAACATGAAATTGTGCCAGAAATCACTAAGGCGCCTTAAAAGCATCATTGGAATCATTTTTAGGGCGATTAAAAAAAAATTCATTGCTGTAGCTTAATAGCATTGAAGGCAATTTAAAAAATCTTAACAAAAGCAGTGGATAAGTAAGATTAGAGTGGAAAGAGTTTTCCAAGAAGCTCGTCTTTTTAATGGATCTGGTAAAGTGCAATAACCAATGTTGTTAGAGTACATCTATTTATTGCTTTAGCACTTTTAGAACTTTTATTATTAACGGCTGTTAGTTGCATAGAAATCACGTAATTAATTCCGTATTCTGCTATTTCTGCTTTTAAAGGTACACCTTATAACTTAGAATATATTACAGGTATTTATATTGCAATTTAAGAATGTAGGAATATTGAAGAAAGCTTCCCTAAATGTTTTTTTGGCTTTTTACGCCTATCTTTTGGAGTAATAGGTTAGATAATTGGGCGTTCTTCCATCCGTCTGATTGATTGTGCGTTTGACTTTCTTATGTCTGGCTTAACCTAAATGAAGCAATTTTTGAGATGTTTTTATAAAATTTAGGACGTTGGTGTGTTTAAATCAATGGGTGGCGGTTCTTCAAGCAGCGCACCATTTAAGCGTTTGAGTCATTTTTTACATTCCACTTTTCGCGTCTTCTCTTTCCAGTACTTTTCAAACTAGGTTGTATTCAAATATATCGGATAACTTTTCGAATCCTTCTAGAAGAGAGGAAATATGACTGAAGAAGTCTGTAGAATATTAACTATGAATGAATCCGTGTGATCGCAACTTGCCGCAATTTTGCATTTATTTTGCACTCATTTTCATCATAAAATCGTAGAAATTTGCCATTGTTGTAAGAAGTGGGTTCATCTCAAGTCCTTCTTTTCGAAAACTGATTAATCTTTTACTGCAACTGATGGTAAATATCAAGGAACCATTCGTCAAGATTAAAATAATTTTCTTACTTACTTCAAAATATTTGGATGTATAATGCCACTCCTTGACTACGGCAATTCGTACTACTAAGCATAATTTCGATACTTTTTACGCAACATTCCATTTAGAAAATGTTAATGAAATGTTTGCATATTTTTCTTAGCGTACACAATTACAATTTAAAGTAATTGAATTAGTCATAAGGGAAGATTAACAACTAGGACATCTAATCCGCAGTTGTGCGGCAGTCTCGTTTAGTTACAGAACAATAAACTGGAATAATAAACATTTCGTTTTCATGCATTTACATCGTACCAAATGCCGACCATCTACTATTTTGTGAAGAAAATTTACATAAAAAATGTAACGAAATGATTTTATCAACAGGCCACATAATGTTATAAAAGCAAAAAAAAAAAAAAACTCACAAGCATTTTGAACAACCCGGAGGTTAGTACCAGTACAATTTCGTTTTTCGCCTTTAAATATATGCTTGCATGTACATACATATAAACAATGGTATACCAGTACAAGTACACACATACAAAATTGCTATCAGGAGCACCATCGTCATCATCATAAAAAGACCGCTACAGGCTCATTACAATAAACTGTGGCCATCAGTTTCACTCTCTTTGGTGCAATCTCTTATAATGGATTCCTATTTTAATGTCGTATACACATATATTAGATATATGTATACATATATATATGTATATATATAATGTATATATACTATTATTATATATTACATATATTATGTGTATACATTTAAATTGAGTTCCAAAGTAAGCTAAGAGAGTTTTCGGTAAAGAAAAAACAAATTTTTCTTTATTCAAAACAATATTTAAACTGCTGGTCCTTTCATGTTTGTACGCTTACGCTTACTTTGCTTATCACCTGTTATATTATACCGTATATATATTTCTCACATCCGATGGATATATCACGTTAAAAGCTACGATAAGAAAAAGCATTAATGGTCCAACAAAGCAGTTGAGTTTTTGGTAGCTCAGACAATTGTGATCAATCTATCTTTGTATCTTTGTATCTACCTTCTTATATTCTCGAATCGTTCAATAGCAAACAGACTTCATATATGCAATTTCTCTAATAAATTTTAAGAAAAATAAGTAAATAAAAATATTATAGTGAGCCATGGCTCATAATTAAATACCCCATACCACGTGGCTTCACATAACGACTTTCCAAAATAAGACGTTATATGGAAATCAGTCCAAAGAGTGTTTCGAGAAAGACATGTCAGCGTACAAAAATTGCTATCTTTAGATTGAGCACAAGAGTACTAGACGGACAGATGGTAGACAATGTGTATATATACGTGTTCATGTGAGGAATCGAACACGATATAATTTTCAACATTCTGTCGTGCTTCCGTTATGATTAATAAACAGAAAACATCAAAAAAGTAAAAAAAAAAACTTCGTTGTTTATATGTTTGTGTGGGCGCGAACGGATTTTCTATTTTTGTGTAAGTGCTGCGGAGCCGCCACCCATAGAATATAGATACAAGTTTTTATCATTGTATATACTGTGGTTTATAAGTAACAAGCAAAGAACGAAATTGGGCTTATTTTGAAAAACGGAGGTGATCTCAGATTATGTTGTTGCCACGCCTTTTTATCGACTTGTCCTATTTGCAATACCAACCTGCATGCAAAAACTTCCAATGTTTTTGCTGAATTTGAAGCCGTTAACTTCATTTTTGCGACTAGACAGTATGCACGCGGACGTACAGACGGACATGCGTAAATGGGTTTAAAATTTGACGCTGATCGAAAATATATAGACACTTTATGAAGTCTATATAGCTTCCTTCCGGCTGGTGTAAACGTTTTGACAAAATAACTGCGCCCCTCAATTTTCGGCGATGGGGATAAAGGAAGAGCGCAGGAGCTGCCTGAAAACTGGATTGCATGGATGGCAATGTATAACAGATATAAACTTATTTCGTTAGTTTGAAAATCGAAAACATAAAAAATTATCGTTTACTCCAGCCAGACAGCAAAAGTGAATCATTTCGTGCGTATGTGACAGCTGACAAAACACTAGTAAACTTGTTATCGCTTAAAGCTACCGGCAAGAAATTTTCAATTCAAATTTTGAATGGATTGAAAAACAAGCAAAAATATGTCCACAAGCCCTTGTTTTGACTCCATGGTATTTTAACCAAATTTGCCTTAAAGACGAATGCTATTGAAAAGGGATTGAAGTGGATTATCACAGTTATGATCAGTTAAATTAGGATAGGCTTTGGCTTCTCATGAGAAGTAAGCTTTTATGTGCCCTTAAATGTTCAAATTATTCATTTTTCAATCAATGCGGGTGGCGATGATGAACATCTTCAACAAGAAAATTTATTAGGTCGAGTAATAAGTAACTTCCGTTTTTTTTATCATTTATTTTGCTCTCATTGAATAACAAAATTATATTAATTTAATAGCTGATTGTGAGGTATTCAACTATTTTGCTATCCCCTTGTTGATCACAGAAGACTAACTGAATCCTCATCTATACGAAACAAAAACTCGTTTGTCTCGATGACTTATAGTGAATAAATACAAAAAATAAGTTCTACCTGGCTACATCGGAAATTACTTATGAGTCGACGCACTAATTTTGTTAAATTTGCACCGCGTCCACTTAGGTTTCGAGCCACCTCACAGTTAAAAAAACGCCTCTACATCGAAATAAGGTATAGCTTTTTATATTTTATCAAAACAAAATAAGACAAAATTTGCATTGAAATGGTGTAGAGTGTTTAATGCTCGACCATTTTGAACTATGATGTTTGCTTTGAGACTGACGAAATTCAGTTTACTAAATTTTATCGCGCATTAAACAGTAGAGTAATTTGATAACTGCATATTATCCAAACTTTTCAAAGCTCAAGTTCGGTTGGGGCAAATACGTGTAACTTATCGTTCATTTGTGGTGTTATTTATTGTCCATACCATGGACGAGTGAACAATTGAGTTGGAGGAAAGACGAATCGATATAAATACCACATAGAAAAGTACTCGTGCCAATAAGCGATAGAAGTGCAAGTAGTCGACGTGAAATACGATGACCCTAATTTAACGATTCGATGACAAACTACTCAAAAAAATACAAAATAAAATACAAAAGTAAAAAGTTTGATCGAAACACGTTCCGTTGTATGTACAATGAAAACACTAAATGGGAAAGCGTTACGTGTTATTGTTCTATTCAGTGTTTGCATACATCTGCATATTAACAGACGATAACAATAACAATAACAATTCAAATTGATCTCTATTGCATATACACTGTTCGAAATGTGAAGGGAACTTTTGAAATTAAATACCGTTATGGGATAATCAAGAGAATGTTACTTCAATTTTCAAAATTCAAATACACATTGAGGACACGCTTGATATCACTTTTTTTCAGGCAAGTTTGAAGTTAGATGAGATGAACTTGTTTTTGAACAATTCTTTTACCTAACATGATGGAAACGCTGAACTGGATGAAGACACGATTGCGGACAGAATTTCATCACTTAACTAAAACTAAAACTAAGCCATTAGCTAATGAATTCATCAAGCATAAGAAAGCTTTAAAAAACTTTGAGCTACTTGACCTTATCCTAGTTTTAGTGTTTAAATGCCTAACTAATCTGTAGAGTCAGAGGTAAATAAGAAAACTTCATGAATGAAATATGGTAATTTTAAGCATGTTCACGCACCTGGCCTGCCTTTAGCGCTCGAAAGCACAACAAAACATAGTTTATTAGACAAGAGGACCTAAAGCCACTTCTACTCGGTGTAGGCTCACGTTAAAGTCCGTGTAATTAAATGATTTGGCTTCATAAAATATATATATATTCAAAATTATCGGCATTAATTGTCCACTCGCAAGAAAATTGGAAAGAGTTTGCGAAAGCATACATTAGCATATATGCATATGTATAGGTATCCGCCTGAGTGGCCGAGTAGGCAAGAGTCTCGACTACCAACTCAATGGTCGTGGGTTCAAATCTCAAGTGCGGTAGAGTTTTTAATAAAGCCGAAAGCCTTAGATGCTAGTGCTTTAAGACTTTAGTCTTAGAATTTATTCTCTGACTAAGTTTATAATAATAATAATAATAATAATAATATATGTATAGGTACTATTCTTCTCCCATATAAGTGTAGAAACTGTACGATTTTACAAATTACAAAATGATTCCCGCCCAATGTCCTTTGGGACATGTGATTTGTAGCAAAGTACACTAAAACTAACGAAGAAGTTCCTTTAATAATAAGACAAACCGGGTGATTCGAACTTGCCGAAGTGACAATGACGTTTTCCCTAATTAATAAAGGTATCGAGATCTTTCTCGTCGCCTCATCATTTACTATGATCTAATACAAGGGTCGAACAGTGCATTATTTATTGCCACTGCAACGCAGTATGATAGACACGTAGCACGCATAGCTTGCATTTCATTAATGCGCCGAAACTATGACGCTTAAGAACAAGTCTTGTGCACGTATTTGTCATCGCTTTTTTTTTTTTTTTGTTTGTTTGGTATTGCAAACATGTAACGATATAATTTGTCTTTTTATATGTATTGCGTTAATTATGCATGCATGCTGCTGTAAGTTTCATTACAGGAAAATGCGTGTTAACATAACATAATGTAACAGCATTGCTTCTGTTACATTGACGGGAACATCAAAAGTCTTTGAGATATACACACTGCCTTCAATTTTGAAACTAATACTGGAATCTCTTGGTATTTAGTTTTATGGTACAACCATCTTATATATATTGACATGTGAGTGCATCATGCACGATGTATACGCACACATTGCGATCAGCTTTACACTTGTTCATTGCCTTTGTTGCATTGTTTTTGCATGCACCGTTTCGCTCGAAGTCTAATTTCGCACGAATCGAACGACCGAGCGTAACGAATAGAATTAACATTTTTGAATGTGAACTCGCATATAATTAGAGCAAATACGAAAGATTGCGGCATTAAAAGGGTTAAATTAATTCGATTCAATCAAAACAGAATTTTTTACATACAAGTATTACCTTAATGAGTATATGTTAAGTGCTTGATATAAAATCAAAATCCAAATAGTAATTAAACTTATTTTATCGTTGCTGTTGCTTTGATGTTGTTCACTATATATGTACCTTTGCAGTTTCATTATCCTATTGTATGTTTATGACTTTGTAGCAATACGATTTTGCTGACATACTTGCACAAATATCTACACATATGTATATATATATATATATATATATATAGGGCATGAAACAAGTAATGTTCAAATAAAGACATGAACACGCACGTTTATATGTTTTCGTTGCAAAAATTCGATTGCATTGTGCTACACTTTTACCTCATTGTGCACAACTTGTAATCAGCATGCAATTGCAGTCATGAAGGTATCATGTCTGAAAACTTATGCAAGAGTATTTTGATGAATGCAAAGTTGTTTTTGCTTTGGCTATGAAAATTTGGGCCAGCAAATCAACTAGATACAGTTAGGTTTACAGTTTCGATTGCAACACAGCTGTACTTACCTACTCGTTTGAAGCTATTTAGTATTCTGATAGCCCATGGCAGGCAACGTCTGTAGAAGGTTATCTACTTTTTTATTTTCTATAAATTTTTTTATTTTTCTCACATATGCTACGAATTGTAACGAAAGCATCGAAAGAAAGGGTTTAGTCAATATTTAGATCATGATCGATCTCTATTTCGTCGCCTGCTTTTGTTTGAGGCTTTCTCTGCACACTCAGAACGTATGTAAATAAATTTCATAGGTATTATATGTTTCAAGGAATATTTTTCGATATATGCCGGCAAAAATTAAAACTCCAAGTTGACACCCTACATATTTTTCAAGCCCGCGACCCGAAAACAACTACGCAATACAAAACTTTCATAGACTCTCCATTAATTAGTAGGAAGGAAGTTATTAGGTGCTGCTTTGAGTTGAGTGAAACCGCGTGTTGGTATTTTACTGAACTTTATCATTAGTAGGGCATTAGTTGTATTCCGTTATATATATATATAGTGTCATGCGTTAGTCATTAGCCAGAGAAGGTTCAAAGATAAGTGATTATTTTGATACATTTATATATCTTTCTTCTTTTTTTTTTTTTTTTCTCAACTCAGTCGTTATCACTAAAGACGATAAAATTCCCCCAATCCCAGTCGCTTAATTATTGTTCAATATTTATTATTACACATATGTTTAGATTATTCAAATTTAATGATGATTAAAACAATATAATACTCTAATGATGATTAAAATATAAACAAAAAACCTTATTGCATCAATGACACCAACATATTTGCCAAGTGACTAACTGGGTAATGAATTTAAAGCAAAGAAACAAAAACGAAAAGACGTAATACATGTTTGATACGTAAGTGCTTACGGGTTTGTTGCTGATAGGATTTGTTTATACGTATGTAAACGGCAAAAATGATGTCGTCGTTAAGTGCTATTAGAAACTAGTTGTTGGCAATGAGAAATGTTGTCAACATCATCAACATTTTTTCTTTTCTTTTTTTTTTTCGTTATTTTTCGATAAAGTACCTGCAAGTATATCGTATAGAAAGTGTAGGAAATATGTACATATGTTTTGTAAAAATTTATTTTAGCTTAGTTATTGTCCTCGTTTAAAGTGGAACGAATAAACATATAGCGCAAATATATTGCTTGTACTCCCCTTCGCCAAATACATAAAAGTTGAAACAGCAATTTTGGGTTCGCATAAAGAAAATTTTGATTTTTTACATTTCCTTTCTACATAACTTAATATGTAGATGTTTATATATATATATATAAATATATATATTCCAGAAAGTAAATATAACAAGTCGATGAACAACTGAGGGCACAAACATATGTCAACATTAATTTGAAGAGTCCTATAACAATACTTCTTTGTCAGTAAGGCTCCCCGTCTTCTCTCGTGGTCTTAAGCTCTTTCTTATTAACATTTTAAAGTGAAAAAATTAGTTAATTTAGTGAAAAGACTCATATACTATCAGCTATGTGGTTCGTTTTCTATATTCTACATCACTAGCGGTACAGGGTATATTGAGATGGTGTAGATGTATGTAACGTCCAGAAGGACTTGAAATAAATCTATTTTTTATTGTACCGATCGATTCAGAATCACTTTCGGAATCAATCTAACCTTTTCTGTCCGTCTGTCCAATTCCAATCTGTTCAATTTTGGAGATATTTTGATGAGATTTTGTACAATGACGTGTTTTGCCCTTAGGACGAATGCTATTGAAAATACCTCGCACCAGTCGGCTTGTTCGACCACTCCCCGTATACCGCCTTATTTTGATAAGACGTTTTATGAAAAAATATTCTAATTTTCCGAATTTCGCAACGCGAAAATCGTTGAGTAATAGTATTTGAGCATTCTAGACTAGAGTGCAATATTAGGATTGGATGTGGCAATTTGTTGAACCCTCCGCCAAATAACTGCTCCCACGGGAATCGAAACTTTATATGGTAAAAAGGTCTAATTTTGAATATTGTTTGGTCAAAGTTCGTGCGTAATAGTAATTTTACGTAAATCATAACCTTGCCGAATTTGGACATCGTCGGGCTTTATTCGGGATCCCAATTCATATAAGGATTTTGATGCAAAACAAGCCATTGTATGGTAAAACTGGCTAGTTTCTGGTATTTTACGATGAGAATTGGCTCGTAACAGTAGTTTGATAAAAAATTGGATCGAATAGGTCTTTTACTTAGATCTAACCATAACAAGGAGCTCTCATGGAAAACAAACACTGCTTTGGCGACATAGTCTAACTTGTGGATTTTCATGAAAATCTTTGCTAAATTTGGAACAAGCCAGTTGACCTTGTCAGCATCGTCTGAAAGTTATATGTTGACATAAAGATGATGTATAACTTTTATCAATAACATCACGACAATCAAACAATATCTGAATTGAGCGAAGTGGTGTAGAATGTTGAATAGTTGGCCTTATCCAATTAGCACGTTTTAGTTTAGTTTTCCAATGTATAGTTAAGAATCGCAGCTGCGAAGTCAGCTTTCACAGGTACAAATCTTAGGTTTTCATTTTAGTCGTAGCTTGTGGTAAATGCTTAGTCGGCAAAGGCATTTCTTATATTGGTTTGGTAAGCCGTAGAATTGACACAAAGGGATTATCGATATCAGAGATTGGTTCTCGTCGTTTTCCGTCTTTCTGATTTAGTTCTTGACGTGAGCAGACGTATGCCAACAACCCAGCCCGGCACACTGCTAATAATATACGAGTATGAATACGAGCATAGAGTGCAAAGCGTAAAAATCCATAATAGTCAAGTAGTCAAGTTGCAAGTTTATCTCGGTAATTAACGAATAACACGAATAGGGCAATAAAATATTAATATTTATAGGTCATTATATACATCTGTGCGTATAAGAGACAAGGAATTAATGACTGGGTGAAAAAGAACAGAAATGCAGTGAATCATGTATAGCTTATACAAAGAAGAAGCTTTAAATTAGTAAAATAAATACATAGGAAACAATTGTCGAGTCCATAATGTGTATGAATATATCTGTAAAGACCCCTAGTACACTCGCCGAATGTTATGCGATCTTAGCTCGAAAAACGGACTTCAATATGTAAAGCGAATTATGTATTTATCCCCATACAGGCCGAGCACTTGAAAAACCGAAGGCTCCATCATTCCAACAATTCTTTTAGTCTGTCACAATAGTTTCTCCTTTTCAAGTAAAAGGAGTTTACAACGCTTTAACGTTGTGAAGTGATTGAATTTTGTCTCCAAGGTTAAGTGATGATTGAGATGAAGAAGAAGTCGTAAGCATTTTTAATCGAAGCTATATTGTAATTATGTTTTACTAATAAATTGTTTTTTTTGAAAAAAATTATTTAATAATTTTAAATTTATGTTCAATAATTAATTACAAATTTTTTACAATCTTCTTCTTATGATTAGTAGATGAATAGTAACAAAAGTGACAAAAAATAAATAAAAGAGAAACTCATGAACATGCAACTTGGAGGATATGAGAAAATGAAAACATATTGTACGAAGCAAAAAAAAAAAAAAAAAAAAAAAAAATGGCATTGTGCTATGTTGCATTTGTTTAGATTTCACCAACAGAGTTACAAGTGTTCATTTTAAAATCTGTAGAGCATTTTGTTAAACCACAATGCTTTCGTGTAATTGTGCATCTTATAATGATTGTAACTGAATGTGATGTACACAAATTGAAAATGAAAAATGAAAAATGGGAAATACGTATGTATACATGTTCACAAATAGATATTTTCAATACCAATACCGATTTGTTTTTCCTACAATGTCGTTTTGCTGACACAAGCACGAAAAGCAAGTACGATGGTTGGGTTATGAATATTGTTAACGGAATGATAAGTTTTCTTAACGAAACGCAAAAACACAAAGAAAAATCACGAGACCAGTTGATTTGAAAAAATCGAATCTTTAAAAAGATGTCAAACAAATTTCAAGGAACTTCAGTTCACTATACGCGTTATAGTTAGCTGTCGCAGCATGCAACTAAAGTTAGCAGAGGCACATAGACTTGAGAGAACATTTATAACAAATCTTTATACCTTGTATCACTACCTTACACCACTTGTGCTACAGGCTGCATTAAGCTAGTGCGACTTACGACGGACCCACGTTTTATTACACCGATCGATTTAGAAAATAATTGTGAGAATTCTGTCTGTCTGTCCGTCTGAGGTGTGTCCATGAAAATTTATGTTCAAACTACAGGTCGCAATTTTTGAGATATTACAATGAAATTTGGTACAGCGATGTATTTTGTCCCAAGGACGAACGCTATTGAATACGGTTCGGACCACTCTCCACATAACGCCCTATTCCCAATAATCGTTATAAGGAGAAAAAATTGCAATTTTCAAAGTGTCTCAGCAAAGGTGGGTAGGTAGTAGTATTTGGGCATTCTATTTCTTTGGACCGGCCTGGCCAATTTTTCAACCCTCTCTCATACAACGAATACGACAAAAAGGTATAATTTTCAACGCTACATGATGGAAATTTTATCATAATAGTAATTTAACGTAAAAAAATTAACTGTGCCAAATTTGGACCATTTCGATCATTTTTTATGATTGCTACTCTAATAAAGATTTTCACGAATATTGATCCTTTGTAGAGCAGACGTTTTTTCCAAGTTGTAATATGTGGCAATGAAAATTGACCCTTAACAGTAATTTCATAAAAATATAAGAATTGTATTAGACAATATACTGTAGAGTATTTAAAGGTCGGCCTTGCTCGACTATACTGTTCTTACTTGCTTTCCAAGAAAACAGCCGATACTAAGTATCGATGGATAATATTTCGCATAAAATATTTGTTGCCATTTTCTTAAAAAAAGCGCTAAAAAGAAAAGGAAAAAAACCACCAAGAAATAATTTTTACACCTATTATTTATACCAGGTATGGGCCTGTCAATATACCCAAACACCTTTTTTTTTATCGTTTTACGTAGTAAAATAATATAATTCGTACTCAAAGATCATATATAAATGAATCGGTATATGTGCAAGTGTATGCAAACACAATCGTCAATGCACACAATCATTTACGAAACGATGCATGAATAACTTACAGAATGTCATCTGAGGTACGTACGACACGCACATGATACGACGTGTGGCAGGTATGTTTTATTAACATTACGTGTACAAGTAAAAAATGCACAAAAATGCGCAAATATTTGGTACCAAACATTTTTTCTAAAGCGACGAGATCGAGGTTTCTACTACATAAAGACTATTGGCGATAAAAAAGGAAGTCGCTCGTGCATCGACCAAAACTGAATTTGATTTTGAAAATCCCAAGCGAAAGCGTGCAAGGCTTATGATGCTCTGTACTTAAGGAGACCAGAAGAAGTTCGTCTACTATACCTCAGTCACTTGACGACAGTAGAAACAGAGGTGGTAAAGATCGAGTTTTTTCCACAAACATTTTGCGTCAAACACAATAAAAGCGGTTCGCGACACGTTCGCAAACAATCAAATGGTAAATGCTAGCTCATGTGCCTCGCTTGCCAGACTTGACTCATGCCGATTAGCACTTTTCGGCATAGTTCCTAAGCAGCGCCAGGACTCGTGCGAAGAAATGGAAAAATTGTTCGTGGATGAAGTGCAAGATTTTTAAAGGCGTGGCGTTCATAAATTTTCCAAAAGACCTAAAAAAGTGTATATATATATAAGTGTATAAGTAATGGAGCACACTTTGAATAAATCGCTTTTTATCATTTTTCGAAATTTAACGCGTTTTTTCGCTAAAATAAAAACGTATTTTATGCTAGTACACTTGCGTGCAGTTCGCATCTAAAGTACGCCTGATAAGTGCGATTGAATGCTTCCCCCAAGCTGAATGTAACTTTTGTTTTGTTTTCATGTGCGTAAAAAATTGAATGGGTATGCATTGCGCATTCATCAACCATGTGCAATTCAATAAAGATTCAAGAGTAGTGTTGTGTGTGTATTGAATTGTGCTTAAGATGCAAAAACTAAAATCATAACAAGAAGAAGAAACCATAATTATATATCACTTGAACTAAATCAATTCACAAACCAATTCAGCAAAAACAAGTTACACCATTATAGTCGGGCAAAGCCGACCGTATATACTCTACACTAATTCGCTCAATGTTATTCGTAATCTATTTTCGTCGTATAATAATAAAACGTATTGACTTGGCTGCTTGAAAAGCCTTATTTTTTGCACCTTTATATGCGAAGTGTACTGTAGATGAATTACTGTTCTGGGTCCAAATTTCATTATAAAATATATTTAAAATTAAACTATGTTGCAACACAAAGGCTTACATTTGCTAAGAATATTTATATGAGAACGGATTCATACAGTGCAGCAAGTTTCATCAAAATACCTTGAAAAGTGCAAGGCAGTGTAGGTTAAATACAAAAAAGCGAGAACAACAATTTCACGGAAATCGGTCGGTTCAAGAAATAATTCTCAATCGATTGCTGCAAAAAGAGATGGATCTTCTGTTACGCGCCCCTGCATAAATCTAATATACTCCAAAGTGGAGCAGGGTATAAGTATTTGAGAAATCATTCACCTAAACATCATAGCTTAGCAGAGATGAGTGCATGTAAATATTTACGTCCAAGCGTGTGTACATCTAGGAAAATGAATGGCGTGCATTGTTGATATGAATGCATTGGTTAGCAGATCGATTTAACTGATGAAGCTTAAATGATTTTGTGTTGTTGATGAATGCAAAGTGATTGCAAAAGTTAGTACATAGCTAAGCCATCTTAATATATAAATAAGTAATAACCAGCTATAGCTTAGCACGTTAACGTTAACGATAGCATCGTCGTTTTTTTTTTGTTTTTGTTTTCTACGGTCTCTTGTGGATCTGGTGACTATACTTTAAAATACTTTGCCAGTTTGAAAGAGGAAAAGCAGATTAAAACGGTTTAATGCGGCAACGCCGACTATTAAATATTCTATATATGTATTTTCGTGGCAAAATAACAAAATTGATGTCTTGTTAATATTAATGGCATACTTCTCATTAGAAACCTTACATGGTATGAGGTCGAATTTGTAGCTGCTAACTTTTATATCGAATTATTGTTCACGATTTTAATCATAAAATATTAGAATTCACCCCTTATTGCTACTCTTTGTACGAATAGTTATATGTGTTAGCAAGATTACGACCATTCTAGTCAAGTTTTTCTTATGTTGAAAGACTGTTAGGATGCGATCTTTGTGAAGAAATTTTGAAAATTGCAGACCTTTTTCATGCAAAGCCTTTTATAAAATAATGATTTATGTTGGCCGTGATTGTAATATGTTCCAATCGATTTCATTTTCAACAGAGCTAGTGTTTGGACCAGAAATTAACAAAGTACCAAATTTCGGCAACAAATATCATAAATTACGATTTGTAAAACGGTGACATCAGAGACGAAAAGGGACGAAGTGGCGAAAAGACCGACAACGTTTGTAAATCGATCGTCTTAACAAAAGTTGGATCCATATTGAGCCTTAAACGGCCTTAGGCTGAACATCACATACGTGGGCGGACAGGAACACGGGGACAGAGAGGGAGAGAAAATTAGATTCTTTGATAGAAAGATTGTGATTCATTCGTTTTATTGAAGGGTTGATTCATCTTTAGTCTTTCTGGGCGCTTATAATGCAATGTGCCTTGAAAGACTGTCTCTGCTGCTAATAATATTGAATATTTTTAAACAATTATTCCTATTTTAATATTTCAAAGCATATTTTGCATAGCACCTTTGCACCCGTTTTACTGATCTTGAATACTGCAATCTAAGATTATTGCGCATTTGGTCAACTATTGTAACATAACATTTTTCACATGTATTTTCCAGAACGATATGCGAATAACAAGAATGATTTATGAAGTTTGCATCTGTTACAGAATGAATTGAATGTGAACAGAAAATGATTATTTTGTTGCTGCGCGAACTCACTGTCGGTCAAATAATAGCCTTTGAATTTCAACACAGCTTTACAGCTAACCAAAGGCGTTCTTGATGATTTCGATAAATTTTCTAGATTAAGAAAAAACAACGCAAATATTATTCACAAAAGTTTTTATGCAATTGAACAATTTTTGTAGTTATCATCGTCATTCTTGTTAGTCGCTAAACCCTAGTTTATGCGCGCAGATTAACTTTGAAAATTAATTTGCAAATAAAACGAAGACTCCTGTCCCAAAAAGTGGACATCAGCTCATCGGATTAACGTTTGAAAGCAGTGTCTGTCAAGGTCATTTAAATATCTGCTGCCAATGTTGCTGACTTAATACAAACTCTTTACATATTTGTGTATTGGCTTGAGTACACGAGTGGCGAAGGCCAACTCAAAGCACAATGGTGTAGTATGACCACATGATGTATTTTAGTGTAAATTTTTAAACGGTATTTATTTTTGTGTAGCGCACGTACAATACGTCGCCCAACTAGACGATAAATTACAAATTCTTAGTTTAAGGCTTATCTTTGGAGATCTCGTTGTCACCTACCATAACTAATGAGACTTTCAGTCTCAAGAAAAGAAAAACCTATTACTTATCTAATAAAATGTTTGCGGGACTTTCGCGATGATTCATTTTTGTGTGATGAACGATTGCTTGAATCAAAAAGTTCAATTTGGAAATGTATTGTTAATAAACAAAGATTAAATAGCCTTGTCGAAAATCTCCTCCAAGCCCCATCCGGTGCTGCATAAGAGAATGTTATTTTAAACAAATAAGTAATAAATTCGAGCGGAAAGAATGAAAATTGCAGGAGTTGTGTTGGTTTCCTTTATTAAAATCAATTTTTTATTATTTGCTTTTATAAGTCCGTGATTTCAGAATCATAAAAATGCCCTTCTACGCTTCTATGTATTCTTCACGATTATTTTTCCTCTGCCTCTGTTTCTGATTGAAAACTTTCGAATGCAGAGTTTGAAGCGGAGCCCGAAATTTCAAAGAAATGTTTTTCTTTCAGATAATGAATGTTTTCCACATCTTTTGTAGAAGATCCAAAGCATTTGTCAAGCCACTGCGAAAAAAAATTTCCTTGAAAAATTAATGAGTTTTCCCTTCACGTTTGAAACATCCAACATTTGCGGAATATTTCGCAGAGCTATTCCTGCTGTACCGCAAAGAAAATCTTTTCCCTGCACATTCCGAAATTTGATTTACGGTTCAAGTTAATCGAACCAATGCTTATTAAAGCAGTGTTATTTGTTCACTTTTTTAACTTTTTAATAACACTTTGATATATTTGTACACCAATCATATTTAATTTCTCGTTAACCTGGTCGCAAAAGTACGATTAAAATTGCGATTGCATTTCGTATCTCATATCCTCGCACATAATCGAGCAATGTGAAGAGAAAAGCAAAGTGGAAACATATATATTAAGAATTGACGTTGCCGGCACTGTAGAGCAGAAATTGCAAAAGAAAGAAACGATAATAAATAATATTTACTAGCACTTCTGTGAAGAGCACACAGATAACGAGGTAAATTGTTTATTCAAGCGTGCAGTACGAGTAATTGCAACCTTGTTTTTATAATTTCATTACTTTATTGTAAATCTTATCACTAATAATAATAAAGAAATAGCAAATACAACAAATTAATTGAAGTCATATATAAGCTGATAACTGACTTTTTATTATGCCCTTAACACGATGGCTACGGAATGAAAACTAGAAGGAGATCAACTTTTGTTTAGAATTGAATGTCCGGCATCTACAGCGTAGAAGATTAAAGTTGAATTTTCTGGTGCACTAATTGACTAACCTGATCGTTTAAGGGTAAACTTAACACATAAGAAACTTACATCCGCCACACAGGCAAGCCTATCATCTGAAACCGTTGGTTGTATCATATATTAATTGGAAACTTGTTCTTTAATTTCGTCCTGCCCGTGAAGTAATTGCGATAAATTTTCGAATGACTTCTTCTGATAGTCGACTTCTATTTGAGTTTAGCTACACGTTCCTCATGGATTGCAACTTGTAGTTTTTTGAACAAAAATGTCGAGTTATAATTTTGCGAGCAAAAGACTGGGAAGTGAACTGACGGCTATCTCGACTCAAAACTCTACATAAACCATATGTACACATGACATCCATTACGCGGGTATTCGTGAGCGCTACACGTAATGTGTTTCCACTCCTCGTTAATGAAAATTTACATAAAAATTTTAAAACACTTATTAGATATGCCTTAACTTATTGTTCTCTGATGAATTGTGTCACTTATGGTAAATATTCAACAACAATAAAAAATGACGACTAACTATTGGCACAATTCGCCAGGCTTTTAAGCTTTGTCAACAAAATTCAATGGCGAAGTTCAGTACATGAAAAATTTCTTAAAGGACGCGACAAAACCGATTTATGTGTTTACGCTGCTCACGCTTGCATGTTATGCATATTTTACGAGATTATCAGAATTGTAAACATATTGTGGCGATATTTTCGATCGGGTTAAAGTCGGGATATAGAGTTTGATCTTAAATATTTTGAAGTTTCTTATAATACTTTTTGCAATTTTGCTTCAACAATGTGGATAGATGGGCGGATCGGAACGGAATTAATTTTAATTTTTGAATTAAGTTCAACTTATTGGCTTATCTATAATGAATAACAAATTTTAAGTGATGTGCACCGAAGCGTGCATTCAAAGCCAATATATGGCCTTCGTCTGCAAGCCACGCATACCGCCTGTTCAAGACTAGAGCAGGGTTTTCACGTATATGTCATACAAATACCTTAAAATGTTTATATTGAAGAATTTCGACTTGAAAAATTTCCGAGTTAAATCTTTATTTTCCCGTGAGTTGACCGGCTATCTTTGTTTTTAGATGAACTACTTAAGCATGCTCGTTTAGTCCATCATCCCTCCCCAAACTAATATCTTCAAATATTGTCAAACTCTGAGAAATTTTTGTTCTTGTAGTATGAGATTATTAAAATTACTATCAATTTACCTTTGGTGTGTAACATTACAGCACACAAAAAACATTAAATGAATAATTAAATAAATGAATAATAACGATTACGAAATAATTTTTACGATTTTTCTACCAGTAACCATGACTGCTTTTATCTTATTGCAGTTAATAGTGGTTTAATTCCACATGAGCTTGCAAATATTTGCTTGCAACTGGGAAAAACCAGTAGTTGCTAGGAAAAGTGTGCCGAAGCATGTAACGAAACAATAACAATGTAATTTATATTTATTTTTTGCTTCATTGAGAGTTTCGGTATAAAAAAACCAATTTATATATACATATATATATATAGGTTTTATAAACGTATATAGATGCATTCAATCGCACGCATGAAACAAAACTGCACATATTTCACAAAATCATCGGCATGCGTTACATGACGTATCGACCCACGTCAAGGTTTCAGGATTGCCCGGAAGAAATTTATTATTAAATTTTTTTTGTTAAAGTAATCCGAAAGCCACAATGCTTCACGCGTTATTTTTTTTTTTTTTTTTAATACAAATGTATCCTATTTATTATACCTATCTCATAGGTCACATAGTAATAGGACATCATATTGAACGAAAAATTGATTGGATCTTGCAAACTTTATAAAGTTTATATTCACTTTTAAAATATTATTATATATTGATATCGTCAAAACTAGAGAACTATGCGCCAACATATATCTTACATTATATCCAAATAATATATGCCCCTAGCTTGCAGCCGCTCAGCGAATGAATATTTAACTTTGCGACTCTAGGCATTTGCCAAAATTTGAGTACCATTGAGGAGATAGACTCTATATGCTGAGATCAAAAGAGAACAACAAAAGAGAAGAACAAAATTGTTGATCCACGATTGAACGTTTTTTTCTTTTCACATAAATTCCTTCTTATTTCACATTTATACATATATATATATATATATTTATTCATAGATATGTATATTTTTATCTTCGTCATAATTTTTTTGTGGGCAATGCGGAAAGTTCTAATTTCTGGCCCTCTTTTAAACCAATAACTTTGCAAGTAGCTTTGCTTGCTTTGCATACTGAGTCTTTCCCCTTCTTGCTTCCCTATTCGTTGTTAGCATTGAAAATGAAAAGAGAGGAAATCGAATTAAATCAGTCTTATTTTAATCTCTTCGAATTGCTACGGATTTTCGTGTTTTTTGAAACAAATTTTATTAAAGCTTCCAGTTGTTTGATGATTGTATGACTTGAAGTATAAAGAAAACTAACACACTGGGTCCTTAGAAATCCAATATTTTCAATAGCTTAGCGGATGCTGTAAACATTCTAGAAAGTGAGTAAAAAAATTCACGTCTTCAAAGAAATTTTTCCATGCAATTCGGAGCCTTTTCCCCCAGGCACTCCGAAAAGACTTGACTTATTCCAAGTAAATCGCTGCTGGGAAGTGACCGCCTAATATCTTAGCTACTCGTTTTAATCTCCCTAAAACACTCACAGATTCAAAGCATTGCAAATAAAAATTCGTTACAGTAAGTACGACGCCGAGACAACCCTGGAATGAATATGAGTGATAAGATAAGAGTAGTGCAGAAATTATGACTAACCGATTAAAGGCTTAGAGATGTTAATTTTGAGTTGTAGGCTTTCTTTCACGATGTTCCTGTCATTTCACATCATGCAACGAGTAAAACATCACAAATGCTCCGAGAGAAGAAAACGAATAGCAACCCTTGAAGCACGATTTTATGGTCCTGCGATTACTACTACAGTACTTTTTGAAAATTTAAACCCGTTTATTCTCGAAACTGAAAGCAACGTAACTCCAACAACTTTTATGCCCTTCACACGACCTGTGAACATTACGTTTAAACAGAGCATTTTAAGAAGAAATAATGGAAGGAAGATGAAAGACCAAATGGGAGCAGGAGATTTTCGATAAGTTAATGAAGAAATTATTTATTAACAAATGACTTGACTTCTATTGAAAATTCACGAAATTTGCACCTCTTCATTCAAACAATCGTCTATCACCCAAAAAATCAACATGGAAAACCTATTCTATTCTTTATTCATCAGTTAAAGGCAGACTTGAGTCAGTTATACTGCTTACCGCAGAACCCTCTAGATTAAAGATATCGGGTGCAAACTATTTCGGTATTGCCGTTTTTTTATGTTTTTGGCAAAAAAATTTATTGTTTTCTTGTTATACTTAAATATTACATTCTGTTGTCTTTTTTTCATCATAAAAATGTTATAAAAGAAAGACCTTTGAAGGACGCTAGTGTTGTGTTACTTTGTTTATATTTTGATATGTTTTTGATGGATGACCACATATTTATTATTCGTTTTTTATTTTCTATACAGTTTTTACATGATTAATATAAATTTACATTTTCAGCCGAGTTCTCCATTCTACATATCTTGGGTCGTTTAAAAGTAGCTTTTCCGCTAAGGGCTTAAAAACGTTTTTTTCCAGAACATGAACACAAGTTTCCAGTTTATTTAACATAATCTCTATCGTTAGACCTAAAATCTTTTTAATTGTCGGAAAGAACTGTGTCCGTGCCGAAACGGTGGTTGGAAGTATGAGATTATCTGCAAAAGTAACCACTTTCACTGCTTAGTTAGACACTAAGTCGTAGATTCAAGGCAGCGCCAGTAGTAAGGAATAATTTTTGGTGAATTCGCCGGCGAGGATATCACATTTCAGTTCAGTGTTGCTGACGTTTCCTGGATCAGCTTGGCATACTCACGTCGTTAACGGTTTCCTTGAACCTGAAATCGTTAAAAATAATTGTAATTGGCCGGCTGACTGGGCTATAGATTCTGCGGCAGTGTTTTGCTTTTTGTATATGGAAAAGCGTTAATGTGTTAGTGAACTTATCCGTTGTTCCTGCCATGTGTTCAAATTCTGATCGAATTTCCTAACGTCGGCCAGCTATACGAATATTTACCTAAAATGTTGATAAAAGCTTTGGTTTTCGCGTCATGTACGCCGATCCATACAAGAGTTCTAATTAAAAATAAGGCTTTATACGCCAAAAAGGTCTAATATTTTTAATATTTCACGATGAAAATGTGTCCGTAGAAAATTAACAACAGATAATTTGAATCACATAGATCTATTTTTTAGACCAGACCATATATAGGGTCTCTCATAGAAGCAAATTCTTCTATGGTGACCAAATCTAAGATGGAAGCAGTCGGGAAATAATACAAGCTTTCGCAAACAATTTAAGTTTGTTAAATTTGGACAACTTTCACGTTTGAGTGTCCCCCAATATGTGGGCCCGCAGAAAAATTACGCTGTACCGTGTATAATCATCGGCCTTGCTCGAATATTACATTCTTAGTTGTTATTTTTTGAATTATTTAAACGAAAAGGTTGATGGTTTTTGTTAGCAAAAAATGAGTTGCATTCAGTTTACAACCCACTGCGCGCTTCTGCCCTAACCAATTTGGCTCATTTTCAATACCAATCTGTAAGCGAAACTTCCGATGCTTCTACCAAATTTTAAGTCGATATCTTTGTTTTGGCGACCAGGAGAGTACCAACAATACGCACCACACAGAATTACAGACGAATACACGTGACTAAATCAACTCAGAATTTCGCGCTGATCAAGAATATATACACTTTATAGGGTCTCTGAAACTTCCTCTTGAGTGTTATATACGTTATGGAAAAAAAAAACAAAAAACAAAATGAGTTACCCCCATCTTACAGTGGTGGGCATAAATAGTAAAATGAAACATTGAAATTTTGCGAACCGACATCTGTCTGTTCTTAAAGCTGTCATGTTACTCACGTAAGCTTATAAGACAACAAAAAAGGAAGAGAGTATGGCATGTAACTTCGCATTGCAGCGAATGTTGGATACTTGTAGTGTTTTAGCATTTAGCTGACGAGTAAATAACTCATTTCAAATTGGGTTTATATGAAGAATGTGCGCAAGTCTAGAATGTTCTTTACCTTCGGCTCTAAATAAGTAGAACGTTCTGTGTCAGTCTGCGAATTTTAGAAATTTGTACAATACCAAGCGAAAGAACAGTTAGTTAAGCGTAAGTGAAAGGTATTCAAAATTCCATAGCAATCAAGATTATAGTATATATTACATCGTATGGATACAAAAATGAAGTTTGCCAGCCTGCGTCCTCTTCCCGTTTGCTATGCAAGTTTTTATTTTAATTTTTTTATTTTTCTTTTTTTTTTTGTTTTTCGATAGCAAACTGTGTCTGTCAAATCTATTGCCATTGTGGCAGCCCTTATTTCTTGACATGGGATATAATTGAAATGGAAATACAAGCAAAGTTAATGTGTACCTATTATATTAAGTGTGTGTTTATGTGTGGATATGTGCGTGTGGGTGTGCTTGATAAAGGCTAGCAAGAAAGAGTTCCTTTATAAAGATTTAGCTATCAAACTGAATGATGGACTTTCATTTGATTTTATTTTTCCCATGAGTAAAACAAATTTCAGGCACTCATAAAAGAAAGCACAGATATCGAATAAGTCTATAACAAGATGAATAAGTTTTTCTCTCTCTGCATAAGCCTTAAACCAAATATAAATATATGTTAGTTGTTGGTTGCGCCAAACGAAACAGGATCAAAATTGATGTCAAATTTTACTTTGTTATTATTATTATTATTATTATATTTTTAAATCCGTTCCTTTTTCTCTTAGAATTTGATTTCCATTAAATTGAAAGCATATTTATTACTTCATTTATTATAGCCGTCATTTATGATTATATTGGTTTTGCTTTATTCATTAATATTATTAAAATCATAGCACTTAGTACTAATTACATACAATGTGCTTATATTGAAGCGTTTTGTTGCTCTACCAAAAAGGCTCTTTTTACATTAAAGGAGTTAATATGAGATGTTTTAGTGTATTATTTTTTTTTTTTCCTTCCATAGAATTAAAATAAAATAATTTATTAAATGTTTGAAAATTAAAATTAAGTAAATCAAAAGCATATAGATAAATTAATTAAATATATAAATGCATGAAAACACATAGATATTATATCCAAGTGTATAATAAGTTCATGAATAACTTATTTTGTAAGTAGCTTTTATTTATCTGATCATTAATTCAGTAATTTATCGATCCAGTTGTAATCGAAGTCACTAATGTTGAACTAGAATCTCCTTTGTTGAATTCAGTGAGAGAACAATTTTAAAATCAAATTTAACCACTTTTTGTCAATAATCGTAATAATAATAAGGCGAATAATGATTGTAACAGGTTTTAAGCTGAAATTCCTTATTAATATTGAGCATAACATTGCCGAAAATGTTCTAACTCAGCAAAACCGGTGCTTGAATATTTTATTTTACATTTGGTCTAATATCACTTATGTGCATCATAAAATATGTTGTTTCCATGCAAAGGATATCGTCATGGTAACATTTATAAGGGTTCAAGCTCAAAACGTGAGCTAACGTGACTCAAATGCGGTTCACTTAATTTTCTTGGTAAACAACTTATTATTCTCCGCATATTGTTGCCATAAAATGCCAAATATGAAGCCTTGTTGGTTAATCTTTTTAAAGCTCTTGTCATGTGCCGAAGATATAAGTCATTTTATCTTATCAACATTTTCAATAGCTCTTGTCCTTCGATCTGAAACATGTGAAGATATCAAATTTTATCAGAAAAATTTGTGACCAGTCAGTTGATACATAGACAAGCAAGCCGAACAGACGGACGGACAGACAGATTTTAAAGTGGTTGGCGTAGTAAAAGGTTGATCTCTTTCGAACCTTCTGGTCGTTACGTAAATCGATCTTATTGAGTTTATTCAATCACGGCTTAGATTGGTATCTCTTGGTGCACTTATCTCCTTACAAAAATAAATTGAAGCGTGTTGAGTTACCGTCCCTTCAAAAAAGACGTGGAAAGTCAGTCGTGAACGTTATAACACTAGACGTTGTTTTTGTTATTATAATGTGATAAAAAAAAAAACTATTTTGTGTTTATTACGTTTTATTATTATTATAATTATTATCGTTACTGTTTTGTTTTTTTTTTTTTTTTTTTGTTACTTTTAAGCCCAGTTGTACGAATTTGACGATTAATATTTGGTTTTTATATTTCTGTAAATTTATTTCGCAACTTAACAGATTGAGCTGAATTTTTTTCATTTTTTCCCTATGTCTTGCTTGTGAAATTTTGAAACTTAATATGACAGTTAATCATAAGAACTAGAAACTTATATTCTAGGTTATGCCAAGACCCTTACATTGCTGTAAAAATAATCTAATGGTGTAGTATCTAAACGGACGGGCGAGCAGATAGGAAAAAAGCAATTGTTCATATGTGCTGAGATATGTTTTTTGTTTGCCACGATCCTTTCAGCTAAGTAAGTTACAATTCCTAGAATCCTTTCTGACCGTCAGCCTGACGACACGTGTAGGCAACTTTGTCTGAAAACAGAAAATGAAAAAAAAAAAAAACGAAAACAAAGAGAAACTGGTCTGAATTAGAGCAAATTAGAGCTTTAGCTTGCTCTCTCTTTTCTCTCGAGGAATTTTTCGAACCGTTCTAATTTTTTATTGCTACTCCTAATTTGATGTCTATTGCTATTGTTACTGCTGCTAATTTATTTTTTGTTTCTATGCCGATCAAATCTAAAGTCTGAACGAAAGATTAACCTTTTTGGTCCACATATATATGACATAAGGTTTTCTTTCTTTCGATGTCATATATATGTCAAAGACGTTTTTCGACTATTTACTGAGGCATGTTTAAACATGTTGCGCCTTGAGCAAAATTATTAAATTTTAAGAAGGTAGAATGTAAGAGGACTGGGGTCGACTGACAGCTATATATACGATTTATTATCGAATGAAGAATACCTTTGAGTTTTGAAAAACCAACAATCCATTGATCTTTGTTTGAGGACCTATCGCATACTCTGAGTTTTGTTCGTGCAAATTTAAAAGAAGGCTTAATATCCTTTTCAGAATGCTTTAAGTACGTGTACGTAAAATCTGTCCGATCTGTGTAATATAATCGCGACTAAAATTTTGGGCTGGTGTGGATGTTTTTCCCAGGACATCCTAGTAGCTAACGGATTCATTACATTTATGCGCAAGTTTAAAATGAGCCCCATTCACTTTGACAATTTTCCTAAACGCTCTATAGAGAGTGAATATTAAAGATTCTTCTCAAAGGTTACGAAGATTTTTCTCCCATTTTACTTAACTTTTCTTGATTTTTTTTAATTGGTTATAGCGATGCTTGTGATAAAACTTACTTTGATCTTTTTTCCTTGTGCATTATATATATAGTCAAAAACAGATCCAAATTAATTAGTGATGCGTGCTCAAATGAAGAAAGTGTAAAAGGAAATAAGTAAAAACCGCAAACTTCAGTTAATGCGTTGGTTGCCATCAACCTCTTAATGCCGAAAGCATGCAGCGTTTCATTTACTTAAAATTAAAATTGAAATTTATAAAACAAAAAAAAAAACAAAAAATTTTCTCTTAATGAAAGTAACAAGCATAATGTTAGATGCAAAAGCGTAACCAATAAGAACTCGTAGCAGAAAAGGTACAAAACAAAAAAAAAGAAACGAAAAAAGAGAAATTAAAACATAATATAATGATTTTCTTATATATTTTAATTGAAGCTTAAACTTAAATTTAATTGAGGCTAATTTTCCTCTCTTTTTCTTTCCTGATAGTCGCTTAAGGTTTTCTCAAAGTGTATTTGGCAAAATTAGTTATCTTCATCAAGCTGGACATTGTGCTATGACTGTCCAACTTTTCTTTATATTAAATATTCTTAAACAAATACTAAAGAAATCGTGATTAAGTTAAGCAAATTTCCGAAAATGTCTCATTACTACACGACGTCTTCTTCCTAAATATGTTCGTCTAATTTTGATTTAATAGTAATTTTTGTTTATAATTTGTAAGCGTACACTTGCCTGGCACGCTTTCATAATTATCTAAATACATAATTTTAACGTGTACTTTAGCGTCAAGTAATCACAAGCAGTTAAACGTTAAAGTAAACAAATTTACTTTGTAAATAAACAATATATTTATTAATTGCTTAATATCCTCAGATGGCTAAGAAATGTAATCTTGTATCAAGTACTGTGCAAACAATTGAGTAAAAATTCTATAAATAGAAAATGTTTGTTTTAATTCAACTATGGATTAATGGATAGGGACTTCAATGGCGTCACGTTTCAAGTTGGCTTATATGTTATGTACAAAGAACAAATTCTTCTATTACCGTCACAGGAGATGAAGATCGTTAGCTCAACGTATTCGAAAACTTATCTCATGTCCTCTCTGCTTGCTTGACGCTTCTTACAATTTTGAATAGAAAGTCCAATCTTTAAGGCATGGTATTTGTTGTTATTATTATGTCTTTTGAATAAATCGGTAATAAATTTGTATATTCTTTGTATTGCTTATGCCTTCATACATCTTGAATTTTGTAAGGAATATTCTTAGACAAATCCTTCTTCATAAAGTAATTGAGTGCTTGAGTTAAAAAGATCACCTTTATTACTGCAATGATATTTGTATTTCCCACTTGCCAAACCTAGAGCATCTCGAATGTCGAAAGAGTTGCAGGATCTTTTAAGCGCGGGCTCAAATGTTTTCGAAGGGTTCGCCGCATTCATGTGCTCTCTATTTTGATGGAGCGAAGTTTCTTAAGCCTCCGTTTGCACTTTATTCACTTACAGATACTTTCGACATATTACACAGAGAAATTCTATAATCCGCATGCTCTATAGCGTTGAGAAGAAGATGTAGCGTTTTAAGAAGATGTTCCCCTATCTAATTGTAGATATTTTGCTTGAATATTCGAAAAACAGAAAAATAAACGAATTTTCTTCTGTGATTAGCAGAGAATTTTCTTTATATCATAAAAAAAAAGCTATTTTTCCTTTTATGAACCTGGATCCATTGATTCGCTAAATTCTATCTGTTTGCATATTTTAGATTAAATAAATATAAAAGTTAATTTTTTAACAAATATTCTACATTTTTATTCGTTATTTTCCAAAGAGATAGTTGCTTATATACTAACATTGATGTTAATTTGTTGTTTTCGCACAAATAAACATTTGTACACTCGAGAGTAAAAACATCGCACATTCTTCACATTTTCACTTCGAACTTCAATATTTACTAAACTCAATTTGCATAGTGTGAACTTTTGGAAAATACATAATTCTTGGATGTAATTAATCTTCAAAGTCATTACAGTAGCAATAAAACGATGGGAATACCCAAAATCGCTGCTCCCGCGACTTTGACCAGGCATGAAAGTGTAAAGATTGATCGAAATGACATCGCTTGCATATCAATTCGCAGTTGGAACGGTTCTTTATCGAATTTGCGAAGCAGCATCTCAAGCGGTTACGCTAATTGAGACTGGCCAAAGCGCAGTGGTACAATAATAAAATTTAAGTTGTTATGCTATTTGACACCAGCTGTACTCAGCGGCGACGAAGTAGCCACACAGCGTGACGACCGTATACTTGTCACAATATCACTACGAAATTGTCAGTCGAATGGAGTTCAACCCGAGCAGCAGCTCTAGCAGATTGAAAGAGTAGAAGTCAGTCAGTGGACGGTTAGAAGAAAACTAACCAAAGGATCCCTGGTAGCACATAGACCGGCAACTTGCCCGTAATTGATCAGTGCCCATTGGCATGCAAACCTTCAGCTCGGTCGAGAATCTATGAATTGGACAATGGACCAATGCTACTGTTCTCTGCCGACTGCAGGATGTATCTTCATGGTAAAGACGGCCGGGGAAGACTCGATCGAGGACTGGTAGTGTGCCAGCATTTAGAGGCGCTGATGTGCCGATAAGAGAGGATTAGCTGAAAAAACGAGTACAAGACACGGCAGATATCGGAAAGTTGCGAACAGCAATTAAACAAGAATGGGAGACGATGCTGAAGAATTCTGTAAAGAAAAATTATTTATTCGATGAAAAACCGAATGGAAGTTGTTATTCAGGTTAGGGGACGTAATACCTCGCATTAATAAATATTTTTTTTACTAATTTTACTGTTTTATCAATCTTTTATACCTGATCAAAATGGCGGAAACAACGCTACTTGAAACGAGCAAATACGGGTATTCCCTTTGTTTTATTGCTACTGCAACGATTTTGAAAGTCAGGGTAAGCATCCTGTGTTTTTCAAAAGCTAACAGCAAAAACTTTACTGTAACTTGAATTACGTTTCCAAACTAAATTTAATTTAGTAGATTCGAAGTGAAAATGTAGGCGATGTGAGATTTCCTTGCTCTCGAGTATATAAATGCAATCCGAATTGGTAGAAGTTTTCGCCCAAAGTGTTATGAAATGTTTATTATAAGTATAATGAAGCAAAGTGCTATAGTTGTATTTTGAACAAACCTCTATCATAAGATTTCTTTTATATTTAAGTGTTTCAAACAATTTTAGGTTTCTTTGACTTTTAAATGATTCATCTCATCTAGAAGAGAATAAAATCGCCTTCCCACACATTTGTTTTAAGTTCGAGCAAGCAAACACCAAACTAAGCAACAAAGATATCAGTTTCTATTATATACACATAACAGTATACATTTCTCTACGTAAGGATAAAATCTCCACCCTCGTAAACTTGTTAAAAATCCAAGGATAATGAGCAAATATTTATTTTAATTTCTGTATCGTGTATATGTCAGAACGAACACAGGTTCAAATATTGATTCTAAATTTCTTATTTATTTTTATCTATTGAAATATGATTAGGGTTTCTCTTCGCAAATAAAATTCAATAATAATAAGTAATAGAATTATAGCCATCCTTGATCGCATCATTTATATTATCCATCATCTTTGTCTTTAAAAAAAAAAAAAATTAAAAGAAAGAAAACCAAGTAAGAAAATTATACTCGGTTGCGATCGAGTCTTTCATACCCATCTTAAATGTTGTCCTATAAAAAGGTGAAAGAAGTAAATATATATATTTGCATTTCTCATAACATAAAGTGGGCGTGGCTGATTTTTTTTTATTTTTCTAGAATAAATTTACCGAAATTTATATCATGTATGTAGAGCAACAAGCAAACGACATGGAAAACAAAGGTGTATAGATGTTATAGCCATATTCTTTGACCTGCTTACGCCATTTGCAAATTCTTATGCAAGTTTGTAGGCGGGACCTTCCCTTTAGCGAAAGAGAGAATATGTGCCAAAGATAGAACGAGATGCTTAGGTGCATTCCGAATTTGAAAGTGGCCAAGAATTTGTATTTATTTATGTTTATACTGAAAAAAATTAAATTTTGGGTAGGCTTGGTCAATCCCGCTCGCGTTTGCATAGGTGCTATAGCACACCCATAAAATAAACGTTTGCTGCAGCTGATCAGTGATGAGCAAAAAAGGAAATTTTGCATTCCTTTTGAAAAACGGACGTGTTATCAGCTCACGTGGTAATGTAGGTGTGGCCTTCGACCGATTTTTTCCATTCTCAATATCAACTTGCATGCGAGAACTTCCAATGTTTCTGCCAAATTTGAAGTCGATAGCTTTGTTTTTACATCTCAGGAGAATGCTTACAACGGCCATTACACAGACAGTTGGCAGACGGCCAACTGCAGATGCCTAAATTGATTCAGAGTTTGATGCTAATCAAGAATATATATACTCTGAAGCTGCCTTCTGGGCTTCGTATATTTGCCCTTCGGTGATGGGTGTAAAAATGAAATTCCTATACTCCATACATAGTTTCGGTCTCTTTCCTAATTTTTGTACAAGTGGCGCAGAATCACACATAGAGTATACATGAAAACTTTTATCATTTGCTGTAGTTTGCATGCAATGAACGAAATGCATAATATGTGTTTTTCTTGCAAACTACCAACTTGCTTATATAAGCGCTTGTTGTTTTTTGAATTTCGAAGTCGATATCTTTAAAATTTTACGCAGATGAAGAGGCGATAGAGGAGGACAGACAAAAGAGTTTAAAGCAATACAGAATTTGATATATTGATCATGAATATGTAAAATTTGTAATGTTCCTAAAACTGCCTCCTGGCTATTGTGAACGTTTTCACAAAATGAGTATGATCCCCATTCTTCAATATAGAATATCTAAGTAAGGAAACTAGAGGCTTGACTTCTTAACGTTGTATGTCTATACAACGTTCGTTTCGTTTCATGTCCTACAGGCTAACATAGTTATTGAAAGATTTGCAGATTATCTCAAGTAAATCAGACGAGGCATAGCTGGTACAACATTCAATCAGATAAATGAACTTGTAATTACGCATCAATCTCGTTGGGGTATCAGTACTAATCGTTTCATAATAAATATTTGTGAAGTAGACCAAATTCCTCCTCTTTCCAACGTAACGCATAAAATGAAGCCGGCTTCTACAGGATGGTAGAGCTACTGGAGAGCCTCCTGCTATAAATCATCCAAAGCTGTGGACATTTTGCTAAAGTAGAACAAAGAGCTTTAACTCTTTCAACTTGATCGGATATTTGCAATACTTGATGGAAGTAGTCTGTTGAGGGAGACGCACTGGTTGTCAAAAGCGCGTGAACGCCAAAAACTTAAAGACATTATTTAATTTGCGAAGATGTTGCTCTTAAACACTTTGTTGGATGTTGGATGCTTCCTTACACTTACAGCATAAAGAGTTATTGATATTATTAACGGACATAGGTCCTAGGGCTTGCGTGTATTGACTTTTTTGGAGGGTATATTTCGAAAAAAGAGCTGAACTAGGAAACTTACTCAATCGTTACAAAGCGGAACAAATATTTAAGATTGTCCCGTTATTTAAATTAAATGTAATTTTTCTATAAATTTACTTTACAAATGCAGAAATTTGTCTTAAGAAAATTGTAATGTTTTCACATTCCTCACAATATTTATTCACTTACTGTAAAGCTTCATTTTTATTTCCTTCTTCCAATTATCCTTAAGAAAGAAAGCAGAAAAAAACTTGAGACTTTTTATGAAAACTAAACGAAAAAAAAAAACGTCACAATTCATGAGCACGGAGAACAAAAGCAACTTTTGAACTTAATCTCTTTTACATAAAGTAAGAAAAGGAATGAATAAAAAATTTCCATTTATTGTGTAATTGGGTATAGAAAAAAAAAAAAACTCTGTCACGTAATGCAGCACACATGTCTACAAAACAGTAACATACTCATCTTAGACAGATAGACAAAAATGATTCCATGTATGTAGTGCTTAATCCGGGGCCAGGAACTTATTTTTTATTTGAGTATAGAAAAAAACATTATTCGTTCACGTGACGCATCAAGCATTTCCACAATACGATAACATCCTTACTTAAGGTAGGTAAATATTATTATTGCTGTTATTATTAATTTAGTCACAGAAATAAATTCAAAGGTTAAAGGCTTAAAGGATTAACATCTAAGGCTATCGCCTTTATTAAAAACTCTATCGCACTTGAGATTCGAACCCACGATCGTTGAGTTTCTAGTCGAGATTCTTTGCCTTCGAATATTCAGGTGGACAGGTAGATAAATAAAAATAATTTCATGCAGTAATTCATTTGAAACCAAGAATTGATTCATAAAATAAATACAATGCAAGCACTAAGAATAAAACAAAAATGCAATTTGAGACACAATCACAACGATTACGATTTTTGAAAATTTTCTTAAGATCAAATACGAAAATAAGACTTGAAACACCAACAGAGACTTCGTGAGCTTGGGCAGACAACTCTCACTTTTTGAACACTGCCCGAGCAGCTTATTAGACTTTCCACAATTTTGGTATGCATAACAACGTACTGGAGTGCTTATAAACTTAATAGTGAAATCAATTTAGAGATGTCTGCATGTCTGCCCTGACAACGGTTTCAAAAGTCAAACTTGCTTTCATTTTTTTTTTTTCCCCCGTATGTTATCGATTATATCGACTGAATAAATTCTTGTTTTACTTTGCACGAGCAAGTAAGAGTAAAAGATGTGAGCCAAGATGCGTTTAAGTTCTTAGTTCGATTTTTTTTTTTCTTAACATATTAGTTATAATAAGAAAATATATATGTCTATTTTTCGCCGTACAGCGTTTGCAATATAAAGGCGTATTAAGTTTGTGCAGATGTATGCAATACTCGGAGATGAGCCCTGCTTTTATTACATCGATCGATTCTGCATCAATCTCTGAATCGATTTAAGCTCATCGGTCCGCCTTTCCGCCTTGCTTGTCACAATTTTCGAGACATTTTCGTGAAACTTGGTGCATTGATGTCCTGCTGAACGCTGTTGAAAATTAATGGAAAAATCGATATATAAATAATGGCGAGCCATGGCCTACTATAGTGTTTGTACTTGTTTTATTAATAATTGTTTAAACGATAAATTTTTATTATTCACTGCAAGCGAAGATTCGCGTTACGATTGTGGAATTTCTAACTTTGTTAATACCGTTATGAACGCTTCGTCGCCTTAAGGCAAAGCGGTTAATCCTGTGGGATGAATGGCTCTTTTACATGTAGGCCATTACAATTGTGCGCCAGTAGTCTTTGCCGATTATACCTGTTGTTTATATAAGTCGCATCAAATATAGGATCATCTTCAACCACACAAATGGGAGGCACAGACTTTATTTATTTCTTTTTACAATTTATTACTTTTAGTGAACTATTTTTAACTTTTTTACTACATAGTTATCTCTCTGGTTAGACAATACTTCACACATTTTCGTTTTAGATAAAATTTGGTAAATTGTTCCGAGCGCGGGACCTATTTAAGTATCGTTGTTGATAATTATTTATTGTAATGTGCATACAGAACAAGAAAATGTATTAATAAAATTTTATTGCGTGTTAAAAGTACTTGGATAAGGCGCATTTACTGCGATTGACTATTGAGCTGTTGATCCTTGATCAAAGGCTTCGTTTCCAATCAAGCTGTAAAACACAGAATTTCGTTTGATTGAACCAAATGCACTTTTCAACAAAATAATTTGTTATTACTTTTTATTTATTCTCTTTAAGGCAACACACACATGCACCCACACACGACCAATGTGTGTAAAACTTCTTTTGACTTCTGTGTGAGTGCACATATCTTTAAATCCAAGCAGCTACATTCATTCCTGTACTCATTCCTGGAATCTTTATTAAGGAGACTTTTACATACATATAAACATGTAGTGCGTATAACTTTGTAGTGCCACTATAGGCTTAATTTGATTGCGTTAGGCGATCGACTAAAAGCGTTTTTATTGTAATTTTTCGTATATTTGCATAGTAGTTTAAAACAGTCCATTAATACTTAAGAATTCATGCATCGATGAGAAGCTTAAAAGCAACATAGCGCAAAAAGCATTTGTCTGTAAAATGAATTACTTTCAGTTCATTACGTTTAATACCATCAATGCTAAGTCTATAAAAGTATATAAATATATAGGTAAGGGGAAGTTATATTCGCTTTTAAGACAACTCGTACTGTATGCGAGGGAGAGGGAAGACTGTGTCCTTATATGCGAAGAAAATCTAATTTTTATCTATAATTTTTGGTATTTTATCATGAAAATAAACAAACAGTTATTTTAACCAAAGTGGTGTATGATGGTCAGTCAGTTCTGTCCGTCTTTATTGTTTTTACTTGCTGCATCTTCTTCTTCTTCTTGAAACAATATATTCTTGAAAAAAAAACCACAAAGCACTTTTCCAGAGTTATTTAGAGATAGATTTCGAAATGGAAAGATACTAACAGATGAACATGGGCATAAACGTTATCTTGATTCGTACGCAAGGCGATTATTAAATATGTCTCAGTAAAATAACGGTTCAATATTTTTACATTTATTTAAGCAAATTTATCGAGGGCACTCTCGTTTTTCATGCAAACTAAAATCTGCTCCAAATCACTTACATCTTGTAACATTTCTATTATTATTATTATGTGCTTGCGAATATTGATTAATGATGATGACAATGACATCTACGAGCGTATGATTAGCGAACGTATGATTATAGAACGTAATAACAATGTTTCAATGGGACACAAGTTTTCTTTTCTATGCAATTAAAATGAAGTTTTTTTTAGTCAATGTGCAATTTACGAAGTTTGGCAGGCGTTACAAAAAAATTTGCAATCTTTCCCGAGATCAGAAATTATGGAAAAAAAAGGGAGCATATATACGATAACTTTATAACCTTATATATAGTAACAATTGACTTTATTTGTTGTTGGTCTTCAATTGTAAATTTTTACATTAAGGATTAAGAGCGTAGGAGAATTTCTCTCAAGAGAACGACCACCAGTTGAGTTGCCATCGGCTTTGATCAATAAAAGAAGGGAGTCGTGCACATTAGTGGAACTAAACTGCGACACGAATTAGAGGAGATTTGGACTTTTCATGAGAGGTAAACAAGGGAGCAAACGTACGCTTCCATCAGACCTGTGATTAGTGTTGAGGTATTATTTAAAATGCTTTTCTTCAAATATCTGCCAAAAAAGCACTAATCGCTTTTTGATTCCCTCTCACTTCACTAGAAATCGCTAAAATTAATACAGTTTTAGTAGAGATGCAGTATTATAAGTTATGCCGTGATGACAACTGAAAGACGGGTAAAAGTAGGGAATTCTTGTCCAGCCGCAACTGGAAACTGAGAACAACTGAAATCCATATGAAATGTGTTAGTGAATGATATGCGTTTGAGTCCACCATGCCTATAGTGGTAAAATTTCTCAATCTAAATCATTTCCACGTAAACAAGCGACACAATCTTTACGCCGCCTTCTGTGTGTACCATTTCTTATATGTACCATTTTAGACTTAGATCTGTGCGATAATCACTTTAATAAGCGACGTATAAATGCGGAATATGCTTGCTCACGTTCATGGTAATCTTGATTGCTACTGCTTCCCGAAAGTTATATTTGAAATACAGTAGTAAAGAAGAAAAGATGCTGCGTTGTCCACCATACATCCGCTGCTTGCATTTATGTGAATGCATGCGCACATCTGCATTCGTTGTACACATTTATTTGTGTACATATAAAAACATCTACAATGTGCTACATATGAGAAAGATATGCGAATAAACACACAGATTGAATAACAAGTGCGTACGCGGAGATCAAATGGTTTTATTTTGTACACATATACAGTAAAAACTTCCTTTGCTCAATTGTGTGTTCAATATATCAACATGCTTGGTCTCATCCTTCTTTCTAATCACCATTCAGCACCACTCATAATCTTTTAAATATGATGTTGTAATGGTTTAATTTTAGCTGACCAGTCAGTCGCTGTGTGGGTTCATCGTAGAACCATATATTTCTGAGAATTAGTGAATTGGTTTAATAATACTTTCCTAAAATCGATTAAGCAATAGCAGCTTTTTTGGTAATTCCTCGACCAAATTCAAATGTCATCAAAACTTCGTGAAAATTGCGATTCGTAAAAGGAGCACAACAATACATGAACAGATTTTGGAAGTAGAGGCCGATAAACATGCTTAATCTTATTCGAATAGCGTATTTTTAAAACTAATGATACCATACCCTTGGTTAGTTGTGGGCACCATCGAAGTAATTAAAATATTTTTGTTTAGATTGGTGTATTTATTTATCTCAGCAAGATCTGCATGCAAGCGTCACATATATTATACTCAGGGCAAAGATTTTTTGATTTCAAATTATGTAAAAAAGGAGAAAATCATCCAAAGATGAGATGAAATACATTTCTTGTTGGAAGTTCTGCTCAGGAACATGTTCAGTTCGTGGCTCGTTAGGAAATTGCCAAAGGTAATTAACGCGGTTAATGTTCCTAATTGCTATGCACAGTTCCTTAACGCACTGTTTGGCCTCGACGTGACCCGTCCCGTTTAAGATATGGGATTTCTTGGTGCCTGTGAGACTGTGACTCTGGCATAATAATACACATTTTACGGGAAGGGTTAATTTTGACATAATGACAGCAAAGTTACAAACATTTTTGTCTAGTGTTAGTTCTTCAACTAGCACTAAAGTGAAGGGAGAACAAAAAAAGGAAGAGCTTCAAAGGTTTATCCTGGATTACAGAATCGATTGGTATAATAAATGATTGGTGTACCTAAAGTGCTGCTGCGTGTTGCCTACATCCGTAGGATTTTATTATATCTCACTACAAGTGGCATACGAATTGAAAGTGACGCTTCTTTCATGTTATTACTCCTACATATGTATTCTCACGGCTTGATAAACTGAGATATTGTATTCGCATCTTTTACCAACAAATTCGGAAAAGAAAACTAAAGTTTAACTTGGATGGAATCCTTTCGTTTTTCCAATACAGGCCAGATAGAAAAAAGTTTCGAATTCAACTCCTAAATATCCCTCATTACAAATCAGGGAGTTTTTAAAGTGAAAAAAGCAAAGCTTTAAAGCTCAGATATTATAAAGATATTTAGGAATATATTTATAAATTGAATTTAAATGACGAGCACAGAAAACTAACTTTGAACTAAAGAATAGTTTCCTTTCATTGTGCATTTCTTTACAATATTTTCTTGTTCTAATTCTCTTTTGATGTGTTTTTTTTTTTTTTTTTTTTTTTTGTAGAATCCAAGTGTGAATAAGATTTTATTATCGAATAGAACAGACTGCTTTTTTCTTTTGCAATACATTCATATCTATGAAGTGAGAGGTTTCTTTTCTCTTGGGATTTATTTACCTGAACGCATTGAAAGCATTTTTGTACATTTTATCATCCAACTTATTCTTATGTTATGTTGTGTACATATAGGTATATTTGTATTTGATTTCAAAGGAAGAAGATATTTCAATCTACTTATGCTGTTTATAGCAAACAGAAATAAATATCAAAAATTCTATATAGTTTATGCCAGTTTGTTGGGCATTTTGTGATATATGAAATCATTGCTTACTCAACGCAATGTTTAGTTACCGTTGGTTATTCAAGTTTTCGAAATCATGCACATTCAATTAAGCAATCAAAATTGGTATTTAAAAAATATGTAAACTTTTTTAAGATTTTCAAGAAAATCGGCTTAAAATGGAAGCAGGGATATATTTCAAAAACTTGAGTCTTAGAATCTCGCGTTGAGATCCTTATACAGTAGAACAGTGCCAATGTGTAGCTGGCATAAATACAAAAATAACAATCAATGGATAACTTCTTGCATTAATTTTTTTGTTTTTCTTCTAAGGGAAAATGGTATGTTAGTATATATCCAGCTAAACATTTTTGCTGAAATCACAACATAAACACTTTTTTTTTAAATATAATTTATTCAACATTATTCATTTATTTTCAGCACATGATCTATCGTTGTTATAAACGCGTTAACCTAAGCATCACATTGTTTATTTAAAAGTAAACATTAAAGTAAAACAATTTTGATGTGAAGTAATATATTAGCTTCGACGAGGCATTGCACATTTTCATGTGCGTATATAATTCGAAAATAATTTCATTTGTAAGGTACATAACACGTAACAATTTAGAAAATCCATGCTTCATATGACGATCAAGGCGTTCCCTCAATTTGAAATCGCTATCATCCGGGGCGACTTTTCTTGCGAGCTCCACTAAAGTAGTTACAGAACGTAAAATAAAATAATTAACTTTATTGAAATTATTAGATTAACACTCACTTTTCTTCTTTTTATTTTCTTTGCTTTATTAAATAGTTAGAGAGAGATGTAGTCATCACACCTGGTAATGCTCATCTTAGTTTAGTCCAAGAATTTTTTTTATTTCTTTGAAGTAAATACATTTAGATAAAACTAATAATAAAATATGCTTCGTCCAATAAACAGTTAGTTGACTTTGCTTTTTTTTGCATTTTCTCGCTCATCAGGGAAAGGTGCATTTTTACAGCATTTAGATTTGATTTAATTTCTTTGATTTGATTTGTTCGATTTGATTGACTAACTTGCCACCACAATATTAAATCTTGGACTTAGCGCAATGTACATGGAATCGTTGTCCATTTATTTTAGTAAATAAAAACGTTTAATAAACACAATTTTGTGTTAAAGTAAATTAATTAATCAAATAGCATTAGGACTTGTACAAACTAATTAAGACAGTTTGGAAGAAAATAAAATAATGTTATTATATAACAAAATGAAGAAAGTGTTTAGTTTGAAGATTAGATTTCTTTGCAGCCATCCTTTTCCTAGACCAATTAAATATATGTGAAGCTACAAGTATACAAATATAAATAAATGTTAACACTGGAACTACCGTGTGGATTATTACGTCCTTTTTTTTTTATCTTTTGAGCTTAAAAAAATTGGTCATTTTGATCAATAACTTTTGTGGAATAGCTACAGTTATGAAAATGAAGAAGAGGAAGCTGAGATTTGACATAAGCATATCTTGATCGATTGAAGATGTGACGTTGACAACGGAAACCTAAACTATCTCCGAAAAATGCCGATATTTCTTTTCATCCTTTTATCTACAGTTTTTAATCTTATAGGAGACATTTGTGTTTATTAATACGGCCACAAATGACGATAAATTTTTAATTCCAATTTATTATCAATTTATTTTAACACTTACACACATATCTTCATTCATTTGTAAATAAATTGGAATTAAAATTTTATTTGTGGCCGCATTAGTAAACCGATCGAGGCCACTTTCAAGTTGAATATGTAGGTGGCATGGAAGAGCGGAAGACATTTTTCAATTTAAAAACATTTTTCAATGAAGTAAAGAATAGCATAAAAGGATTTTCAGTGAAAAGTTATTAAGTATGCGTTGTAGAGCTTACATTGTATAATGCTTTCCTACAAATCTATTGTATCGTTGCTGCGCACTTAAGCTCCTCGTGTTTCCAAAAATCGACTTGAAAAGCTGGAACTTGGCACATGCGCACTTAACGCATTAGTCAGTAATTCTCAATACCCGCCTTCATAAAAAAAAAAATCTAAGGAAGTGTTCGTGTTCAAAAATTAAAGTTTTCATATCATTTCGATCATTTTCTTGTGAGTTTGAGTGACCTTTTTTAAAGCAATCGCAAAACCAGAATCCAGGAGTTTAGGTATTAAAAATCTTTTTTAATTTGGGTTAATACCGATCAAATTTACCGTTGAACTAGAAAGTGCTAGTAAGCCAAAACATAATGGTCATACATTAGAGGTGTTTACACAACTAAGCATCAAAATGATCGTGAAATTTAGTTTGGTGAATCGACAATGGAAGTTGCGAGATATGGCTGGAATTCGAAAAATAGCAAAAGATGGTTTTACATGAAAAATTGCATATAGCGGAAAAGCTATTTTCCGAACGGTTGGCCCGCTTGTGTACACTGAAACAGAAACTTCAACGTGTCATTGATAGCAAAGTTGCACGAGTCGCAGTTCTGAATTGATATTCCACCCACCGACTATTGTCCTTTTGAAAATCTCAAAATTATACTCTAGGAAAGAAGACTGGATCGAAGGATGTGATGATTCAGAAAATTGAAGAATCTTGACAAATCTCTCTAGAAAAAGGATATCGAAATAGTATGCAAGAATTGGACGATCTGAAGATAGTACAGATCTGTGAGCACAAAAATCGCAATTCATTTGAAACTAATAAAAATTTTAAAGCGCAGCAGTCTAAATTAGGCTTTTTGGACCAAAGTTAGAAAGTCTCGAAAGTTAATTTCAGAAGTCGCTAAAAGAAGTTATAGGAAATTTGTTTAAGAGGTTAACAGAAGGCTATAAGAAGATGAAAAAGAAACTTTCAAATCAAACTTTAATTATTTTTTTCAAGCATTAAATAATAATAATATTGAATTAAATTATATGTATCGTTTTTTTTTTTTTATTTGACCACCGATTTTACATACGTACATATGTGCACACATTGCTAGCATCCTTATTAGTTTAATTACAAAATTTATTTCAATTTACATTCATTAAGGAATAATTCAAATATGAAATTTTCATATAGTAGATTAGCAAACTTTTGAAATCGATATCAATTATATTTTAATTGTTCTTTTATCTCGCCTTTTGATGATAAATAGTCGCAAAAATATGTATATGTGTATACTCTCGTATATGCTGTACATCCGTATGCAAACAAAACTATCTATATATAGTACTGTAGATAGCTTCAGTATGAGTTTGTATGAATATGTTTGGTGTCTCATCTAAGTGTGAGTATGATATGAAAGTTCAATTATTCCCATAAAACAAATTGACTTAAAATTTGTTAAGATAAATTTACATCTATGTAACTTTCTATGACAATCTTTTTCCTAAGTATTCTGCATAATATCAAGGAAAAGTTTTAATGACCAGGATTTTCAATGGACAAATTCACAGCACACTTATCTTTATATGGACAAAGTATGAGTAAAATTTTTTGGTAGAAAAGAATTACGTTGCTCAAGTCATACACTTCTTCACACTTAATTGTTTCTTTCAGTGCAGTCCTTTATGAAAAAGCATTAAATGCACGAAAGGGGGAGAGGCGTGAAAAGATGACTTATCTGCACAGATTAGCTCTATTAGCTCTCTCTTTATCTATACGTAATACCTTTTAGTTAGCTAAATAATTTTCCTTAGTGTTGACCCAGTTGGACCGCTAGTAGGACGGACATTATATCTATGAAATTTTTATAAGATTATATCATTCATTCATTCATTTCATTCATTCATTTATGTGAAATGCAATTTTAACTCAATCTGCCCTTCTTTTTGGTTTCTAGTTTTTCAAACCTTTCCATGGTTTATCAAATGTAAAGGCTGAGGCCTATAGACTGAGAACTATAATTTTTCAAAGCAAATATTATTATCCTTTGAGATTGTTCACTAGATGATGGTAATGGTAACTTTGCGAAACACTTGCGGAAACTATTTTCTTTTAAAACATTTTCTCCGCATACGGCAGTTTTCTTTCATACCGCATACCCAAGTAGCTAAACAATGTGCGACGTAATCCTCAGTAGGATAGAACGCATTTTAATTCCGATTAGCGAGCGGTTGTAGCTATACTTAGCGCACGGGCGCTAAATCCATAGAACTTACTCATCGAGTACGAACTTTCCGGCCTGCAGTCACCATTACTTCTACCTTTCCCTACACCTTGCTGACCGCCACCGCAATACACGTGTAGTAGTCATTCCTGGAGTAGTGGAAAAAAAGTCCTTTGTAACCTTCATAAACAGCGTTTTCTCCCATATTTAAAAAACGTTGGCACAATTACTTGTCCACTTTGAAAGCTTTGAACAAATTTCCTTACAAACTTACGATTTCGCTATGCAACCTAACCTAGTTGCAAATAGGTTAGTCTTTCGCTACGTTATCTTAAGTGCACGTCGCCACACACTGCCACACAACTTTGATAAATTTAATACAACATTTTAAAATTCGATAAGTATTATGTTTAATAACACAAATAAAGCCTATTAATTTAAGCATAATAACGGATTCGATTTAAGCTGATTATACTTTCCTACTTTTAGTAGCCCAAAATAATGCAATTTAGCTCACATTGTCCTACATAAAGGCATATGCACACAAGTTCATATAATGATATTTATACGATAGCGCAATATTTGTTTAATGTGCAGCTTAAATACGCTGCAAAAAAGCTTAACGTGAATAACAAACTTGGAAGAATGCCAAAAAAAAAAAAAGAAAGGATGTTACCGTTCAACGGAGCAATCAAATTTACGAAAACCTAACTAAGTGATGAAGAATGAATTTATTGTCTGCAAGGTTTTCAGTTTATGTTCAGAAAAATTCAAGGTTGCTCAATATTGGAAAAAGTAAAGAAAACACAGATGCTCTACTTTTTTTTACAAGCTTTCCTTTCCTTAGGGCAGAACAATTCTTACATTTCCTTTGATTTTTTACTCTTGCCTCTAAATTTGCTGAGAAAAAAAAACCTTTGAAATATTTCTCGAAATTCTTGATTAAACACTATATCGCCTGTCGGACAGGGTATGTTAACTTGTCACTTTCTGAATCGATCTAAGCTTGTCCATCCATCTGTCCATGTATTCTTGTGTTCACATTAGATGTCGAAGTTTTTGAAATGTTTGAATGAAACTAACTACACTGACGTGTTTTGGCCGAAGGACGAACGCTATTGAAAACGGTTTGGATGAGACCACTCATCCGACCACTTCCCATATGGACTGTATATTTTTTAGAATTTCACAACAAAAACGCTCAGTAATAGCATTTCGGCATTTTAAAGTGGTGTGAACACCTTATACCGGATAGGGAAACATTTTTTCACCCTTTCCCCACATAATCCTCGCTATAGAAAGTTGATCGTTATCTAGTAAAACGCCTAATTTTCAACACTAGGATTTGAATCGCGGAAGTCTCTTATTTCGATTCCAACCCATATAAGGGTTCTAATGCAAAATAGGCCAAATGAGTCTAATTTTTAACATTTCATGATGAAAATTTGTCTTCAGTAAACTAACAATAGGAAATTTGGATTACATGGAACTATTTTTTTAGATCTTGCCTTCCTTTCACGAGAACCCTTCTATGGCGTCAAAGGATAATTTGTGGTTTGCTGCGACGGCTTGTCGCATTCACATAAAAATAATGTACACTCTTTGATGTGTTATTAATTAAGCGTCGAGCATCTAATCAATCGGCACTGCTGGACTGTGTAAATCTTGATAGCCCTTGAATTTAATTTTACATAATACTAGAAAAACGAGGCATAAGAACGATTTCATTTTGCCGCCATTAAAATTTAAAATTAATTTTTCGCTTCATAAGTAAAAATGTTATTGTTTTAATAATAAAAGATAAGCGAGAAATACATTTCATATTATATCGCCATTCCTGGTATTTATGGTTCTTCATTAATTCACGATTTATCAGTTATTAAAAACATTCATTCCACTAAGTAGTGACATTGTCGGTCATATTCTTGCCTCCATACAATTTCGAGTCAATTGCTTGGTAATTTAAAATTACCTTTTAATACATATTTTTTCAAGCGCACAAACCTTTCATAATTATGTATAGTCATTAATGATAATTGATCGCAAGATTCAGAATATGAATAATGCATGCATACACTTGCATGTGTGTAAACGTACATTACCATTCAGAAATTTGACCATTTTGTTGCGTTAAATGTGAAAATGAACAAATATAAAATTTATGCCGGATTAGGCCGACCTTGAAATACCTTACACTACTTTATTTAACACAATTCCTTATTTATATTCGTGATAAAATGTCAAAAATTGTGCCATTTATTAATCTAAAGACACGCATAACATAGGAAATCTGGTCTCCCGCTGTCTAAATTTAAAATTTTTCCTGTCCATGCCTCTAGTATTATTTTTCACCTATTTTCTTCATAAAGTACTGACAATTACTCTTGATTTTTGCGGATATGGGCTTGATTGAACAAACAGATATATGTGGTCCAAATTTGACTTTTTAAGGTTTTTTTTTGCTATTTTAGTCGATGATCTAACTATTTTTGACTTTCAGTTCCTAGCCCTAAATTGTGTGGTTTTTAGAATAGAGTAGAGTTTAGTCTTATATCTTCGAAGATTCGATCAATTACTTACAAAAGCTTAAATGTACAATGTTTGTGGTGTTGTTTATTCGAATATCTTGTGATCCACTCTACGAACTGACAAGTACATCACTTAAGTATCCTTATAAACTCAGTCATTAATGCCAAATATTATTCTGACTTTCTTGCGCTAATCTCGTCTAGCTATTCGCTTTTCTGTGAAACGTTACTTATCGTTCTGCTAATCGCTAGCTGCATAAAGCTCTGTTTTATTTTGCTTCATGATGATGCAGACTAGTTTTACCAAAAATGTGATTTTAAAAACACGAATGTTTTCTCTCTCTCTCTCAGCTGTTTGAATACCCTGTGCAACCATTTAAATCAATTAATTGAATTTATTCATTCATTTATTCGGCTGTTTGTTATTGAAATCATCGGAATGAACAGTAAATCATTTCATTTAAAACAAGTAAAATAATTATATTCGGCTCTTGCCCAGTCCGTTACTCGCATCATTTTTATGTGAACACGTAGTGGACAAATATTTACTCTTACAGTTTATGGGAAATGATCGAAGTAATCATTTATTTTTCCTTTTGAATCCAAGGATGTTTTGACTTTACATTGCGCTGTTGTTGTCTTCTTGGACCTATTCAGCACATCTTCTGTACCAATCCGCATGCAAGAATTTGCAATTGCTATGTAGATACTAACCAGACAGGCAAACGGATGTACATGTTAAAATCGAATCGCAGTTTGATGCCAATCAATGTACCCTATGGCCTTTGAAGTTTCCTTCTGGGTGTTGCAAACCTTGTGAGCGAATGAATATATCCACATTTTTATGTAGTGGTCAATAATTTGCTTTACATTGTGGTTTTAAATTGCACACAAATTTTCAGTGGAAAAATTCGATACTCATTCGCACAACAACACTTTTGTTTTGAGAGGAACTTTCTTTCGCCAGAAAGTGAAACCCCAGCGCAAATTAATTTTTTGCAAGTGCCGCTCGAGCAGATACTTGAACCCAGGACCCATGGATTCGATTCTAGCTACTCCAACTTTTCGTGATGTTCAGAATATAAGTGCTTTTCCAAACGACTGTAGTGAATGAAACCTAACTAAAATTTACATTAAATATTTTTTTTAACACTAAAGTGTTGAATTAGAGTCCATCCTTTGCATGGTTTGCACATGGTTTCGATCACCCGGCACATTTTAAAAGTACACGAATTCGAGAATTTACGCAAGTGATCTTAAATATAATAAATAACGTTTTAAAGAAATCTTTATTTATTATCTTCTTCTCGAGGAAATTGAATATAAGGTCAACACATCGTTTCATTTTCATTTCATTTATTTACCTTATTTAGATTATATACATTTCTACTTCATTTATAATTATATATTTACTCTTTCCGCTCATTAACGAATTTCTATTAACAAAAACCTATTTGATCTTTAATTAAAACAAGTAGTATCCTACCTAAGCACTCACTAGAGATACATGCCCGAGGTGAAGCTATTTCATTAATATGATCAAAATCAGGAACTATGATATCTGAAAGATATTTGATATTGAAATTGTGTGTGAGATTATTTATCTTTTCAGAAATCAGTTGCAAGTACAAAATATCATGAAGCCGTGAAGCAAAAGAAAAAACCTTGCAAGGCTACAAAAAGGCGCTTGAGTGAGCGAGCAGGCTAAGTATTTCGACTAACAGCTAAATCGTCGTGGATTCCAATAATATGTGGGGTTGATTTTTCAATAAAGCCAGATGTTAGCGCTCTAGGCTTTAAGTCTTTTAATTTATTTCTCGGGCTAAATTAATCTTAATAAAATTAATAGCTTATATAAGTTTATTATGCATTAACTAAATAAATCAAGCAATCGTTTTCACACTACTTCAAGATGGACCGTCCTGGAATTTCATTAATAGAGTCGTTAAAAGTAACGGCACTGTTATTCTGTTCTTTGGAAATTTTTAAATTATTTCATAAATTTCATAAATTATTTTTTAGAAAAGATTGCGCAGCAATTTAATTATTTCTCTCTCTTTATAATAAAAGCAAATGATCTGTTTCAGATAAATAATTCATTCCAATTAATTTATAGGCATTTCGAAACATTTAATATTATTATTATTATTATTATTATTATTGTGTCGATGGTAGTTGCGCGAATTTCGTTTACGAAATCTGATATCGGTTTGCTTAAACAGAAAATATTAATATATGGTCGACTCTTTCTTTTTTAAAGTCAGCAAGTGATGGGCAAAAACATTTCGAATTATGGTAAGCCTTACCCATTAAAATATTAACATCTCCTTAGCTGAAAGCGTGGCAATCATCATTCCTATAAAAAAAAATATAAAAATGATGTTAGTGCTGCTTCAGCCTAAATTCATTATTGACGATAAAACGTTGAAATGATAAAATTTTTCCGGTTTGCTTAAGTGTTGTGATTGCGATTGGTACTCACTTTTAGACATAGCTTGTATCACATTTAATTCTTTGTTCTGACTTATCAGTTCCGATAGGTGTGTTTTGAACATATGACTGATAAATTTCGAGTCAGAGTCATTTCCTGAATCGATTTAAGCCTACTTGCCCGCTTAATGTCTATCTATGTACTTTTGGACTATATATGCTATCGGTTTTTGTGTATTATATACTGCCCAAAGGACGTGACCTCTATTGAAACTGAGATGAATGAAGCAATTTTTACAATCACTCAGCATAAGCTGAGCCTATGCTAACAGATTTATATCAAATAATTTTAATAAATTATTTTTTTAATGAATGACAAAATGAACAAAAGCGAAAAATAATATTTTGAAAAAATAATGTGAATAAAACAAGACTATTTCTTAATCCTCTTATATATAAATATTGTTATATAAAACGAGTTTTGATTTAGCAATATGGTCGACAATATTGATTGGACATATAAATGCATAATGTTGGTCTAATAAAGTCGAGATATAAAGTTGAATTTTTGCTTATACTGAGTTGAATTTAAAAAAATGTCGCGATTCATTCACAACCACATCAATGCAATGACAACAAGTAAGAATGTTATAGTCAGGCAAGGCTGATTATTAGATACCCTACATCACTTCGCGTAATATCGCGTAATAATACACCAAAAATTATACACTATTTTTATATAAATGCATAATTTTCATGAAAGCGCTCATATTGGAAAATATTCAAACGTCCACGTGGTGTATATATAGCGAACTCAATTTACTTGTTAAAGATCTCATTGTCTTTCAATTGCTTCCGTCATAAGAAACGACGAATTACACTTTGTCGCCATAGAACGGCTTGCTCTCAAGGGACCTAAGGGATGTAAGAGTGGTTTTATAAAATAGATCTTTTTGATCTAAATTCCCTATGAATGACTTATTATGGACAGATTTTCGTCATAAAATGTTAAAAAGTATTCTGTCTATATACAAACTTTTATTTTTCATTTGAATCCTTATGCAGGTTAAGATACAAAGAAATGGGCCTTCGTGGTCCAAATCGGTAAAGTTCATTTTTATACCAAATTAGAGAATTTTCATTTAAAAGTATTCAACAATAGGCCCTTTTACTATAAGAAGCATTATATGGCAAGGAGTTCAAAAGATTGTCTCATTCGATCCAAAGTTTTGACACTAATTCCGAATGCCGAATTACTGTTACTAACGACTTATCAAAATATGTCAAACGGTCGAGAAAGTAATCCGATCCGAACTATTTTCAATAGCATTCTTTCTTGAGCTGAAACATGACAGTGCCTTAAATTTCATCAAAATAAGTTTGATATTGCAGCCCGTAAAACAGAATACTAGAATACGTTGGTAGATGTCAGGCAGATAAGACGGTCAGACAAACTGAATTGTTTTCTGAATCGATTGGTGTAATAAAAGGTGCAAGGTAGACCTTCTGGTATTTACTTGTGTCCTTGCAATCTTAATATACCATATATAAGTTGTTTAGGGTATAAATATTATACCAGCCCCGTAGAAGGTAATGATATAAAACGCGATAGAAATATCCCGGGTCGGCAGCTGAAAGTACTATATGAAACAAGTTCCGATAAATCAACTCTCACGTTTATGGATACAATTACCCAACTCGCCTCGACTTGGGTTAGCACTACGTGTGCCCTGGTTCATTCACAAGTATATTTATTTTGAACTAACCAACTGAAATAGACCCAAAGTTTTGAAGCATTGACTGGAAAAGGGATGATTTTATCAGATGCTTGCAGCCATGTTATAATTACTTTTATATTTATTTTTTCTCAATTATTTTTTTTACGTTTTATCATTCGCTGTACACGTTTCTGAAAAACATCAGCATGCATCTATCTTCTCTTAGAAAAATCCCTTAACCATTCTCTTATCTTACTTAATTCAGAAGGGCATTACCATCCACGATAGAGGTCCAGAGCATGCAGTCGGTCACACTTACAGTTAATAAAAGAAGTAGGAAAGCGAAGTTTATTATTCGAAGACTGGCCAGCTGCCAATCAGTCGTAGATGAAGAAACCAACTTACGCTCAGCGGAGGATTCTGTAACAAGTTATTGCTAACTTTGCCAAAGACGTACAAATGTAACTTAAACTATAACTGTGCGTAAGAGCAAAATGAGGGACAGTTTCGCAGATATCACAGATTCGGCCTCGCCTTAATGTCAGTTTTCTATTTATTCAACATATAATTTGATTGCAGCTACATTCCAGGCTCAAAAATGAAACGAATGTAGACCATACCCACCATGTTTCTGAGCATTGAACAAGTTTCATTTCCTATATATAGCAAAAAAAAAAAATTATATTTAGCTGGAGAGGGATTTTGTAACATTTGTCATTAACTTGTATTTGATTTGCGATTCCAAAATAAAATGAATATTCAGTTAATGTATCGATGTATAGATCCGAATGACCGAGTGGACCGCGGACCAATTTTGTTAACTATTAAGTTTTTAAATTATCATAAGAAAAAGTTAGAAAAGAAATTCTCTTCGTGATTTCAGCAGACGAAGCTAAAGATAAACAATGGATCGTCTACGTCGGGAATATATATATATCTCCTGTAGAATCGTCATTGAAGTATTTTGTGCTTTGCAAACATTTCGCAAAGCTTATCTACCTTCCAAGGTAGCGTAAAAACAACAACAACTCTTTTAAGAGGAGAATTTATCATATATTTCCAGCGTCTCATCCATTGCTCATTCAGAAATTGAATTATGGGTTTATATATATGTATTTCTACATGCATAATACTTGTCGTCTTTTGCTTTATTACTAATGTTAAGGTATAATTTTTTATGTAACCTTTAATTTCTTAATCTTAAATCAGTAAAAATGTTAAACAGATTAAGCAGGCGGTAGTTACGTGAACGTTACTGCAATGAGGACGTGACAGATAATCATAGGTTGGGCGCTATTACATTTCTTGCCAGTTTCGTATAAATTGAAATCAATATTATTATTATACAAGCAATGTTTCTCGTATTTATTTTTCAGCCTTTACACCTCTGTTCGTTTTTTTTTCTGCAAATTTACTTTATTTACAAAATTCTTTGTTGTAAACACAAGAGAGTGCCTCCTCTCTCAACTATCTGTCGTTATTTATTTATGTATCAATTATGTTAATTAGTCATGTAGTCGTGTACTGGTATTATCTGCCCTTTGAAAAGCCATAAAAAGCAAGACTAATATTGACTTTACGGTTACGGACAACGCGCAAAATATTTTGCTTATATAATTTCTTATTTTAACTGCTGTAGGATTAAATACAATATCAAACACATGCACAGAGATGACGGAGAGTTGGCGTACACCGTTCGCGTAATAATAAAAAAAGTAAATGAAATGAGAATTTTATGGAAGTTTTATACCCGTCAATAAAATTAGTGATCAGATTGATACGCGTGATCTACCATGACCATATTTATTTATTCATCCACCCTACCCACTTTTAATGAAAGCTTTTAGCGCATCAAGTTAGAGCAAGTGTGTTTAAAATGTCCTTTTATTAAAGTTTCATATAACGCTCTGTAGATTCTATAGAATGAACATCTCTATCTAGGTATTTATTGAAATCACATATAACAAATATAAACGACTACTAATTAGTAATAAAATTGTCTATAACACATTTGGATATACATACTAATATAATCGAGTGATGGCTTCATCATAAAATATCCTGCACGCAAATGCGTTTATATTCGTGTGCATATGTATGTTGGTAAGCATATGCATTTGTATATTGCGCTGTAAAAAACAACGATAATGCAAATGTTGTCAGGTCAACAACTTTTTTATTTGCATAAATTTAAGTTTTTTTGTCTCAAAACTCGCTATGCATCTTCTTTCTCTTTTTTTCGTTCTTCCTCTACTTTTGATAGAAAAATTATTCCTTTTTTGAGATAACAATAAAGCGCTGGCCTTCGAAGTGCAGTGTATGTGTTGATGGATATACAATCTTGGCAGAGACAAGTACAAGACACTACTCCTATAAAGAGAGATGCAATTTATAAAGTATAACAAAAATAATATTCCGCGCGGCAAACATTCAAACGTTACTTTAAAAGAGTAGATATTTTGGGTACGATGACGCGTGACTACTGGGCGCCAGGAAGGAAAACTAAATCGGGAGTCTTTCGCGAACCGCAAAAAACTTTCTCTCAGTGCAGCTCTATCGAACGACGTGGACAGCCAGACTAGTTTTATTTTCCATCCGGAATGCGTGTAATGCAGTGAAATCTAGGATAACTAATACTTTCGGTCACGTCTATACGTATTTTTATACGTATGTACGCATACACATATGGACATAGCTTGATTTTTTTTTTTTTGGAGGACGAAGTGATATATTCCTAATCCACTGCTCTCAGAAAGAGATTACGCGTTCGTATTTCAGCCCCTTTTCATATTTTTGTGGCATAAGCCGTTGAAGAAACTCGCACTTCCTTCTAGTTCCCATATTTCTCAGGATGACTGCGTGAGCAGCGCAACGCGAGTGCGTAGAGATCTGAAGGATGTCCCTATACTACAGACGAAAAAATGATGTGCTCCTCTCCACCATTTACACTCTCACGCACATCACTTACGTGGGCCAAATCGGCAAAAATAACTCGAGGCATTTTTCTAACCACATAAAGGACGTGTCGAGAAAAAATTTACTTAGTCGCTCTTTCTTCTCGTCTACCAATCTCGCCGTTTGAAATTACACCAAACGCTTTCTCTTCTTTCGGGTAATTTCTTCACTATAGCTGCCTCTCCGGAAATATTTTTTGATTAATAAGTGTTTTTGAAACGCAGATGTTGTGTTTACACCAATCGATCATTTTTCCTTATTTTTCTAGTCTAGTAAATGTAAGCGTGTTCTTTTGGAAGTAGTCCACTTGGTGATGTACCTGTCATGACTAATGCTGTCAACGTTGACACTGTACGCTTTTGCCGAAGTAATATATGAATTTTTCTTTGGTCTCTTGAGGCCTCTGTACATTTGGCATAATTATAGAGGAAGTAGTTGTGGCTGGCAATGTTTCTTAATTGGTACCGGAAATGTTTGCTTCAATTTTCACTCGCACTAGACATACTTGCAAGCGTGCATGTGTATAAAAATAAAAGATTATGACGGGTATCAATAAGTTCGGTCTGAGCTGAAGATAACTTTTTTATTTACTTTTTTTTTATTGAAAAGTTTTATAATCAATCATTTTCAATTGTTACATTTGCTGTAGTATGTGTTTACGCACGTGTTCAGATTTATTGCACATAAAATGGTTTTCAAAGATCTAACCGCACATACTCACATTTTCTCTGCAACATTTACTTTATGTCGAATAACAATCAGATGAAAGTTTCGATAGCAAAAAAAGTTGATAAAAATTGTTGATACGTCCCAGGTAATCAATTTTCATTTTGATTTTCTTTTTTTTTTCTAAGTCATTTCAAAAGTGCTGGTTAGTTGAGTCATCGATTGTTAAATTACACAGAAGTAACCAAATCTGTACGGTTTTCATCTTCATTAGGACGCACATAAGCGTTCACCATGTCTTGGTTTCCTATATGCCTTCAATTATTTCGCTATTCTCAAAACGATTTACTTTATAGCCCTGCTTGTACGCCACTTATGGTGCAGGGTATATTAAGTTTGTACGGATGTATACAACACCCAAAAGGGCTTACGATGAACCTGCCTTTTTTTTATACTGATCAATTCAGAGTCGCTCTCTGAATCGATCTAACCTTGTCTGTTCCTTTGCCTGTTTGATATCTATCCATGTAAATGTCCCAAAATTTGTGGAATATTTTGATGAAATTGGATACACTATGTAAACATGTTTTGGATCAAGGACGAAAATGGCGGCTATTGGAAATGGTTCGGATCGCAGCGCTAATATAATGTCATATATGGAAGAGTCGTTATATGAAGAAATATTGTAATTTTTAGAAGTTGGTAACAGAAATCGCTGAGCAGTATTTCAATATTCTAAATTGTTATAAAAAAATTAGATTAGTTGGGACAACGAAGTGTAAAACCTCTCCCCTATAACCTACCTACGAAAATGAATCTTCTAACTGACTGAGTCTTGTCAAAAGGTTCAATTTTCAATATTGACAAGTTTGGCGTTACCAAATTTGGACTACGTCGACCTATTTGTGGCTCAGCGTCTGGAAGATAATAAAATAGTTGACAGGTAAACTGAATATTGCTAAAGTGCGAAAGGGGGAAAAATGGACTACAAGTTCTACTATATCAACATAGTATAGTACTAAGTGTTATAGGGTGTCTAGTAGTTTATGCCAATACACGTATTAATTGAAAGTGTTCACGAGCTTTCCTTACCTTTCCACATCCTCATGAGATCGTATTTCATCACATTTAATTTTTCTTTAATTTTTCACATAAAGCAGAAATCAATAACTAGAATAAAAGGTGTCCTTGACTGTTTTGTAAATCTTAACAGAAATAAACGCTCTTTCGAGGAAATTCCAGGAAAATAAGTGCAAGCAAACAAATGTGGAACGTTTAGACATACGTGTACATGGCGAGCATCTATAATTTCATTAGCAATGGGTAAACTGGAGTGTAAAGACTAATTGTATAATAAATAAATGTTTTTGTAGTTAGATAAGGAAAGGTAAACAAATAATATCCGTACTCTTGCAAGTGATATTTCTTTGAAATCTCAAAATAAACCTTCATTGAATTAAATTCTTTACAAATATGTATATGGATATGTATATAAATGTAAATATGTCGATTAAATTATATTACAGCAAGCAATAAAATTATATGCGGCTATGACGATCATTATCTCAAAAAAAAAAAAAAAATAAAAAAACACTTTAGAAAAAGAAAAGCACTAAATTATCATAGTCTGTAATATTGTAAGGGCGTGGCTGATTTTTTATATTTTGATAGAATAAAAATACACATTTTTGTAGCATGTCTATTGTAGCTTATGAATAATGAGCGAAAAATCGAAAAAGCAAGCGTGTTCTCGATTTATCTAGCATTGTAGGCGTATCCTATGACAGATACCTTTGACAGAAACTTTTCTACCAAATTTGAAGGCGGTATGTTCATATGCACCAAACGGGGGAACGTTTACAACAGCTAACGCACAGTTGCACAAACGGACGAACGGACAGATGAACAGATCGATGGTGCATTCCGAATTTGATAGCTTGCTTTCGCGGGTTATAACGGTGTTTAAAAAATAATTTTTTGAAATACCATAACATTGGGTAGGCGGGGTTGATTTTGTCTATTTTCAAAATGGGGGTGGAAATGTATGTAATGCTTGCATTGTGCTTGTGTGTAAAAGACACAAAACGTAAACGTATTCATAGGCGAGTTCTTTGAAAAGTTTCGATTACTTTCAAATTCTTTTGCAAGCTTGTAGGCGACATCCTCATTTTTGCGAATAGGAGAATGTTTACCACATATACTCCAAAATGACGCATATGCATAGAGGGACAAATGAGTGGACGGATGAACGAAACGGATTCTTAGGTGCACTCCGTATATGAAAATGGCGAAGAGCGCATATACTTTATGGGGTTTCTGAAGCTTGCTTCCGTGCGTTACAAAGATTTTGGAATGAAACAGAATGGAATTATGACCCGTTATGGAATTGATTTTTTCCATTTTTTAGAGGTACTACAACACCGCCCACGGAATATATATTCAAATTTTTGTAGAATTATTTGCTATAGTAATGAGAAAGAAAACAATTTTTTATTCCCTTTCCCTATAGGCATGTCCGATTCGATCCATTTTCAATAGCAACCTGCGTGCAAGAACATTCAATGTTTCTGTCGTATTCAGAGACGAAAGCTTCATTTTTATAATCAAGAAAATGTTTGCAACGGACTTTAAATAGATGGACAGAGGCACGTGCTTAAATCGATTCAGAATTTGATGCTGATTAAGAATATAGGCCTCTGAAGTGCCTATCTAGGTGTCGCAAACGTTTTGACAGAATAAATATAACCCTTATCCTCCGGTGATGGGTTCAAAAAAAAAAAGCCAGTGTGCAATGAAGAAAAAAGTTTCATATAACACTTTTTAAATATCTTAATGGGTTTTGCTCTTAAGCTTTTACTTCTTTCCCCTTTAGTAAACTATCAATTTTGTGCCATTCTTGTACGTAAGTTATTAATTTAATTGGCAGTAAGTCTACCTTTGACGGTGAATGACAAATTGATTTAATATATAAAAGTACCGAACTATGTGAAAAAGGCATTATCGGCGAAAGCAAATATGACGAAACTTTTTGATTTTTTTTTTTTTTTTCTTTAAAGGGACTTTCACTTCATTTTGTGAGCGCAAAGAAGAAATGAAATTTGGTTTCATTTTCATGATTAAAGTGCTGCATGCACGTTTGTCTACTTTCGCAAAAACAAAAACGCAGTATATATGTGAAAATGTTGAATCTACTCACGCAGTCGCGCACTCTTGAGAATGTACACGTATACCTTGCTTTAAATTCAATCACTTTTCATTTCAAAATCATTCATTCACTGAATTTCCTTTATCAACAGTAAGTATTATTCGTACACATTCTATATATCTAGCATAGGCTTTCCCTTCCCGTTCATATTTAATAAATGAAATATGGCAGAGCTACCAAGAACGCACAACCTTACGAATGTTTGGTTATTGATTTGCAGAAGAAGAAGAAAAATGCAGTTTACTATAGTCGACATCTAACACTCGTGAAATATGAAACGGAAGATATCATCCAACAAACATTTAATTAACTCTAGAAATATTCTATGGGGTCTTCATAAATTGTATCATTTCGAAATTACTTCGTTCCACTAGTTTGCTTTGAATATGCGTTGGGACTATGTTGAGTGAAGTAATGGAGTCCATTGAAGGAGATGTGATAAGTTAGGAATACGCAGAAATTACGACATTTTGCTAATAAATACACTTTCCCGTATTGTATGTCATACAGTGACACTTCAAAGCTTTCATTCATCCACTTTTACTGTATTGCATAACGTCTGTTACCATCTCATCCCAACCATCTTTCGTATTATTACTTATATATCGTTTTTGGAAACCGCAACGTTAACTATAATTAGAATCAGTCCGCGTTACGTATATAAAATGTTAATCAGCCAATAAAATGCTATGAGTTAAGCCTTTTGACAAACTGAAAATCCAAAAGAAAAAAGTAAAAATACTATAAGGGTCCACGACCGACCATTAAATATCTTACGCTACCCAAAAATTATTCATATAACCGCTTAGCAATATGAGGCGCTGTGTGGCATTTGGTCGATCCAGTGGCCCGATCTCGAACATTTTTAAAAGCGTCCGCCCTTAGGCCAAAACTCGTTAGTGCACCAAAATTTCATTAAAATATCTTGAAAGTTGCGGCCTCTGGGTTTAACCCAACAAAACAAGCCAGGCAGATAGGTCTACCACTAACACACACACACTTTATGAATCGACGGGTATAATAAGAGGTACGTCTATCTTAAGTTCTGCGAGATCTTGCATACATGGACATAATAGAATTTCAGATTTAACAAAACATTGGGACTGTGATTTGTGCTGATAGAAAAAGAGACGGCCAGATAGATAGATACCGCTCTATTATTTGATTAAAGACAGAACGAGTTTCCTTCACTAAGTAATATATGTAAATATTATATCTGCAAGTAATGGCTATAAAAAAGTTATTCGCAGGTTCTCAAAGTATATCCTTAACGTTCTTACCTGTTTATGAAGAACATACATAAATATGCGGAAGACAAGTCTTTTATGAGTAATAATTTTCACGAGTACCAATGTCCTCTATGACACATTCACTCTGAATATCTCACATAGATTTGGAGAAATTGCACGTCCTATTTGATTATTATTCATGCACACAGGATATTTCCTCCGATCACTTCGAGCTTCCATTTTCATTTTAACATTGAATAAATTCTCCCGTTTTCACATCGGTTTTGCACTATAACATAAATTATCCTGGAAAATGTTCAAAATATTGTGTTTAGGATCTATGCCTACGGGAAACTTTACTTTTTCTGCTTAATCCAAAGAATAGTATTGCTGACGCGTTAGGGGTCAATATAGGATGCGTTACGATTGGTCTTAACCATAAAGCAGGCTAAGTGAACTTACAAACTTACTACCCACGTCGGCCCTAAATAGCGTCAAATGGATTTGGCCTGTTTTGGATTCTTGCAAATATACAACGCTTTGCTTACTTGGGTATCCTGCTAATAGTTAATACCTGATGCAATCGGAACGAAAAACGGCATAGCATATCAAAAGACGTGATATCGTGTATCTTTAATACGAAATATGGTCTTACAAAGCAAAATTCACTCAGGTTATATCTTGCTGCCGTCGTCAGCAGATGTTATTCCTTTTGATTAACCCTGGTTGCTATCTATGAGTTATCTGTTCGTGCGGAGTTTCCCTTAGAGAGGCAGCTTCAAAAGGAGTATTTTGTTTTCTACACGGAATCCATATTCTACCGAAATGTTGTTCTCTTCTCAGGTTCTCAATATGGAGATTGACTTTTTTACTAAGAATATGTTTGCTCTCTTAAAAGATTTATAAAAAGCAGTAGTCGATTTATTTGCTAAGGTAATATTAATAACAAAATCAAAAAATACAATCTTTAAATTAATAACAAAATAATTTAAAAAAAAAAAAAACCACAATTAGCAATAATGAATGTAAAAGCAGAGTTGTCACAATACTTGAAATAGACAACGACAATAAAAAGAAATGAAAAACCAAAACGGCAGAGGTTCGGATCGTATCCTTTTGTAATGTTGTGTTGAAAAGACAAACACTTTCGATTAATTATGATTGTTTTAACCACAACGTTCGTGGGTAACATCGATTCTTAACTTTGTAAACTATTTTTTATTTACTCACAACTGACGGAACGTCTCGGTGGCAATTGCGGACTGCCGAAGAGTGAAGTCCTTACAATGGAAACGGCACGTTTCAAATTCGACCGAGTTTTCCTAAACGAGAAGACGCGCCCGACCTTTGGTGATTCCGTCTCACATTTATATTTGTTAATTTCCATTATTACTTCTTTAATCGCTTTTAATGCATCTTCCAAGCGTAAATAATCGGGATTATTTTGATTCGTATGTTTAAGTATATTATTCAATAAAAGCTGAATGCGGGGTAGGTGTTGCACAGGACATATCATCAAGTCCTGCAATCTTTGTCGGTTGCATACGGGTTTCGCTTCATTGATTTTGAGAAATTCCTGAAATCGAGGATGTTTTCGTTCACTTTGTATTAAAGTTTCTTTCATTTGGTCGAAGAAGTTCACATAGGGCCGGTAAGCTTTAATTAAATCACCGCGATGTTGCAATATGATGTCACCGATTAAACAATCCTCCGACCACTTTGCACGTATGACACCTAAATGTGCAAACAGGCTCTGGTGCACCTCATGTATGGGTAGAAAATTATCAAAAATTGCTTTTATTTTGAATTCATTTAATAAAGCATCATTATCTTCTACGCTCTCTTCTAAAGGAATTTTGAAGACCTTAAATTATTAAAAGGTAAAAATTGCCATAATATCCACCAGAAAGGTTAACTTAAGTTTATTACTTACATTTATAATTGTATCGAGTATACCCACATAATTCGATTCCGTGGTATAAAACTCCATGAAATATATAAATCGCATGGAAGATTTTTTGATCACTGTTTCTTTGTATGCTAAACTCTCACATTGTGCGACGCTATATAAACTATCATCGAACAGATAATTCTTTTCGATGGCATAACCGTTTTTAATTGTGTACCAAAACCAATCAGATTTCAAAATATGAGTTCGATTACTCTTTGATTCGGGTTTCACCGGCGTCGCATGTTGACCAACCACAATGTGTGAACATTCAGGATCGCCTAATTCAACATGTACACCGCCGTTAGTTTCTAACATTTCCAACATAAGTTTATGTTCATCGGCCGGAAATCCTACAAAGCAAATTTTCTGTCCTTCAAAGCATTTCAGCTTATATTTGTTTGAGAATTCCTCGGTATCAGCACGAAATTCAAGTTGATCTCGTTGTTCCCAGGCGGCGTATACCCAAGCTGGCCTAACCACGGTTAAACCGAACGTTTTAGCGTATTCGTATTTATCACCACCACTGTGTGTACTTATTAGATGAGTAAGTCCCACATTCATAATATCTTTACGTATACCGCCGCCCATAGCATGAATGAAGTTCACCAGCTTCTTAAGTTCCTCCTTGCTACGTACGCCCGTGAAACACGCCACAATAGAGTTCATAGCATAATTATAAACGGGACGTGGGTATTCTTTGAGGCCACCTCTTAATGCAGCGATTTGTATTATAGCTGGCGGGCCCAGAATACTTTGCTTGGTTTCGAGTAATGCGGTGTATATAGGTGTTTCAAAATCTTCTAAAACAAAATATGTTCGCCAGTCGTTATCGGCAATTAACTCCAGACCTGTTTCTGAAGTTATGACGGGCACGCCAAAAGTTCGAGCAGCTTCACAACATGACTTATCTTTGGCCACTTCACCAACCAGACAAATGCGAATATTAACGGGGGTGGATGCTGATACAGACATTTTTTGAAATGTTGTTGCTTTCTGTAAAACACAATTTTTTTTTTCTTTATAAAAATTTTTCTCTTAAGGTTTACTTTAAAGACAAATTTTTTTAATATAATTTCAATGACACTGACAAATTATTTCAAAATTAGTGCCTGTATCGAAGTAAGCTTTTGTTTTCTCCTTCTACCCTCCCTTTTGCTGACACATTTTAGTGAACGAAACAAATTTAATTGTCCCAATAAGATGGAACTACGAACGAACTCTCTTTTAATGAACTCTTAGCTTGAATTTGAAGTAATAAAGGCGATTAAAAAAGCAATAGACCGTTAAGAAAAGATCTAGTGAGCTTTGCAAGTGAAATAAGATTTGGTAATCTAGTTTATTCTATAGGGTAGTGATAATGCATAATTAAGTTAAAAAAAGGAGAGCTACGAATGGTGCGCAAGCCCGTTGAGATCTATGTTGACGTTGGTTCTCTATTGTAATTGTTTTATCTGGATTATGTAATGACTTGATAACCGCCAAAGGATTACTTTGGACGATCTCTGACGCACTTGTGCCTAATGTTCGCAAAGCTAGCCAAGTAGTTAAGAGCCGCGACTAACAATCGCATGTTGAAAATTTCAGTACGGTAAACTTTACTTTGGTCGAAGCGTGCTAGTGTAGTAGCTGCGCTCCTGTCAACTCCCTATTAATTTTCATTCTTCTCTTCTTTTTTTCCGTCACCGATGTACAGGAATAAGGGATTTGTAAGGCTTCGTTTGGAGTTAGCGGCACCACTGTTTCTCGTATTGAATCGATTTTCTATCGTCTAGTGCAATGTGATCCAAGAGCGGGTCGGTGCGGTTTGCCTAAAACTAGTAAAAGACGGCAGAATAACTTTCTCGAACTCGTAGCAAGCTCTCAGAGTAACAAGCGCGAACCCGTCTTGGCTGTCGCAAGCAACTTTTCGTTGCCCAATGCTCTGTTCATGTTCACACTTTCTCACCATTTAAGATTTTTAATTCCACAACTAGCAACGTTACATGATTAGCTCTATTTAGCTGCGCGTCTGCTGCTTACCTTTGTTGTATCACAATTTCGGCTGCGAACATAAAACCTATGTTAGAGAGTTAAACAACAAAAACTACACCTTCTAACGTCATATAACATTAGATTTATTACGAAAACAATAAGCCGAGTAAGATTGTTTATAAAACATTTTTTGTGAATAAATTCGTAGTAGCATCATTCATGGATTCGTTGATAAGCTATGCGAAACCATCTCCGTCCTTACCTATCGCGATCGATAAGTCCATATACGATTTATATGACCTGTAAGCTAGATGCGAGCATTAAAAAAGTCGGTCTACATTGAATATACTAACAAATAGGCAAATACTTTACAGTATGTCATGGCCACCATTAAATACAACAACAACTTTGTTTTGCTCGAAAAAATGCTCGAAAAAACGATCCGATTCTCACAAATTTTAATAGCACTTTCGCTTGTCCTTGAGTCGAACAGTGGGTTTATCTCAATTCTTATTGGGTGTTATAGGCATCGGCACAAGCCTAATATACCCTTGCATCACAAGCCGTGTAAGGTATAAAAATTGTCTTTTCTAAGATATGAACAGAACTGACATAATTAATAGGAGAGTAAATGTAGCAATAATTTCGTTTTTTATTGCATCTCTGTGTGATCTGTAAAAAAAATAACTCGCTCCGTTGCAATATTTAGCTTATGCTTTTTTTACTGGTTAAAAATTTACCAATTTTATCATTGCCGTTCCTAGTTTCTCTGGTATGTGTTATAAAATACGCAATACCTTGTGGATAAAAAACTTTACGAACAAACTCCTATTGCTCTTTAATATGTATATACGACCATATTTTATAAACATTTTTTCCATTTAACATATAAAGCCACTATCACTATATATATTAATAGAGAGAAATAAAAGATCATATATTTAACGATGTAAACTAAGATATTTTTACTTCTTTTTTGTTTTTATTTCAGCAGCCATTATGGCTATGTCTGTCGTGCAACTAGACGTGCCGCTGGCTAGGAAAGATTGCAGGTAGTAACGAGAAGGAAAAGGAGAGGAATATTTGTTTATCCTCGACTTGTAAACGGAAATATCAAGAACGTTAGATTGTTCTAAAGGCAAGAGGGGAGCAATCACGGTATTACCTAATATTAAAATGCGGTTGTAGACCTCAACTATGCCAAATCATACATTTAATGCGTCGTTGAACTTTGGAGTCGATTTTACACACTGCACTAGGGATTACAATTCAGTATCAATCTTGGACAGCGTACAGGTTCAGCTAGACCAATTAGACCGTCTAAAAGCAGTTAGTTGAAAATAGTTAGTTCATATTGATAAATACTTGTGTGGCAGTCAGACAATTTGCATAAGAAATTGATAAAAAAAAAATGCTCAAGTTAGGTTAGCTTGATAAAATATTTGATGAAAATATTAAAAGAAAAAAAATTCAGTAACAAATATATGATTAATATTTATATATATATATATGTATATATACATGTACATAATAAATTGCAAAGTGTAAGAACATGTGAGCTTGACAAAGGGTGAAGCTTTTCAAAAACAAATATTTGGATATGTTTTCATGCGGGCATGCTTTAATCCCAATTATCTAATGGGTAGGCATGCAGCAAGTCTTCTCACATTATCGATATGAAAACGTTTGCACGCTGCGTTCAGCAATTATTATATAGAATAATATTAAAAAAACCCTTATTTTCACACACGATGACCACCAACAACGATGAACTTGTTCACTGTTCATATCGAGATCAAGTAACTAAAGAGACTGAAACTTTCTTTTTATATTTGCATAATAAGTTTATAAAGGAAAGAAATGTCAACAAGTTCGATAAGTTTTTATTACACAAACCGTAGTTAGTGCAAAATTTTTCATATCTCTTAGCTGAAGAAAGTCCGACTCAAATTCTAAGCATGAATTTGTCTCGTTTTTCAAATAAAAAAAAAAAAGTCTTTTACTTTACGAGGGATCATAAAAGTTATTGGTTTAATGCTAGCTACACTTTATTTAAGTTAACCCATCCCTCTTATGCAAAATGATTGCGTTTCTCTTTTCTGAAACTCATCATCATTGGATAAACGTTTATATTTCTTTTGTTGCATAAAATGAACCATTAAGAGGTATAAAGCCACGATTTATATTCCAATGTCGTTTAGACAAAGCTAGTCGGATAACTTTCATTAGCTTTATAAACGGTTTTCTCAAAGTCTCAGCGATATATAGAAAACTAAGATTTTGCGCATACTTTTCCGTTTAATTGCAAAATATGCAAAAGAATTATATTTACATCATTCAGTACATGCCTGATACCTTGAAGTCTCACATCACTTTTGCAAGTCTACATTACCTAAGCAAAAGTAACTTTGTGTGCCTTCGTATTCGTTTACTCAAGAACTAAGCTTCTATGTATATATAAAGAAAAAAGAAATTGACACTAATCAGCCTAAAACGCATAATCGAGACGAGCGACTCTACATCATCTGCGCAGCATAAACACGACTTGCTGAAAAACCTGATACAAAAGTCGGTCTTAAACCGTTAACCAAAGTCGACGAACTTCAATTCGGCTGAGATTTTTGTCAGAAAACTAATTGTCCTTCCATTGTTTTCGTTGTAATATACGAAGAATTAAATCTGGTTGCCATGCACAGTCGTAATCTTCATGAGAGATCATACAAGTGAAACAACATGCATAGGAATATCGGGAGAAATAAGGCGCGCGTCATACGAACAGACAAAAGGAAGCACAGGCGGGTATGCTAGACCGCGGTACGCGTAAACACATGGTCGGAGAGACACGCAAACGGAAAATTCAGAGGCAGAGATTAACTCAAAATCGATGGGTGTAATAAAAAGGATCGATCTCAAGTCATATTTTGTGCTGCGTATTTTCCTAAGAACACATTACAAAAGGTGAGAGCAAGAAGCGCAAATGTCGTGGCATATACTGTCTTATAAGGTATTAACGGAAAAAAGTTTTTGTAGGGTTTACCATTAATTGCATCCTTTACTCCGCTTAACTTGAACTAATGCAATTTTTAATGCAATCTTCATAGTTATGAATATTTTAATTATTGACTGTTTTCTATAAAACCTATTTCTGGCATAAACCAATTACATAATTGACATAAATGGAGAAACCTTAAAAATATTATTATAAAAATTCCGAGAAATGCTTGGAAATTTGTATTGACGGTGCGGTGTAACAAAGTTGCAGTATCATATTCAGTATAATATGTATAGCATATTGTTCATGTTGAACATTTCATACCGATCGTTTAGCGTTTAAGTAAAACTACAAACAAAGATGTGCGTTTCTTCGAGTTTTTCTACAAAATACTTGGATGTCGTCATTGTTAAGAATATAACGTAACTTAAGATAGTCATAAACGGGTTCACAGATGGGTTCACGTGCAATCTTTGTTATTTTTTCTACTTTGTTGTTTTGTTAGCGAAGAAAAATTATGAACTGTGCAATCGGATTGTTCAGTTTAACCCTAGATCTACCGACATCGCTTGCACATCTTCCACTTTCACATTCACGTTCACAATTAACGATCCAATTTTTACTCGAATTATTTGTCCTAGTTATGTTGAATTTATTTGTAACCGAATGAGAGAAAAGATGCTAATGAGCGTTAGAGTAGACAGGAAATTCCTTAATTATGCACTTGAGTAAACCGATCGAAACCATTTGTAAACTAACTGTGATGCTGATTCCATAGAATGTTGAATTGCGTCATAGGTATTCGGATACGGGATTGAAGGATCTAGACGAAAATACGAAGAAAATGTCGCGTGTTTTCCTACATTTTTTTTCGGGTATATAGCGCCCTTTTTCTAACCTTATGTTCTTAACTGACAAAGAAAAGCTTGTGGCAAATTTCGGTTTCCCATCTTAATTTTTTTGACCATAGCCATTCCACAAAAGTGATGGAGGTGAATATGACCCATTGTGGAAAAACTCCAACATATAGAAAAAACTTATTATGGGCATTTAAAGATGTTCTCAGATAAACATTATAACTGTATTATGCTTTATAATCGTTTGTTTTCCAGCTCAACATTCAAAAAGTGCCTGTTGATCCAAGGGGTAGTTCTAGTGTTAATCATTTGTTACCGAACGTTTTGCAAGACATGTAATTGGATTTTTATGAAAAATTATAGTAGTTCTGAAATTTTGCGAACATATATACTATTCCATAACTAACTGTCATTGATGAGCTACAAAAAAAAAAAAAAAAAACTACAACAAGACATGACCCTAAAAGAAGCAAATATATATATATATATATATAAGTATAACACGTAAATGGAAAAATATTTTATATGCTGTCCTTACAGCCCTTCAATATATGTGAAAGTCGCGTTATGTGAATTTCGCTCGACTCATATCAAAGATAGCCGCATACAATTCGTTTCGCTCTTTATTGCCTATGGGAGTCTCTCTTCATTAGCTGAGAAAAATAAGAAAATACTTTTCTTGTACTTTTCTTGTTATATACAAATGCACACAATTCCAATAACGGCGCCCCATAAAGTTTTTATTATTATATAAGAACTTTTCACGTTCATTTTTCACCTTAACTCCATCTGCTACAAGTTACATTGTTATTTTGTTCAATTAGCTTTGTTTACCAACTTATCTAGAACGAAGATGAAGGAAAGGAAAAGAGGCCGCTTTTCGCTTCTCAATCCCTTTTGCTATGTGCTTTTTGCTGCTACTACCCACCTGATTAAGAGGCTTACAATATAAGGCCAATATTTACGTTCAGGTTAAGGAAAATGGATATATTGTTTGTAGTTCACATCCTCTGTTGTCACTGCGAAAGCTGAAGACCTGTAGTATCAGATTCAAAGAAGGATTAAACATACATTGTTACGAGATAATATGTGTAGAATTTATACCCAAGCAACGTGGAGTCGTAAGCGAAATAAGCCTAATTGATTTCTTGGTCTATTCTTGGCTTTCATCAAAATCTTTAATTTGTAAATTTTTTGTTTCTTTTACACAATACAGAGTGTAAGGCTTACCATATTTTTGTCAAGCAATATATAATAAGAGCAATAATAATGATTAAATCCCTTGAATAAAATAAACTATTTTCTTAATTACCGTGAAATGTTCTCACCACATCGTGCTCGTCAGTTGAAAACATTGCACGCATTACCAACTCAACAACTCATAGTTTGAAATTAATTCTTATCATTCCCTTTAGATTAAATACGAAAGTTGCTTACATTTGCAATCTGGATTCTAGTTAGGACACCATGCTATTATTATAATACATCCTAATTATATTTGACAGCGTCTTGGCAATCTGTTAATTTTATTTTCAGTACTAATTTCAATTAGAATCCTGGTTTCTGGTTCTGGGACACTGACTGAGAATTTTAGTTGCAATAGAAATTGTGACGAAAACCACAGATTCTTGCTTTTTCTTGTCCTGTCATTTTTTCAACTCATACACACATTTTTAGATATGAACGGGGAAAATAGCCATTTGATGTTATTTTCCTTTTTAGCAAATGTACTATCAATGCCAGTAAACCGTTCATCCATTGTAAAGCGAATGCTTTTCATCTTCAATTTTTGTAAGCCACTTACCTTTAACACAGGAGGAACGCAGTTTTCACCTTTTCGATATTGCTATGTGCGCATTATCCAATTGTCCCGAAGTCACAAAATAAAATCATTGAACGATATGAACTGCAATTTGAAGTCTCCTTATGTATTAAGGTCACGGCAGTCTAATATGTATATATGGACATATTATCTACCGGAGACCAATGCTAATGTTATAAATGGTCGAAAAAGAGTAGTTAACCACAAGTCAATAAATTTGCAGGAAGAAGTAAAGAAAGAAAAAAAAGGAACAACAATTAAACAATTTTTAGGTTTTTATGTAAACTAGTTTCAATTGTAAGACTTTCTTCCAATAATACCTGCGTCACTTTTTGACATAAAAAGCGTAATATTACAATGAAAACGGCATCACAGGCTTGCTTCGATTCAGAAAATATTTATCCTGTAAGATGTTTTTCTTAGAGTAGTTTTCAGCCAATCTCAGTCGTCATCGCTAACATCGTCAACTTTCTTGTCTTCATTTCTATCATAATTCAGTTGACTGGCTATGTTATAAAGACTAAGGTATTTTCGTTTTAAGTTCAAAAATTATGTACGTGTAAGATAAGACTCTCCTTTCTTTAATGTGAAATAATTAGTTAAATATATTGCAAGAAAAGAATGCGCGGAAGAATTCTTTTGGTTGGTCGGAGAGGCTTACTAGCACAACAATTGCAAACATTTGACCTAAGTCTAAAAACATGTGCGCATATATAAATTGCAGTTAAATATTTATTAAAGAAGAAAACAAGAAGAAAACTTAATAGCATTTAACATAACATAAAATGACAAATAAATGGTAGAGAAATAAACAAATTAAAATTGTATTGTAATCAAACTTTGCCATTTGCCATGATTGATATGAAGTGTAGTGAAGACAACAGAGACAGAGAGTTTTCCATAGCAAATGTTGAAGTTCGAATTGAAGCATCAGTAGACCTGACACGAAAGACAATAAGGTCCATTTATGTTCATTGTGTTTTTAATAAGCTAACAATAGGTTTAAGTGCAGACAAGCGAATCTTTACCCAATGACTTTCTTATTAAACTTGCTATACGAAATAACAATAAGCCAAAGATGATCATACGACGATAAAGGAGGAAGAAAAACAATTTGACTCAAAATGAACAACAATGAGATTTACTGAAACAACGCTACGCTATTTACACTGCTCCCAGGCCGGACATCTTTGACATAACAATAAGAATATTTAAACATATTTACAAAGCATACTCTCATAACTTGAAAACAATTGTGTGGAGAAGCAATTCTAACCTTTCAATGTTTTCCCGTTCCTATCCATACCTACCTATCTGTCCATGCAACATAGAAAGCAATCGTATGGGGTTTGTTAAAATGCAAAATTTCTGTTTATTTGTCTGTTCAACTTCCCAGCGAGCAGGCATTTCCATCGAGAGACACAACGCAGCAACTTATTTGGGGTTTTTCTAATTCATAGATTTTGCTTTATGAGACATGACTCTCTTGTAGATATTCTTGTTTTTGACTATTTTGTACATGTGTTTGTGTGCAAAAACGTTTCTCTGAGCACAGAGATATTCTTAATTAAATTATTTTTAATTAATACTCAACAGACCCATAGATGAAAGCCAATGAAGAACAGAAGATAATAGATGAGGAACTTGAGAAAAACATTAAATTAACAAAATTATGTGAAAAGAAATTTTAATTTGTTTTAAATGCCATTCAAACTGACGATAGACGGAAACTACAAGAATAACATCTGAATGTTGTATGTAAGTTATTATTAACATTAACAAGGAATTCAATCTCGAAATGTCAATGTTTCGAACAAAATAGGAAGAAACCCAATGAACATGTCGAGGGAACAATCACGTTCGGCTGAGTCAACAGTTTTTAAGTCCACAGTTTGACCAGGCTTAACGCAAGGCCATTCAAATTTTAATCCAAATTTCAAAACATTAACACAAAAGACATAAAATTAGAGAAAACATTCTTTTCGGTCATCTTTTTAACATTCAGTGCAGTTAACGTAACGTTTCTAAATTGAAAACTCCTGAGTTTAGCCAATCAAAGAAAGTTTTTCCACATCTTTCTTCAGTACAGAAATCTATTTATGTTTCTATGTTCTTTGTTTTGCTCGCTCTCGTGAACTCGCTTCTGCCAGATAGTCTGACGCAACACACATGAAGGGCTTAAGATAAACCCATTTTTTATTGCACGGTTAGATCAATTCGGAAAATGATTTTAAATTTTGAGTTCTGGTTTTGAATCGATAATTGATTGAATCATTTAGGGAATCGATCTAAGTTTGTCTGTCTGTCTGATCTATGTCCATGTGTTTTTGTGCTCCCTCCATAAAATGCCTAATTTTAACAAGTCGTTACGTAAAGAAGTATTGTAATTTTCAGAATAATCGCTTAGTAACAGTTTTGAACAGTCCTAAATTCATGTGAACACTTTGGATCAGGTGGGCCAATTTTTTGAACCCCCTCTCAAACAAACGTTCCTATGAAAACTGAATCTTTGTATAGTAAAAAGATCAACAGTTCAATATTTCATGGTGACAATTGGCTCTTTACAGTGAACTGACATAGGAATCAACCTTACCGAACTTGCATCACGTAGATCCATATTTTGGATACCGCCTCATACCAGAGTAGTTGTGTCTTATACATTAGGTGTGGAAATAGATTCGTTCCGCTGAAATTTGTTGCTTTATAAAACCTATTTTCCAGAACATTTGGACAAAGGTAACTTAGATTTTCGCGAATGTCCGTCCAGTACCCATAAAAACAAGCAAAGAAATAATTTACAGTTTAGGCTGTAAAGTCTTACCGCACACTTTATGTTCTCCAGACCTTCCGATTACCATTTGTTCAGATCGATGCAGTCATATTTAGCATGTCAGCTTAGTTCACAAAAGTTGACGAAGTCCACAAATGTGTCAGCGACTATTTCAGCTCGAAGTCATGAAATTGGTAACGCGCGGACATCCATTAGCTAGCTATTAGTATAAATGGGAAAGGACCTTTGATAACGATGGCGCATAATTTTTGAGTATTAAGCTTTGTAACAACCGTGTTCTGCATAAAGTTGAACTTTAACAAAAAGCGGAACGAATTTATCTCCACACCTAATATACAAGAAAGAAATAAATACAAAGTTTCGCGATATATAATCCATTCTAGCAATTTATTTAATTGTTGTCTAAATCTGCCTGTCATGCCAAAGATGAAATTAGTAGAATCGGATTTTTATTGCACTGATTACTCTAAAAGGTAATGACATATATTTCAAGCGTACACAGGAAACCAAAGACTACCGAAGAAAATTAGTTAGCAAAAATTTCGTAATTGTTACGTTGAATGTACGTATCTTTTAGTGGAAAAGTATGCGGCTACTTGGAAACGTGTCGATATATATTATAGTAAAGAAAGAGAAATTGCCAAATAATAATATCGACTATCTATTATTATATGTTATGTATATCGATACGCATTTAAATATATCTTCATAAAAAGGCGAACGTTTCTCCACAAACAAGAACATAACTTTGTAATTTTTATTTCTTGACCACTTAAAGCCATAAAAAATGATGATTATAACTCTCAGGGATTGTCAATATTTCGCTGTGCGACTGACTCTTCGGCCGCATATAAAATTACATATGTAAGTCTTTACGCATACATTTTCAGCTTTATCGTTCACCTCATAAAAACGGAATATATTATAGGCTCATTACAATACACTTTGGCAATCAGCTTTATCCTCTTTGGTGCAATTTTTTATAGTATGTTGCTATTATTATTATTATTATTATTATTATTATTATACGAGAAAGCAAGTATTAAAATCCGATATGTTGGATATTCAAGATATCTTTTTTCATAGCTTGGGTACATGATAATGTTACTATTGTTTTTGCAAAGCAAAATGGATACGATTTCAGCTCGAATAAACTAGATCCATCTAAAGTTGAGTCTTTTTCAAAACTCTTTCAGCAGAAGAGAGATCAGAGAGAAGAATTTCTTACCAAAAAAACTAAGTTAGTGTCAGTAAATCTCACGCGCAATTAAAGGATAACCAATGAAAGTTATTACGTAACTCCTGATTTTAGATAGATTTAGAAAAATGCTGAAACCTATCAGAAAAATTGATTTCATTACTATGTCCATGCCCTATAAACGGCAAAATCCTCTATGTCCTCTTTATACAGGTAAGGCAGTAAATTAATTATAAAAAAATTTGAACCCAGTTGTTTGCATGCAGTTTTTTGATAGAATGACGCTACAACCTATCAGAGAAATCTAATTTGTCGGTGATAGGGGCTGGACATACGGATGTACAGTGGGTTAACTTCCCGCTATTGAGCTTCTTACTTTAAAACTGGAAATGTCTTGCACTGAATAAATATTTATTTAATAGAAGACATAACGTTTTTGAGACATCTTTGTAGGCGATTTTAAAAAGGTACTTTACGTAACGCAAAGAGCCTTTAGTGGAACAAGATTCTACTTATACTGCATACATAAACTTTTAACCGAGGTCAAGAATAAGATGAAGAAATCTTAGCAGGAGTTACAATTCTCTCTCGTTGAGGGAAGTTTTCTTGATATGAATGAGAGAACTCAATGCTTTTGGTGCGAGATCGTTGTTGCTTTTATATTGAAAAAAATTCAGTATTCGTCGAAGAACCATTGCCACAGACAAAGTAGCTACAAACCGTTGAAAAAACTACAAATTACAAACTATAATATTAGTATAAACAATCAAAAGTAATGAAAGCAAAGGAATATCAGTAAGTAATAAAAAAACATTCCTGCTGTTCCGCTATTTTTATGATAGGGTTAATGACAACAAAAGAATCATTTATGGCAGCATAAACTGTTGCTTATATTCACGTGTACAGAACTGCAATATACAAAAAACACGTGAACATAAAGATGAAATGTTAGCTGCAAAAGGTATGCGCTACAGAGCCGTGAGTAAGAACATTTTATGTAAGGAGTCATTCAGGAAATGCAATTGCAGTAATTAGCCGCTTGACTTAGCGGAACGTACATGAGAAGTTCGCTAAAAAATTTGATACGAAAACGTTCTTGACTCGCCTTCGGCAAACGCGGGCAAGGAATATTTTCGAATATAACTTTCTCAATACAATTTCCTTCTTTTTATCTTAAACCCTTGTAGTACAAAGATATATTAAGTTTGTGCGGATGTATGTAACCAACAAGTCAAGAAAGGCTTTAGATGTTGACTCGTCTTTTATTATACCGATCGATTCAGAATTGTTTTCTGAACCGATTTAAGCCTGTATGTCCGCCTGTCTAAGTTGTTTGATTGTGTTCAACCTGCACACCGCAATTTTTGGAATATTTTGCTAAAACCCGGTACACTGGACCGTTTTGGCCCAAGGACAAACGCTAACGAAAATCCAGTCGGAGCACTTTTTCAATCACTTCCCTCAGTTTAAGTGTAGGATATTTAATAGTTAACCTTAACCTACTATAGTATTTTTACTTGTTTTCGTAGAAGTTTGTTAGTCGGATAAAATGGATGAACATACTGCGATGATCTGGCAATAGTCCATTAAATTAAAGAATAGATCGTTTAACTTCAAAATAGTCAAAATGATTAATATCAAGTGTAAAGTTTTAGTTCTAACTTTACTGTTCTAACTTCCAAGTCAAACACCGCGATTTAATTGACTTCTGTTGAATTCGGTTACGCGCAAATTTTTATACACCGCAGATGTCTGGATCAATAGTCAGCACAATACAACAACTACTCTTCTTGCAGCCACATATCAATTTGCAATTTTTTTTTTTGCTCAACAAGGCACCTGCAAGGTCACGAATGAGGTCATTGAGAATTCGTGGTTTATTGGAGCAAAACCAATTCTTTAACATAATTCCAGTGGAAGTAAGAAGTCTAAATGGGTTATATTGCATGAACCTAGTGTCGAGCTCATATAGATATTTTTGGAGTCCGCACGATCAACGAACTTTTCTTCCAATAAATTGATTTTCTCACAGAGTTGTTCAAGCCGAAATTGTCCAAAACAATATCATCTAATTTTTGCAACAAAAAATTAGTTATCATATTTCTCCTACGTTCTTCGTTGACGATAATTGTAATTGTTCATAGTCACAAAAGACATTTTCATAAACCATAAGGCGCAAGTTCTTCAGGACCGTTGGATGTGTCTTCTTTTCATCAAAGGCACATTTACGAAATCATTTAACCAAATACGAGGTCCATCCTAAATGTACGAGGCGATTTTTGTAATGTATGTGACGAGATGATCTCTGTCTTTCACACGTGGTATGAAATTTGAATCTACGTGCATGATGCGGAAACAAGCAATCAATCAAGCGAATATCGTGCAAACGATGAATCAAGACTGAAGAAATCGCGCCCAATTTCGGGCAACCATTAGATATGAATTCCATCTGCCGGGCCAAACCGTTGGTAAGGAATATAATTTCAGTTTGACGGTCACTTTAAAGGCGAAGAAATAGTTTTAAAAAGAAAAAAAAAAGAAATTTGTCGCAGCTTTTCGACGCAGTAGCATTCCACAAATAATAGCAAGAGACAAGTTTTATATTGCTAATGTGTTTTATTTACTTTTTCTTTCAGAACAATGCGATGAGTGATCTTATATCTAAGACTTTCAATATTTGGCGTTCGGGCATTAAGACTAGCCCGTGTTCGGGTGCCAAACTTCTTTTCAATTCGTTTTTTTTTTCTTTTCTTCTTCTTCTCGTATCTTCACTTACTTGATTATTCGTGTTATTGCCCCCAAGCAATTTAGATAAACGCGGCCAGAAGTGTATGATTTTAAATAACACACAAGTTAACTACGCAAGATAGACAGACAGGGCGACACACAGAAAAGCTTAGTAGATGGTTGCCCTATCTCAAGTCCTTTTGGGTGTTGCGTACATCTGCATAAACTTAATATAACCTTATACCACAAGTGTTGTGGGGTACAAGAAACAACAACAAACGTATTGTACTATGCAAGACAACATTACACAAAAACGTCTATGTGAATGTGTATTAGTCTCGTCTGATAATTGCTATGCATATTACCTCAGCTTATATAATAAATTTACAAACTTTAAAAATCTATGCATTTTAGGTATAGAAAATTCGCGTCTACATTATTGTCTGCATCTCTTATTTGTAACGTGTTAGAAAAAGACTTTTATACAACTATTTATAGCTATGTGAAAAATCGCAATACATGTACGACACTTCTAAAGGAAGTTTATTCTGTGTGAGCAGAACACTGTATAGAGTTACTATGGCATTAATTTTGCAAATTTTTGCTCTTTGTCTGAGTCCTTTATTGCGAGTCCTATTATTGTTCTATCTTATTTGCCGGAAATATGCAAAATGTTAATGAGTAATTAATTTAATATTCGCTACTAGCAACAGCAGTAGCAGTTATGTCATTAAATTAATACGCTTCACGGACTTGTTCATTTTTAACATTTCGTTTCTTTTTATGATTTTAAAAATGTTTAACAAAAATTTCTCATTTATTTTAGCCTTCAACCTTTTAGGATGCTAGTGTATGTTATTGTCATACGGAGTCAATGACTGCAATAAAAATGTGTAAGAAATATTTTCAATTTTAAGTGTTTAAAATAAAATCAATTTTTAGTTTAATTAGTTTTATTGAAAATACCGTCTATTTCCGTCTATTTAACGTTTATGATATCAAGTGGTTTTGAGCTAATAGAGTAAACGGCAGCTGTGCACTGTCAGGTAAAGTTTATTTGTGTGTATCTTAATTAAATTCATTTTCTATCCAAGTTTGGTCGACGGCTAATTTAATTTCCATTCAAACTGACGCCAATATTCGAGTCAAATAATCAGCTTCTGTGGACAGGGTTACGCATGGTTAGCCATGAAGTAGGATATTGAAGCAGTATTCATTTATTTTGGGTGGCATGAAATTAGTGAGTAAGCAAAAAACCATTGATTATTAAAATCTAAGTCTGGTAAATGGGTGCGTGATTGAGTACCATATGCATCTTAGTGAGTACATGAAGAAAAAGACTGTAAAACCCTTGCTTTGAAATGAGTTCTCTATATCCTTTGCTAAAAGGTCAAAGTCATTGTCAACTTTTTAGAAAATGATTTTTTTTTTTATTGCCCCAAAAGAGCAGCAGAGATCATCCTCAAGCGTTCGGAGAAGAATTAATCTTTAATTCACCTGCTGGTTTCTAACTTTTCTAAAGTGTTTACGTTACATGAAAAGGACTTCAGAAAAAAATCCTTCATGCGGCTTGCTGAAAAGTAGCTTTAAATAGAGATTAAATAAATAATAATAATTAATAATTAATCATTAATAATATTTCTTGTAAGCAATATTAGACAAGTAAGAAAATTTTATTCGATCGCGACGGTATCTCATACCTTCTTATATCACTCTTATGCTAAAGAAACGGAACAACATTTTTATATTCTATAATATTCGGTGGGCGCGGCTAATTTTTTTTCTATTTTCAAAATAAAAGTAAATAAACAACCTCTTCTAGTGCTAAGTGACCAGTCAATCGTATCTAACATATAACTATTGATTATTCAGATTCAGGCGGAACTGCTCTTCGAATGCGCTCGAAAGATCACCAAACCTCATATCCAGTTGTAATAGCATGTTACCTTTGTCACCCCACCATGATCAAAGTAACGATCATTGTACAATTGTTTTATACGTCCTTTCCGTTTTTACACTTTAAGTGAAAACACTGGCATATCCTTAAATTTAAAAACAAAGGATAAAGCAGTGAATGTGATTTGAAAAAAAAAAAAAAAAAAAATACATAAAATTCTTTCCAACTTCTTAGGTATGCATGCAGGCAATAATACGAAGAATGCTTTATAAGCTGTTAAGGTGAATGTGATAAGGATTTTGAAAAGCTGATGAACAGGAAATATCAACAAGCACAAGTACACAAAATTTGTATAAAAGAAGGAAAAAAGAGGAGAATTTGTTTTTTATGAATGCTTTGCAATAACGTTGAAATGCCAAGAAACACTATGTGGTGCATATGAAGAGAGATAGATTAAGGACTTCAGTATACTGAATACGTTTGGTTTGAACTAAGCTGTAGTAAATCATAAAAGAATTGCTTGAAAAATGACTGATGACAAGCAGATGTACAAAGCATAACAAATATGCGTACAAATATTAACGTCAAAAATTCTTGGACGTGTCTGTAAGGAAGATACAGGAAGACATTCACAAACATAATATGAATGGACAAAGATCGTATATCAAGTGTTAGCAATAAAACGAGCTGATTGTTGACTACTGGTAGACTAACATACATACTGATAACAAATAAATAGGATTGCTTGTGCGCTTTGCAAGCAAACATTTATATTAAGTGCATGCACCTGTTTTTTTTTTTTTTTTCTTTTTATCCAAGTTTATGGTAAAATAAATGTGATAGGATGAACAAGAGCAAAATCGATAACATTTCGAAAGCAGCAATAAAGAAAATTCCAATTAAAGTAAATTTTAAAAATTTAAGCGAAAGAGAGCATTTTTCATATATGAAAATATCTTCCTCTTCTTCTGTGAATCAGCAAATCAACATCAACATCTGATTCACAGTGTTATGTGAAATGAAAACATTTTAAAAGTTTATTATCAAGCAAGGCATACTTTGTTCACTTTGTTCACTTAAATATTTAAAATAATTTGCGTAGCCATATAGACTTTCTGACTTACTTTATTCGGGCATTTATATAGAGGCAGAGATTCGAAAGACAACTTTAAAAATGTTTGATCCAATTATAAATCGAATCTCTTTTCTGAATCAGTGATTAGCATAAAATACAAAATATTGTACTTTTTATTGGCATACAGCGGTAAAGAGATTTAGATGGAAGGGACTTCCACCAATGGTCTCATTTCATGCAAATATTCAATGTTTATCTAATATACGAAATAACATCTCTCGCCAATTTTGGTCGAAAGAAATGTAGAAAATCGTCGAGTGTTTTCTTCTCGAAATGCGACGGTATGTAGGTAGGAGTCGTAAAAATGATCCGATTTAATCGATTTTCAAGAAAACTCATTTCCGGCCGTCAGCATACACATCAGCATATCAACATTTATTAAATAATCGGATTATTGCACTGAATACAAAAGTATACGAGCAGACAAAGAGTTTGGTGGTGTGTAAGAGAGAACGCACCCGTTGAGGAATTGCTTATTTCTATGGATTGCACTGGGTCCAAAAATAAAAATTAGCTCCGAAAATTTTTTGTTTCCTCTATGGCATTCTCTGTTAAATCCTTAAAATTCTCTCTATGACAAATAGTTTAAGGAAATGCAGTAGACGCCCTTACAACTTGTCACGTTTTGCATGAAACTGCATTGTAGGAGAAACTTTGAGTCGTTCACAGCCGAAAGCGATTAACTTATTCCTTGTATTTATAATAATGTTTTTAATAGCGAGGCATAATTTTATGACCGTTGTGTAGTAAATCTTTTTCTTTGGCAAGAGAGAGACTTTTAAAAAATCATCAACATATATTTTCTTGCTATCTATGTATACCGCGTCATACGATCCTTCTTCATATTGTTTTGCACGGTCACAATTTTTACGAGTCCGTCTTCTATGAATGCGTTTTATAGGGGAAGCCTACTGCATATAATTAACCGACAGAATTTGCCTTACTATACATATCGTTCATATATCATTATACTTTTGTATTCATTTCTCATAACACTTTTGTGCAGACTTTTCAATACTTTTAAGGTTACGATGCATAAATTCTCGAAATTTTAATTAATGGATAAAGCAACTCTACCTTGCAAACTAATGGTCGGAAGGTTATGAAATTTTCACATGTTTCGCTTGAAGGTTGGTACTACCTAATAGTCATATGGATTCGTTAATAATCATTCTACGTCTGATTATCATCCTCTGAACTTATCGAGTGATTTATTAAATGCTTCCAGACATAGTTAAAATTAAGAGCTGCGTCTCAATCGTTTCGACAAAAGCAAACGACCGTGCAGTCAACTCCTTTGAGACAAAGTTATTAAGTTACGCAAATTAGGTCAAAGCAAACGCAAACCCTTACTATATACATATTGCGAGAACAAGACAAACAAAAAAATTGTATGAGTGAACAGAGAAAAAAGGGCAAGCTAGTGAAGATTGCTGATTGTAGATATATTTTTATAAACTTTTATTTAACTTGATTTTTTGAAATAAATAAATTTGTGAATAAATTTTTTTCATTTACTTCATTCTCAATCGACATACTGTAACTTGGCACAGATATAAATGCCAATAAACATTTCCAAGCCATTGTACCATTTTATCGTCAAATGTTTTTAGGAAATGTTTATTACGTTCTTTATAATGATTTTGATAACGAGCATAAAAAGTTGTGCTTTTACATTTCTCTGCTTTCTGTTTGCGCTTCTTTCTTCAATTTCGCGATAATTCAATACTTTTGGCATTAATTCAAAATCCTATCATGTGGATATTGCGTCAAGAATCTTGTCGCCACAAGTGGATTCAACAAAAAAAAAAAAAAACTTCATTTTAAAATAAATATCCATATATCGCTGCTTACATATCGCTGCTTTCATCAAGACACGATGTAGCATAATTTTGAAGATATGTTTCTTTAAAGCGATAAGAACTTCATCTACAACAGGGAATATATCGAGTTAGTATTGTAATCATACCTCCTGCAGAAGAAGTGAATGATAAACTTGTAAGCCGCTCAGCCGTCGGATGATAAACCCTTTAGAAGAGATATTTCACTGCTCTGAAATTACTCTTTGCTGATCGTTTTACAGATTCTTTCTTAGGAGGGAAGGCTTCTTTAATCTACTTCAATATTTAACCTGTGCTAGGTAAGAAATCTTTAATCAAAAACTTTTCTTTTTATAAACTGACTCCTTTCGATATTTTTAAGTGCACTCTTTACGTAAAAATATTTACTTTAAAATGGGGGGGCCTTCGCCACAAACTTTTATCCTCTTTTCTTTTAAAAATAAAGTTCGGAAACAAGTTTGACAAAGCGCGGCAAAACGATTGCTTGACTTAATAAGTTATTTATTTATTTTTTCCTTGACATTTTTTAAATCCTTTAACCAGTCCGGACACAGTCGTACTTTTGATGCAGTTCCTCTGTTAACAACAAATTGCTTTAGCTTCAAGCGTAACAGTAACCGAAACGCCGTCAGACGCGTTGAAGTAAAAAATAGTTGTGGTGGTATTTCTAGCCACAGCCATTTATATATATATATACATAATATAACTTACACAGCATATTTTAATGTGCACCTACGCACATATACATTCAAATATAGATATTGTTAATCCTAGTTTTCTTTGATTGTATAGTGTTCAATAACGCATTCCTTCCAAGGCATATCATCTGAGTGTAATGCGTGGTGTGCGCGAATCTATTCGACAGAATTATTTATAGCAAAGTTTTGGTTATTACATCACGACAATGCAGAGGCACTTCGAAGCCATTTTACCACAAATTCAACTCTTATCGTTGCGTAGCTGCCTTACTCCTCCCGTTACATTTGACTTCTGCCTATTTTCGATTGTTTCAAGAACTACTTTTTCTAAATGAAACTAAATATTAAAAGTACACCACATTAATAAATGCGCACAATGTCGTGAAATTTGATGCTGATGTCACGTTTAGCGTTACTGCACTTAAGAAAAAGAATCTTCGACTCGTCATACTCGCAGACATGTCAAAGTCAGGGATCGTTACGAAAATTAGATAAAGTGAAGTAATAACTATCAAATTCTCCAGATCCACTGATAATTCGGGGGACGAAATGAAAACAAAAATGTATTTTGCGGATCGTGACTAATCGTTGCATAAGAAAAGTGCGTCGTAACGTTAAGCAAACGTAGGCCTAATGCATGACTTTTGCAAAATCTATACGCTTTTCTTATATATTCCCGGGAATTATTGACCGATATATTGTAACTCTTATCGTTCGCTATTTTTGTTCGCTTTGCTTTCCGGCCTGATTTAAGCATTATGCGTTAGAAATGATTTAAAAGCCTTTAATGATTTAGAGTTTATTGAGCAGGAAATTTGGTTTTGTCTTTTACTTCGTTTTTTCTTTCGATTCCTTCCTTTCGATTCACGAAAATTTTCTTCTTTTCCCTTTTTCATTTTATCGCCAGCCTTCGCTGATGGCTGATTATTATTCATTCCTGTTAAGATGCAATTTCCATTGCCCTTGTCTTTCGCTTCTCGTCGACTGCTTTACTCATCGCTGCCAATCGTAAGGACATATAAAATTACATGCAAACGTCGTACACTTTAGGCAGATCAAACAGACTCGATATTTTCTGTGGGTATTGTTGTTATTATTGTTGGTTTCTTATTGAATTACATTTAGTGTCTTGTCGTTTTTATTTCACTTCGTCGTTAACGGAAAGTAGTTCCTTATGTTTTGCACCTTTAATGGATTAAAATTGTATTTGTATCCGCGACGACTGTTTTTGTATTTACTTTTTTGTCTCTGTGTTAAAACACTTTGCGGTATTTTATAGGTGGCATTTAAGCCCCACTAAGTGCCCAATGTGTCGCGTATAATGCGATTTTTATTGGTTTTGTTTTGGTTGCCGTTGAAACTCTCTACTGGCAAGCGCGCATAAAGCGACAACATGCGACACACAATGAAGCCACTTTGAAGGCAATTAACGTCTTTTCATTTGGCATCGTATCATATCTCAGAGACAAATTCAGACGTTGCATCCCATTTAATCATATTGATGGAATGTTGATGTCCTCATGGACATCTTTGAATCTAAAAAGAAAGAAATAAATACTGATTTCTGCGTAAGTCAAAAAGAGTAGCTAAGTAGATGTATATACGTAATATAGAGAAAAAATGAAAAAAAAAAAAAAACATTTTGTAGTACAAGTCACAATTTTTATTCGGAAAATGGTATTTAAAGAATTCATAATAAACGAAAAAACATTATAGTGGATTAAATTTACACTGAATTGCGTCTTAATGATAATCATAATAATAATTATAATAATAAGTAATATTTCAATTATATTTCAATTGCATAAATAGACTAAACTTGATAAGAACGAACGAATATCATAATACTTTAAGAGAAGTTTCTTAAAACATTAAATTTACACGAATGAATGCATTTATCTTGGTTTCTTTGCATGCTTTGATTGTGTTTATATTCTTCTTTCTGCAGCCTATTTCCATTTGAGATGTTCTACTATATGCCGTATTTTGTAATTGAAAATGTACGCAAAGGATATTAAAATGTTGAATTTGCTTTGCTGCTTTACCAAAGAACCAAAGAGAAGAATAAATAAACAATTTGGTCTAAACTGACCGAACAACTGGTTAACTACTTCACTGAAAGGTTGCTCCAGTCGCTTTGTGTAAAAGAGTCAATTCACAGAGAGAGAGGAAGAGAGAAAGAGACGACGAGAGTAATGAAAGTCGACGATTTCAGCTTATGAGATTTGATCCAGAGCAGTTATTTGATAATAACCGAATAGGACACAAGTAAGAAAATTAAATTCGATTGGGGCCGAATCTATCATACCCATCACCGATTACTCCCAACAAAAAAAAAAAAACAAAAGAGGTGAAAGGAAAAAATTCTTATGCTCTATAATATGGAGTGGCTTTTGTCGTAGACGCATGCGCAAGAACTTTGACTGTTTCTGCCAAATTAACTTCATTTTTACGGCCAGGAGAATGTTTACAACAGACATTACACAGACGGACAGATGGACATGCTTAAATCGATTTAGGATTAAATGCTGATCAAGAATATGTATACTTTGTGAGATCTCTCATGCTTCCTTCTGGGCACTGCAAACGCTTTGACTAAATAAATATGTCTCTCATCCTTCGGTGATCGGTATAAAAACATAACGATTACTTTGGAAAACGCTAGTGCAAGCATCCAGTTACTGAGATTCTAAACATTGTACTTTTGTGATGTAGTTATTAATTCAAGGTCCTATGGTAAGTTAATAGAGCTTTTATATCACTTTTATATAGCATTAAAAATATGTACACGGAGTAATTTGTGCAAGCCATCGATGGATGACCATATTTATAAATATTCCTTGCCTTTCATATAAATATTGTCTAAAATATAGCATAAAACGCATACATTTTCCATCAAAGTAAGATTTCGATTCATACCAAGGCAAAATGTATTGCCCTGAAAAAGGTTTTAATCGTCAACAAAATTATCATATTTAGTATTTCTGGTGACAGAAAACGGAAGCTTTAGTGCTTAGTGTTAAGCAATTCAATCCTTCGAATCAAATGTTATTTATGTAGATAATAATGCATGTTCTCGATGTAAGAATGTTTTGTATTATATAACAAATTCATAAAACGCACGACGCTAACTATCCCAATACTACCTGAAACTTAATAGTATCTCGTGCGTATTTCCTCCAATATATTTAACCGCCAATCGATTTATTTATACGTTTACTCATATTTATACTTATACTTCCTTTTATATTTATATTTATATAAATTTACATATTTTGTAGGTATAAAATTTACTTGGAAGTCCTCACAAAACATTTATATCTTTCGAGACATTTTCATTAAGAGAGAACAGATTCACTTACCGACTTTCCGTTCATGCTATTGACTTACCAACAAGGCCCTTGTTTTAATTTCAAATTCATATTTACGGGATATATGTTTCTATTCATATATTAACAAACAGAAAGTAGCGAACTCGCAGATTTCGCGGAAGTAATTCAAATTATAGTTTAGTAAAACAATGGCTGGAATATTTCAAAATTATTTGCTTAGTTTTACTTTAGCTTAATAGGTACTTCAAGATAGCTTCAGAGTTTACTTTGCAGACATTCTATTATTTTAAGGCTAGAGCGCCGACGTGTGGGTAGTTAGCTGCACGATTGAGAAGAAAGTTGAAAAAGCTGGCACATTCCGTCTCTCGATCCGGAGTACCGAAAGTCATCTGCTTTATACTGCCTGCCAACCGTACAATATCCCAATCAGACAACATACGTTTTGAATTGCCCCAAACCTGTCGTTCGTTATGTCATCTTAAAATACATGACATTATTAATTACTACGACTTAAATCTAACTCATTTTGGCACCCTCCTCTCCATCGAGGCGAAGGATAGGTGAAGTCAAAAGGAGCGAACATTTAACACTTTTTCGAGATTGGTAATTGGGTATGAGGCGGAGCCGAAAGAGTGTAGAAATTTGTGCATAGCTTTAATAGATGGCGTTTAAATTACTAGAATCTTCAGCTTGTTTTTAATGCATGAGTTATACAGTTGTCTTCCTCCGCTCCGTTTTAATCAGTATATTTGAATATGAGTGTGCATAATAGATCATTTTATTCTATTTCGGCAAAACCATTTGTTTGCTGAAAATTTATATACCTTCAGGAATATTATTAATTTAAACGTATATATAGATATATATAAATATATATTTATACTATATTATATACTATTGCCGTATATATACATATACAATTACTATATCTTTGAACCACAACATCAATTAGTTGCTGTTGCCAGTTAGCTCTTTCATAGCACTATATAACTAGAGGAATATATCTGTTTTGTTACTGGTAAAGTTTCACTGTTAAAGCGGCATGAATTTGCTATTCAAGCTGAAAGAATTTTGAATAAAATATTATGTAAATGAATACGAAATTATGAAACGTGTGCACATGAAGACTTACACCTGCATTTATTTGGCAAGTTCTCTTTGGTTGGCAATAGTTGCAATTGTGGCTTCTTTAATATTTCATGGATCAGTTTTGTATATCAATTTCAAGTCAGCGAATTTATGAAACTACGAGTCTGTTATGTGTGTTTTAAATGAAAAAAGTTACCTTTTTTCGATAACAATTTCATATGAAATATATGTGCATTATGGTAAGCATAAAAGCATGATTTTAAATTTCAGTTTCCAATACGTACTGATGTTTAGAATAAATTTCCGGAAACATCCAAAACAATATTTTAAGACACCTTAAAAATGACAAGTTTACAAAACCTTTTCAGATTTGAAGAGCCCAGTGTATTTTTAATGCCGTAGCACAGCAAATTGACTATGGCTTGAAAAGTATTCAATGCCTTTTATTCGATTTTGACATTTAGGAGTTTAGAGCGGATGATTGTTAGCCCTTTATACGAATAATTCAAAGAATCGCGCCAGGATCATCGAGGCAAAATTCTCACGTTCTACCACAACCCTAAAGACTAGTCGAGGTTCTGACACAATTTAATTGCTTGCAATAGTCCTTTTGTATACGGAAGACGTTCATATAATCGAAAACTGAAAAAAAGAAAAAATGGTTTCTCAGGTCATCCAATTACGAGAATGGAGCGCATTCGAAACGAAATGACTTCACATTAACGCCAAGCGTCTAAGTATGCTTTCACTCGTTCACTGATCCTTATCTCAGCGGTCGTAGCTACAGTGAGAGATACTTAACGATTTATCACGTGATTTAGCAGATGATTTAGAACACATTACGTTGCAGCCATTCCTGAACTCTTTTTCTTTCCTCGTTTTTTACTAACCATCATTGTGCTACACGGATCGGAGATATCCTCTGAGCGATTAGTCATATCAAAAAAAGAAAAAAAAAATCGATACACAACAAGTTACAGCAACCAAGGAACCGATATTCAGCACAAAGACACGATTTTTATCCGCTTTCTCTCAAACTTGCAAAAAAAAAATGAAGCTTCTTGGTCTTCAAACTCATCCCATATACTTGACAATGAACGGTTGATCTGATAAAGACTTTGACGAACATTTTTCATTAATATGTTTACTTACGTTAATTTTACCTAGAAGTTAGATGAAGCTTGAAAACCATAATGACTATATAAGCGGCTCTTCTCCCAGACTGTACGCGATCTGTAAAATTAATTATTAGAAATTCTTGGTAAACATTTTCACTCTCCGGAGTATGATTTCAACCAGACTATCCCCGCTATGTTAAACGCTGATATTAATATCGACATTATAGTAGTTTGTCTCCTTGTCTTTTGTTAGGAAAATTTTGCACACGTTAATCTATCTATAATTTTTTAAAGTGTTGTTAAAGCGACAACATTCTATGGTATATGTATGCATGAATGTAAGCAAAATTAAATTACAAATTTAAATGAAGTTTCTACAAAGAGAAACAGCAACTAATAAACAAACAAAACAAAAACAAAGTCTCAACTAAATAATACACGGAATGCGTCGTGGTATGTAGCTAGCAGTGCGACAGTTAGAAGACTGACTGTGATGGTAAGAGCGCTTTGTGCAAATTTATGTATTAGAATGGCACTAAACGAATATATAAATGCTCTTCATCTTATATAATAAATTACATATCCAACGGAGTGTAACATCTGCCTCGTTACTGTTCGGCTACTCTTAGAATTGAACAGAAAGTTATTTTCGCAGGCAATAATTACTTTAGGGGAGATAGAAGGCTATCGCTGTAAAAGTCAATGGAGAATACCTGCTATTTACAGCAAGTGGCTGAAAACTATGTTTGCTAATTAGAGCTAATTCGAGCAATGTCTAAGTCGAGCAGTTACATGGACTTCAATTTTTAGAACGATATTTCTCGATAAGAACGAACTGAAAAATACATATGTTCGTGCAGGCGTCGAACATTGATTGCATGTTAAGTATGTTAAAAGACACTAAAAAATCCAGCTTGTCATTAATTGTGTGGGGAAGCCGTACCGCGATCTAAAAGATTTATTGTACGCGCTCATGCCCCCAGCCGTACGATAGGAAACACCGTCCAGTAACCGGCGTTATAAGGTGCTCGCCACACACTTGGTGGATGACCTGGCATTCACATAGAGTGTGACGAGAGGTCGCACTCCTCCCTTGGCAAAACCTGCATGAATCGCTATCAGAGATATCCATGTTTTTCAGCAAAAGGGCATTAATCACTGTCAGAATTTTCCCAACAGGCCACTTAACAGGCAGTCTTTCGGAGGTTGAGTTTCCGGTCGCAGTTAGTAGATCGTCCAGATCATCTTCTCTAGCGCCTTGCTCACAGAACTTTTCAATTATGAAGAAATTGTATTTTATATAAAAGTTTATGAGATGGGCATAGCAGTTCGACAGATTTAGTGGACGCTACAGACGCAAATGTCCTTCAATCTTACTATCGAATTTGTTTGTTTTTTTATAGATATTTCAAGCTTTCAATTATTATAAGCGTGCTTGTCTGTGCAGGTGCTCTTTAACAAGTCAAATTTTTGAATATGGCACGGGACCATATTCGCAAAGTTGTAAGCTCTCACTATAATTTTCAAAATTGCGAATATTCAAATTTGCCCAAGTCCGTGGAGACATAGGTTTTTTTACCATATCCCATTACTTTCCCGATTTTGGAGGGAGAATGCGAATTGCATGCTGAGTGGACAACTGGCCTTTTGAGGGTATTGCCATAACAATGGGAATAGCACTTAGCTAACATATCAGTAGACGTATGGCAAGGCGAAAGGATGAACTTTAATTGAATTATAATCTCAAACTGACCAAAATCATGTATAGTTTTTGTGCAATGTTTTTGACAAAAAAGTAACAAAATCACCCTTTTGTAGTTGGCCTAAAATGTCCAATAGTTTGTTGTATTTATGGCAGCGTCGTCCGTTTGATAACACTCTCAGAAAGCCCAAAAACTTTTTCATTTTTAGCGCAAGTTTGGTTGGCTTAGCTTGTAAATGACTTATAATGTGCTTGCAATGGTGGCATAAGCAAAACTCTTGCGTGCTATGTTTAAAAATTGTTTTATAAACACTTAGTTTTAATTTTAAAAAGTTTTCTTTTTTTTTTTTGCATAACTCTTAATTTGTGGTCCTCTGTTTTACTTGCTGCTTTTTCATTACAAAGTTGATGGGCCATCTTTTAGCGGCTATTTTAAAAGCACCGAGACATTAAATATAAATAATTTAAAAACATTGAGAAATTTAATCAATTTTGGATGATTATTTAAATTGCGTGAGTGTGAATGTAGCGTAAATTTAATTAATATATTTTTATAAAGTTGTAAAGGACGACAAAACGATATACGATAAAAAAAAAGGGAACAATAAAACGAGTGGTCGCTACCCACACACCAAGTGTTCGGGAGCGTCTTACCTTCAAATTTTTAAAGTTAATGGGGACACTTTGATTTCATACGGAAAGTCCGTCTTTTGTTTCGCAGCATTCAAATTACGTTTTAAAGCAGAAGGCTCGTGCTTTGGCAGCTCCGTCATGACGTCATAATTGTAATTCCAATTTCATTCGACGACTCAGTGACAGTTTATCTTGCTCATGATTTTCCAATGGGAAGCATGTGATTTCGGTTCAGGGAAATGTCATCAATTGATTTTTGCTTTCATAACGATTAGGCGAATTTCAATTCCCGCTTCACAGGATTCTAGTTAATTAAGTTAATATCCGATATTGCATATAGAGGTTTAACGCAACGTTTTTGCTATAACAGTAAAATTCTTCACAAATTTTCTAAAACAATCTTCTTCTTCTTCTTCTTACATGCTCAATCAGTTAACCACACAAGGTTTTGCTATGACAATACGATATCAAAAATTTAATATTATTAACTTGAAACGTAGTAATCGATAAAATTTGATTATCACGTACCCTACATACACTATTTTATTTATTACAATTCAATGTTTAGAATTTTTGTCGCATTAAAATAACCTTTTGAAAACAACTCATATAAGAAGACGTATCACGAAGGGAACTCAAACGCGGAAAGGAACGTTTAAATCTGTTCATAAAATAATATATAAGAAAAAATTTTTCTGTGTTTTATACATGTACACACTTAATACTATTTGCTGGCTGTGGTGTAAGGTCTCTAAACCAAGGATATATTTTAATTTTCGAAGCGCACAGCCAAAATCACTGTGATAATCGATTTGTTTAATTAACATGAAAGCAACGTAACAATCTCTCTATATTCTTACTCACTGACTTGCATGACTTCCTTGACATTTGTGCAATAACCACAAGCAGATACAAAGCTAAATGCATAGAAATCCATTTTGTCAGCTTTGCAGCATAAGATGGCACAGGCGTGAAGTAAACAATTTCTCACAGTTTCTGGTGTTAATTTAAAACAAAAATGTCGGTATATATGAACTACATGTACACATATATATACAAGCAAGTGTGAAGGCTGTAGGCTTAAGCAAAGACGGAAGGACATATGTGCATACATTAGAAAGATTGTCAACAAGAAAATTACAAATAAAGTTGGGTGTGTTTGAGAAATGCGTAGAACATTGTTTTAGGCTATAGCTTAATTAATATAACTTAGACCATAAGGGCGAAAGATTAACGCATATAACGGAGCTTTCCAAGTCGTCTTTACACAATAAATTAAGGACAAAATTTGTTATAATAAATAAATTGTTTTTGCTCTCATGTTTTGGTTACATTTTATAACCCTTTTGAGGCAGCCGGTATAATCGGATTCTTAAACGCTTTAGAGCGATAAACAAAAAATGTATTTTTTTTGCAACTATCTTCGATCAATGTAAATATAAATCCGACATGTCCGTCCCTTATTTATTCATAGCTAGAATTCAGAAAATTCTGAAAGAATCGAAACTTTCCCCATAAAATGTTTTTTTTAATTAAATTTTTTATTCTCAAATATGGTAAAGTGCAAAATCTACATCTAAGAGTCGCTTACAGAGGCCATCACTTTTTATGTGTTTTCGCTCTGAACTTGCGTAGCGTGCGTTCTTTGTCGATTATATATCTTGCGGAACAATTAAGCGAAGGAGCATGAGTTGCTTAGTCATTTTCGCATATTTCTTTCCCTTACAACATCTACAAAACTCATTTCGTAAATGGAGTCTAGATTCATTTGTCTAAGTACGGAGTGACTTGTACGTCTTTTCTCAACATAATTATTTCCATTTACTAAAGCAAACTCTAAGCTATGCAACGTCTTTTTACAAGCGTTCAGCTTCAGATCAAAGAAAGCGAGAGACTTTATCAGCTTCTTACTCGTTTTCATCATTCTTGAGCCTAAATTGACGACAAATTCATTGCATCTACAACTAGAACGGTTTGATGTCGTAATCATCATTTTGCCGTACGGTGAGGCTGATAGGTAGACTTAAATAAATTAATTTTCATATGGAACAAAAAACCTTAAATGGAAGTCGCTTTCCAATGTGCGATTGAATGTGTTGCAAATGATTAACAAATCTAACCTGCCCTCCAACATTTAAATCCTTTCGCTCTCGGGATATAAAAAACGAAAGTTTAATCATTTTAATGAAAAACATCATATCATAGTTGGTGTCAATTGAAAAGCTTTACGAAATTTTAGCAAAATTGTGCGAAAGTTGTGTCGAAATATAGCTCATCAAGCAATAAATCACAAAGTGAACGAGTTTTGATTACTTGCCCAGGATAGTTTGCATATAGTTTATTGTAAAAAAAACATGCAATAATTAGAAGGAAAATTTCTTAAGAAGTTGGGTAGCATTTCCGAAATGTGCCACAAGGCATACATACTTTACTTCCTTCGTTAATATACATGCAAACATTTTCGCGCTGCTTAGTTTTAATCGATGAGATGCCCTTGTGGTGTTTAATCATCCATTTTTCATATACACACGCTGTTCTTAATACACTTGAAAAGTGAAGGCATACCAGCTTGGTTTTTCCTTTTGTAACCCCATAACCCCATGTAACCCCATATATATATATATATATATATATATATGTATAGGTTTCCGATTAGCATAAAGATATTAAGTCGATTTGGTGATATTCGTTGTAATGTTTGTCTAAATGTCCGTCCGTCCATTAAATTCTGCTATAGCGGACCTCTTGATTATAAAAATTGAAACAGAACGCTGACCGCATCTCACTCTCAGTTGATGGTTGAAGAAGAGCTCTAACATTGAATGTGATATGCTTCGCAATCGTTTTCACAATGAGCCAAACATTGCAAGGTGCAATGCGTAACAGATATTGTTTTAAAACCGACACCCACTAATTATGAGTATCCACAAACGCGCAAAAACCAGAAAGTGTTTATCTAAAATGAAAGAAGATTTTATGGAAACATATTCCAAAGCCATGTAAAATAAGTTTATAAAACTTGAGCGACCAACTCACACGTCTACAAATAGCAATAGTGTGGATTTGTATTGATATAAAACTAGTAAAGACATTATAGTAGGCGAGGATCCACCACTTCCCTTAACACGTTTCTTAATACAACAACTTTTGAAAGACATTCTCCGATCCGAAGCATTTTCAAAATTGTTCGCCCTTGAGCTAAAAAAACACATCGGTGTACCAAATTTTATCAAAATATTCCAAAGATTGTGGATGCAGCATTTACGTTGAACACAAGAATATCAGGCGGATGGACGGACGAACGAACGGAAACATAGACAAAAACCTGATTTTGGGTGAAAAAGGTCGGTATAACAAGAGTTGCGTTTATGTCAAGTCTCTCGTGCTGCAAGTGATGTAAGGCATAAATTCGACTGTGCATTGAATAATCCTTTTATTGCACATAACTTTCTTATTGATTCATCTGTAAAGAAGTGTGTGTTTTTGTTTTCATCTTATCTTCTTTCGTGTTCCTTAGTATATCTATGTCAAATAACTGTCAATTCTTTTCAATTTGGCACGATTATGTGCCCAAAACAGTAATGCCCTCCTGGATAGCTTAAAATGCACGACCAACATTGACTTTCCCAACAACACGGGAGGCGAGACTGATATTACGTTTTGTGTGCGTGTGTAAGATACTCGTCCGTAATTCCCTTTACAAGTTAAACGAAGCATTAAACACACGACGATATACTAGCAAAAGCAATGTTAAAGGATAGCGTATTTAATTAAGAGAAAACCGGGAGAGATGACAGTTGTTGTTTTAAATTTCTTCATTACATGTCCCTGCACTGCAGTTTTCCCCGTTATGTCCACACTAGTTTGCCACGATGCAGGAAATTTTCAGCAAAACAACCAAGTAAAAGTCGATAACAATTATTATAAAAGTGAATAACGTAAATAATCCCACTTCGCTGTGAAATGATTGAGCGCGCACAGCAGAAGGGTATCTTGTGCCTGCAATGCCTTTATAGCGAAAACGTGACAGCATTTATCAATGTTATCAATGTCAAATAAATAAAGAATTTTTTTGCATATTCCTCGCAGCTGTTAAGTGTCCATGATTCGTCTTAAGACAAATATTTTCTCATTTCATTCATCTTTACCAAGGACTTAATAATCAATCATTTTCAATTGCTTATATCCTTCATTGAATTGTTAACAAAAACGCATCAATTTCCTCTTAAAATTTTCCATGCGGTTGCTATCTTTCAATAAGATGTGTAAGCCGTTAATAAAAATACAAATTGTTAAAAAATCTTTGGCAATCAAGTGAACATCAATCATACGTTTCTTTTTTCAACTTTCATTGTCTTATATTATTTATTGTACATGCACGTATAATATATATGTGTGTATAAATGTAATAAAAAAAGAAGTTTTTTTTAACAATAAGACATTTTTTGTTGTTTTATAACATTTTTAAAAGGAGAAGAAGATGCCTGCAACACGTAACGTCAACTCACGATGAGGAAATATTTTATGTTATAAATTTTACTTGTTCTTGGTGTTTGTATAGCGTTTAGTTTAATATTTTCTTGAATTTGTCAAATTTTCTGATATGCTTGTCATTGTTTCCTTTTTTCTTTTCGTACTAAATTTTAGCAAAACAATTTTTACACGATTTTTTAATCTTACGGCAGATGATTGCTTTATGCAGCTGCATATTTAATCGGCAGTCTCTTCAACCGCTAGTTCGATACACTATGTCGTATTGCATGACTTGCAGTATGCAGTGCATCGTGACCCAATGCCATTAAATATGATTTAATTCAGCGTATTAGGTTAAGTTTTTGCAAAATAATCATGAGTTTTGTGCACCTGATAGTTACCCCCATCCACTCACGAAGATATGATGACAAAAAGATCGCATATTGATTGCGAAAGACTGCATATTTCCAAAATATTTGCAAATAACTCTCAGATGTAAAAGTATGAGGTCGCCTAAAATGATTGATTTACATAGCGGTATCGATTATGCAATGCCTAGCCAGCCGTTTCTGCGATAAAAACACAACCACAATTTTAGGACTTTGCCCTTTCGCTTTAGGTCTTTGCACTTCGAATTCCGCTCGCAAGTACTTAAAAGACGCAACATGCCCCTCTCTCTATGTTAGTCTCGAAAGTTTGGGTAGAATTTCCAACGGATTATCCGAGAACTCGGATAGCTCTTAACTTTTACAATTCTGAAGATATGCCGTAAGACTTTAATAGAGAAGTTAGTGCGGCTGCTGTCTCTCTTAGTTGTCGTATAGCAAACTATTTATAGCCATCTGGGAAATCGAAAATGAAATTATAGTCCAGTCATTTGATTTGTTATGTATGATAGAACGTGAACAAGGTTAACCATTCTGTCACTTTACGCGCAATCTATAGTAAGTGAAACTTATTATAATGTGTCCTTGAGTGCAATGGGACATAACTATAAAGCTAATTAAAGCAAAAAGTTTCTTGAATTTCATAAATTCAAACAAGTAAAAACTCTATATGGGGCCACGGTTGACAATTACCTACTCTACGCCATCTAACAGCTCTATAGAGCATTATGCGGTAGGAGGTCCGATCTGAACGATTATCAATGGCGCTCGTCCTGGGCCAAAACTCGTCATCAACTGTTAAACGCTAAAATACAAGCCAGACAGAGGGACAGAAAAGCGTAAAAGCATTTGGAAAGTGAATGAATCTGTAGATATAGGTAGGTAGGTAGGAATGAAGATGAGTCTAGTCTAACTCCTGTCGCATAAATTTGCAACACATCAATTAATCTTCTATCATTGCATAAGTAGGGTGTAAAATTAGTCGCGGTTTAAGAGATGCTTGAATACTTTGCTTGACATATCTAAATTCACCATAGAGTTTTTCTTTACTTGTAGGAAAGCAGTTTCGAAATTCTTACATAAATATATACATAAATTATATAAAAGCATTTTAACGTAAAATTTTTTTGTTCAACGAAAACGGCTGTTTTTGTAAATGTTAAGATTATTCCTAAACTAATACCTAATATTATATAATTCAAAGTTCCATAAAAGCTTTTTAATCAAAAGAAACAATAATTTATAAACATTATACAAATAAACAAGTAGGAGAAAAAAGGTATTAAAGAAACGAAACATGGCTTACAGCAGATATTGATTAGATCTACGAGGAAAAATGCAAAAGCTTGGCAAAGTACAACGACAAACATATTAATGAATCATACAAAGCACATACATCATCACATAAAGCATTAAAGGTTAAAGATTAATTTAAGTCGGTCATGCGGAAAACACGATTATTAAAGAGACTTGATTTGATGTTACATAAATAGGTCGATATGGAGTTTAATTTCGAAATAAAATTTGGATTAAATGAGTTGAACCGCTCGTAAGCATATTTACATTGCGCCAGTTTTCTAAAGAGAGTATACAGCTTTCGTGCCCGTTTGGTTCATTAAAACGAGCATCCCCGGCCGTTGTGTTTTGCATTCAAAGATCGGACGGTGTTTAAACATTAGGTGAAAGAAAAGGATTCAAACCGGAAACCTGAAAATCAAAAGAGCTATCTATTAGAACTTTCGCGAACGAATAAAACTAATTAGGACCCGAATCAACGACATGGTTCTTTGTTGGAGAATCTCCTGCTTACCGGATAATATGCTGAGAAGTTTTCATCCGATGTTCCATTCACTAATCCATATTGTTTCTCTATTAGACTATGAAGTTTGTGAGCGATATCGCGGGACGATAATTATAATTATCTGAAATTGTATTTGAAGCAAAATACGTGATGAGTATTAAGAAATACAAATCCTGCCTTCTCCCTTACACCAAGTAAAGAGAGTTTGAAGAACGAGACATAGTTTTCCACTTCTTTCTACTTTCTTGACTCTTTAAAGACATAAGTCTTCAATCAAGTGCTTGTAGAGTCTGTACATTAACTACTAAATGACTTTTAGTCTTGTGTATGTATATAAGCGTAAGGAGAGTGCTGAACGTATATTTCAAGTTTTCTATGGTGAAAACTTTAAGTTTATATCACAGTTTAAAGATTCTATGCAATTCTTTGCATAAAATTGTGCTTTACGTTGTTATCGGATTTCCGTAAACACGGTGCCTGCAAACATAAATATTCATATACAACCATACTATAAACATGACTATTATAAGTAAAATATAATTTATACTTTTGATTTTATTCTTTCTTGCATAAACTCAATAACAACGTCCGGCAGCTTTACTCGTTTTATTAAAAGGAAAAAATTTCTTTTCTGTTTATTTCTGCTTCACAGATAGGTGTTGACGAGTTGACAAGCATCGCAGTCATCTTTAATTCGCTCGTTGTCTTTGTTAAATTAGATCGTTTACTTTTGAACGTTTACCTTGTTTGTAACTAACTCGCATAAAGTGCGATGATTAAGAGACAAATTGGTGTAAAAAAAAAGCAATGATGCAGCCGGGTAGAATTATGTTCAAATTAAGATTTGTTACGCTACTTTTACCTCTCAGCTGATAATAACTACAAGTGCAGTTTTATGCATTTAATGATTACCAGAGGAAAGCTCATCAAAACCCTTCCGTGGGTAGTACGGCGTTGAGTTGTCCTTAAGACATGATTTTTTCCAATGGCATGCAACATAACACTAACAATTTTCTTTTCTTAGAACTTGAACTATGGTAGCAGGGAACAATTTTTGATGTTTTGTCACGAAAATGAATGATTTGTTGTACTAGAGTAGAAAAGGCGTAGAGTGTTTAAGGCTCGGGCTTGCTTGACTGTAATATTCTTAATTCTTGTTTCTTTGGGTAAATGTCCTTCAGATCATATTTTGCAGTTATTTGATTGCAAAATTTATAATCTTTTGTTTTTGGTTCGCGTGCAGCCGAATAGAACATTCACGGTATTCACGGTATGTTCGTTAAGCGACCATCGCGAAAATATTGATTCTGCCTTTTTAGCATCTGACAATTAACTACATTCCTATCTATCTCTCCTTTTTTCTTTCTTTAGCAGATGGCGGACTCAAAATGACGATGGAAGGTAGATGACTTTCTGTCGGCTGCTTATTCGCGATTCGTTATAAGATATTATTATGACTAATGAAGATAGTTCGATCACTAAACAGACAGGCGAACAATTTACTCTGCGACTTTTCTTGTAATTTACTTTAGTTGTACATTCAATGGATGTATCACGAATTACTAAACCAAAAACTGGATGCACTAAACCGTTGAGTGAAACCGTGAGGTGTTCTGAAAACTTAATATAACTTTTTTTAATAATTAAATTGGCGAGGGGATGTCACCTTACAAAAACGTTTTCTTGATCATTTTTTTTTCGATAATAAAATAAAATAATGTTCGAATAGCTTTTATTAAGCATATATACATATATATTCGTATTAACAAAAATTTAATTATTTTCTGTAAATTAATTTGAACACAAGTAATAACAAATGATTGCCTCTTCTTGATCGAAAAAAGGCCGCCCATATACAACTACTCCTTAAACTCCACAAAACCCAATACTTTTAAAGTCTTATACGTATATCAACCAGCTACGGACGCGTATACTAACTGAATTTTAGATTCAAATTGGCAACGGCTTTAAGGCCAAATGAGAGCCTCTCAAATGAAAAAGGCCCCGCGAGAATGGCTTCTGTGTTGTCATTTTCGAATGTTTTTCAAATTGAATTGTTTCTAAGACCTAGATGTGTGCTTCATGTGACTTCCTCTCTTATTATTATTTTTGCTACTTATCCTTCTATCAGGAAAAAAAAATAACATTTTCAAAACTCTTTTTTTCTGGCACAACTCCCTATAACAGTGGGTGGCTTCCTCTCTTAAGATTGCACCGTCAAATAGGGTATAGCCTGTGGGAGACTTTTGTCAATTCTCGGCTAATTAACCCACAATGACCTAAGCAAGTTCCACCTTTGTAAAAAACTTGCAGTTAATACACACATATTTACAGATCATTTTTACTCCTCTTTAATTTTTACTATTGAGTTCCCTTCGAAATGGCTTTAAAATTTCAATATTTTTTAGTTAATAAATATTGTTTTTAAGTTACTGGTCGTAGATCCTTATACACACGGGCACTTTAGCACACGTTCACCCTGCATCACTTACAAGTATTTCAAGTGTTCGAATAAGTAATGCATGCTGATGTGAATGTTGTTCTTGTTGTTTTCAACTTTAGTTTTTAAATAGTTTTGCAATTGCTCGAAAATAATATTTTAAACAATAAGTATTTCTCTTACTGCAGTCATGCGGATCAAGTTATGAGAGTTGAAAAATGTTTAACACAACAAGTAGAAAAGTGCAGAGACCAGAATATATTTTATAAGGTCGACTTATTCAATTTGCTACGCTACATCAAAGGTTCTATTAAGCTGACAAAGACAAAGATATTAGCGGTTTCGAACCTTAGCAGGTAGCATACAGTTCTTTACAACAAGTGCATCAGTGAAAGCATTATGATGGATAAGTCATATATTGACATTAATTGGTGCGTTTCAAAGGTGGACAGTAGTGTGTTTGATGCGTTCATATGACCCATCGACAGGGTATGTAATAGTGTAATATCGTAACCAAAAAGTTTTGATAACCAACTGCGGTGCATTTTTTGGAATAGTTTCTGCTGCTGTTGCAAATGTTTCATTTAAATAAACAAATATATGTAAATTTCTATACATGTATATGTATTGCAGAAGCTGGCCAATATTAATTGCTCTATGCCTCATTATGGCCTGACAGGCGTCAGCATAGACTTGAGCTTGCAGCCATAAAGAAAAACTCCAGGGTTGTGAAATCACACAAGCACGGTAGCGTCAGCTTTGTAGCATGTATCAGTATCCTGCTGGGACAACATGTTGCCGATATCTATGGCCACAAGTTCTGGTCACAGAAATTCGCACAACGTGATTTTGCAGCGATTGCAATTGACGGTAGCAAACAGAGTGGTTGGGGCCATCGTCTGCGTCAGTGTGTTCAAAGGTGTTTTTTATTTGTCCCATGACTGCAATGTCTAACTTTCATAATAAGGCATCATTTACTTTAACACGGTGGATCTCCTTTATATTCCGATTTTTAAACAGCGTCAGTATTAATAGAAAACTATTTATCTACGTTGAAAAGCGAAGCAATAGTAGGAGACGCAGTGGTCAAGATGACAAGACAAATATTTAACCTAATTACCATTCGCAAAAGATCATCGTAGGAATGCATGTAAATGACATCAGTAGAATTTTTATGATAATCATGCCGATGCAGATTCAGCTACGTATTGCCTGATGACACATTAAGCATTAACTACCGTGTCCGCGTAAATGACCCGAAGATCTGTTGAAATCTCATGACGACCCTTTCCTCCCTTATTACTATAGAATAATCACGGACTATGGCCTCGCCGAAGGTACATGCGCCACTGTCCTTGCAAAGGAAAAACTACGCAAATCGCTAACGCATTAGTTAGCTTATAATCATTTTCTTAAACGGAAGATAACACTCTTGGTAGTATACAACTACGTTCGTATTGTCATTGAGATTATCTCGGTTCCATTGTTTCAATTGCTTGCAGTCTGCGGCTAAGGAATTCAGAACCGCTCAATTCATATCATATGATTGTGTGATTAATTATTGCAATAATGAAAAATAATAGAAAAATAAAAACAAATTAATCACATATATATATATATATAATATTAAATGCCTAAACAGCGGAATTATGGAGAAGACGATCATCGCATCATTAGAGCACCGATAAGTTCAAAGTAAACAGCTTTTTTAAGAATATTTTTGAGGCCACAGTACTATTAAGTAAATTCAGGCTTAAAGAATTAAAAAGGATCGCGAGTGTAAAGCTACTTGCAACATATGTTGTCTGCCATACTGAGATTGGAACACGCAACCACTAACTTGGCAGTCACGAATCTTATTCTCTAGCTGTGGATAATGTCTCGTAAATGTAAAGGGATGGTGAGAGCAGAGGAGGGTATGAGCCTAGGAGATCACGATATCATCGTTTTTGGTATATTGTGGTCGTTTTTCAGCTTTGGACAGAAACGCTTCGCGCAAGCAGTGTTTTTTTTGGCAGAAAGCAAGAAGCATGTTGCTCACACATCAGCTAAATGAACAAATTAAATTCGTTTAACATGATTACTTTCTACTTATTACGCTTTCACAGCTAGAATTTACTTCGAAAGCGTTTTTTGTCATTTTGAACCAAATTCCCGTTCTCAACACAATAAATAAAAACGTTCTTGCAGGGATATCTGGTACAGTCACTGAGTATTACCCGAGGATGAATTAAAGTATGGACTGCAATATATATCTAGATCCTTACAACTTTTTTAACATTTCCGAAAACTTTGCTCCGTAATCTTCAGCGGAATAACTTAAGTTATGCATAAAGGTTAGAGTAGGTAGAGCTTGGAAAATTTCTCAGAGTGCAAATAATACCGTCTTTTAGAAGAGTGACTACAGATTAATGTTTGCACTTAGTGCAGCTATCATTGTTTCTAAAATGTTACAAGAAAAGAAGAAGAGAAGAAAAATAATTTGTGCCATTATTTTCTATATAAAAAAATATATGCTTATAGTCAACAGATGTAAAATACTTCTTAAGATCGTTTGTTACCAGTCATTTCGTATTTTTGTCAGTGTTTATTTCGAAAGTAGGAAATCATCATTCGTACGTTGAAAGCGAAACACGAGGTTTCAACCATTACGGGCAGCCCCAATTGGTAAACAAAAACCGAAAATTTTATAAAATATTCGAAAAACTTATTGTAGACATTCGCCAAGCAATGGGTAACTATGATTGGTATACTAATAAAAGAGTAAGTAAATATTTTTCATTGGTGTAAAGAAGACGCAAACTTGGAAATGTACTTGTATTTAAAAACTACACAGTTAGTTATTAAAAGTTCTTACTGAATAGTTGTTAAATGTTTAATAGAAATTATCGTTAAGCAATAAAAGTTGTGCACACAAACAACGATGACTTCCGGTTGCAATTTAAGAGAAGGCACTATGTAAACGGAAAGAAAAACCAACACAAACAGCACAGCGCTAGCATGCCCGGTGAGGCCGACCATGCATTTAGTACTACATTACTTCGCTTCTTAGTCGATTAGGCGATACTTTCTGCATTGCATGCATAGGTCCAAGTGTTATACTCCGTAGGAATAGGTTTGATGATGTCCTAGTAGTCAGACAACATTGTTTCGCAGATATAGTAAAAATCGAAAAATTCACCTTTGTATGAAGCATTCACCTGCGAAAATAAAATATTCGCCCAATTTTTAGTTCACGGTATCACAAATTGTTTATAAAATTTGACCGAGTCACCGTTAAAAACTAAAATCCCCATTTATTTCGATTTATTTTTGAGAAGCCTTTCGCTCGATATAACCGCGAGGCCTTCCATACAGCAACAGTATATTCGACTGTGACCTGATTTATTTGATTTATTTGGATGAAGTTTTGAGATCGTGACTGCAAAAAGCATGCAATGCATTTGAAATCCTCTTATAGGATTATATATATTTAAGGTATTAGGTTACATACGTTTCAAAAATATAATATGCTTCGTTTGTCGATAGAGAAGATTACAATCATTTTATTTGTTGGTCGTAGAAGTAAATCAACGGGAAGTAATATAGCATTCTCTTGTAAATTTAATTGAAAAACTTTTACACGAATTGATAAAAAAAAATATCACAAATATACTAATATTGCTAATGATATATATATATATATATATATATATACAGAGGACTGTGTGACTACATTTCCCTTATCCTTAGGCCAAATCGCTTTAAATCGTTATTTTATTGCCATTCTAGTCGGTCGCAGAAAATATGTCCATAGCTAAACGTCTTTCTTTAGGAAAGTATTAGAGTAAATAGTGTTGTTCTTTATTCGATTTAATTGCAAAGAGTTCGGTTTATTTAATATGAGCAATAAAGTAAATAACGAAATAATATTTAAGAGTTTACGATATTAAGGGCACTTTCTGAATGAACAATCGTCTAGTTTAGGGAAAGGAAACAGTTTAACTATATGAGTTGCGTTTGAAAGCTAGACTTCTGAATAAATTGTAAAAAAAAATGAACAAAGGCTTTTTTCTTTCAATAAAATTTTGTTTAAATGAAGGAAAGACGGAAAAATACGTTTTGTCCAAGTGACTGTACATAAAAGCTTGGAAGGCTTGGGATTTTAATGGATTGTGCGAACTCGAAATAGTCCTTCATTTTCGCCTCAAATGTTCTTCGATTTGGATCAGAGATGCTAGCATAAATTAAGCTTAGTTACTCATAAGGCAGAATTGCGATTGAATTAACTAGCGGTAAGTTAAGACTGAGCAGATCTGACTAATGGCGAGCAAATCGAATCAGCCGATTTCTGCTCTTGTCTGAGTATCAAGATTTTCGGGCTCTCCCTTCTTGTGTGGGTGCTCAGACGTCTGTAAATAAAGTTCTATATTAAAGTTTTTATAATTTTTGTTGCTATACACGTGGCTTTGAACGGTGTACTTTTTGAAATGGCACTTGACAATGCTCGGTAAACACAAGAAAGACTACTAAAGACAATTTTGCGAATCTGTGATCACATCACTTCTTGATAAATACAATTAACATTTTTGTACAACGTACGCCGCAACCTTTAAAAGATGATTCTTAAATAAATCAAACAAGGAGGAAATTTTATTAACTAGGTATAAAGTTCTCTGTTGAATTCGAAGTTCAATAACCTCTAAAATTGTCGACATCACTTTTTTGTTTGCCCGAAAATATTAGCGAAATTCTTATAAATAATACATCACTCAATAAGTTTCTAGTCTAACAAATGCATGGTAGCACTGCTGAAAGTCTCCTATGATTTCTGTCAAAATTGCATGACCTATTAATTAATAAACAATTTCAATATTCTGAAGTTCTACATACACGTCTTATTCAAAATTCCTTCGGAATCTCATATTTTTCAAATTTTAATCAAAGTTCTGTCTGAAGAAATATCTGCAATTACACCAGAAAATCCCCTTAAACATATTTATTGCCAAATGGAAATAATTCTCGTACATCGCGGTGATCTCATCTTCTTTGCGATTGTCCGAATTTGGATTCGCCAAACCATGCTTAGCAAATTATCCCCGTTTGGTCTTCCTAGCCTCAACATCTCAGGTATATTTTTTGTTCCCAAAACTTGGCCGCTTATTTAGCAATCTTTTCTTTTTTCAAAGTTCACAATTTACACACAAAAAATATAATGGCCAAGCTCCGATTCCACTTTTAACACAGCCAACCATTGTTAATCATTGACGATTTCTACTTTCCTCTCACCTACTACTATTACTTTTCTGTTTACTATCCAAACACAAACTTCTTTAAAAAATAAAGAAAAAATAAATTAATGAAAATTTTCAAAAATGTGACAATACATGGTAATTAGTAATAATAATGAAACTACAACCACAACTAGTTATAATAATGAAATTAACAATGATATAAAAAACCACGAAAACTATTTCAAATAATTAAATAAATAAATAATAAAAAAAAAATTCCTCTTAACATAACAATAAAATTCATTGAAAAGAAAAATATAAATATAACGACGGACGAAGCACTTGCGAGATGTGAAGCATTTACTAACTAACTAACACTAACAAACAAGCATAAGACTTTAATGATAACCAATAATGTTAATTAATTGTCAACTCTATTAGAGCTCAGACAAAGAACTGTGTGCTCACAGTCTGCCTTTTGTTTATAACGCAGCGAATCATATTTCGTTGACTCGCTGAATATTCGAGAAGAGGAAGCGGAAGACAAGTTTCAGTTGTTTTAGTGAAGTAAGCTACTTATGTTATTTTTAAAACGATGGAAAAGTTTGAATTTCATGATGATTAGCATAGATTGGTTTGAAAGACCTTGTGGCACCTCTTGCCAGTCGAAAACGTGGCCGTCATGTCTATTAATTGTGTCAATTATTCTTTGCCTAGTTTCAATATAACCCAGCATTTTTCATCTTTTAGTTCGCTGGAACGGATACTTATTCCATAAAAAATTTGTTTATTATTATTATTATTATTATTATAATTAATCCAGCCAGTGAATTAAACTCAAAGACTAAAGTCTTAAAGTAGGAGCATCGAAGACTATTGGCTTTAATGAAAACGCTACCGCTCTTGATATTTGTATCCATGGCCATTGAGTTCTTAGTCGAAATTCATTGCCTAGTCGTCCACTCAGCCGGATGAATTTATTTTTTACTAACTTAGACTATTATTAGAACTTCCTTTCCGAGCCCTCTAAATTGATACCTAGAGGCAAGAGGAGGATAGTCTGTCACTTCATTGTGTTCGCCATATTTAATGAAGAAGGCTCGGGAATTAATTGGTCGAATTCTATTTTCCAAGCCGTTCAATTTAATATCCCTATGACTAAGAACGAATTAATCCGTCACTTTGGGAAAATTAAACTACGACGATGTATTGTCATCGCAATGCCACTAGAGGTACGTGCAAAATATTCGCATGATTGGAAGTCCTCGAAATATGGACTGGGAGTTTCCGCACTCATACAAATGCAAGCTAAATAAAAGCTGAGCGGTTAATATAAGATTCATGACCCTTTAGCATGATGCACTTTCAACAATCGAAGAGATTGAAAATCTATTCCCTATCTATTTATTCCCTTTTGTGGATGAATATAAAAAGTGAACCCTTTGCAGAAAAGTTCCATTTTGGGCAACGAAACATATATTACGCACTTTAGCTATTAGGGAAAGCTAATCAGGCAATAACTTGGTAGGTTTTGCGAAAACTTTTGATCATATAATATACGTAGACTTAGAAATGAATACTTGTGCACATGTGTATATACACATATGAACGCGTGATATTCTTTAAGTCAAGATATGTTTTCATTTCAGTTACGAGTTCTTCACATTTTGGACATTGTAAGTAAGGCAACCTAATAATGCATTTTTTGCTATATAGTTTTGGTCGTTGGCGTTTAGTTTTACTAGTAGATATTTTCTTTATGTACATTACTGCATAGAAAATTTTGTGCAAGAACATTTAACAAAATCTAAAGGACAAAAGTTCATTGACGTTGTTGTTGCATTGTTGGCCTCTTGACAAGCTGACAAATCGAAAACTTAATAACAGCAGTCGTTTGACTTTTATACCCGAAAAAATGTAGTAAACGGAAAGAAACGACTTATGAAAGAAATAAAGAACAACATTTGAAAAAAAAAAAAATAAATAAATAAATAAATAAATAAACAGAAAATAAAAGAAACCGTAAAAGGAAATCCAAAGTGAAAAAAGACTCAGTATCTATCATGTTTTTTGTGCGATTCCCAGGATATCAGTACAATAGCTGCTCTGCTGCATAGTGTAACTTTTATTGTGATACGAACAATAAAATAAAAAATACTAAAGCAGAAAGCAAAAAAAAAAAAATAAATAAAAGCTTGTCTTGAATAAAAAGCAGGAGAAGGGAACAAGAGTAATACGACACAAGTCAAAGCGAAAGAAAAGGGAATAATTTTAAAACATAAATAAATTCGTGTACTTTAAACATTTGCATTAGCTTTAAAGCACACATACAAACTGATATTATCCCCGAATTCGAATTTCTTACTTGTTCGCCTAATAATGTACATTTCCCTGTGAATCTCCTAATCTTTACAAATATAAATTACGTATGCCTTTATATGTTTAATACCTCAAGCAATATGTTTGTTTTTTGTATATTGAATATTTTAGGCATATGGGTACTTAAGAACAATTTAGCGACAAAATGCCTCGATAAATAAATTTTGGGTATATGTTATTCGACCCATTTTACCATTTATAGTTTATAGTTCGGCAGTTCAGAAAAATTTATTCGAAATTTTTGATACTTTTCGCAATCAATTCAATCTCCGGCCTTTGCCACTTCTAACGACTTTGGGAATCAATGGACAGACATACTATTAATTTGGTCAGCAGTGGCCGCAGCCTATTCTGTGTTGTGTCGTTTTCGTACTTTTAGTACAAGTGAGCATACAAGTGAGTTCTTTCCACTGACAACTTCCTTATCTAATAAAAACAATCTGACTTAAGGGCTCGTGAAGAACTCGTACAATCATCGTTTCGTCTTAGAAAATTTTGTTATAAATATTTCTGCAAAAATTTGTTAAGACTTGTAGTTACCTTAAACTTAAGCGACAATTCAATTTTAAAGACAAGTCAAAGCAGTATAGTCGGGACTAATGAAACCTCTGCATTATATAAAGGCCTGCTTTTCAGTAGAGTCATCATACAGTGAAATTGTGTACAGTATAAAAAGCTTGGTTTCTTCTTCCGGCGCTTCCTATAACTATATGAAGCAAGATCCCTCCTCACTTGTGTTATATACTATGTTAAATTTGCCAGTGTGGTGCATAATGATTTGTGTTTTGGAAAGCAAGCAAAAATTTCGTATTTTTCTCGCTATTCATAAACTGCAGCAATAAATATTTGCATACGCTGTTTTTGATATACACTTGGTGGATATAGAAGCTTTGCCAGTAATCGAATATAATTTTCTTACTTATTTTCTATTCTTAGTCTTGTTGCTTTTGCTGCGCAAGACTCGGGTGGCTGTCTATTCATTCGAAAGTCCAATCAATCACTCATCTATTCGCTCGCCGTTAAGTCATTTTTCAGGTAGACGATGCTTGAGCTTCTTTTTCTTATTGAAATTCGGGAAAAAATTAAAAATTTTTGCCTTCTTTCTAAAAGCACTTCTACAGATCTACCATCAAACAGCCTAATCTAGGGACTTAAAAAATCTGCAAATTTTGAAAAATAATCTTTAGCAAGTTTAATTATCGTCAACTATAAAATGAAAATTCTACTCTTTATTTATTATGATCATAACATTTTCGTCGAACACTCACTGCCGTATTCTGTTTTACATCAATCTTTGATTGAGAACATAACAAGGTGAACAAAGGTTTGCTTAAGATTGATTGAATTTAAAGTCTACGTGTATGTTGTTCCAGCTGACGAGCAAACTTTTTAACATTCCTTAACAATGTAAACTTATTTGAAAGAATGATTGAATTCAATCGATTGCCATCGTTGACAATAAGCTCAGATAAGACCAGGCAATCGATTCTTTTCTCTTGAACATTAAGCCCTGCACGTAGCCACAAAAGGAGGAGCGCTATAGTTTATGCGAAATACATATATACACATACAGCTTGACATTGTATCGATACGGATGTTTCGTACATCATGTGCCGGTATATAAACAAAACATAACAAGAATTTTTTTTTTTTTTTTTTTGTATATATGTGCTTAAAATGGACAAATGCCCTGGGGGAGGCTAGCGGTGTCTATAAACAATCAAAGACTCGTACTTTATATTGTTCAACCAGACAATAAAAAAAAAAAGCCAATGAACGCATATTATTTGCTCTACGATTGATTTCAGCAACAAAAGCGACCGTACGCCTTTCACTCGTTTTTTTTGTTTTTCATGGCAAACGCGAGAGACTGCAATAAATAATTAATGCCTTCAGCGAATGACATTTCGGCGTCGGTAATTGTATTGATTTTTATTTTCCTAGAAGCTTTCTAATGGAATGTCATTTAAAAAAATTATATCGATATTTAAGTGAATGCGAGATCCTAATAAGTCATTCGTTATTTGGGTGTTGACGGACATCAATTTCGTTTACGTAAGTCTAATGACTAACGTTAAGCATTTAGATTGGTACCGGGAACTTTTTAATAATAACAATCACAAGGAAGATCCAAATTATTTGACGTCGTGAACCAATTAAACAAATTGAACACTGAATATAAGCAAGGAAGAAAGAATTGTATTCAGCCGTGTCCGCATTTTCTATACCCAATGCCTTTTTCTAAACAAAAATGGGCAGAAAAAAAAAAATTTCGATACTCGATAGTACTCGAAAGACGGGGAAAATTTTTGCTACAGGATCGTATGTAGAAAACTTTTATGGTTTTACGCCACAAGCAAGATATGAGTAATGAGCAAATAACTCATTGTTTTAATTTGGAAATGTTCTCAGTTGGAGTTGCACGACTGATTATTGATCGATGCAAAAGCTTCCAACGTCCTTCATGAAGTTGAAGACAATATTTTAATTTTTGCGATGGCAAGAATATGAGCGTTACACAGATGAGGCGGATAAAAGGACAGACGGGCACATTTAAGTCGATGCAGAATTTGATGCTAATTGAAAATATATCGATCTTACGAAATCTCTGTAGCTTCATTCTAGGCGTTGGAAATGTTTTGACGAAATAACAACGAGTACTAGAAGTTCATAAAACTGTTGAATCCAACTGCCTTGGGTCTATCTCTTTCCATTTATAAAAAAAAAGGTTAAAAATTGTAACTTTTTTTTTTTTTTTTTAATTACATATTTAAGTCACAATCTATTCAACTGGAATATTCAGGCCAAGATGTCTTTTCAATCTTCTTATTTCATTGGATTCATCGAGAAGAAATATTGCCAAGGCATTTGTGTGATTAGTCATTCTGACAAGGTATTTTGACGAAATGCGTTGAATTTGACTTTCGATGGATGGAGAATCCAGGTCGTCATGAATAGTTTCGCTTAACCACGGGGCAAAAGCAATAATGCGGAGGTTTTTGCTTTGGTATTTTTAGGGTGTTTGAAAATTAGAGCCGCTGGCTGTTCCTCGCATTTGCATGCCTTAAGTTTAAATAGGGTCTTGTTTAAAATGCCATTATTTCTTAGATTAAGTTGTGGTTCTGGCCGAGTTAATCAATAGAGTTTTCCGGTTTTAAGTCAAGTAATTGTAATTAGAACTTGAAAACTCTTATGGATTTCGATTTGACAGAGAGAACTCACAGATGCCAAATTGGAAGTGAAAATTTTCGTCATGATAGAAAGTGTAAAAGAATTTCATTTTTGTGTGTGGAAGAGTCTCTAGTGCATATATTCGGATGCTGTTTACGACCCTAAAAAGACCTACAGCTAATTGATCGGACACTCTAAGCTTTTAATGGAATGGATTAAATCTCGTTTAGTTAATTTACGGTGATGAAGCAATGGCAATGACGTAAGATCAAGTAAGAGAGTTATATTCTGTCAGGGAATGGATCTCGCATATCTACATGTATGGTTTTCGCATTCCACTTTCCAAATTCTTTTATTTGATGCTCATATAGCTATAGATGTTATTAAGAATAAATTAATCACGATGTTTACTTTATTCATTTTAGAATTAACCCATTTTATGGCACATAATCTATCTCCACTTCACTTCTATAAAGTAGTTTTAAACATTCTGTCTTGTTTGCGTCCATAAATTTTTGCTAAGAAAAACAGAGTCGCGTTCAATTGAAGCTCTAGTGCGCACTTCCGCTCCGATCAATTTGGCCCATTTTCAATGCCAACCTGCGCGCAGAAACTTCCAATGCTTCTACCAAATTTGAAGTCGATATCGAGTGTCAACAACAAACACCACACAAACACACAGCCGCACAGACGGACCGACATGGGTAAATCAATTCAGAATTTCACCCTGATCAAGAATATATATACTTTGTAGGATCTCTAAAGGGATCTCCTTTTGGGGGTTGCGCATACATTATGAAAAAAAATAAAACGAGTATACCGCCCTCTTACAGGGCATATAATAAACAAAGAATAGTAAAGGTTTTTAAAAGAGATTAATTCTTAAAAGTCGTCGCCTACCTGGTATTGCCAGAAGAAATACACTCCGTTCGTTTCACAGATGAATTGATCGCCAAGTAAGTAAATTTTTTTGCAAAGAGCCCCAACGACTTTCCGATTCAGAAACTTCTTCTCTATAGCATGATTATTGAAATTGATGGCAAAAATGCAATATAGTAGTAGATGCAATTATTTGTATTAAATAAAATGTACAGGAACATGGCAACATAACAATGTGTATATGTGGGGATGAGCAAATTAACATTTTTGGTCTGTGTTTATTTTTGCTCCTTTAATTTACCATCACATACAGCGGTTGCAACAGATTCGTTCGAAATGAAATGGAATTTTTCTTTTCTCTTCCTCTAGTCCTTTGGTCATAAATTACATTGGTAAGAAAAGAAAATCGAAAATATTTTCTCACTCAACGGTTCGGTCAGCTTGGTTGCTTGTGTTTAATTGTGCGAAAATTAGTTCAAGAATTCTGTTAATTACCCGAAAAAAAAGAACAAAAAAAAAAAGAACAGTGTAATACAAATAGATAGACATAGGTACGAAGCAAACCAACAGAACTAAACCGTAAACAATACACGCATGTAAAGCAGACCAACAAAACCAAACCACGAATGAAATAAAGCGAGTCATGCTTCACTAATTTTAAACTGTCTTTCGTATTCGTCGCAGTTTGTGTTAGTGCGGAAAATAAATGAACGAATGAATGAATAATGATGCAATTTTATAAACTCGAAATATTTTTCAAAGCTTTTTCATTGCAGTGCATCGCGTTTAATAATTCAGTCATTTATTCTCTGTTTTGGTTACTGGTTTTGTCATGATTAGTGGACGTTGAAAGTGTAATATTAATGATCAACGTGAAATGTTATCATTTTTGCTTTACAAGATAATCGCATTAACGCAGATTTCTAAATACACACACACACACACACACACACATATGTGTGTATTCATATACAATAATAACCATCAATTGAAATATTAATAACACATTCTTTGGAAAAATTCCGCTCGTTAACGAGCATTATTGCATTTATGCACACTAAAGCCGATAAATAAATCGATTAGTGTAGATTTAATTTCAGCTTACGATATACTACGAGAAATGCCAATAAATGGAGCTCTTTACAACAAATGTCATTGACTTATGATGTACGATTTCATTCATCAAAGGCCAGTCGTACAATCAAAGATTGGACATTTTGTAAGGTTATGAACATGGGGATGGAAAGTCCTTTAAAGATGATATCTTTTTTAAGATTCTTGGGTTAATCAAATCTTGTGGAAAATATAGTCAATAACCAAAATTGTTATATATTGAATTCCGGGTTTAATAATTGACCAAATTACTCAAGCCTTTTTTATAGTTATACAAAAGGACTCCCAAAATTTTACGAATAAATATATAGAGCAGTGATATAAGGCCGTCGAAGCAAGAAGGAAATAAGGATAAACGTCAAGCTCTTTATGTTTACATCCCAAGTTTTCATAAAAACATACATTTGTGTTCATTATTGCTTGAGAATTCATCACGGCTACTTCGACAATTGCACAGAGAGTTTATGCATTTCCATTGAGTTTAACTGATGGTTAAATAATTTTATAATTAAAGAAAATTATCCATTTAAAGTGAAACAAAACCTTATGCTATTTCTTAAAGGCCTTTACGCGCCCAGTTAACTTTAGAATGTGGTTTACAGTATTGCAGTAACCGTAAAGTACTTATTTACGCTTATATAGCCTCAAAGCCATTAAAGCCTTCTATAACAGACTACACTATCTATCAAGGATGCAATAATAAAGTAAAACAATACAAAATGTTTTTAAACAATCTAAAGAAAAAGAAAAGAAAATTGAAGGTGAAGAGAAAAAAGAAACAAGAAGGCTTGTAGGAAAGGAAATAGCAAATACCACACACCCCCATTTTCATCCCAATGCTAAGCATTATAACTAGCTAATGTCATTATAAGACGGTGAAGATTAAATGGTTACGTTTGTAAGTGAGATAAGAGCATCTAGACTGTTGTAACTCCCTTATAAGCTTTTATAACTAACTCTCCCCTGAAAAGTAAGTGGCGAACACTATACAGACATGATTAGTGATTTTTGTGGCATAAATTAATGATTTCGGCTTGAATGATACGTGCTTCTAACGAAACTGTGCAACGTGGCAAACACCTCGTGATTCTATCAGTTAATTGAAAGGAAAGGTCAAGGTCATATAATCTCTGATACTGCATGACTGCAGAGTAAGAGTCGCGATTAGGAAGTCAGTATTCAGTGGTTTAAATGTCAAGCGCCGTAGAGTTTACTTTGATAGAAGGTATACTGAGCCCTCAGTTGATAGTGGCATAATATTTGCCGATCCTCGATCAGACCCTTGTCCACCACAATCCTATCTCTTTTTCTTTCCTCACTTTTTTCTGACCGTCAGAGTGTTACAAGAATAGGAGATATACCTTGAGTGATTGGTCATATTAAAAAAAAAAAGAAAAGAAATCTCTAAAACTGTCATTGTCAGCTGATCATACGATATCGAAAATAAAATGAAGGTCATATTGATATCTTATGCTATAGATATGCTGCGCAAATATATAATTAGAATTTAATTATCGATTATGACCTTTAAGTGTAGAACACCACACTTTCTGACCTTCGGAATTTCGGTGTCCTTGGCCTCTTTCTATCCATAAAGTGAGGTAAGGTGAAGCAAATTTGGATAACTGATTTTTAAATACCTCTGAATGCTTCATGGAAGTGTATACACAATTAAGTGTTTGGTCGATTGTAAGCATACGCGGCATTTACTTTGCGTAAAGGCTTTTTTCGTCCAAGTATTCGTACAAATTATTAGGCCCTGACAACTATCATATATAATACATAAATAGTTTGTTTAGTCATTTCACATATTGTCATCACAACCGGGCGAAAGGTAATCACGTCCTCTTTTTGCACGACTACGTTTAAATTCCCCTGTCCACCTATTTAACAATTTTGTCTGCCGCGCCAAATATTCTATAATGTTTTTCGAGTACGCCTTTATTTTCTTCTTCTTCTTCTTCTTTAAACGTCTTCTACGAACGAACAATGAATGTGTTGCTATGTCAAAATAGAAGGAATTCATTGTTATATCTTTGGTTTCTCTTCCTCAAAAAAGCGTTGCGTCGTTCAGTTATTTCTTATTACGAACGAAAAAGCGTTCTGCGAACGAAAATGTTTCAGCGTCTACCAAACAACTAGTAACTTACCGAATGCGATGAAATTATGACATATATCTATTTCAAAGTTTACTCTATCTGAGACTAAAAGAAATTTGTTCATCTTTTTCCGCAGACGTGTGAAATAAAAATTTGCAGTTGGTGTTCAACGATAACTTTTGCGTGCTTACAATTTTATTAAATGATTGATTTCCGATGATAAGAACAACACGTGGTGTTACAAGACTCACAATCATTTGTGATTATATGAAGTGATGTGAATTTACGGTACCCTACTTATGTTTGCAGTGCGGAGTGGATGAAAAAGAACTTTGCATTAAATATATATGCACAAATACTACGAAAAGTTATTTCTTTCAAATTTTCTTTCATTTCTTTTCATCAATAATTCTCCATTCAAATGAAAGAGAAGTGTATAAACAAGGAATTTATAGTACGACGTCTTAAGTGATTTGCTATTCAACCTCATTGTTTGCTTCAATTGAACCATATGGACAAAGAAATTATATTCTTTAAGCTTATTTGCAGTATATTTGTAACACATACCCGTTTACATGGTGAATTGTTCCGTTTGAAACATTTATGCATGTAATCTCTGTAATGACCCACAAGTTTATTGCAATCATAACGAAACCTACAACAATTGAAAGATGGAAATTTTCCTATGCATATGTGGCACCGCGAATGCACCATTTGGCAAGCAACGTGCTGTTCACTGAAACATTATAAAGCCTGACGGCAAGTAAAACGTATATATATACATAAATGCAATAAATTTAATTTTATTCGCATTTTAAGCGCGTGTTCACCCCACCTTTAAAATGAGCGCAATTAAAAGCTTTTTTTGCTTGCAAACATCACACCGAAAACGCTGTTATTTGCACAAAATTTGCCAACAAGCAAGCAGAAAGATGCCTTGGACATTCCGTGAATAAAGGAATCGATTTGCCCCCTCGTCTGCCAATTAAAGTCGCATCTGAGACCTTAAAGTTTTCTTCAAAAGAACAGGAACAGGTCTTCAGCCATTTTCATATCAACGTTGCAAAATTACTTTTGAAGTTTACCAGGAATCGTTGTAGCGGTGGTTGACATCAATCCGATAATTGCTTTTTTCTGTCAGATTCACCTTGTGGTTAACAGCAACAAAAAAGACTATTTTTGTTTCTTTCTTCTATTACGCCCCCAAACTTTAATTACCATATGACATTCACTTTCCAATCTTTCTCATTAACATGGCCATGGACAAGGATGAAATTCAACGAAATCATCAAAATACCTCGGTGGTAGCTTTCTAAAACCCGTGAATGAGTTTTCTTTTAAACGATATCTAAAACCCCCAAATTTGTATTAACTTTTACTCAGAGCGTCTTAACTATGCCTATAGAGTTAAAGTTAAGCACAATGCATTTACTATGCTATAACACATCTTAAAGGAAAAAAAAAACACTTATGTATGTATGTTAGAGATTTTTTTTCTAAAATGTTGCCAATAAATGTTTTTGTTTTTTCATGACCACACACAATTTGTCCACGCATGAAGTTAATCATTATTATGCTATTAACATGCATTTCTCTCTTAAAATGCTTTTGCTAGAGAGAGAAAATATAAAACAATATTGTATTTGCAATAAATTCCATACGCACCGTAAGCCAAGTTGAGATTGAACAGAATAGAGCGAATTCTGTTTTATTTTACGATTTCTTTCTGCTATGCTAGCGAATGCTTAGCTTTTCTCTCGTGTTTTCTACGATTAATTCGGGATTTTAACATTTCTGTTGAAATCGTGTATTTCGAAGGCTTTATGCAGAAAGTTTGTAAACGAGAAAACTTAGTCTGGCAAAATCTTTTATAAGTTAAAGCTGATGGACTGGTACACAAGTCATTCTGGAATGAAATAAAAATATGCAAAAAAAAAATAACGATAATAATTTTTAAAGCATACAAGAGTGATTACGAAATACAAATAATATTTTCGTAGGCTTATGGTGTAACTATTTAAGAAAAACAATAATTAAATAACGCTAATCCGTGAGCGTTTTATTAATTAATAATAATATGCTCCGAGGTAGAATTTTTAATGAATATTTGATAATCATTTCCTTTACTCTTTAATCCTTATTGGTTTGTTTGTGTAGAGAAGTGATGAAAAGAATAATCATAATGTAAATACTGCAAATGATAGTATCTCAACACAATTACGTCATGCTATTCCAAAAAGGTTCTTCAATGTCTTGTAGAATAATAATTTTCATTCGGAAAGTCGCAAAATTTTTGACTGCAGCCAGTTGCTGTAATCGCTTACAGAAGAAGTCGAGATCCGAAAGCTTTATAATAAGGAAAACTGTGATATTACTCGCCGTTAGATTCTATAAAATCAGTACACTCTATCGCCTTGCACAGAAGAAATTTCCGTCATCTTAAACAGATAGTTTACTTTCGTACGCAATGAGCATTGCGTTATTTAGCAAAAATTTAAAACTGATTTCTCATCGGCTTTCAGAAGTAATAGTCACTCTATCTGTGTAAAACATATTAAACTTCTTTTGCCGAAGTGAATTTTTTCATGATTTATTGCAAACGCATCACATCGCAGCATTGAGCGCCAATTGCTAATCTTTGCCACATCTAGTCAACAAAGCACGTTGACTTGATTTGATTTTATTCGTCTCACTCTCCCTTTCCCGCTCTCCCTCCTTCTGTATTCCCCTTACTCTCTCTTACACTCTTTCTAATAGGTGATCTCTAAAGTTACTCTAACAGCTATTTTCTTTACGTAGAACATAAGCGCTGTCCAGCGATTTTTCGTTTTCTCCTTCTTTTCCTCAGTAATCTGGTCCTTCAAATTATTATTGCAACTTCAGGTTTTTGCTCATAAGAAAATCTATTCATCACACCAGTTGCTAGATATGTTTCAAACAATAACTGTGTGGTTTAACGCTTTCAATTCTATTTTATACAAGTGTTGGACAATACATATGACGCATAGTTCACGATCTCTCTGCGTCTCAGTTCTTTATATGCGAAGTCTTTATGAATTGCTTCAGTCCGACTTTCTAGAATCTGATCAACTTTTGCAAATATTTTTCTGGAAAACAAATAATTTATTTCATTGAATTATTTTTGTAAATGTAGGCTACAAACAACCATAAACAAAATGTCAATTCAAGGCGAGATTAATTAATCTCTATGCTATGTTTTGAGGTAATTTTTGACCGCAAACTCAGCTTTGGCCTACATATTGACAGTATCTTTTTTGAAGATGTGGTATGCTACGAAAATTTTGCACACTTGGCTGTTCAAGTTAAATGCACTATTGCGCACTCTCTTCTCCATATTTACCATAGACTTTGATATCGTTTGATGAATGTTTCAATGCTTTCAAAAGAAAATTGGGCTGACTCTCAAACTCTTTACGCGTGACACGCGTCATGGTCCCGACTTTAAAAATGCACACAATTTTATTAAAAAAAAAAAAAAACGTTGCACGGCTTTGTTATTGACCTGGACTACTTAATCACATATTATATGTTGTGGTACGACACAAGCAAGCCGCAGCTTGTTTCAAATTTATGTGTTCATCGTTTTGCTTCTTTACTTTGATTTTTGAGCTGAAAGGAAAGGTAATAGAATAAAAGTATTTGAGGAAACTGTTAAGCACCTATTTAAGCATTAAATAAAAAAAAGAAAATTATTTTTAAGAAATATTGAAAAATTTAATTTAAGAGCAAGCAACGTAGCTTGTGTCGAAAGTTCAACCAGGAAAAAGTGATATTTTTCAGCTCCATGTTTGCCATGACAGGAGATTTAGAAAACACATTAATTTGTGTATGACTGGAGAGTATTATTTGCATTAAAATTGTTGTCTCCTTTTCACCAAAAAAAGGCTAATTTTTGTTAATAAATACTGCTTAAATTAACTTGTCGAAAATCCGACGCTCTTTATTAGAAAACGTTATTTTATAAACTTCGACCCAAAAGAAATTTAAGTTGTTAGGGTTATGCTGCATGCCGTTTGGCAAAATCATGTTTCAAGTCTCAAGTTTTCGATTATGCTAAATTTTTAAATAATTTTTACTCCTTATCTGCAACCCCAGGATCATAAAACTGTTCTCAAGCATGCAAACATATTTCCTTTTACGTTCTCTTCCATCGTGCCGCTTTTGCCGTACCTGTCAAAGACAGAATCGTACGTTTTGCGTTCCATGTGTTGCGACGCGAGGCAGAAATACGTTACGAAGATTTTTAATTCTATAATGGAATTTACAATTAACATGAAAAACTTTGTGACCAACTTTTCATTTTTTTACAGAAGCACTGCACCCTTTCAAATCATTCCTACCCAGCGGTCATTTTGATGAAGTTACGCTGATGTACTTAGGTTTTGGAAATGCTTTGCAGTGAACCGAAATACTTTACTACTTTAGATGTGGTGGTGTATTAAAGAAATTGGAAACTAATAAATAGAGAAAAAAGGATTAAACTTTAATTTATTTGGCATCTTTTCGCCGAACATTTGGGAAAAAAAATTTCTCTCAAATATTGAATTTGTTTTTCACCTCGACTCTAAGCATTAAAAACAAAATTTGATTGTTTAAAAAGTTTGAAAGTGTCGTTCCTCCCTAAGCTTTCCTATATATTTCCATAAAAGTTTAAACATTTTCTTCCTTTTTGGCTATGGGCAGCAACTGTATGTAGAACGTATGCATGTTTGTTGATTTGTAGAAATTTTTTATGAGTATATTAAATTTTTATGTAAACTAACGTTCACTTATGCATGTATGCAATTTATGTATATGTATGCCTATGTATGTATGTATAAAATTATTTGCAAAAACAAACTTGGACTGAAAACTTTTATAACTTACATTAAATTAATGAAATGAGCGTGAATTTAAAGGACAGCGTTTCCTAACTTCTCTTTTAAATAGTTGTTCTTAAGTTTAATATATAAAGAGAAAGGAACAGTTCAGACAGTTTCGAGATACTGCTACTTAAACAGAAAACAAAATCGAAACTTTTTCAATTAACTTCTTTTTTTTTTTCTTTTAATTAAAAACGAACACTTTTCAAGTATTCTGGAGTAGACAGGTTGAGAACACTTATAAATACTCATTATAAATTATTACACAGAAGCCTAACTATAGTTACATGGCTATTGTATTTGTAACGCAGTTAGTTTGCATTTGATAGGTTATGAAGTAAAAGCACTTTTATTATTATTATTAGATTTAAATACTAGAAAATTTTATCAAATATCAGGGGTAGAAACTGAATTAAAATCACTTTTTAGGGACAAAAATTTTGAATTTCTTAAAATTTTTTTTTATAAAGCAATAAAGGTTTGGAGTATCTTTGTTGGGTAACTCGATTAGTTAACGTTTGTTTATATAATATATTTCTTGATCGAAAGCAACTAATCAATTCCGATGCGATGATTTATAATAAGTACAACTCGACAACTTCCCAAAGTATTAAGAGGACCTTTCGCAGTGCCGAGGTTACGGTCACCGGTCACCAGGATTCATCTACAAGACCACTTATATTTTCGGGTCAATTATGTCAAATTCTTTGTCCCTGTTGCTGATTATTTTCCTTCTGAAGAATTTCAACACTCTGATGCACGATTTTATTTTATATCATATCGCTGCTAAAGTTTTATATAAAAAACTATGCTTTACCAGGGCTTTTCTCATATTGTGGTCTTAATTTTCAAAATTTTCCTTTAAGGATCGCTAAACAACAACATTTTAGCATACTTAATTTATATGAAAAATTTGAATTGATGCAACTTTTGAACTTACCTCCTATACAATCATTACCCCTATCTAAGATACGAAAATGAAACGTTCACATAGCGAAAAGGACTAATTTCTACTCCGGTCACCGGAGGATAAGGGGCATATCCATTTTGCCAAAACATCTGCAAATTCTAAATCAATTTAAGCGTGTTCGTATGTCCGTCTATGCAATGTATGTTCTAAACATTTTCCTGGCTGCAAGAATAAAACTACCAACTTCAAATTCGGCAGAAATATTTCAAGTTCTTGCAGGCAAATTGGTGTTGCGAATGGGCCAAATCGGGCGAAGGACACACTTACTGTACCACGTAAACAGAGAACACCTGTGATTTTCAAAAGGAATAAAAAATTATCTTTTTGCTCATTACTCATAAACTGTAACAGATAAATTTACACAACTTCGAACGCGTATTGTACGGGCTATGCTGTAGGACCTGTAGAAAAATGCCAAAAATTGGCGACGCCTACTCAACATCATAATGCGCAAAAATTTTATTTTTTTCACGATCAAATATAATTTTCTTACTTGATAATATTGGCAATTGATCCATAACACCAATGCGATATAAAAATTAACTGTATCCAATTTGTCCCGAGCAGTTAGTATTCTTTGAAACCAAACCTACATAAGAGCTCTTATGAAAAATAAGCCTTTATATCGCGTAAAACTCTACATTTTAAAATGTTATGATGAAAATTGATCTCTTGTAACAAATTCTTATAAAGATGAATATATTTGAACTAAATGGTTGTATTGTTTGAAACCAAATCCATATCAGAGTTCCCATAAAAAATAAGCCTTCGTGTGGGAAGGAGAGCTGATTTTTATTATTTCGTGTTGAGAATAGTCTCACGGTTAGCAATTTGAGTTAAAAAACAATCCTACATTTTTAGGTTAGATTAGTTTTATCTAATATACCCCATCATATACAATGGGCTTGACGAAAAGCAAATCTTTATAGGTAAAGAATGGCAAAATCTTTAACAAGAAAATTAAATTTGGGTCCCTTTAGTTTGGAAAATTCACACTTTCTAATACAAAGGCTTTTATGAAAAGTATGCCTTTACATAAAAATAAATTTTTGGTATACGGTTAGAAAGAGAAAGAAGAATTTTATAAATGGAAATGGTGTAGTTATTGGCCGATTACAATGTTTTTTGTTTACTCGGCAATAGTATACAATACTTACTTGGATTATAGTGCACGATAACAAACGATATAGTGATGACATTAGATAACAAAATGAACGGTTAAAGTTGAACGTTAATTAACTTAATCAGAGTGCAAGCACATGTCATCATATCAAATATGAAAAAGGAGATCAGGTCTCATATAACTGACGAGGTAGAATATGTAGGTGTTCTTGAGAAGAATTAGTTCGGTCACAGAAAGGGCATCTCGAGCAAAATCGCTTATTTATAATCTCTTGTATAAAAACGATATTTAATTTATTGCAATAGATGACTTCTCTGCCTACCTACATCCAAAAACTAATCTTCATATAGGAAATTGTGCAAAATAATAAAATTGAAAATATCGGCACAAATCAAATTTTTATTATATGTATGTGTTTAAATAAACACAAGGCGAACAAGGCGAGAATTTTTAAAGAATTTGAATTTAATCTCCTGCATGAAATCTGCCAATTGCTTAACATGATTTCTGCATGTTCACAAACATACGAACATTTATATTTGTATGAAATCACTCGAGAAGAAAAAAAATATATACTTCGCTTAATCTTTAGTCTATGCGCTACAAACCTTATTAAAATTTAATATAATCTCCGAGTTTAGAACAGAAAAAAAAAAAAACAGTTAAGCAAAAAAAAGAGGATCGAAAATTTAAGTAATAAATAAAAGACAGCTTAGCGGGAATATGCATAAACGACATTAACTAGTGAAAGATTTTGAACATTTTTAATGCCAGTGCGTGTTGACAAGGCAAAGAAAGTTGATTGAAACTTATTGCATGAACATTTGAGTGAGCATTACAAATGTGTGTATGTCAGGTGCACTGTTATAATTCATTCTAAGACATTTTCGAGAATATAGTTTTGAATACCGTGTGAAACTAAACAATAAAAAATTGAATAAGAATGTTTAAGAAAATAACATACACACAACTAGCAATGGGAGAACCAACAAACATAGAAGAACGAGAAACTTTCTCAATAACAACGTACGAATAAGTGCAGACACATCTAAGTATACTTTCTAGAGCTTCTACTTACACGCGCATGTTAGCAAGAATGCCGCAAACAAACAATAGTGCTAAACCTTATAAGGCTTTCAAAACCAACGCCGGAAGATATAAAAAAAAAAACAAAGGTTGAAGGAAACGCCGGGTAAGAAAGAGACATGAAAGAAAAAGGCAGTAGGACACGCAATTATATATAGTAGAATATAATTTTGTTGTAAAATAAGTGGTGAGTGAGGTCGCCTTTCAAGATATTTTAGCAGCTGGTTAAAACAACACAAAGTTAAAGTATTTAGAAATATTTCCAAGCATCTATCTAATGAGAATTTCGCCCTATTCAGGCTTTTGACTCATATTAATTGTCTGAAGATTTTCTAAAACGTTTCGCTGTAAATTCAACACTAATCGATATCCTTGCAGATTAGCTAGAAAGCCAACAATCAAAAAACAACGCCACGTCGACAAAAAAAAAAAAATCGCTCCACAAACAGAAATATTCACGTCAGCTCTCACGTTTTACTGGCAGTATTGGAGGTTGGCGGCAAAATATTGCTACACCTTATCTCAATTGTTGGCTAAGGACCGAAGGACAATATGATTCTGTGAAATCATACAAATTCTAATTTAGTAGGAGGAAGTATTTTCATATCCAACGTCCAACAGGCGCTGGTTAAATGCCGCCAGCATTACGGGTTATGCTGACAATCATAACAATTCCAATAGGCGGCACAATATGGATTAATATGCCACTTGTACAGTTAGGGCGACTCATTTTAAATGTAAGACGACATACATAGAGTTTATGATACGAATAACATCTAATAGTAATTCCATGAGGGCGATTGCCCGTTAACATGGAAGAAAACAGGAGTGGCGCTATGGTGTACGAATCTGCAAAAAGACCTTCCATTTATATGAGAAAAAAAAGAAACCAGCATTCAAAGTAAGACTAGAATTACATATTACGAGCTAACACTTGTATAAACCCGGTATCACAAATAAGTAACTAAAAGTCGACAAGTTTTTTGTGAGTTGTTGAGTTAGTTCATCGATATCAGCACCGACCTTTAAGTTCACTTTGAGATATTAAAGAACGCTATAAATATCAATATATAAAACTTTTTTTTAAAGAGTTTTTCCGAGTTTTAAGCGATTATAAATAAATTTTGCGGGAGAATCCCAACTAATTACGGACTTTGCCTACAAACTTCTGTATCTTTGCACTATTTTGAAATAAAATGAATAGAGATAAAGCGAGAGGCGAGTAAGGAAGCTGGCTCGGAAATGGAATGCCTTGTAAGACGTTAAACTCCCACTCGTTTATGTTGAAAGCAATATACGTAGGCCAAACACTTCTTGATCTGGCGATATCATCGCTGAGAGAAGTGCATAGGTTTACAAGGAGGTTGATTAGATTACACAAATAAATTGAAAGCAAAAGCTCCTAGTTTAGTAAATCGGAAATTTTTCAACCAATCTTCGTAGTAAATATAATAAAATAAAAGCTTAAAGTATTTCCACAAATACGAGCTCTTTGTATGAATTCCTACGAAATTCCATTTTAGTATATTTATCGCGTAGAGTAGATTTCTTAGAAATATTCGGTTTAAAATTTTCGCCTTTTATTTTCAAATTGCAAAAATAAATTGCAGGGTAGTAAAGACATTAAATCTTAAAGATATCCTTGTATTTATGTTTGTGTCATTGCGATTTTATTCCTGGTTGCCGGGAAAACGAACGTAATGCAATGCGTGGGTGGCTAATGCCTGCTCATATATGTCTGTAATCGGCTTCTGTTTGTGTGCGAAAATTTTTTATTGTTTCAAGTTTCTATCCTTTTACTGTAACTTTGATCCTTTTGTTCACGAGTTCGAAATATATCTGTGAATGCGTGCAAGCATAAGTTTGCCGTCATATTGTACATGAGTTTAAAGGTTAGATGGAAAAAAACACACACTCTCCAGTCGCACTAAGAGAAGCGAGCAATGAAAAAGAAGAAAATAAAAATATGTTATAACATTATTGTAATTAGAAGCACGTATTAAACGATAAGTAAATGGTAAAATAATTTAAAAAAATTAAAATATCATCTCTCTTTAGTTTTTTCGTTGAGTTTGTATTTTACTATTGTACCAATCAATCGTTTTTGTTCCTCATACTTGCATTAACGGGTTGGGTTGATAAGAATAATATTTCTCTGAGTATGTAATAAAAAGTATAAATTCGTTCACCTCAAGAGGCTTAAGAAATTTAAAAAGTTTTGTACCATGTAGTGTAATAGGGTTACCATTTCCATCAGCCATTTATTACAATGGGAGTAAAGAAACTTGGTCCTTCAAGTCAAATTGCTTCGTAGTTCGTTCAACTATCTGTATCAAGCACTTGCTTCCGCTAGTTCCACAAATCTTTACTCTATTCGGCTTTGAATCTTTACTTTGTAGTAGTAGACAAAGTAGACCGACTTGAACTGTTTCCAATAGCTTTCGTCCTTACTACCGAGTTTCATCAAAATATCTCGAAACTTACAAGCAGTAGCTCGAGCACAAAAATACATGGGCAATCATCAGACCGACAGACGGACCGATACGCTGGTAATAATATTCACCGTCGATTGGTGTAATAAACGTTGGGTCTACCTTAAGCCTTTAAGAGTATTACTTACGTTCGCACGAACTTAATGTCTCGTGTACCACCGGTGGTGTGTGCTATAAAAGTAAATCTTTAAAACAAAATATCGGCTACAATCAGCCCGAAATTCTAAAACAATTTAAGCATGTCTGTCTTCCCGTCCGTTTATCTGGCTGTGCAATGTCTATAGTAAGCACTCTCCTGGCCACATATAGGGGATAGAAATTTGCAAGCTCTTGTACGCCGGTTCGTATTGAAAATGGGTCAAATTGGTCAGGCTTGGAACACTACGCGGAATGGAAACAGTTTTTTTTTCCCATTACTCACAAGTTCCATCAATAAATGTTTATATATTTTATTCTAACGCAAAGGTGAGGGAGTATAAAAGATTCAGTCATAGCCGAATTTAATTTTCTTATGAATAATGAGTTAAAAACCCGAAAAGCCGAGGTGTTCTTAGTTTACGTGGTACTGCAGACGATATTTCCTCATTTCACTACCGATAGCTTCATTTTTGCGGCCAGAAAAATGTTTAAAACAGACATTTCCGGGCGGATGGACATGTTTCATTCGATTCAGAATTTGATGCTAATCAAAAGCATATACACTTTTGCGGCTTCTCCTCTAGGCGTAGCAAACGTTTTCACAAAATGAATATAATTCCATCTCTCGATGGTAAGCAACAACAACTAAAACGGAAGAAAGTCGTAAGTACCTGGTAGTAGTTGAAATGACTGCAACTCATCCACTGATAAAGCAAGTTGCATTATTTTCGATTAACAATTGTATGTAGTGATGTTCTAAAGAGTAAACAGAAATGTTTTCAAAGTTCGTAAATTTTATGTACGCAATACATTCTTTTAATCAAACAAAAAACTATAAAATTTTTTATTTACAAAAAAACCTAAAAAAATTCCAAAATATACGCAAGTGAACAAATATTAATTGTTTTCTCGCAAAGTCTTAATTAAGATATCGGTTGATTGTGAATGCTTTCAAAATATTCAATATTTTATTCAAATCAGTTCGGTCACATCCAAATGAATGCAATGCACTCATCATCCTTCCGCGATGAGCATACAAAGTATTGTACACTATCTGCGAATGGACATCTTTTAAGCGGAGTTGTGTATGGTCGTTTGTTTCGAAATATATATATATATATATATAAAGACATCGAATCATTTCCAAGGCCTTCTGCTGCGACAATGTCGTGATAATAACTGTTATTTTTTCCTTTTATTTTTTTATTATTTAATTTCAATGTCCACTTCAATCATACATTAAGAAAAGTAAAATTTCTAAGTTGTCTGCAAAAATAATGTCTGTCTATTCGCAAATATCCTTGAGCGATATGAAACCATTTGTTTTTTCGAAGAAAGAAAACTTTTGCCGTGAGAATGAATGAAAGAAAACTTACTCTTGCGTTATATAAAATATTTTTCTTAATTCCTCTTTCACCTGTCTATGGAAAGGACTGCGTTGTTTATTGCAAAGCCGAGCCATTGATATATATTTTCTATCCTAAAACAAACCAAATTCACTCAGACGTACTCTTCGCCCCGTAATATCTAACAAATTTTTTATTATATATTTCAATAACAATTCTATTTACATAGAATTTATTACATTTTGAGTAAAGGAACTTTTCTCCATAGACACAATTGTTTTGCTGTTTGCTTCAACTAAATCTTAACCGAGCGGTTGCTTTTACTATTTTTGCTTTGTTCATGCTTCGTTGGGCTTTGAGTTTCTTTTCTTTCTTATTATTTTCTGTTTTTGTTATCTACTTTGTTTATCTTGATATCATGAACGTATGCGATGTGAATGAATGTGTTGCAAAGTATGTTAAAAACACGCATCCGATTCTTTATATTACCTTTTCATCATTTTAATAAAGTGAGTTAAAAAAAATTTTTGTTTACTCACTTTTGATTTTACAATTTAGTATTAAGGCCATATGTTCTGAGAACTTTTTTATAAAAATAAATTTTCAAAACATTTAATTGCACTTTAATTCATTACATAAAATAGTCATAGAGGATTCGTTGAATAATTTAAGAGTTTAATCCAAAAAAAACTTGTTAAAAAACAATAAAAAAATATTGTGATTTTATTGAATTGATTAGGAATGTTTAGGCACCAAAAAAAAACATGAATATCGGAATGGAATGGAAACTGGCAAGTGGGTTAAATCCTCAAGTCACAAAGCAAAATGTTGTTTCTTAACGAACAACAGAAGTAATAGACCGACCATATCCATCTGCTTTGGTGGTGTCAGTGAAGAAAAATCAGCAATTTTGGTATTCTGGTCGTGAAAGTACAAAATGATGTTCGTGGGAGCGAATATGTTTTCGATGTAAGATTAGAATATCTTACGTACCATTGGGCTACCGCCTGTACGTGTAGGCTGGACGCTCTTTACTGCGTGCGTCGGAGATCTTACACGCTCATGCGCGACAAATGTGTGTCCAAAACACTCGCTTCTCTTAGGGTAAGAGCAAGAGTAAGGTGAATTGTTGTGTGCTTAGGTGCAGAACAAAGCCAAAGATAAGAACAATTAGTTCATCAAACAACTTTCTTAAGAGGACTGCGCAAATTTGTCAGCGTTCCAGCCCTCTCATCTTAGAGGAGCCTGCATTTCGCACGATAGCCGAAAGCCGCCTGTCTTGTCATTCTTCAACACAACTGTCCGCCCGTGGGATAACTAATTAGCGTTTGTTTTTGGCGCCAGTCCAGATGCCTCCACTTTCATAGCGAATGTGCACAACTACTTCTTTCGAAAGAAGAATCTTTCTCCACTATCACCATACCCCTACGTGTATGAGACATTCCGCGATTGGCCGATCAAAAGGAAAAAATGTAATTATAAAATATGAGTGATGACCAAGAGATATATGAAAAAAATTAAATTTTTTCTCAATTTCTAACATTACCTGTCATTCCACCTTTTTTGGTCCTAGAAATTATTTCTTTTGTGTAAGCAAATTGTAATAATAATATAATAATAGCTAGTGGTACATAATGTATTGGTGATAATCTAATAGTGCAATGTACGACTGTCAGCCGGGTCCGCAACTTGGTTCGATGCCTGATGTTATTGACTATACTTCAATCGCGCGTTACCTAAGCTAACATCCTTCAGATCAATGTCCGATAAAGATCCAGCAAGTGTCCTCTTTTCAAGCCATAAGGATGTCTTTAAGAAAAACGTTTCATTAGAAAATAGTTTAGGAAGATCCTTCCACCTCTCATCCTTCAGTAAATATTATTGAAGGTAACATTTTGATATGAATTGCAACTATGGCTTCTGTGTTTATTATGTCTATTATGTGTCTATTAGGAAAGGCATAAGATGTTCTCGAAAATATTGACTTTCTAATACATAAAAATATTCTTTGGAAAAATAAATCAGTTACAAACCGTTTCAATCATATTAAGAACTTCTAGGTAGGATTTGAGATGCTTCGCTTAAAAACTCAGATGCAATCAAAGTAAGATTAGCTGAATTTGGGAAGAAAGCGATTAAAATTTAAAAGGCTAGCCTTTCAAATCATCTTTAAAGTAACGATTGCATCCATAAATTCACAATTTTGCACATAAGAAATTCAAGCTCCCACGAGGTCTTTTATACCCGCGTATTTAGAGGCCCATTGAAAATGATGAAAGGCACAATAAAAAGATAACACTTTCAGGATAACATTTCTCCTTAAGAAAACGTCAACACCAATTTCATGTTAATCGTAGACGTCCCCCTGAATCGATTTATCTAATTCCTCGTTGTTAAGACAGCAGTCATGACTGGCAGCTAAATCGTTGCATAAATTGATTCTGTGATTTGTACTAATCACGAATAGATATTCTTTTTATTGAAGTCTACATTCCCGCCCTTATTTTTCGCAAACATTAAGTAAATGTAATGATTTTTTGTAATTGCTCTTGAAAATTGCTCTAGAAAATACGTACGTTATATAGAAATGCCTTCAGTGTGAATATACGAGTGTGTCAATGAAGCGACATCGAGTCTCATAATACTTTTGCATGCACGAAAAATCGTTGCATTCTTCTTGTTTTTTACCATGAACTTGTTTAGGACTTGTTTAGCGTCCGCCTGTGCTTATGTGTAAATATGTGCGTGTTGTGCGGTGCATGAAAACATGTATAACCGTTTTGTAAGTAATACTTACACGCTTGCTATTGCGTCCTTTGAGGCAAACATTTTTCGATAAGACGTGTGCGGAATTTCAAAATAAATTCCAAGCAGAAACCAATTCAAGGGGCAAAGTGTTGGACCTTACACACAAGGACAATTGCAGTAAATTTATGTATACAGAAACATCGTTGTTGCATTGAAATTTGCTATTGCTTGTAATTTAATCAGAACCAAAAGCTACGAAAGAAAAGTTAAAAGAGGAGAGAAGAAGACAAAAAAAAGGTAAGAAAGCCAACAAGTTGAAACAGTAAAGAAATGAAAGCGAATTGTTTTTGTAATAGAAAAAGAGAAAGAAAGGGAAGACGGAAGTAATTGTGTGTTGTCTATGTTACCATTCTTTACATACTTGACAGTTTCGGTTCCTGACAAAAAGAATATTCGCATACAAGACATGACAAAATTTTCAACCGTTTTAATAATAGATATACATAAAAAATATCGAATATTTCGGACTATGAGTCTCTCCGTCTGTCCGCAATTTTCTGGTGAAATTTATTACAGTGACGTGTTATCGCTTAACGTCAAACGCTCTTGCAAATGCTTCGGATGGGACTACTTTTTCGACCATTTCCCATAATAACTGCCTTAAACGAAGTGGTCAAGGGTATCTATGGTGGGCCGTGACCTATTATAATATTTGTACTTGTTTAAATATGGTATTTTCTTTATAGTGCACGTCAAATCTTAGAGAATAGCTGGTCAGTGATGTTTCTGCCGCATTTAAATAAAGATTGTGATAAAAGCGGCTCGAAAGCACTTACGTTAATCATTAAATAAGTTCACATTTCATTCGCAGGCACATGATATATGTCATCTTCATTCATCTAGTGTCATGGTTTGTGAAAAAAAAAACTTAAAAAAAATCTTCCTTATTGATGTCAAGACGGCAACTTTGGTAAGATTTTTTGATCGAAAGTAGGTAACAATGAAATAAGTTTTCAACAGTGTATAAAGGAGAAATCATATTTCTTAGATGTACAATATATAATGATAGCGGAACTTTTTAATGACGGGAGTTTTGGCTTGAAAGACGTATTATAGAAAATACCAGTGATCGAAACAGATATTTTTTGGCCGATATAGGCATGGATACTCAGACAATGGAGCACTTGGCTCCTTCTTCTCATTTTGCCAGATATGTATACAACGTGCCTACGCATTCCCTTTACTTTTGTGGATTTCAATTTGTATAGTGAAACTTATGTAGCATTCGACGAAAATCCTACTATTGTTGTTGTAAATCAAATGAATCGAAACGTACGATAATTGATCAATCTAGTAGTAGTTATAGTAGAAAAAGAAATTTGGGTATTCCGTATATTCGACTAGATCAGTGCTTCTCTCTAATAAATATGAACCTGTCATAATATTAATATTTGCAACAAGCACATCAAGCATGCTGCAAGTGACATTTCGCATTCAATTATTGCCCGTGGCCATAGGGCCTGAGTGATACGATAACACTTTGCATGATCATACTCTTCGTGTACACCTGTAAACATATAAACACAGAAAAAGGTTAATATCTTGGAGGCAAGTCCGGCATTCACTTTTAAAAATTTAATTTTGTAAATATATATGAATTTTTTTACAAAATAACCATAAAACGGTATTATGAATATATGTGGGTATCATGTCATGTGCTGCAATGTAATATCAACTGAGTTTCCGCTTTAACTTTATAAAGTCATCTTTTTCGATTTTTCTCTTTTTTTTTTTCTTTTTTTTTTGATAATAAATAAACACACATTCAAATAGTTTTGGTTGCGATGATATAGCTTCTATAAAAATTGTCCTCAACGCAATATTTCGTACATCGTTCCTGCCGGATATGTGCACAAATAAAATGAAAGAGTGATGCGGTAATAAAAAACTTTTCAATTTTTTTTTTCTTTTTTTTTCTCAAAGCCTCAGTGACATTTTTTATTGCCTCCGTACGAAAATTTCGAGTTATGTCGCTTACAGTTTTTCTTTTTTCGAGCGGGCATAGACTAAATATGTTCAAAGTGTCATCCTTTAATTGAAGGCTGAAATTTGCGAGACATACAAATTTGAATTATTGTTTATTCACGGAAATTGCAAAAATGCTTCTGATGTGCTGCTGTTATTATTTTCAAAAAGTAAAAACTTTTCGCAAATCTGCTAAACGATGCCCGTCAGGCATGGAAAGAATATTGCAAATATTTGTAGATTTCCAGCGAAAAGTATTTCCATAGCTTTATTTCAGGTAGGTTTATCGCTTTGTCGACCATTATAAAGATTGTGGTGAACCAACCTAAATATGTCACATCACCCGGTAAGTCTCTGGTCTGATTCAAATATGGCAATACTGTTGAAAATGGTAGATAATATTTGGACGGTACGAATCTTCAAATGATACATGACCTGCCGATCACTAGTTTCCAAGTTGCAGTCGTGGCAATACTCTTGAAAATGGTAGATAATATCTGGACGGTACGAACCTTCAAACGATACATGACCTGCCGATCACTAGTTTCCAAGTTGCAGTCGTTTATTTGTAGAATTATATCAAACTGTAGAGAAGTATGACTTCAAATATCATACGTAAATGATTCATGCCGTACATTCATACGTTCATACATCGCATTTTATATCGTACAAGAAAATTTCATTGCAATCTACTTTTGTGTTCCATAAAGAGCAAAATCTCCGTTGTCTTGGTTACGTTCTTCGGTCCTTTCACTTACCATAACATATTCAAGTCTTTCCTTCTTTTAATACAAGCTAATAAAGTGATGATAGTAGCAGTAGCAGATATTAACAAATTTATATCCAACTTCGCCGTACACTGATTCTATCTTTAATTGGCAACTAATTGTGCTCTTATTGATATAGGATCATAGCAAAAACTTTGAATCTTTTACGCTTTGTATACACAAAAAACACTGTAAACGGTTGATGCGATTAGCCATTGACTGAAAGCATTACTAGCCTTCGTTCTTTGCTCCTTTGCCTCTGACCACAGATTTTACTTTTTATTTACTTATCTCCTTAGCTGATTGTTTGACCATCTTTCTATCGTAATGTCGGCGTATATTGTTTCCCCTTTCCCTTCATTTTCCACCTTTATGTTATCAAATTGTTCGAATATTGATTTGCTCTTCTTCTTTCTTTCTTCTCCTTACAGTATTCGATAATAGAAGATGATACGTCTGATGCAAATATTATGATGAAAGTACTTTCTACTACACCCTCCCGCGTTCGCTTAAGACAATTAACAATTTCATTTTATTGAGAAGTGAAGAATTTTCACTTTACAGAAGTGTGCCAAGGAAAACTAAGACAAAGTGAACATTTTGTTGCAAAAGGTAAGTGTTTCGAAGAATTGTCTTTAATGTACGTAGTAAAGTGTTGGCGATCCAAAAATAAAAAAAAAATAAAAATTAAAACAGTTTGACAGTTGTCCACTTAGCGTTAGTAAAAATGAAACATTACACGAGAGAGCAATGCGTTTTCATTGTTGAGTAATATTACAAATGTAATGCCAGTTTGGCGACCATATCTCGCAAACTTCGTACAAAATGAGTTCGTTAATCGTCATAGTTGCCACTTTTGAGTTTCAGAGAATCCATGATTGTCGAAAAACAAATGCATCCACAAAATTTCATTAGTGCATGAGACATTCCGTGATCGTGTACCCTGTCCGAGGAAATTTCAATAAAAGAGTGCGCATGTGCCAGCAAAGCTACATAGATCATTTGCCCGACATGCTATCCCACACATAGCCCTATCCTATGTACATTATGATTTGATCAAAAAATTACAATTAAAGAAAAAAAAAATCTGCTTACTATTTAATCCGAATCTTTGCTAAATTTTTGGGACACCCGAACAGTCTTTAATGGAATATACTTATTAACACTTAATTAGTCCGTGCAAAATTTATATTCTATTCCCATCAGATTTCATAGAGGTTGCGATTTTATAAATACCAATAAAGACAGATAGATAAAAACGATCACGACTTTCTCGTTATAAATGGCATAAATTTATTTACTATTCTGTCTGTTCTCATCTATTACAGTTTATGTGCTTGCTACTCAAGCATCTTTAGGAGATAAAAAATCGAAATGCATCGAACAAGCGCACGTTTCTATCGATGCTTAAAACATAATTAAAGTGCTTATATATTAGATCTTCGATCAGTGCATTGTTAAAATGCCGATATCAATTTCTGCTGCTAGTTACTATGAACCACTCTATGTATCTACTTGGCAAAATAAATACAAAAAATCGCCTGCTGGAAAGATGCATATTACTTAATAATTAAACCATCAGAGACAAGCACAACAAAGATAAGATTTGTCTGCCTGAGATTGTCCTCATTTATATATTTATTCCTTTTTTCTATTTACTTAGCGCAAAGTGGATGAACAAACTGAAGCATAGAAGAAATTTCCGTAATAAATTATAGAAACAATGAAAATTCAACTTTGCCGGCAAAGCCATCTCTAAAGAATATATAATTGCTTATCGTTGTTTCTTCTCTCTCTCTCTCTCACCGTTGTTCTTTCTCTCTCTCTCTCTCTCTCTCTTTCTCTCTCTCTTTCTCTCTCTCTCTCTCTCTCTAGCTCACCGACTTTCAGCCGTCTCTCTAATTTCTTACCTTTTGTTACTTATTTAATTTTCTACGTCTGCTACGGCTAGATACATGAAAAATGAAGTCCTTGTAGTAATTTATACGAGCATACATAAAATTATTGTAGCTTGGGATGAAGTGGGAAAAAAAAATTGGAAAAAATTATAGAAGCAGCTAAATGACAGTAACAATAGCCAACCAGTAGAATAACTTGAACTGCTTAGAGGCATAAGCTACTACCATACGACTGCAGCAGCCAGAATCGCAGACTTGCAGAACTTTACAACACGATTGACTGGCTGCACAAGGCAGCAACTGAAATGACTTCGAAGATAGAGAGGAAGACAATTCCAACAATTTCAAATGAAACAAATGATAAAATTATATTCGGCTCGAAGCGAATCTTTTATATCCACCATCCACTTTACCTTAAAAAAGACTAAAAAATGAAAGAAGCAAAATATTGGGTAGTCGCGGATGATTCTTTTCCAATTTTCGTAGAAAATAATCGGATAGTTTTCACATGCATCGATTAGAGTCTATAAGCAGTAAGTAGCAAGAAAAAGATTCAAAAAGCAGAATTATTCTTGCTTCGTTCTTTGGCCTAATTGGCCCTTTGTTTAGGTTTAGTTTTGCCAAACTTGAATCCGATATCAAAATTTTTGCAGCCGGGGGAATATTTACTGCAGATATTAAGCAGATAGGTAGGCGGACATGGATGAACAGACTTATTTAGACGGATTCCGAATTTGATGCTGGCCAAAAATGGCCATACTTTATGAGGTCTTTTAAAGTTTCCTTCTGACCGATGTATTCGTTTTCACAAAATTATGAAATACTCTACAGTATTAGAGGGACGTGAATGATTTTTTCCTTTTCGAAAAAGTACTGGGAGTTGATTTACAAAATAAACGTCTAAGTTTTTATGCTTTTATCCACTATAGTGTATAAGCACCTAATACTTTTTTTTTCTTCTGAAAATCGGAAATGACCTTTAAGCTATACTTGTGCCCTTGGTAGGCTTTGCGCCTTCTTCAATACCATGCTGCCTGCTGAAATTTCAATTGTTTTCGCTAAATTTGAAGTTGTTATCTTCATTTCTGAAAATACACATTACGAACAAATCGAATGCAAAATTTGATGATTATCCAGAATGAGGCCTCTGGGAATTTCTTGTGGATGTTGCAAAGGTTTTGACAAAATGAATGCGACCTCGTCCATAGGTTATGTGTAGAACAAAAATAGAATTTTTCACATGGCCACACCTTAACTGTGTATTATGTTTACCACTGCAAATTTTAACTGCCGTAAGGCAACAATGGATGTTTTCCACTGACAACAACCACACGTACAAGTTACAATTACTGCCTGTAACTGTAATTTTCAAAATTTTCAAATTAGTATTGTGCCGTCTGCTAGTATGCTGTCAGTCAGTCAGTTAAAACAAATAAGGTCGGTCCATGCGTCCAACAGATCGTCTATTACTAAGGAAAGCTAATTTTATTCTTTTAAATAATTCAGAAATTTCCTCAAATTCATATGCACACACACCATAAGCCACAATACTCGAGAACTTACGTTGGGTGAATAGCTGTTTTTTGCCATTTTATTCGAGACTTGTTAGCTATAATTATTCTCTGCTTACGCTCATTCAAAATTTTTGTAATATAAGAGCTTGAGTCTTTTCATTTTTTATTCATTTTCTTTGACAGTTTGCGGTCATAACAAGCCAAAGCCGCCAACTCAAGAACAGTGTATTGCGAAAAAAGCTTCTAAAATGTAAAATAAAAGCATAGAGTGGTGTTAGACACAACTCATATTAAATTTGTATATGAATGCAAAGCTGCCTAAAACGTTGTGGTAAGAAAAATGTTGCACTTTTACTAACTCGTTAACGCTAATGGCGGTTATTTGGACATATTTTTAAACATACTTCTTATTAAAGCAATTACTTAAGAAAAAAAGGGGATCGAAAAAGTCGAGCGTTTTATTAACCTTTTCGCTGAGTTGTTTGACTCCAACGATGTAATGGGATATTTTACAAATAGTTTTGTTTTTTTTCTTTATGATGAACTAATAGTGGGACGGGGGCGATTTCACTAAATTCATGAAATGATCTCATTTGAAATCACTGGCGTTTGTATTGCCATCAAAAACACATGGCTGTTCAATTTCGACCCATTAACATATGAGCCGTTTTCTTTGAAAATGGTGTAAGATCATTTTTAATAAAAAGTTAGTTAATTGCAACAATGAATGCAATATGTTGTGATACTTTCATCTATAAAGATTTTTTTTTTTTTCAAATACAAACTCTTCAATATATCCATGTAATACAAAATAGACTTACATTGCTTTTAAAGAAAACCGCTTACAGAAGCAGTGAAAAAGGAAAAAAATTATAAAAAAAGGGAAAATAATTATTGATAATTTAAGGAACAAGCACTTTCTGCTTTTGCCCGCCTATAAAATTTTACATAAATTTTATACGTTTCATATAATCAGCCATGCTTTCTTTTCCCTCCATTGCTAGGAGCGTCTTAATTTTTGATCTTTTTTTTTTTTTTTGAATGGGTGAATAAAAAGGCGAAAGTAAGTAAAGCTACATTATCGACTATGAGTTTGGTACAAAAACTCAGGCATTTCCAAATAATTTCACTCAACCTGAGAATTTTTGCTGACTTTACTTCATAACTATGCTCTAGATGGCCTACGACAGTGCAGTATATCTTAAGTTTGTGTTGGTCTATGTAATACCAAAAGAAATTTGAGATAGCTCCCCCTCCTGTAGTCGTTCATACGAAAGAGGGCTTTATATGTCAACACTGTTTAATTTTGACGAAAATTGCTCTACAAAAGCAATTCGGCATCAAAATTACATCAACGTACTTCGGATCACTTTTTCTTGTGGATACAATCTCATTAAGGCACTTTTACGAAAATCAATATCTTATATGGGAAAAGAAGTCAATTTTTAATATTTTATGATGAATTTTGGTCCATAACAGTTTGACACGAAAATTAACTCCACTCAATTTGGACCTCGGAAGTGTATAGTTTTGACCCATTTTCTAAGGTTTCTCATAAAAAGTAAACCTTTGCATATACATGCAACCTTTTTATTAAGAACGCAGTATATTTTTCATTGATATTTTATGACCAATATAGATGAACAATTTTATCAACTCAAGTGACACAAATTATTTAACAGTCGACCGTGACCGATATATAATGAAATAGTGATTTTTTATTTGATTTTAGTTGAAATCGCTGAAATCAACTTTCATGTGGAAGTTCAATAAACCATTGATAGTATGGAGTCGCCGAGTAGGCAAAAGATGTCGATTAACAATTCAATTGTCGTGGGTTCAAATCTCAAATGCAATAGACTTTCCCATAAAGCCGATACCCTTAGATGCAAGCTAATGCTTTGACAGTTCTTTTAGTCTTAGAATTTATTCCTGTGGCTACATGATTATAATAATAATACAAAGCCAAAGAAATTTAAGTGTATGTATGTAGGCGTCTTTCGTAGAAAACAGTCGATTTTGTACCATATCTTATAGGAAACGTGTTTGACGAGTGTCATGACTAATGTAATTAGATTCAACGATAAAGTACAAAGAATTATGAACAAAAGTAAACGTTCTTTAGACTTGAGACCGTTCTTTGACTTCTGTATTTCTATTCTCGATCTCAGTATAGGACATGTTAATTTAATTTCAATTCCTGAAAGAGTGCAAGAGGGCTTAAAATTTGATCTGCTTCTCAGGTCGCTAATCAGTAAAATGCATTTTACTTTTTTTGATTAATTCTTATGTTATTTGTTAAATGTTAAAGACAAGATAGTTGGACATATGCAAGAGGATTAAAGGCATGTTTGGTATAAAATAAAATATTTGAACGTATGCAAGAAGATTAAAGATATGTTCGTCTCATGTTTATTTGTATTTGCTTTGTGTACTATTTCCCCTCAACACTCAAGTTGCTGACTAATATTATTTCAGAGTGACTGCGTGTCTGAAAGTTTCAAATTACAATTGCAAACAATGCTGTCTGCTGTCTACACGTCTGAGCTTGCTATTGTATGCAGTTGCAGTTACTGGTGTTACTGCGGTTTTCCTTTTCTCTTTGGAAATTTAATGTACTTTACCCTGACGTTGAAAATTGTGCACGTCTTTCTGTTCCTTTTTCTTATACCCATTACTGACGAGTAAAGGTTTCATCATTTTGCCATTTCTCTTGCAATATTCAAATGAACTTGTTTTACATACTAACATGTATTATGTTCAGAATTAACTGGAATTTCTTAGAAACACTAGTCGTCAATTCAAATTAATCATATTGTTCTTCCTTCATTTTTGAATTCGTGAAAGTCAAAGACTTGAAACATAAAACCAGGGCATATCCCCTCTTAGTAAAGAAAAACTAAACATACCATTATATATCCCTATAGAACAATATCAAATGTGAATGAAAGGAAAAGTGTACAATTTTTAAATATATTTGGGTCAACAATTCAATTTTCTTAAAAATGTCAAGTAGTGTAGTATGCAGGATATCACGGAAAGGCTTTGTTAGTTTTCGTAGAGCAATCTTTACCTTTTTTCTCCTATTCATGCACAACACGATGAAGGCAGCGTTCGGATCGTAGTGGTGCATCGGTAAGCTTTATGCCATTATACCGACTGATCATTCACTCACCAACAACGACCCATCGCATTGGGATTTATATCCGCGAATTCTGACTTGATAGTCGCAACATTGATACACTTGGCTATGCGGTTTGGGTTACTTAACGGTTTTGTTGTGTCTTAATAAAGTTTTCTCAGTACTGTTACGTGCTTTATACGTACGGTGTTTGCACAGAGAGTAATTTTAATAACAACGTCAAATCATTTTACTCGAATATGCAAAACCTTATAAAAAAATTAAGGGATGACACGAACTTGTGTTCACTAGAAGTAAAGTACTTTCCCTAAATTTATACAAAACCAAGCGAACATGTCCAGTACACAAAAGTCAATAGTCAGACAAGGACGACCTAGAAAAACCCTGCATTTTTCTTAATACAAATTCTTCATCAGTTTCGTAATAATAAAGGCGTGCTGTTCATGAAAGCCTTTACATGCGGGCAGACCCAAAACGTGACCTCACGTGACCTCAAATTAAAGAAAATTAACTTTCTTGCTAAAAAGTCTTTTGCTCTCTCTTAGTAATAGAATAATACAAATTAGACTCTCTTGCCATATAAAAACTTACATTTAATGAGATCCCATGTTTGGCTTGGTATTCAAAAAAATAGACGTATTTGGTCCAAATTTGGGACCATCAGCTTTTATATCAAAATGCTATTCTCGATCAGTTTATGCCATAAAACTCCAAAAATTAGATCTTCTTGCCGGGCTTATGTTTCATGGGATTGATTAAATGGAAGTCGGTTAAAAAAATGACTTCATCAAAATTCTATTAATCAGGCGTTTTTTGTCGAGAAATCATGAAAGTTCCAACACTTTTCACGCAGCGAAATCTTCAAAAGAAGTAATTGGAGGAATGCTCCGATCGAAAGCATTTGACTCGTTCAAAAGCCAACACATGTCAGTGGTCGTACTCAGCCAAAAATTCTCAAATATTTTAACTTGTATGCTGAGCGGAAAACAAAGGAACAAACATTAGACCAACAAGCGAATGGACAGGCAACTGAAGTCAATCCACAGAGTAATTCCACATCAATACACTTAGTAAAAGGTGGTGTCCAACCAGCAACATAAGGCAGGAACGGATGTCTTCTTATTCGTGTTATTTCAATCATTGCCCGATCTGTGGAAGTTGCCAAGAGGAGTATACCGTCCCAGCATAACTCCTAGTTTTTTATAATGACTTTAAACAGAAAGTTTCTTATCTTGAAAGTCATAAAAAGATCGGTCTATGCTGGAAAGTGCTTACCCGGTAAGAAGGTTCCTTTTTTGGCGATTGCGTGGCCTGCTTTTGACTTCAAGATGAACAATATTTACGTGTTTCATATACAACCTTTGCGAACGTCAATCATTCTTGTGTTTTTTTTCAAGAAAATTTTTGTTGAATTTCAGGCTTTGAAGAGGAGGATTCTCGTGTCATTGGCAAAACCTCAGTTGATATCTTAAACGGTTAACTTCAAATGGATGAATAAAAGCTCGTAAGTCCAATAGAGATTTTCGCATCTCAAGTTTGTTAAGTACATTTATTTTCTTTTTTATTTATATGCTCCTAATTTCATCTATAAGAGGAAATTTCCTACTTACACTGAAAAGGATGTGCACAGCTTGCAGAGGATTTTACAAATGTGCAGAGTTCAAAAAAAAAATAAATAAATAAAAAATTGAAAGATTAATGTATTTATGAATGACAAGAAATACCATATGTCTGGGCTTAAGTGGAACTTTTGTGAATATAACAAATTGTGCTATAAAATCAGTACAACGTATAACATTTCATTAACTAAAGAAACTAAATACTAAAAAGAAATGAATGTCCCATCACGAAGCCTTTTTCCTCGCTTCGGTTGTTTACGGTTTCCATGCTTTCTCTATTTCTTTTCTTCGCTTCAATTTATAACGAGGACATAATTATGTATTGTATGCTTGTGTTATTTGTTTTATATATATATATATATATATATATATATATGTATATACATAATTACCATTAACACCGGGAGAGGTAAATAGAGATTATTATAAAGAGACTTAAATCTTCGTAATTTCACACACAAACCCATTGATGAAAGTACAAGGATAAGAAACACAAACCCAACAATTGCTTAGTAAATAGCTGCAAATACTTTTTATAAATGATAATAAAGATAAATAGATTAGAACATAATTATCTTCTACTGAAGCAACAAATTACCTGCGTGGACGGACTGCCGTGAAAGAAGATAATTAATGCTGTACTTCCCGTCTTTTCAATTATTTAAGTACGAAGATGAGGCGAAGAAAAGACTTTTATTATGAAATTGTTTTCTCAAAGCTCACACTCAACCAAATAGCCTTGAGATTTTTTTTTATTTAAAATTGTTTTCATCACTTTTCTTGACTCCGTGGAAATTGTATCCAAACAATATGTGCGAAAATATACAAACTTTCGAAACATTCTTCTTCTTCTTCTTCTTCTGGAATTGGCCAACAAATCAACATCAGATGGTTCGCCGTACTGGGTAAAAAAGGACCATCTTAATGTTGTTTTATTTTGTTAACAAACATAACAAATTTACATTCGTAAGAAACGCTCCCACAGAAACTTCTTTGCTCCAATGTGTTTCCCATTAATCTTGAACTAATTTATGATGCAAGAAATTAAAAAAAAAAAAACTATTTACCACTTGTTAGAAGGTTTAGATATGAACGTCGTATATGCAATTGCCGATAACCCCCTTGTTTACTTTAGTTGGCGGATAAGTTTATTCATCATTTACGTGCTTTGTGTTGTTTATAACTCCGAAGATTGGAGCTCTTGTGCACACGCATCGGTACAGTATAATGTTTAGTGTTCCCTGGAAACATGGACGTAAAAAAAGTAAATGCCAATGATTTTATTCGTGCACACATATTCACACTTGCAAGTTAACACTCACATATTTACTCCGCTATTGCAAGTTTGCTTAACTGTTTTGACCGTCATCGTTATGACTTTGTGAACAACAAAACACTCTGCATTATGTACAATACAGAACAGAGATTATCTAATCCAACGCAGGACCAAATGCAAAGGTGGAGAAACCGATTGTGCTTTCACTGCGAGATACTGGTGTCTGCTTCTATCATTTCATATGCACTTTAGAACATGTTATTATTTTGGCATATTACATAAGCAGCCCTTTTTTTGATAACGATTCGAAGAAATTACTGTGTCACAATTTCTTTCTTTGTATCTATTAACTTTACTTAACTACTGTTTTCCTGGTTGAAGTGCTTGAGCAACGTTTAAAATCATCAAGGAAAATTCCCCTAGAGCTCATACAAGTTCATCTACCTGTGTGCGACTCAATTTTCAAGAAAATCTAACCCCAAATTAAGTTGGAAAGAAGCCAACAGCGGGGAAGGGTGATAGACAGCATTGACTGTTAAATAGCACTAATGCTAAAGCAAGAATTTGCTATTTAGCAGAGGCAAGCGCTCGTAACAGCAGCTACTCGAGAAAGAGCAAGAGAAAGTTGTTACTGTTGAAGTATAGCAAGCATTTACTGCTAAATGAATGAAAGTCTGAAAGCAAATAAAAAAAATGTTTCTTCGTTTACTAAGCTGTCTAAAAATGGATGACAAATAAAAAACAAAAAAGCTTTCTTTGCTTGATTGAACACAACACAACATATGAAAGGCAGGAAAAAAAAATTTAATGTAAATGCAAGATTTTGAATGATAGAAAGTTTTCTTTTCAACTGTCATTATCATTTGCTTTTATCAAAAATATCCAAAAATGTATGATTTTCTTAATAACTTTTCTTAAATAGAAACAAAAAAAATCAATATAATGTACAAATACAAGTTTTACACTTTACAACACATAACAACGTTATGTACGGTCATAAATAAAATAAATTTATCACCCGGCACGGCTTCGCAGCATTCTCTTTAGAGTTGACGCGAAAAGCTACAATTTCCGCGAATGGCGTTTTGACGGGACGGAAGTTGCCCTATTCACAGCTGTGTACCGTACACTCTCCAAAATAACTTAAGCATAAAGACGGCATATTCACAGGGGAAAACGGGAGTTTTACTTTAGTTTATTCTCTTACTAGTTACGCCCATCCAAGAAAAACACTAAGAATTTATTCAATTTCTAAATGTGTCGTGAGAGCAAAAGGATTTTCTGTAATATTTTTATTATTATTTAGAACTCAGCTTCAATGATGAAGAAAGATTGTTAATTGAAATTTTCTGACTATGCCAAAATCAAGTCTTTACTAAGAAGCATTGACTAAGGACACCTCAGTATCATCGTCAATGCCAAGAAATTTTGTACATAAAAATGCACTGAATGTGCCAAAGATTCTTTAGGATAATTTACAATAAATCTTACGACTCTCTACAATATTCTATTCTGTGATGACTCTTTTACATTTGATAAATTGAATAAATTGAATCCGAATGGCAAGCAACTATCTATAGGTAGATGAACTTTTCCTTTTCACTTAGAAAGTTTGATACATGAAAAGGTAAAACATACTTTGGACATTAGGTTATGGGGTTATGAGGTTATGACACTTGTGAAAAATTCAAAAACTTAAAACTTTAAAAGAATAACAAAATTCTGAGTATTTTTTATATAAATTCTAGATAAAATTTTCTTTCTATCTTTGAGGCAAAAAAAAGAAAAAAAGAAAAAATGCTTTAAAATAAAAGCAAAAATATGTTGAACAAAAATTGCATTATGAATTCCTTACAAAAGAGAAGATTCCTTGATATTTTTTTTACTAAAATACACGTGTGCACGTATGTGTAGTGATGAGCAATAAATCGTTTATTATGCTTCACATACGTACGAAGCAGAATATGATTTGAATTGCAAATAATATATGCATATATGTAAATATGTATGTTATGTATGTAAATGGGTATTTGTTTATTTACTTGTGTGTGCGTGTGAATAGACAAATATGCATATATTTTACAAGTTATGAAGCATTGATCTGTTCATAAATACATATCGCACGTTTGCTTATATGTATTTTGCATTTTTTTCTTGTTTCGATTACAGTGTGAGCATTAAAAATTTCCACTCCCTTACTCCCATGTTGCGGACGAATTTCTTCACTTTGTTAAAATTACTTTCAGTTCGATTTATTTCTTTTCGATTTTTTTACATATATATATATATATATATATGGTTTAAGCCTTAATCATCTCAACCATCGCAATTGAATAGTATTGTCATTGCAGGAGAGACAAAGATTGTCTTAATTGAGGAGAGATGGAGAGGCAAAGAACTATGACAACGATATGAGGTAAGTTTTCTTAAATATCTATGTATGTGACGAAAAAGGAAATGAATCCAAAAACAAATAATTGCTTATATGGATTGAATAATTGAAAGTTCCATTGAAATGGATATTAAAATAAAATTATTTTTCACCTAAAAGGCAAAGAAGTATAAGCTCCCAAGTGCATTATGCACAACCCAAATAGTAGAACTGAATATACGAGAACTGACAGAAAAATTCAATAACTTTTTAAGTTACAGTTACTTAGACAGCACCATATAAGCAAAATTAGCCTAATTTTTTCATAATAGTCAGTGAAAGATGATGGAATACTAGACTTATTTTTCGCTGTGCTATAATTATACATATCAAGTATAGATAGTTTAATTAGTCTGAGATACCAGATAGCTACTGCTACTGCGATCGTCCGCCTGACGTCTTTTCATAAAAAGTTCACGAGCTAAAAGTCAGCAAAAAAGCGTATGGATCCCGAACTGTTGGTCACAGGCAGAAAAAATCCGATTAGAAAATATCTGATTAGTAATTTCACTAATCAAATTGTTAATAAAAATAATGCAATTAAAACAAAAAAAAAAAAAAAATTCTGTTTTCTATTTTATCTAAATCTTGCGTAAATTTTGGTATACTGTATAAATTCTTGCTTGGTTGTTGTCCTTTACCCAGATTAGTCTGTACTTCCTTCGTTTTATAGAGCGAAGGTGAAAAGTTGTAACGATGTGTATGTGTTTTGTAAAATATTCCCCAGATCGGAAGCTTTAAAATTTTAGAAAAATGTCTATCAAGTCTGTCACGTTTGCGGTTGGCCGTACCTTTTAATTGTCCCGTTAATCGATCTATGGTAAACAGCTAGAATAACTTGATTTTTCGAGCGATCTTATCGGTCTTGAATATTTAATTAACCCAATACGAAATAACGCTGGTACGTTGAAGCGAAGAATTTCGTCAAATTTTGCTTTCAAGGAAATGAAAAAAAATATTGAAAACTTTAAATGAATGAAAAGCAAATATTCGCTTCAAGTGTTTTTAATATGCATTAAAACTACTCTAAATATTGGCAAAAAGAAATGAACGTCTGTACTGCTTATACCGTCCTTCGGTGTGCTTTTCTTATGGACTAAATTAAAATTACCATGAAAATGAAATTCTTTACCAAGACTGAATCCAGAAAGGACATCATGCACCGCAATACGCATCTTCTCCTCAAATTTCTCCAACCCAAAAGCATACGCACATTTTGTTTCACCTATCAATTATTGTAAGACTGCGTCGAAGAAGAAAACCAATAGTATTGAGGCAAACTTTGTATACCATCCCTCATACATCCATATTTACTGTTTACACATTCAGTTGAATGTATGGGTTTTCCATTTAATATAAATATGTGTGCGTTTCACTCAGTACAAGAATGCTTTTTATTTTATATTACATATGTAAATAAATATTGTATGCAAAATTAAAATAATAAATAAAATATTTCTTGTCCCTTCGTCCCTTGTTCTGGTCCTGAGCCGTTTTCTTCACAACTCATCTGCACATTATGTGTACATAGAGATTTGTACTATGAAACTAATTTATTACTCGCATGCATACAATAGACTATCAGTTGGACGTTTCTTTCTTCTTGTTATGTTTATTTTAAACAAAGAAAAAAATTTTTGTTTTTCTTATATCCTTCGAAAAGTTATTTTTCAAATAGAGAACAATTCTACCTTACAACAGAAAAAACCATGTTATGATCGGTCTTTTTTTCTTTCTTTCTTTGGTGCTTCTTTTAATATACTCTGGCGAGAATAAGTAAATTGGATATGAGTAAAAACTATTTCGATTAAATTAAAGAAAAAAGTTAGTAAAAAACATGTTCATCTTTTAAGGTACGTATCCTTGATGTGTGCAATCAACAATAGGTACACTAGAGTGGCAAATTATATTGCTAATTGTGGGCGTGTTACTTAATCAGTTGGCCTTAGCGGGCTCGGCCAGCGGAGCACCTTCCTGCAAAGCAATCGTTTATTATACCCGTCACTGAAGGGTAAGGGCTTTACTTACTTTATCAAAACACTTGCGACACCCAGAAGAAAGCTTCGGAAACCTCACAAAGTATATATATATATATATATATATTGTTCATCAGCAGCAAATTTTGAATCGATTTAAGCATGTCCGACTGTCTGTCTTCCCGTCTGTGTAATGCCGGTACCCTGGCCGCAGAAACATCTTCAAATTCGGCAAAAGCTTTGGAAGTTTCTGGTTTGGCGGATTGGTATTGAAAATGAGCGAAATCGGTTGAAGGACGTGACTGCAATACTATGTAGAATTAAGCCACTCTTAGGATTAAAAAGGATTAAAAACTTTTGCTACTTCTACTCAAACTTGAAACTCGTTGATTTTCAAATTTTATGACCTAACAAAATGGTATCAGTTTCCATTATTAATTTAATTGTGACAGTTGCTGTTGTCGCCAGCAATCATGACCATTTTGATATTGCCTACTGCAACTTAAAGCTTTAAATTTGACTTATCTACTGCTCGTTTGGAGAAGCTCTAACATCACTAATGGATATAAGCAGGAATGTCTAAAACATGCTGCAAGCGTAACGACAAAATAACTAAATTTCCATCGTCCACCAAAGGTGCTAACATAAAAAAAGCATCGCAATATACTCTGACATACGCTAGCGGCATGTGTAGCTAAATCCAACTTAAAGGAAAAAAAAAACTATTTCCCAATTTCTCTGCTTCGATTATATTGTTAAACATTGCCACTAACAATTTAATAAAAATGCAATAACGTAGAGGTCAACTTTTCATATGGTAATGGGATCAGTCCAATGATGTGTGCATAAATAATGATAGCAACATTGAGAAAAGCGCATTTGCCACATAGCTATCTCTCACATGCGGTAAGCATCAGTTATGTATAACCTGTAGCAGTACAACAAATATAACACAATCGTCTGCCGTTGATAGGAGGATTTCTGATCCGTGAAGTGTTCACGGATATGTGACTAATGCCATCGGCACGGTGCTTGGCATGTAACTCGTGTTATGTGTCTTCTATAAATTTATAAGCGTTTTGCAAAAAATATTTGTTCATCAAATTGTGTTTACCATATTCACCACAACGAATGGATTCAATTTTTCAGACATTTGTAGCACCCGACCATTGCATAATGCTTAGATGTTCTTGATTAGACTAAATAATGATTTAGACATATCTGCCAATCTTACGTCTTTGAAAACTCCTTCTACAAGAATATTCTGGATCTCCAAAATTAATTTATATAACTATCGTTGGATTAATATCGAATCTCAGCAATCGGCAGCAAGCTAAATCAGGCATAGGGCTAGACCTTTATTACAAAAATTCATAAGCTACAAGGAGTAAAATTATGTGATTTTTTTAATGCCTATAATAGTTTACAAAGATAATAAACAGAGAAATTGAATCATATATGTGAGTTACGCTATGCGTATGCGATATGCTATAGATATCTCAAGTGAGTGCAAATTCAATTTATTTCCAGTTAAAAATATCGCACACAAACTAATGGCGTGTATTGCTCGATTGGACACTAACCAAGTACTACTTCTTTGTTGCATTGCAGGTATACGACGCTCAATATTGTACGCTGATGCGCATTGACATCTTTACCTGTTAAATAAAATTTTAATGAAAAAGTCATGGAATATTAAATTGCTCGCGTGGCTCTCTCTCTCTTTCACACATACAAAAGGACGACTTTGTCATTCCACGCACAAACCGATCATCAACGATCACCTTTCAAACGACAAATCGTATATAAGCACATGTTACAAATCGCATCGATATTAATCAAAAATTTCTTATTGTTTATCATACCTGCCTTTGATGACATTCATAGCCTCTCTCCAACAATAGCGCCGACGTTTTTAAAATAAACTTCTTTGTGATTACACTATGACAAATTTACCACATTAGGCAGAATTGTCAGGTGATTCTTCAGTCAAGAGACTCAGAGCAGTAGCAAACAGGCTCACCGTATACCACTCTCAAATCAATACATTATCAGCACAGCCAGAAATCTGTAATGTATCTTTTAACCAATCTTTAAAAGACCATTCAACTAACTGTCAGAAGCTTCCCGATCTACTGTATTGAAAACGCGTCAATCTTTCCTAATAAATTTTTGCATTTGCTTTGGTAGATAAAAATTTTCTTAATTATTTTCTGGAATTGCTAAGGTAATGCAAATCTAAAGCATTAAACTATACCCTGAGCGTCTTATTCAAAGCAGTTGATCAGAAATTAAAGACCAGAAGAAATGCGTACCAAACTAAATATTTACTTTCGCTGGGTTAGTCCATTTGCGAGGTGGTGGGCTATGTTCACAATTGGTCGCGATTTTGCTGAAACAATGAAGGAATAGTTGTGCGACATTGAATATTGAACAAAAATTAAGAAAAGTTAAAAAATTCAAACGTAAAACAGCAACGAATTCGTGCAGCAACGAATTGTTATAACAAATACAACAAAACAAAAAAAGAAAATATTGTGACTGTTTACTCTGTAGTGTTGGCATATAGTACAAGAAATATTTACCATATATAAAAGATATGTTAGAAAATGTTTCAGAGGAATAAGGTCCACGTCTTAAGAGAAATCAGGAGCTATCAACACAACTGTAATATTGTAGGGGTGTCAATCAACATCAATCAATGTCTTCTGACTGCCTCGTCCCAGAAAACTTCCTTATAAAAGTACGACGAGACAAATATGGAACAATATGGCCAAGTATGGAACAAAGTTAGATATATCCATTGGCACATGTAAATAATGTTAAAAATTTATATGTAAGCCTTGTATTTCTATTGTAGCATTGACTTGATAATAGTTTCATGCATTCAGTTTTATATTTAGGATACTAGGATTCATTTGACTCGGTTTTATAATGAACATGATTGATGGCGAGGCCTTTTCATCGTTGATTACTCATTTTGTCGCTTCCTTAGCATGTTCTTCATGTTTGTTTAATTTTACAAAATTTTACCTAACAAAATTCCAAATAATTTAATGTGCTTTTAATTAATACTCTCCGGGACTCGTAGTTTCCATTATTTAATTTTTTAATTAAAATAAGAAGCGACGGACTTAATTTTTTATCGTTTTCCTCGATTAGATTCTGGTGAAATAATGTTTCTAGATTTCTTTCCTTGTAAACCACATTTTTATTTCAATAAGAAGATTATACGAAAGTAACAAACAATAGGATAAACAACAACATCTAACCAGAAGCTGCAGTAGCACAAAAAAGTAAGTGGCCTTGTAAGGCGATTTGTAATTATGCGCACACGCTGCATGATAGGTAAAAGCAATAAATTATTTTTTTGATTCGTGATGATTAATATAAGCTGCCACAAAAATTTGGCAAGACTTGGATTTGCTGTCGTTTGTGCGGTAACGTAAAAAAAAATAGCAAAAATAAGTCATTACACCAGAGGGTAACGCGTTTTCATTCTTGAAAAATATTTCGAAAATAATGAATATGTCGTTACACCTCTTCGACAATGAAACACATCAAGCAATGACGATTACTGGTACTCGATATCGCACCCAATTATTTCTGCTTAAATGAGATGATACTGACGTGAATGACGTGTGGTGCCGACAAGACGTTTCCACATGCCGTACAATCCCTGAAACAATTCAATGATTGCACAAGACATTCCCTAGCCTTACGCTCTTACATATCAGTGGTCAGAATTTCGATAAAACAGCCAGCAAAGCCGTGGAGGCCTTTTTCCCAACGTAGTATTTCGCGTACAACCTTATCCTATATCCACTATGATTCAATAAAAAAAAAATTACAATTTAAAAAGGAATTCTGTTTGCTATTTAATTGGAGTCCTTTCTTTTCTATATACGTGTTCTCTACAATTTTTTATGAGGGCACAATTTGCGCAAATGTATGCCGCATCCAGGAGAACTTGAGAGAGATTCACATTTTATTATGCTGATCGGTTTAGAAACTTGTTCGTCCGTCTGACTGTTTGCCCATTTGATGAAATATGGTACACTGAGCTATTTTGGACCAGGGACGAATCATTGGAATTAGCTCGGATCTGTCCGCTTTTTCGACCACTTCCTATATAATGGCTTAGTATGCGAAGTCGTTATACAAAAAACTATAGGAAGGTGTAAGGTTTTAACGATGTAGCGATTTTTGTTGTAAATATTTTTTTAGTGGTCTTCCTAAAAAAAGTCAAGTAAAACACAAACCTCGAGAAATTTAAGCTGTCTTGGTAGACTATCTTCATTTTGGTAATCGTTTTGAAGACAATTTAGATTACCGATACTATAACTATTATATTAACACATCTCCCAAGTCCTTAGTGGTTTTTACTTTGAAAGCCAATAGATTGCTTTGTGGAAAGCATATCTTGTCATATTAATATACTCTAAGATATCTGTAAAATATCTCTCTGAACATATTATAGCCTCGTGGCACAATTATTATGCATATACGAATATGTAAACATATTGTTAAAACGTACAAAGAAAATCGTGTGTTGTATTTTCATATAATGCCTTACCATACCCGTTGTTTAACGTCACAATCAGTTTTTAAAAAAAATTCCCTTCTTATCAAAACCCTCATCAAATGAATACAAATACATATCTCCATAGATATATATTATGTATCAACAATGTTGTAAATATGTACGTGTGTATCAATGCTTTTATGAACTAATAATAACAAGTCATTTGCAATGCTTGCGGCATAAAATCCGGACAATAAACCAACTGCATGCTTTGCTTATTTTATTTTATTCTGGTTACCTAAAAGCTTAATTTTCATTATTGATATGTATTTCGGTAGCTATGTTCAACAAATACGTTTCAAAAATAATCAAACTGTATGAAGGCATCAAGTTTACATGTCATATTCTACCCTTAGGTTTTATTACTTCAAACAAAGTCAAGGAACGGGGAATAAGGGATGCTTTGATTTTAATTAATTCTGTAACAGATGTAGTGATGTGTTTTCTTATTCTTGTTCAAACAGTAGTAAAATGCTTGCGGCCAGTGAAACTTGACAAAAAAGGAAAATAAAAATAATTTAAAACCACTACCCATCAGTGGCATTCTGTGTGCATGTCATAAGTGTTCCTGGGAAAAGATGGCGTCCAACTAATTCACTTTGTTTACACAGCATTCATTTTAGGTCTTTGAATAGTTTTCGTTTTAAAAAATAAAAAAAAAAACCATTCGAAAGATTATTCATTATCTTTATCAGAGTGTCAAGCTCAAGCTGTTTAACATTCGAACACCTAAACAATAGTTAAAGTTTTCACACTTTCAAAGCTACAAGATTGCCTGAAAGCAAATTGAAGTGAAATAAAAATATTTAAGAAAAAAATTCTTTTTCTCAATAGAACTCAAAAAAAGCTCGCAATTTTTTAGAAAATATTTTTCAATATGCAATAAAATCTTTTTCATCGAGTTATGTGCTTTCGCTTCACAGAGCATTATTTCACTGCAATTCTAATGTCGAAAGTGTCCGTGTATCAGCTAACGGACAACCGAGAGACAGAGAGAGAACTTTAATAAGAATGAAGAGATGAGTTAGTGTCAATTTTTAGCTTGCTTTCCAGCTACGCTTTCATATCTATCCTTCTGACAGTTCAATATGCTGATAGATATACTTGTCATCTGCATGTCAAAAGGAATGTTTCTTTCAACAGGACATATACACATATAAAAAGTCTATAATGTTGTGTACTGATGTGATAGTCAATGTGAACCTGAGGCATAACTGCATTTTATTTATCATATAAACCTGAGAAAAAATAAATTATTGCTGAAACAAAAAGGAAAGTATATTGGACTTTATTTTGCGAGCAGATTCAGATGCATTCACTTACCACATAGAATGAATTTTTCATTTTACATGATAAACCAATTTCGCTCTTCAAGGTTATTAATAATATTGATAAAAATATAAACTTTATGGCTTTCCAGTATGTAGTTTTGTGTGCTCCTATTGTTTAATAAGATTTTTTAAAAAACCCCCTACCTATGTGTACGCGTTATAAATTCAATATACGTTTCCGAGACCTTAACTTTTAAATAAATTTCTTCATCGACCTTTTTATGGTGCATGCCGTCACCGTTACTTAAAAGATAACATGGACCCGATGCATTTTTACGTTAATAGTAAACTTGTTGTTATTTTAAATAATTTTAAATATTCTTATTTTCTAAGAAGAAGGGGAAGATTTATGGTGCTAGTCACCGGATGTTAAGTGTCATTGAGGGTGTTGCCTTCATTTCTGAGTGCTTTTCAAAAGCCAACATTAAAAACGCGAAACATAAACGAATCGCGATGAGACCCAGTTTTTTATCCCCGCTACCTTCGCATTCAAAAATAGTTAAAACGTCAAAAATTAAACTTCTGTGTTGCTAGTGCTCAATGTCTCTTTTTTTAGTCTAAGAATGCAATTCATTAGTCTAAAATTAAAATAATAATAATAATAATAAACTTCTATACTCTTTAAAACTGGATTTGGTTTCCATACAATTTGGCACAGGTGTTGTAGGATCCCGTAGGAAGTTCTATCATTATATCTGTTGCGCGTTATGAGCAGTGAGCGAAAAATCCAATTTTTTGTGTGTTTAAGCTGACTCTTAATCAACCGTTCTTATGATTATGATTCTTATGTTCGCAATGGGTTAAAGGCTCAGTGCCAACTCGATTTCAAGTTTTTTTTTTTTGCTTTTCACTCTGCTCTACGAGCAATCTTATTCCGTTACATGTGCCCTAGATTATAGCTTATCAGGACAAAATCCCGTTTGGTTTTCGATTCGATCGATTTGGCCAATTTTCTGCAGCAGCATGCGTGAAACATATTTTTACTAAATTCAAAGCCGCTACCTTAATATCTCCGGCAAGCAACATATTAACTTCAAACACTTTCACAACTGGGAGACAGACGGACGGACATGCTCAAATCAATTAGAAATTTGGCGCAAAGCTTCCTTCGGGATTTTCTAAACGTTTTAATTGCCATCATTCAGCGGTGAATATAAAAATTTGTTGCCATAAATTTAAAAATCAATTTTTATCACGTATACGTTAAGCTTAAACATTTGTAAATACAACTAATAACTTCCTTTGCCTGTTTTTGTTTTTCGCTTACATAAGCATAAACATATTCATATACATATGTTTTATTTGCACATTACTCAGGATGCATGTTGATATATAGGCACATACTTACAATTTTTGTTATATAATATCAAATGCATTAAGTTGCCTTCCCCATTCGCATGTAAAATGGAATACTTTGATAGAGAATTAAAGCACAAACTTCCGTAGAAACGTAAATAAGAAAATAATTCTTAAAAATTTGGAAAAAAAATAAAGCAATTTGGACATAAATTGCTTATGTTGCTTAGCAATTTTCCAAAACTATTAAGGCGAATAAATTTTTCATTCTACTATTATCATCAAGAAGAAATTCAAGTTGGCCGGACGGAAATGATTTCACCAAGAGGAAGATCGTTTCATAATGAAAATCAAAGGGCATTGCCTTCGTAGCAAACTCATGTTGATTACAATAACTTACTTGATTTGCTTTCTTGATTTAAAATTCCATCTGGGCATCATTCATTCATTATTTAACAGAATCAATAAATCATTATATGAATGGAAATATTCCAGATTTTCATTCTTCAATATTTTTCTAAGCTAAAGCAGAAAATGTTTCCTACCTGGGTATAAATTTCCCATATGCAACTTTAATTACCACGTAAAAGCATATAAAATATTTTGTTCATTACGAGCGATGCAATCATCCGATCGGCATCTGTTTTCTGTATCTGTATATTTAGATGGCTTTGTGAAGTTGTTTGCCAAGTTACATGCATGTATGTTGTACAGTGTTCTCACTATTGTATGTAATTTTCTTTTGTTAAGTTCTATATATTACTGTCTGTGTTGTTGACTGTGGACGTAGTTATAAACCGATCAGGTTATTTTCATCCTATGTCTATGACTATCAACTCACAATGTATAAGCAAAGGTCAAGAGTTTCCATTGCATTTTTAGGAGCATGAGTTTTTTAAACAAGACTAACGGACATATGGGACTATATATGAAGTATTATATAAATCAAGTCCTGCAGAGTTTCATTCAGTTGCATATCTGTAGAAAAACAATTCTTGTAAATATTTTAATCTCGAGTTGTTAAGACCAAAGACGGAAACACCGAGAATAAAAAGTAAAACGACCGGCTTAGTACATGAACTAATGCGATCATGTCCCGTTTTCGTAAACGATAGACTAGATGGTAAGTCCAGTCGCTTTAATAAAGTTAAATATTTTATTGACTTTATGTTCTTCAGGTAATTTCCGCATGTCCATAGAGTTACACGCTACGAAAAGCAGCCTTCGAATATTGGGAAGGTTTTGAAATTTACAAAGTATATGCTCAATGGTACGATTTTGTTCACGATTACAAGTTGGAGGCGTAGAAATCTTAAGAAACCGTTTGTGTGTTGTTACATTATCACGAAGGCAATCGGTTGTAAAGCAGTTTGGTTTGGTTCGGCATTAAGGGAAGCGGAACAAAACTAACAATAAATGGCGCCCACAGCAAAAGTCTTGCTATGTTGGTCAAGTATTAAATGCTTAGCAATAAGTAGAGAAACTGTGAAAAATAGGAATGGCGTGTAAGGTATATAAATGCAAAAAATTCGGAAGCACTACGAAATGCAGCTCCAAACATGTCTCAATATGTCACTTTTAACAACTAATACAACAGTGTGGAAAAGCTGGTGTATTTGCGCGGTCGAGCAAACCAGTGTGCATACAATATAGATTACGAACTGCTTGTTGAATCGCTTAGAACTACTCAAACAGTCAGCTTGGCCTGGCAAAGGATAGACAACGTGCGCAATAAGCACGCAGGTCAGTTAAACGGTGGAGGAGGTGCTGAAATAAGGCTTAATGCGCAGACCGACTGAAAAGGATAAAGCATGCAATTAATCAAGTTGCACACGCAAAGCTCCAATCCGGACAAATGTACTTTTCGCTTAGAGCAGAGAGTAAGTAGGACATAGACTATAGCTATAAAACTGTGTATAGCTAACTCCCAAGAATAACATAAATAAACAAACTTTAACCCGTATAAGGAATTAAAATGCAATATTAAAGTAATCTGAGCGAAGAAGAAGCAGAAAACATTTTTTGTTTTGTCTTGATACCGCCACAAGCTGAACCCATAAGTTTATTAAATAAAATAAAGTTCAAAAAAACTTAATTGTAACACAAAGAAGGCAACCGATTGTCATCGCGTCTGAAGAGGTGAAGTTGACTTAAAGCTAAACACCATCTGAATAGGTGGGAGTTAATTGTAACGAGATCGTCTGCAGACGAATAAAAACCGTTTCTAACGAGTTTTGAAACTTTTCATACACTGCGTATGGGACCATGTTTGTCTTATTAATATTTGAAGGTATTTTTCTATCTTCGCTTGTCGGTATTTTTCTATCTTACTTGCGTGAACAGCGTAAAAGTCTTGTTCAGCGGATGAAAGAAAGTATATACTTGTAGTAGTATGTTAAATTATTTCTGGCAAACTTTGCTTTTAAATCTCGTTTATGCCTTAAACTTCAATATATTGACTGCGCCTAAGCTACTTGCAAGTGCTTTCTATTCGAGAAGCAAAGTCTGAGTTTTTGAAAAGCTATCAAAAGAATCGATGTTAACATTAATTTAATACGAATTTCTAAAGACAAAGTTTATAAATTGAAATTTAAAACAAATAGAAGAATAGAACAACAACAAAAAAATCAAAACTGTTTGCAAAAGTAATAGAAACTCAACGCAAACTTTACATATGCAGCTGTTCGCTAATCATACGTGGTGGCAACAAAGGCGACCATATTAAGAAATGCCTTTCCTAGGAACGCTGAGGTACCAAAAATTTCTTAAATTTTATACGTGAGCTGCGGTATTATATAGGTTTCTTCTCTAAGGGATCCTTAAACAGTGATTGTAATGGAATTCGAAGCTTTAAAAGGAAATAAGTGCGTTGGGCTGACACTTAACAACGATCAAAATCATAAAATCTGTGCGACGTTCTGACAACGATATGATTTGCTTCTATTGGTTTGTAGTTATGTGGACGTCAGTACGAGGTTTAACCAGAGTTTACTGCACATTGTGCTCAACGAGTGTTTTGAACAATTTTTCCTCCACCATATATTTTCGCCTGCTTTAGATGATAGATGGATGAAAGCATTCATCTAGTGCTTGCCCTGCGAATAGAATAATAAACATGCACATACGCCAAAAGCAATGCTTAACTCCATCCGTTCTCTACTACATTGGAATATAATAGGGTCGATGCTGTTTGTATTATTTCTCATCCTATGTCTGCATACGACTTGTATATCTCTAGTAGTTCAGTAAATTTACCGAAGCTTTGTTTAAGTTTATAATTTAACATTCTTCAATTATTGTAAACAGGTATGCGCACACAACACCCATAAAGGTTTACGGTTTTAGTGACATGCTGTGATATTGCGGTTTGCTACAATTTATTTTAATAAGCATCCAGATTCATCTTCACGTACACGCATAAACTTCATCCGGAAGGTCATTTTCACCCTCCTATGCTACTATTTCCCTTCCTTTCTCTCTACGTGAATAAAATTGAAAATGTTTTGCATAATTTTTAAGCGAAGGTAATTAAAATCCCAGTAGTGGAAATTTAAATTGACTTTAATAAGTTAAAGTCTATATTCAACGTGAACGAATATCTGTTTATCCCGATTTGAAAAATGTATAACAATTTCAACCAACTGATTGTAGTATGGCACAAAAAATAACTTATGACGCGCACCGATTTCGAGAAAATTGTTTGCAAAATTAATAGAAAGTCAAACTCAACGGAAACTTGAAATATGCAGCTGTTCCCTATTCATCCGTGATGGTCCTACAAAGCTCTAATTTAGACAATTTATTTTATAACCTGTTAAGAATAGCATTTCACTTTGTGTTAAGAACGACACCACGATTTGGAAGCAAACGAAAAGAAACAGATTAGAACGTTGGAGCGGACAACGCTAGGCGTTGAAATACCCTGAACCACTTGACCAAACACATTTCTTCCTTTACTTTCATCATTACGTATAAAAAATTATGTCATGTTGTTGAGAGCGAAATTTGTAGTGAGATGTTTCATTGCGATTATTCGTTGGGAATATGAGAATTGATACAAAGTCCAGAAACCTGTAACGAGAAAATGAATGCTCGTTCCTTTGATTCTGGTACAACGCCAGAATATGCCCTTAAAACGTGAATATACTAAGTAGTTCTAAAAACTGTTCCATCCCAACGAAACGTCGAAAATTCATCTAATATAACATAGTTCTACAGCACATTACTTAGTAAGCCTCCTCTCGGAAACATCTATGACATCACTGTGGACAAATTCATATGACTTCCGGATAGTACCAACTTTCAAACGATACACATAAAATGGTGTCAGCCATGCCCACAGAAAGTTATAAGGGATTAAATATAGTTTGTTTCTTTTTTTTTAAGGTTTTTTAATGTTTATTTACTATAAGGCAAACAATCCCGAATGTTTAAAACTATTTTATCCCCTCCTGAAATGAAGATATATTATCTGCCTAAAAATGGGTTAATTTTAAAATAAATCTGAGAGACACCGCGATCACTTTCTTCTTAATAATACTAGCGATATGGGTATGAAATGAAACAACTTGGAGAGTAGAATGTGAAAAACATAGTGGTGGGTATGCGAGATGCGACCATCGCTGAATATAACTTTCTCATTTGTTTTACTTTACTCTGAATTAACCTAAGTAAATAATTTTAAATTTGAAGTTATTTTTGTCGTCAAATTCATTTTTCGCAAAATATGTATTGTCACAGTTGGAACTCTACGCAGAAGTAAGGGATGCATTCACACTCATATTCTTATAACAAGAAGGTAATATATTTGGCTTTAGTAAAAATATTACATAAGTAAGATGTAAATCAAATATAAAATAATTCTTTCATTTTTGTTATTAACGTTATATTGCGATGAAGAGATTGGTGTGAGTGACAAAAACAAATCTCAAATTCAACACATTTCGTAATATGATAGAGGGAGGAGAAGCCATTCAACTATAAAATTGACACGTGGCCAATTGGCGCATTTTATAATTTAATTGGCGTGTGTGCGATAGCAGCGAAAGTCACTTGGCTGAATATCATTCGAATTGGAATCGTTCGAAATCAAAAATTGGAAAAGCAAATTGTACGTAAAAAATTCGGTTCGGGGCAGTGCACACATACAGTACCACAACACTGGACACTTGAATAGGAGTGCATAAGTAAAGCACGGAACTCCAGTCAGCTGAAATATCAACTAAGTGCGACATCCGGCGTCATTTTTACATGTGTCTACCAACAAACTTGACAAGGAGCCGTCGCCAAGAATTATGCAGAATTTACATCAACCAATAAATTTTTCCTTGCGTTTTAAATGTATTTTTTTTATTTTATAATTCGAAATCAAAAAAAAAATTAGCACCTACGTAATATATATTTTGCGCTTATATAGACATAGCTTGTTCGAATAAATAGAGAAATTGAAGCTATAAGCAAAATAATTAACAATAAGCAAAAATTTTGCCCTCATTCAAAAGGGCAGCCATCACCTTCGATCAGGGCAAGAGTTGTCAAAGATATACTTTTGCAGCTCAAATAGGAAGTTCTGCCGCAGCCGCTTTGCTCACGAGATAGATTGCTTTCTGATTACTACTTGCTCAGATCGATGCAGCATGGCTTGGCTGGTAAGCGTTTCCAAAACCATGAAAGATTGCGAAAATTGATCGATGATTAAATCGCTGCTAAACCAACATCGTCCTTTCGTCACGGTAACACACGACTTCGGTTGATTAATATATATTGTATCAATGTTTCGCAACGAATGCCTTTCTCAAGTGGAAAAATGAGCAGAATACATGCAAGCACCAAATATGTAGTCTTCTAATGCTCTTCAAGCTATGTTTTTGTAGATGGTAAACTGCAATTAATCAAATGACCGTACCAAAGGAAAACCTCTATTGTCTGGACGTAATTAGTATAATAGCATATAACCTGTTGCCGCTAAATTACTTCTAACAATCACAACTCACAATAGGCGTAGTATGTTCGCTCTCGCTCAGCCGAAAATACAACTCTCCAGTTGATGTAAACTAACTCTGTGTAATTGAACTCATAAAGAAATGGAATTTTACTTAGGCATGCAATGAATGCCTTAGAGTCAACAGCATAATGTTGTTATGTTAATACAATTATTGTTGAAATGCATTCTGTCAATATCTTTACGTAAGCTTTTAACTTTTTAGATTTATATTTAAATGGTAAGAGTTTATGATATTTGGTTTTTTTAGTTTACATATATGGACAGGACACTAACTCATAAATTTTAAGGTGAAATTGAACTTGATTAACTTAACTAATTCATGTAATTAAATACTCGTTTTGTCCGTATTTCTGATTGCGAGCACATCTTGATAATATCCGTCTCACGAGACATGTAACAAATATTTCTAGCACATGGAACTATGTCTAGCAATCCATAAACGCAATCTTTATATAATCGTCCAGTAATAAAACGGTCTATGAACCCATGAAGTTTTAGAAATTTAAGTAAAGATATTTAGAATAGAATGCGGTAGGATAGGAGGAACGCCAAAAGCTTTAAACGATACGCACCTAAAAGAAGAATCTCATCAAAAGCTGCTGTAAGGATGTAAAATTTTAGCTCTGACTTCACCTAGGTATGCTAGGATAACACCTAGTGAACAAGCCAGGGTTCTCACATTCGTTTACTGGAACTACAATTTCAATCAATGACATTCGCTACAATTTCTTTCTGTAAAAAAGAAAGAGGAGTGGGATGTGGGAGTGGGAGCAATCCCTGTATGTCAATTTCTTTGATTATCTGACCGCAAATATAAGCAAATATACATAAGAATTTATCAAGTAGTAAATTTCCCGCAAGCACCTCTTATAGGAAGAAAAGTTGCTGTTTTTTCTCTTATGCTCCCGACTCCATTGTGTCTTCAACTGTTAACATTTTAATTGAATTGATTTAATTCTTTTTTAAATCGTTTGGACAAATTTGATGTAAATGATTTTTGCAATTACTTTAGAAAATTCCAAGTTAAATAATGCCATGAGAAAGAAAAAATCAAATCCGCTTATAAGGCATAAAATGCGAAAAAAAAAGAAGAAAAATGAAAGACGAGAAAAAATTTCATAAAGAAAAAAGTTTCATTGTATTCAAGTTTTCTATAAGAAATGAGGGAAAATTCATTCATTTTTCAAGAATATATTCTTCCTTGCATTTTGCAACATACATATACATTGCAAATTTATTGTAGCTGTATAGCTATTGTAAAATTTTTTTGTACTTTCTCGATGTTTTTTAAAAGCTGTGTACTCTAATAAACCGAAAAAAGTATTTTAAATAAAACTATTCTTTTACAGTCTTCTTCTTCTTCTTTTTTCATTTTTTTATGTCCTATTTTCCACGCAACTCAACATGTCTGCCTTCAACTTGAATAAATTTTAAGTAGATGCAGACAATAGATAATAAGAGCAATGTCTAATAAGAAAGTGAGAATCTCGTTTAGCAACAAGAAAGCTTGGCCAGAAAAAATCAATAAAATGAATCGGTTATCCGGTTACTAAGTAAAGAATTTTGAATTTGCCTATTAAAAGAAACTAATTTATTTATTAAACCCTCACGTCCAATCTAAAGTAAGCAAAATAGCTGTTATTGTTAAAAAAGAAATAACTTGCGAAAATCATGTTAGTAAATAATCCCTTGAACTACTTACGTAATAATTTTGCAAGCATTTAACATGCAAGTAAAGACGAACCCGATTTACTTGAGATTCTTTTTGTTGAAGAGATTGTCATCTGCAAATTTATAAACTCTAACCCAAGTTTTTTCCCATTCATATTATCCGCAGGAAGTCTGAAAAATCATATTTGCAGATAAGTCAGTTTCTGCGCTTTACTTATTTTCTTCTCTCTCTCTCTCTCTCTCTTTCCTACCACTCAATATCATTCAATTCAATTCTCGGCATATTTAATCGTATACCAGGATAAATAACTATCACTTCAATCTTGTTACTGTCACTATAAACTTCAAATTCTAATTCACCGTTACTACCGGTTTTGTCACCGTCACCTTCACAGATTTCTCTCTTTATATGCCATACATACATTATAAATTTAAATTTAATTTATAAAACTTAAAAAATCTATAGCGGTCTTCGAATAAATGAACAGGCAAAGATAAACTGGAACTGCAATTATTAGAACTTGCACCAGTGTTCCTAGTAAAATATAATGCGACTCCATGCTTCGCATTTAAAGGAAAACTGATCCTTCACGTAGGAGGTTAATTTATAAGGAAAACATATGAAAGATTATATCTGGCGAAATAGGACGTCTAAGTAGCCGGCTTTATCCGACTACAGTGCTTTAAGTGCTTCGTAATGCAATTTGCTAGTTGTCAAGCGAAGTGACGTTTACAAATAGTCTTAAATGTAAACTAAAAATGAAATATGATTTTTAATAAAAAAAAATAACCTTCGTTTTCTTCAAGTAGCATACATTGTGTTGTTCCTCAAGGATCCTTGATTATAGAGATCATTTGACAAATATTCTTCGAATAAGCTTCGCCAACGATGATGATAATATAATTGTTAAAATCGATTTAATTAACTTTTTTTCTATTCACTTTTCGTAAATATTTTTCAAAACAAGATTTTTTGAAACTTAAATATTTTCTTGAAACGAAAAATATATTCCCAACTAACAAGAGCGTTAAGCTTTTGAGAATTGAAAATATGATTTGTGCGGTCGTTTGATTTTGAATCGCAACTGGTTTTGCTAATCTTTCGTTCAGTTTGCAGTATCTATCGACGCTGTTCGTAATAGTATTTTCTTCTTCTTGAAAATGTCCAGTCATATAAAGATTTTTATTTACTATTGATTCGATAGCCTATGTTAGTAGTGCTCTACTTTTTTTCTTTTAGTCTAAAAATTTACTCCATTAGGTATAGTCATAATAATATTTACAGTTACTCATTGAGTTCAATTTCTACATCCGTTAACCATTTAATGCTATAACCCCCATTACCTACTATTTATTAGAAAACTTTTATTTCGAGAATTAAAGATCGCCTTGGAAAGGTTGCACGGCTAATGTGCTCTTGGGAATTTGTGCCCAATACCTATAGAATTTCCATTAAATAACATGCCTATGTTTTAGACAGCTATATCTTTAATTTTACTGCTCAGGTGAGGGGGAGAGAGAAAAAGAGTAATACATTTCGCAGGCCCGTAGGTAGTGAGGGCAGGTGGGCGATGCCACAATATGCACATCGCCACTTACGTCGCAGATAGCTAAGCTATATAGTCAATTAGCCGTTTCTTATACGATTAGACAGCCGTGAGCGGAGCAGAGTGAACCACCTAATCCGACAACGAAAAGTCGTTTTCCGGCATGCAGCGTCCGGTAAATCTTTCAAAATGTAACAACTGCACTTTAACTGCCGCGACATGCTTCAATCAAGAAAATACTTAGTGCCAATGTAGACTTTTGTAGAGTGTGCCCCGCTTATACACAGATATATATACATATACTGGCAAGTTTTTTACACAGAAAGATTTGCTTAACAAGAAGTCCTTTAAAAAATATAACATACTCGCAAGCAATTATTATATAAATATAGTAAATAATTCGAATATTTATTATAAAAATTAAATAATTGCAGGACTTTGTCAGCAGTCTCACCTTTCTACCCTGAATTTGCCCATGCACTGCGTAGTACATTTGCACAAAATGTTCGTTTTTTAATCCCGCTGCCCGTTTTTGAAACAATCTTTCCCATCATTCGTGGTCGAAGGTAGATAAGCATTACTACCTTTTCTTTATTGTCGTGCAGATATCTTTTAAAGAGAGCTAAAGAACGGTAGTTGTGCAAAGTAATTTTGCAAGGTAGACGATTCCTGCCTATTATAACTATTCACTTGTCTTATTATATTGACGTTTTGCATTGCCAATGCCTCCTCATATATATACCTCTTCGTTTATTTATCTTCTTTTCCCTTTTTTTTTCTTTTTACATTTTTGTGAGTTCACACTGGATGATGACAGCAATGTTCGTAATATTTTTTGTTAACTGCCATCAAGTATGTGGTTGTGTGTGGTTGCTTCGCTTCTAACTTAAACATCAAAGACACTCTCTTACGTTGTTAACGTTGTGGTGGAGAACTGTTACGTTCTTCATATATAGTGTAGAATGACAGTTGTTCGTATGTTTTTCTTAAAGAACTTCCCGATAAAAAATACTTTACTTCATACGTAACTAAGCTTGAGAGAGGGATAAAGCCGTTGAACGCATAGAATATGTAGGGAAAACTCAAAACAGTCAGTCACATATAAATGATAAAATGCGCTTTTCACTAAAAGGTTTTTTTGTTTTTAAACTTGAACAAAAAATATATTCGAATAATTTTGCAAACAACAACAAAAAGCAACAAATTTTCATTCATATGCAAGTGAAATATTTTAATATGATGGCAATGGTTGAACGATAATTATTTTATTTTAAAAATGTATGCATACGAATATGTACATAAATTAAATTTACATGCTATAATCCCCAGCGTATGGTTTATTTAAAAACCTGCACAGTATACATTATATATTTACATATATATACATATGGATATAATATCTCACTCAATTAAAAAAAATAATTTGTCACTTGTTATCAGGCTTATTAACGCGTACAATATTGTCATCATCACTCAGCCTTGCCTACTTCTGTTTACTGGCTGTCAGTCATGTAATTGAAATCGTAATACTTGTTAATAAACGTCAACGCTACTTGCATTTTCATCAGTAATTTGAACTTCCTTTATACCCACTACCTAATGCTTTTCAAAAGCGTAGCGAAAATAAAAGATAAAATAAAAGTTGAAAACCCAATAATATTAGATGGGCGTGGCCTATTTTTTGCATTTCTACATTGATGAGATAAAACCATTGACAGAGTAAGTGGGGAAATCTTTGTCTTTGTCTAAGGATAGACGATACGCGAGTTGCAGTTTCGACAAGAAACAGCAGAAAAAAATACGCTCTACCATCTTTCAGTGACAAGAGAACTCAAGCAGTTCTCCTTGTACGAAAGAAGCTCATGTTTTGGAAACATGTGAACTTGTTCCGCCTACACTTGCAGTCGTGCGGTTACTACACTGTAATGAGCGGAGTCTACAAAATGAATTCGTATGGGAATGCGGTACAGGATATAGCTTCGCATGTATTGCTCCTCCTACTTGCATATATAAGTTGGTTAAAACTCATAGATGTACCTAATCAGTAAATTAGAAAATGTTTGCTACGTATTATATTCGTCTACAATCATTGGAAAAGTTTAATAGATTCATTGACTTTATTAAGAGAAATTAATAGCACTGTTCTGCCAATTTAAATACGCAATTACATGCCTGTGCATAAATATATACGCATCATCGTAAGATTAATTATGAGGTAATTCGCCGTGTCTATAAAAGTTACAGACAATACTACTCGGTTCTGTAGCCTACCTCTTCAATTGCATCTAACAGAAATGATATTCTGCCGACTGTATAACATCTAATTAACCAATTACAGTTGCCAGACAGATACATGCAACGATAAATATCTGTTTACGTATACATACACATATACACGCTGTTATATGTAGATATGTACGGGTATATATATGTATAGTTTTTCTTAAGTCCCTCCGGGCGCATGTTGCTCTATATTTAAAAATTAATAAATGTATGTGTAAAAAATGTGTTATCATAATATTGGAATATATTAGTGACGTATGTACGTAGGTATGCAAAATTGAAACCAAAATTTTGTTTGAAACGTACACGGTTGTTAAATGAAAACAAGTAACAAAATAGGCGACATACCTAAATACATGATATTCACATAACGACTATTCAAAATAAGGCCAAACCGTTCTCGTTAGAGTTCATACATGGGCTAAAACACATCAGTGTATCAAACTTCACCTAAATATGTCAAAAATAGCGGGACTGCAGGTCGGACATAAGAAAACAAAATCACTTTTTGAATACATCGATGCAATAGAAGGTAGGTCTTCGCAATCTTAACCTACCCTTGTGCCACAAACGGTGTAAAGTGTAATTATTAAAAATGTAAACGCAGACGAATTATATAATTAGTAAAGGTATATATCTATGGTGCTCTTCTTACTTTATTATCGTCATAAAATACCAAAAATGATTTTCCTGTAAACGCATAACTATCTCGGAAACTTTTATACGCAACCAGGGCGAAACTCACGTGAACTCACGTGGCGCAAATTTATCAAATATAATTTCCTTGTCAGAGGATTTATTATTCGTCAAATATTTTCATAATAGAGAGGTAAAAATTTCTAGTTTTGCCGCTTATTTCATGAGAATGCAAATGAGCAGTAGGCTTCCAAAAGCGAAGCTTTTTGATCCAAATTTGCTAGAGTCAGTTTTTAGTGTCAAACTGCTGTTATAGGTCAACTTTCATATAACAACTTTGAAATGAAGATGTTATATGCGGATTGGTCGAAAAACTGGCTCGATCTTTTGAACCTTTTTAATAACATTCATCCTTGCATCAAGTAATGATCGTGTACTAATTTTCACCAAAGTACATCAAAAACTGCTTTCTCTGCTTTAAAAAGAACATATACAGACTGACAAACTGAAAGACTAACAAAAAAGTTTAAATCGATTCTTAAAATGTTCCTGAATCGATGTAATAAAAGATAGTTAACTTTTATTAGATGATCCATACATTTACACAAACGTATTATACCCTGAATTGGAAGTTATGTAACGTATAAATAGACGTAAGGCCTAATCTTGAAACGTTATTTTTTTTTCTTCAAGAATGGCCATTTCTGGTGACATTTTGAATTAATTCCTACATCAAATGTATGCAAGTGTCATCCAGCATTTATTCAATGCTATATCTATCTATATATATATATATATATATATATATGTAAGATATTAAAAATAAATTTTATTTAGGTTACGTTTTAAAAAATTTTAAGTTATGTGTTCATATGAATACATACTTTTACTCTTACGAACAAGTAAAAATTTATTACGTAGCTTCAACAATATAAATGATGAAGAATTTCACATTGTTGACCTCTTCACAAGATGAAAAATTGAAAATTCAACAACTGTAATCATTTGACCTAAAAAACAAAAATTAAAAAATAAAATAAAAATAAGATGTCAACAAAAAAACATCTATCACACAAAGTACAAATAAAAATGAAATTTTAAACATTTGCTTATGAGAAGAAGAAAAACAAGCCGATCTTATAATAAGACGGCAAAGGGAAGAATTGAAATAAAAAACAAAAAAAAACAAAACTCTTTGTCTCCTCCATTATATAACCCCGTTTAAAGGTAAAGTCACCAGAATAAGCTTTATGGTGGAGTTTACATTAGTACACTGCTATATAGGAAAAATGAAAATGTGTCCTACTTGGAGTACTCCATTCACAAGTGAAAATCCACACTTTGCCATCTTACTTGCTTACTATTGCAACAATCTTTTGGGGGCAATGAGAAACTCCCATGTATGTTTGCATACGATATATAGAAAATGGATGGAATGGCCACTTTGCTATGCCTACGAATAAGAGGAAAAATAATATTGTTGATAATATTTATCGATTCACCCTACGTTACTCAAGGTGCCCGTCGACTTGGAAACTAAAAAGGCATGCATGAAACGATCTTTGCGCCGGTAAAACCTGTTCGTTTCCAAAGCATTCTACCGTGAGAGGAGCGCCCAGTATGAAATACACCGCCTGTAGCCTCAATTTTCGGTCGGCTTCAGGCAACACAGTGCTACAACAGGTAGATATACTGCTTTCACAAGAAACTTTTCCCCTCAGCATGTCTTGCTGCAAAGCATCGTACTCTACTTGCCCCAGCTAACGTAGTGACCATTTGTCATAATGGAACTTGAACCATGAAATGTTATAGCAGCGATAATCTTCTTCATTAGGTCTTTATTATGATTTGATTTATTTGATTACCTAAATTCCAGATACGAGATTAATTACTAAAATGTTGAACTATACCTTGAATTGTTAGGCAATTATGAAAGTAAATAATTTAGATGCCAAGTAAACGAATTAGTACAATAATATGCTAATTATTCAACAATCAATTAAATGATTGCGAGAGCTTAGACGGACATGCAATAATAATTAAAATAAATCAGTAAAATGCTTTATTTAGATTTACTTTGCAGATAGCGTTAGCAACAATAACATAACTTTAGCTAATTTTCTAAATAAAATAAATCTAACTTGCAACATGCAACTGCGTTGTCTAGCAAAATAAACGCAGTCAAACTGTAGTAATATGACAATTGCAAATTCCGTAAGCGAACATAGATCACATGAGAATTATATAATAAGTCTGAAATAGAACGCTTCTCAGTGAGCCCAAAGCTTCTTTAATAGTTCGACATTCTTATTATATATAACGATTTGTCAAAACACTTGAAGTGTGCTACAATTATCACGATGCTATCGTCGTTAGTTTCGAATTTTTTCCGCTAAAGCAGTCGTTTCCGATTTGCATATAACCAATAATAATCACAAAGAACCAAATCTGAGTATACGACGGGTGCGGCTGCAAATCGAATTTCAACTCATGCGGTTGTGCAGTTGTAGCTTTTCACTTGCGGCATTACTTTTCTTCTTGCTGTAGAAAACAAATTTTTCTTCCCAAGTTTTCAAACAAAGACACTGCCTTTCGGCATTGCCAGGATAACAGCTTGTTTTCAATTTTCGATAATCGAGAATAATTTTGCGAATTTTTTATTATATAGTTTCTGATGTAAATATCTCGCCAGGCATCCATTGTGTTCAGTATCACAGGTTTCCATTCGAGCTCGTTAAAAACCGGCAAATCGTCTACATATATCCTTCATATAATAATTTACCTCTTACCATACAATTTTATCCCCTAGTAACCATTGCTCTGCAAAGCAGGCGAAAAGATTAAATTATTAGCATCTTATGGTATTGGTCCTCAAGAACATGTTGACAAATTAACTGTAACATATTAGGACGACGTGGGTTCATTTAAAGAATCCATCGTAAAGATGAAGCTTTTATAAGATACCGGCATCTCTTTCTTTCTTTCTCAACTCATTTTCTTTTTCGTTAGTCATTCGTTTCATAATGAATTTCTTTAGTTTTTCTCTTCCTTTTTTGTAAAGCCAACAAACGATTCGTCGTCGATTCCACTTCAATTCCTTTACTCTGCTGCTTGGTTGAATAATTTTTTATAATTTTCTCAATAATGTACTGAAGAGCTGTTATAAGTTAATTGAAAAGCACGGAAGGTATGAACGTTTCCTCTGAAATATTATTTTTCTTGAACTATAACTTGTTTGTTGGTTTTATGAATTTATTAATGATGTGTTCTAGTGACGTTGAGGGATTTTTCGTTACGTTCCATTCGTCGTTATTGAAGTTATCCGTGGAGTGCTATACGCTTCCGAACGGCTTTTCAGTTCTAGACATTTACACACATATTATTGGACAGCGTCGTGGCAGAATGCAAGTACCTTTCAACTGAATAATTCTACTTTTCCATGTAAACAATGGCACTAAAAGAACTTCTTTGAAATGATATCGCATCTTGTTCTTACGTTGGCTAACGAATAATAATATGATAATTATCGTAATTTATTTTTTATAAGCATATCGTAAACAAATCATTCATACATGTATATGCTTATATGTGCGTGCTTGTGTGCGCTTTTAAATGTACGATTAAAGATTGATATCATGGCGCTGGTAGTCATTACTGAAATGCTTGACCTTTACTCGAAAGCAAAACTTCTTTGATTCTCTTTTGGCAGCTAATAAGTAACATCATTCAAGCAAGGTCGACCATTAGATGCTCTACATAACTTGGCCTAGTATAATTCTGCCATTATTTTCGTGATAACATCCTAAAAATTAATTTCTGTCTAAACGCATGTTTTTCATTGAAGCTCGTGCACACAATGGGCCCAAAAAAGTCAAAAAGTTTTGAAAATTAGTCTCTGTTGCCATACAAACACCTGCATTTCATAAGTAACCTTATATGACATGAGATTGAAAAATGGATCTACATGACTCAAATAATAATTTGATTTTTATATCAATTTATCCGCCATTTATTTATGTCGAAATGTGGGTCCATTCGGTTGAATTTTTACCGAAAAAATAGCGCTCAGCGATTTTTGTCGAAGAATTTTAAAAATTGCAATTTTGTTTTGAAAAAAGTATTGTGTGGGAAGTAGTAACAAAAATGGTCCGATCCAATCCATTTTCAATATATTACGTTCCTGATTCAAAATACGGGCATAGATCACATTTCGTCAAAATATCTCAAATAGTTGTAGGCCGAAAACAAAAACCGAAAGACTGACAGACAGATACATCTGCTTACATTGACTTGGAAAAGATTCTTGCATCGGTCAGTATAATAAAAATGGATGTCACATATATCCCCCAATACTTGATATAAACCGCACGATACTTGCGTGAGATAACAGAAAGAAGCATCTATTGAAACATGAATTTGAGGGGATACAATAAAATAAGACGGGAATTTATGGGGAGAACCTGCAAATTATAGTCACATTAGACTACATTGTAAATTTACTGCAACATTGAGTACATGTAAAATGAATTGGTTGGTTCATGATGGCAATGATCAACACATGAATTATTTCTTTATCAGTTTACTATATTTTGTAAAAAATTATAGTCCCATGCATATTTTGCGATGAAGGCTCTTGTGGAGCAACAACTCTTTGGAGTTCAAAGGTGATTTAAATTCAACTGAGAAAGTTATGTTGGCTTTAAAACGAATCTTTCACGGCTTTCTTTTCTGAGTGAAACAAGTAATACAAGCAAAAGGGAAACTGCTTAAACAGGTAAGAAAATTATGTTCGGTCGTAACCGAATCTTTCATATCCGTCATCGTTGTCCTAAGAAAAACACAAAAAGTGAAAGAATTAAATTTTCGTGCTCTATATATAATATGGAGTGGGCGTGGCTGACTTTTGCTATTTTCATTTCTTTTTTGTCGCATAGGTGTGTGGGCGTTGTAGGCGTGTCCATTGAAAAATGTGGGTCACTTCATTTTCGCTAAAAGAAGAAAATCTACCACATATACTAGACAGTTGGGCAGACAGACGAGCACATTTAGATGCAATCCAAATTTGAAACCGGTGAGGAATTCATAGATTTTATGGGGCTTTTGAAACTTGTCTCTGCGCATTATAAATATATTAAAAAAGAAAATTAAATTTTGTTCCATTATAATATTAGGTAGGCGTAGACATTTTTTCCATTTTTATACAGGCACTAGAGGGAAATAAACAGACCCCTTGCCCTTCAGTGAAGGTTAAAAAAAAAGGACATAGCATGTCGCAGATGTCATTGTAAGCAGAAACCCCTATTATCTTCCAGCTTTTGATAAGAATAAACTCCATACAAATCATTGTTGAAAAATGCTTTTGAACGAGATGCGAATCGTATTATAAATAGTAAAGCAATTTTTGGGTCATCAAGAACGTTGTGAAAGTCGTCAATATTTTCTTCCAACTACACATCCATACAGAAGCTGTTCTGTCCGCTATAAAAATCAAAACTCAAATATATTTGCTTTTCCACTGCTATTGAGCCACTAATATAAAATAATACTTAGCAGCCAAATCTTGGTAAAAGTATTGAGCTCAGCTTCAATTGAGAGGGAGATATAGTAGACATTAAATAACGAAAACCCTATAACGTACAAGTATTTTATTTACCCCTGAAGTCATGCAGCAATCTATAATTTAATTGTTACGATTGCAGTATAGTGAGAGCAGTATAGTGAGAGCTTCAAACTGCCAACTATTAAATATTTAATAAAGCGGTTTGAGAAAATTTTTCGAGAACACACGAACATCTCGTAGGATAAAGCGTAACAACTGTTTGAGTTTTAGCAATAACTATAAGTGTTTCTTTGAAAATCTCTAGAGTGCTTCGCTCGCTCTTTAATATTCTTTCATATGATGATGCAGATTGTAGATGTTGTTGCTGCTGCACTGTGCTATTGTTGAAAGCTGAAATGAAAAATATACAAGTGTTTGCGTGTTTGTTGCGCATGCATTTTCAATTTCAATTTCAATTTGTTTTCTCTGCAATGTTGATTTGATGACAGTACAAGTGAAAAGAAGGCGCTGATTACTATATGTTCATTATATGTTTTCCTCTTAATATGAAGAAATATTCTTCAGACGAAAGCAAGAAAAGAAAAAAAATGTAGCATAAAAAAAAGGAAAGTGTGAAAATAACTGTTTATTTATTATGGACATGCCATTTAGTTCCTTGAACGAGACCACTTTCATACTGGCCGCTAGCTATGCCTAGAAATACTATTTGTCGTAGATTTTCAATCAATATCACTTAAAGCTCTTTGGCGCGAGGACAGTACTACATATTTCGCTGGTTTTGACAAAGTTGTACCAAATTTGGCAAAAGTGCAATCAATCCGTACACTGTACGTCTACTTTTTGAATCTCAATTCATATAAGGATTCTAATGAAATGTAAGCCTTTATATGAAAATCTTTTAATAGTTTATGATGAAAATTGGACCTTAATAAATCAACTGTAGGAGCTCTTCTGAAAAGAAACCTTTCTAAGGCAATAAGGTCTAATCAATGGTATCTTATGATGGAAAGAAATATGGAAAATAACAAAATCCCTAAGAACAAAATTAAGTTTGCCAAATTTAGACCACGTTGACGTTTGAGTGTCCTCCTATGTAAGGGCTTTCATGAAAATTATGCATTTACGTGAAAATAATATATAACTTTGGGTGCCTTATAAAAAACGTTAGGGAATGACATTATTAGCCCAATAAGCGTAGGATGCCTAATAGTCAGCCTTGCCCGACTATAGGCTTCTTACTTGTTTCATATAATTTATCACTACTCAGCTCAAATATATTTTCTATAATATGTTTTAATAGTCAATAATTAAATTATTATATCTACCACTGAAGGATGGGGATATACTCGTTTTGTTTTAATTCATAATGTATGTAAAGCATAAAAAGGAAGCTTCAACGACCCTGTAAAGTGTGTAATGTGCTTAATCAGCGTGATATTCTGAATCGATTAAGCAATGTCTGTTCGTCCGTGGGTCGGTGTGTAAGTGCGCGCTGCGGAGCATAAACTGAATGCAACCCTGTTTTTCTTAATAAAAATTCGTGGGTTTTTGCTTGTTACTCAGAAGTTGTAAAAGATAGAAGAGTCTACATATTCCTCAAATGAAGATATATTTTCTGCCTAAAAATGGGTTAATTCCAAAATGGATATGGTTACCCCGATTAATTTTTTCGTGATAATATCAGCGATATGGGCGTCAAATAAAAGAACTTGTAGAGTAGAATGCGAAAGGCATAGTACCTCCGCCGAATATAATTTTCTCACTTATTTTTGCTTTCAAGTATTTTGTACATCGTAGGAAATTTTCCACGCAATAACTTTGCATAGATAAGGAGTTCGATTGCAAGTAAAAGCAAAGAATATTTTGCACTCACTACATTAATTTCTCCCTAATATCTAATTTTAGCGAGGGACAGATTATCAACTAAGAATATTGCAACGTTATTCATTAAGTGAATGAATGCCTTAACCGTGAACCAGAGCGAAAAGGAAAGTTCTAATTACCAAAATCCTAAGAAAAAGGTGAAAATGAATGAAAATGAAATGATTTATGGTGTTTTGTGTTTAGCTCTCATGCCATGTTTCGTTTTATTCTAAATTCTTTCGTTCAAGGTTAAAGCTCATTTCCATATCGTATGTTTCGAATCATTGCAAGTAATGTGCAATAAATTTGAATGCAAAACTAATTGATTACAATTACCAATAATGGATGCGAAATACGATCGAAATAAATGTTTGGCAAATTCATTTGCAATAGATAGTAAATGCCTTCCTTGTCAGAAGAAGATATCGTCCTTGAAGCTTCGGCATACACGTTAGAAGTGCATGTTCATTAGTTGGGCTTCATTTGTATATACACGAAATATGTCCCGTTTCATAGTTCAATAAAATTTTTTTAACACCACGAACTGAACTTATTTTTTAATTTTGAGAGTTTCTGGCACGCAGTATGGTGCATACGCCCAGCAATCATAGATGTGGTTGTAAGATGTTTAGCCATTGTCCACTGGTCTTTCAGGTAACTCATAATTGTATTCCTGTTAGCTGAAGGTTAGCTGAAATGTTTCCTGAACTAAGAATACTTTTTACTGAGTATGTAAACAAGTATTAGTGTCTTTTTGGTTTTTCCATCAGTTATGAATATTAATGCAGAAATGGTGTTCGATGCGCGAGCACTTTAGAAAGACGTTTTGAATTTCAATTTCAATTTAAAAGTCACGAAAAGAAAAATGTTTGTCAACCATTTTACCTTCTCCAGCTTAACATGCATCTACAAATAGTTGTTTATATATATACAATTTTAGTATCAAAAGAAAAATTGTTTTATAAAATAAAGAACAATTTTTTTGTAGAGTAAAACGGCGCTTGGCATGAAATCAATAGCAGCAATTATTTTTAAATTTTACTTCAAAATTTAGAAGATCGGCCTGAGTAGCCGAATAGATAAAAACAACGACTACCAAGTCAGTGTTCGCGGGTTCAAATCTCAAGTGTGCTACAGTTTTCTTTGGTCTTGGATCTAGTGAGTGCTCATCCCGCAAGGGCTTAACATTTATCGATTGGGCATACACTCTCCGCTCTTTCCTATCATCTTTCTGATAGTTATTGTGTTATACGAATAAGAGACATACCCTGAGCTATTGGTCATATTAAAAAAAAAAAAGGAAGCAATTCGAAGCAATTTGGTTTTGATTAGTAACTAAAGCACTAACGAGACAACCCATTGTTTACGCTACCTTAATCTAAGCTCCGCTGCCTGAAAGTACTTCCTAGGCAAACATTCCACCAAATAAGTTCATTAATTACTTCCCAAAGTCCTTATGTATACACATATATCGCAATAAACCCTACTGTGACTGCTCATACTTTAACCGCACTGCTCGCCTTTGGAGCGATCCATCTTCGGTAGGCTCTCCCGCTGTTTCAAATGTAAGCGCCACCGTATCTACATGTGGAGGTGGCTAGATATGAAATCATATTGGAAGAGACAAAAAGTAGCAAAAGAACCTTGTTATTTATGCAATATATATATATATATAAATGTCAGCAGATAAAGTAAGCATTTCTTTTTAAATGGATTCCTGCACTGCACAAAAGTCAAAAAAGTCAATTATTACGTTCCGGCTGTTGAAACAATCACATGCTTAGGAAGCAATCAAAAAAATTATATAAATTGTTTAGATAATTAATATTGTGTTAGTTTGTAAATATTACATCCACATATATCGCACAAGGATCGATATTTTCATGACCAAAATAACTTGTGATGCAAGGCATATAAAGTTTGAACGAATGTATGCGTAATACCAACAAGGGCTTAAGGTGGCCCAAGCTTTTCTTATGTCGATCGATTCAGAATCAGTTCCTAAACTATCTACTTGTCACTCCATCTGCCCATGTGTCTGTCTCCCTGTCTAACGTGCGCCTATGTATTCTTGCGCTTAACCTAAAGATCGCAATTTTGAAGGTAATTTGATCAAATTTGGTACACTGGCACCTTTTGGCCGAAGAGTGAAAACAATTGAACATAATTTGAATCGGACAACTTTTTTATCAATCCACATATTATTTTGAAAAAGTCGTTCTTGGAAAAGCATCTTCAGTTTTCAAAAGTTTTTTCCAAAAATTGCTCAGCCTTATTGTTCTGTCGTACCATAGTGGTCAGATAAAACTGAATCGGATAGCACATCTCTTTGAACTTCCTCGTAAATAAGGATTCTCATAAAAAATAATCTTTCCTACGGCAACAAAGCCTAACGCTTAGCAAATAATGACGAAAATAGGTGAAGCGTAGTGAAATCGTTGACAAGAAAATTAATTTTGCTAAAGTTTTGCTTTAATTCACGTTCTGGCTCGTTTAACACATAAAGATTATTGGGAAAAATATGCCTTTAGATAAAATCGGATTTGTATAATTTCGGGTATTTTATTATGAAAATAATTCAAGAATTGCATTGAACGAAATGATGTAGAGTGCAGGGTGCTTGATATTCGATTCTCTCCGACCGTAATGTTTTCCTTCGTTTCTTGTTATAAATTATTATTCGTGTTCTTTGAAGTCACACAGAACATTAAAGTTTTCATTGAACAGTGTAGAGGAAACGACTCTGTCTGAAACGTTTGATAATCTCATTAAGAAGCAACTTCAACATAAGCATTGACACTAGCATCATCAGGGATAATTGACGTTTAACATTTAAAGTCAATTGCAGTTTGCACAATGATTAATCGAAACACTGTATATCTATGAAGATACTCATTGAAAGCACTTGTTGTTGTTGGTATTCGCATTCGAAGAATTAATATTGTTTACTGCATAGCGTATAGTTACCCTAACACATTGCAATCTACAAGCAACATAAGGCGTTGCATTTTCAACATTATCTTTATAGTACTACTTTAATCTACAACTCGAAAAACAAGTGAGAAAGTTATATTTACTTTAAAGCGAGACTGTCTTCGGCGGCAAGTATACAGGCTTGGGGACATTTTCTCAAATGTGGGCATGTCAATATGTCAACGAATGTTTAATTAAACTTCTCACATTTACTTACTAATAATAACCATAATTATAGAAACTTTACTCGCAGTAAGAATGGTTGTTGGGGTATATCCCTCCTATTCAATAAATAAAGCTTTTTGGCTCATTGTCGGGGACGGATAATTTCTGCTCTGTCAAACTTGACTTACGTCTCCTAAAAATATGTTGCCAAGTCTTTCTACCATCACTTTGTCGGTCATGAGGGCTCGATAGCTGCTGGCAGACAGTTGAACCACAAGTGGACAGACAAAGCTAAATGTATGTATGTCGGTTTTTTTACGGAAGTGACTACAGCCTTTGATATCCCAGTTTCTTTCGAATCCAAGTAGAGACGAAACGATTCGGCTTTGAAACATTGCAATGCTCAGCCACTTTTTGCATAAATGGTGGAAAAAGGTGTGGTCCTATCGCTATATCTGGTGGATATTCCATTTTCGATGACCACTCCTTCCGATCGATGGCACATAGCTTAGCTTAGCAACATTTATGAATATGCAAAAAAGTGTCACAGGTTGCACTGCCTAAAAGACGACGGATCGTGTTCTTGACACAGAATTCATATAATTTCATGTAAAAGGCCTCCTCTTCATTTTTGTAAAACTTTAAGCCAAGTTTTACTCACTTTTGCACATATATCTGAATTTATTTCACAACGAATGATGATTTTATGATCACTGAGAGTTTATGGTTTGTTGCACCGATGATTCTAAACATAATCCTACAGAAGAAAATTTGACGGAATTATATCGCATCATCTTCATGGCCACTGCTCTAACGAGATGTATGGCTGCACCATGATAGAATTGCAGTATAATTGCAACTCTTTGTTGAAATCACATAACGTTCAAGTCGAAATCCGCCAATTTATGCTGTAAAAAAATAAATGAATAAATAAAAGAGCAACAAAATTTTTGCAGCTTTCTCCGTTTCATCAGTTTTAGAATTGACTCTCTGGCTAAATTAATAATAACAATAATCATGATAATAATTTTTTTTTTTTTTGATTTTTTATTAATAAATTGAATGAAAACGTACAAAATTGGAGATTTAATGACAGACATGTACGTAGAGTATGATATAATGACAATGTTAATGTCACCATATAACTGAACATGTAGCGCATTCCTACATTTGAAAGCAAATAAATACTAATTAGATAGATATGTTGCAACAATCACAGAATTATCGAAAAGAAATGTATTTTTGATTGGAAGTGATGGCAACTTTCAACATTTACACTTCCTTGCAGATATGAACGCAGGAAGCCAGGAAAACGAAATGATGAAAAATTTTGTGATAATAAAGTCTGCAATTATCTAAAATCTGACATTGACAGGGATATCCAAAATTTTTTGATACACGTCACTTATAATCGGTTCTATCAACCAAACATAAATCGCTATGGATTGAAAGAATCCCTATATCTACTTACGATGGAAGTACGCAGCTGGGTACATACGACTATTTTTTCTTGGCCACTTTTTGTTTAGAGAAATATGTGTAGAGTGCTTATTAAACCTGAGCTATATCTGAGCCGCTGGGTTGATTTTCATTACATTTATTATAGAGCTGGAAAATAACTTCGTTAACCACATTCCCTTACATTTAAAGATCTTGGCATGTTATATACGAATAAGCAAGTATTCTGCGTACAAATAGTTCCGATAACTACTTACCCAGTGAATAACCACAAGAAGATCTTTTACATTTATTATGTTTTAAATTATTTTTCAATTTTTTACTGCTTTTGATGGTAGTTTTCTTACTACTCCAGCGTAACATATTTCTTTGTTTACAGCGTGGCTAATAAATGGTGGCAAACTGTTGACAATAGCGTCAATTGCGACATCAAATATCATAGAGTAAACGTGCATTGGCTAATATTGCCACAGATTTATGGTTCCATATATAAATATGCATTAGTATATATGCGAAACAATAGTTGTTATGTTACAATAGTTGTCATGTCACTGCCTTGGTTATATAAAAAATTCCTGATATAAACTCCACGCTCTTTGGCTCTTTGTTCTTACCACTACAATAAAATCAAAATGAAAATTAATTTGTTTAGTTCAGGAATTTCATATAATATTTTTTTTTGTTTAGTCATTTTACACAACTCTTTGCGTCTTGTGAGGCTTGTGGGACCATCCGATGGAAAACACGTATCTCCAACATTCTTTTCTTCAATTTCACGCCAAAATATAGTTTGTAATCATGTGATAAGAATAGAAGGTGTATGTCACACCGGTGTCTTTTTGGGAAATTAGGGGCCCACCGCACCTTCAGACCACATGCCGCACTTTACAATGACCTTTGTGAATGCAAGTGTTACTTGCGCACTTTCATTTACTTGTTTCATAACTTGTTAAGCGAAAAATGAAAGTCATCACTGAGGGAAAATAGATGCCAAAAATCGTGTTCCACACGCTATTGCTCGAGCAATCAATTAGCGTAACTTCCACACATCGCATGGTCAGCCGACTTTAGTTCTTCCTTTAGCTGGATTTTGTTAGGATGGAGACGTAAATCCAAATGCTTAATACGCTATAATGTACCGTAAGCGCCATTTAATCGATAAATTTGAATCTTCTTCGACAGTTTCACCACCAGCACCAATATTTTCGATTCTGCGAGCTGTGTATGGGCCTTAAAAAGTCCGTTACAAATCCAATTTCTTATAGTGTAGTTTCGTGTCGAGCATAATCAGCTCGTAGTGCACGATAATCCTATATGCCTAACCAAGTTGAGTTGAATATTTAACCCTTTCTATCTCTAGACTGAAACAAGTTTCAGCCGTCTTATAAGTGGTATATATTTCTGGACGCTTTGGTCGTCTGTTCTTCTCTTAGTTGTGCAGCACTTAAACTCCGCACCAATATTTACCATTTATGATCTAAAACCCAAGTCAAAAAGTATGCATGGATTCGCTTGCAACTAAACAAAAACTAACCATTTTTTTATTTTTATCGCAGCGGCACGAAAAATTTTATTTAGTCAATTAAATATAGATCTTCCCGTGTAATTCTTTACTTTCGATTTAATTTCAAATCATAAAGTGATAGATAAGCCTATAATTTCTTTACCTTATATTAGAATATATATAAAGATACAACTGTAAAGGATGTTAGCATTAGTACTACGTTACATTAACGGTGACGGCTACAAAACTTCTTCAATTGCAAAAAAGTTTTCGTTAAAATTGTTCGCTTTTTCTTATTCCAGAAAATTTATCAAAAGCATCAAAAAGGTGTAAATGCCTTTGCTTAGCTGTAATGCTGTGCTGAAGTTCAAAGCCATTATTTTACCAACAGTTAGTTTGGCAGCATTTTGCGATTTACGCAACATGAGCAGAATCATTTTTTGTTCCTTCACCTTCAACCTATACCAGATGCAAACCTCATAAATCATTCTTGTAACGTCATCGTTCTATCAAATATATTTAAAAATATTATTTATGTTAACAATTTCTCGAAAAGGTAATCAGTGCATCAAATCTTTTTCTAACCGCTGTTGCCAATAGTTGACCAAACCCGCAATAAGCGTACATTGAACTATTCAAGATCAACAAAAGTGGCGCAAACGGCCAGACCTTAAGCACTATGCAAAATAGAGTAGAGCAGATGGACAAACAACATGTAGTGACGTGTACAAATATAACGCCAGAAAAAAGCTGTTCAATGTATTCCACAAATCTGTAAGCAAAACTTTTTAAAAAGTGACCTTATGAACCTTAAAAATAAAATTATATCTTAAAGAAAAACGAAATATTTTATTTTTATTTTTGGAAATACTTGACTTCGATCATTTTCATAACCACCGGCCTAAGTGCGTCTATAACATGTAATCGCTACTTACAAATTGTATTTCTGATGCCAAGCAATTATATCATTTAATAAAGATCTGCTTCTTTCAACTGGTTTATCTTCTTGCTCAGTGATCTCATTCAAGTCATGGAATTTCGCCTTCATTATATCTCGATGCAAAAGCACATGAAGTAACATCGAAAACATGATCGTGTCAGAACAGAAGAAACCCACACCACCAAAGAATATGATAGCAGAGTGAAAACCAGTGTGAATGAAATAACCAAGCAGTTCTTTTGGATCAATTCCCGGTATCAAAGCGGTTAAGGTGAGCTCTCGTTTGCCTGTTATTAGCACATAAATAATTGGTAAAACGATTAAACCGGCTACCGACGTGAAATATATTACGCCGGCAATCTTCGAGCATTTTGCTACCCTTTGCAATGTTTTTTTCAAGGCGTATTCGTATCGTGAGCCTCTATTCTGATATTCGTCATATATGTTATCCAAATGCTTAAAAATTTTTCTGAGAATTGTGCGATGGATATAATAACACACATATTTGGATATAGACTAAAAAGAAAACATCGTATATACATATATAAGTTTATATATAGATATATTTATTTTTTTGGCAATGATAACAACCTGAACGGCCAATGACCCTATGGCAAGGCACTGCAAAATTATTGTCCAGTCATTGTTGGTCACAAAGCCATCGTATATGGTGTTTATGAAGCATACGGCGTATATCGCTAAAAACACTAGTAAAACCATAAATACTGGATTAAGCACAGTATAATTTTCGTCGAACATATCGGCACCACAGAAACAGAGCATAGCGCGTACATGTTTGACAAGTTTTCGGAATTGGCCTAAAGGCGACATTTTCGTCGATTATTTTCCTTGTTTTTTTTGTCTGTTGACAACTTCCTCTAAAGCGAGTAGTAAGTAAACTGCAAGAAATTTCGGGAAATTTTCTGATGCGACTGCTGTTAACTGCTGCTTTTAATTCGTTCAACAATTTTTCATTAATAATTACACAAACGAACGTGTGAAAATATTAATTAAGGCGCATATTGACTTAATAATTACTACGAATAATTAGCTCGAAGGAAAGAATTCCATAAGTTGCGTTTCCTTTGCCAAAGTGAAGATAGCCCACCAAAATAACCCACATTACTTAAGGGGCGTGTGTCAAGCAAAATTACTCTCAAGAGACATTACTTAAATCCAGATTAGAGATACGTTTTGAAAAATATTGAGACCTATCAGAAAACCCCAATTTCGTTACGCTGCTCTATCACTGCCAAAATCTCCTCAAAGATGACCTCCCCGCATACATAGGACACTAATTGCAATATGTTGCAAATATGATGCTATTGAAATGTTTCATTTTATATACATAACATTTTTGTTTTTGTTCAACATGTGTGTCTAAGATTACATATTATAGACACATGTTCACAGTAGTAGACTTGTACGCGGGTTCCCTAACGCTATAGAAAATGTATTCGACGACGAAAGGTTATGAATTATTTGATTACGTTTCCTTTCCCTAATTTAGCTGCGGATCAGAAGCATAAAACAGTATTGCGATCTCGCGTGGTAGTGATAGAGTGAAATTAGATTTCTCTGATAGATTTAAGCGTCGTTTAAAACAGATCAAAGAACTGCGGGCGGGCAATTTCGTTCACAAGTTTGATAATTAATTTAGTGGTTTATGTATATGGGAAGAGGACATTTTTGGGGCGATTTTGGCTTTGATAGAGTCTACATATTGTAATAAAATTCTGATAGGTTTGACGGTCGTTTAAAACATATCAGAGAACTGCGCTTGGACGACTTCGTTCACAGTTTTTATAACACACCTTGTATATTGTAAATTTGCGGCAAAGTTAACATGCGCTATATAGTAAATAGTGATAATGAATTTTTTTTTAATTTTTTATAACATCAAGAATGATTTTTTTTTATTTATGATGGTACCCTTTATTTTTAGTTTTTAATTTAATTTTTCTCATCGCTTTGTTATTCTTTCAATATCGTTCAATTATCAGTTAACTTAGCAGAGGCGCGAACCAAATGAGAAGATAGCCCATATTCTAGCAAAAACAAAAATATGTGCTACGTACAGTGGGCTAACTTCATTCCAGTCTTCCTTTGCTCTTTCTATGCTGCAAACTAAATTAATTTTCATAAGGATAGATACACTGTGCAAACTGTAACTCGACGTCGAATTTGTAAGTTTATTACAAATATATATTTACCTCAGCCCCAAGTAGGATCACAGGTAAAAATAATATAACCAAATAACATAATTGATAGCTTACTGTTATATTTTATGAATTTTCAATTTTTGTGCAGGGTTGAGTGAAACTATATCTGAAATTAGAAGCTTTAAAGTAATCACCCACCGAAACACACACTGATCTGTCTAGTTTTATATCTTGTAAACACGAGAATATCTTCTGTGACTTGGTACGTCATGCCAAATGTATGTCCAGTTTTTTTTTATGCTAATTGATTAAGAATCGGTGCTGAATTGCTTTAAGCGAATGCATCCGTCTCTCTGTTCGTTTGTAGCTCGCAAACTCCAGATCACCAATTTTTCAAATATTTTAATCTAATGGACTAGATCGAACCAGTTTTACGACGGTTCTCGGGAGAAAAAACTTATATGAAAAAAATTTCCTATTATTGATTTTTCATGAGAAAAATCGGTGAAAACTCGTAGCAATATTTTCGCATAGCAAATGATAGTCGATAATTTCCATCGCATGAAACCATTTTGTTAATCTGTTTCCCTTTAAATGTTTTAACAAAATATAAAGCTTTATAAGGCAAAATCTAATTTTTAGTATTTTATGCTTGCCACAAAAGGACTCTCATGGCAAGTAAGCCTTTATTTGTATTAATTGTATTTTTTGAAACTAGTCTGACTTTTATTGTTTGATGATAAAAATGAGTGAAAAATAATCAAATCTTCCAGAGCAGAAATTAACTTTATGAACAAAGTCGGTTTACGTTAGACGCTCCCATCTAAAATGGCTTCTCACGAAAGGTAATCCCTTTCATGGCAACAATTTTCCGAACTTTATGACGAAAATAGATCCAGAATTCTTTTAGATGAAAAAGTGCAAGATATTTGAAGGTCAGTCTAGTTCAACTATAAACTTTCGATTATATCTTTCGTTATTAAAAAGCGTAGATTTTTTTCCTCAAAGCAAAATATTTATAATTTTACTCTACACCGAATCCAAAATATATCTCATTACGAGAATCTTGCGATTAGCCTTAAATTTTGAAAATGTAATTGATTGCCTAATTATTTAAAAGTCTACAAGTTTCGCAATTAAAAGTCGAAACAAGCTCTACATGGTAAGTAGTATAAGCATTTAAAAATTTTTATTAAGGCACACCACATCCTAATAACAATTAACAATAGATAACTAATTATAAGAAAGCAATTCCGCATGGCGTATAAATCGTAACGACTCACCTGCACAAGTGAATGTATGCCTATGTGAAGAATGCTTACTTAATCAGTTAATTTGATATCGGAAAAGATTTTTTTAGGCATCTACTGCGGACATTGCAGCGATCTCTTTTGTGAATTGTATTCAACTGATAAGAGCAGGTCAAAATTTCTGTTTTTTTTTTGTAAATTTGTTCCCTTTTTTAAGACACTATCGGCGTCAATCCATTTGCAACTGGATTTGTAAACTTAATCTCTATTCAATAAATTTTTAAATACCATAAAGACTTTCGTTAAAATTATGCGCTGTGTCCCTTCTTATTCTATAAAATTTATCAAAACCATCAAATAGGTGTAAATGCCTTTGGTTAGTTGCAAAGCGGTATTGAAGTTCAAAGGCATTATTTTACCAACAGTTAGCTCAGCGGCATACTGCGATTTGCGTAGCATGAGCAGAACCATTTTCTGTTCCTTCACCTCCAGTCTGTACCAGATACAAACCTCATAAATTATTCTGGTGACCTCCTCGTTCTAGGAAATATGTTTTAAAAAATTTCTAGAAAAAGCAATCAATTCATCAAATTTTGTACTAACCGCTGTTGCTAATAGTTGACCAAACCCGCAATAAGCGTACATTGAAGTATTTGAAATCAACAAAAGTGGCGCAAACGGCCAGACCTTAAGCACTATGCAAAATAGACTAGAGCAAATGGACACACAGCTTGTAGTGATGTGTATAAATATAATGCCAGAAAAAAGTTCTTCAATGTATTCCATGAACCTGCAAGAAAAACTTTATTAAGTAATCCTATGAACCGTAAAAATAAAGTTTTATTTTAACGAAAAAGGAAATATTTTGTTTTTATTTTAGAAAATAGTTGACTTCGACTTTCAAACCTTCGGCCTAAGTGCGTCTATGACGTGTGTTCGTTACTTACAAATTGTAATTCTGATGCCAAGCAATTGCATCATTTAACAAGCCCCTACTTCTCTTAGCTGGTTTAACTTGTTCCCCTGTGGCCTCATTCAAGTCATGGAATTTCACGACCATTATATCTCGATGCAAAAGCACATGAAGCAACATCGAAAACATGATCATGTCAGAAGCGTAGAAGCCCACACCAGAAAATAGTATGATAGAAGAGTGAAAACAAGTGTGGATGAAATAACCATACGTTTCCTTTGGATCGATTCCCGGTATCAACGCGGTTAAGTTAAGCTCCCGTTTGCCTGTTATTAGCATATAAATAATTGGTATAACGATTAAACCGGCTACCGATGTGAAATATATTACTCCGGCAATCTTCAAACATTTCACTATTTTTTGCAAACTTTTTTTCAAAGCAAATTCGTATCGCGTGCCTCTGTTCTGATATTCTTCATATATATTATCTAAATGCTTAACCATTTTTCTTAGAGTTGTGCGATGACTATAATAACATGCGTATTTGGATATAGCCTAAAAAATCATACATTTATATATCTATATATATATCCATAACCATAACCTCTCTATAACCTGGACAGCCATTGATCCTATGGCAAGGCACTGCAAAATGATGGTCCAATCATTGTTGATTATGAAGCCATCGTGTATGGTGTTTATGAAGCATACGGTGTATACTGCTAAACACACTAGTAAAACCATAAATAATGGATTAAACATAGTATAACTTTCGTCGAACATATCGCAAGCACAGAAACGGACCATAACACGTACATTCTTGACAAGTTTTCGGAAACGATCTAAAGGTGACATCTTCATCCACCTATTTCGATTATTTTACTTGTTTTTATTTTTACAAATTCCTCTGAAGCGAGTAGTAAGTAAACTGCACGAAATTCCGGAAAATTTTCTGATACGACTGCTGTTAACTGCTGCTTTTATTTAATTCATTCAATCATTTTTCCATAATAATTACACAAGCGAACGTGTGAAAATATTAGCTAACGCACATAATGTCTCAATAATTAGTTTGAATAATTAGTTCTAAGGATATAATTTTGCAAAAATTTTTAAGTTATACTTCAAGAGAATACTTGCTTTTTTTACGCTGCAAATAAATTTAACTTTCGTATTGATAAGTACACTGTACAAATTGCACCGCAGAGTTGAATTTCTAAATTTATTTGATATTCACCGCTACCGTACCCATAACTTCGGCGGGACGAAGGCGAACACACCTACCTTAAGGTTTTGCACAAGTGTATCATCCATCTAAACCGTCGTGCGCAGAATGTGCAATGTACTCTTCCCGTACATGTCACCGTACGTGCTACCGTTCCTTTAAAAAGGCAAGACGGATCCAGATAGCCAAACTCAACAAAACGCCCAACTCCCGACTGTCGCACTAACGGTGCTCGGGGAGAAATGACACTACGTGAGTTTGTCTTCGAACTCCTTACTCCAGTTACCTGCCAATCTCTAGGGAAACAAAATCATCCCTTCGAAATACAAGAGCTGAGTTTTGACTGACTGCCTTCCGGCAGGCAGACGGTAGGTCTTCAGGGTCCTCTAAGAACGAGTAGCCCTCATTGAATCTGAAAACTCAGGGACCGCCGGCATTAAGGTATAGGCCTACGAAGGGCCTGACTGCGGAAAATCTTGACTCCGCAGAAACTGGAGGCGCACGAAGCTTAAGGGACGCCCCTCGATGCTTGCGTTTGAGCGGCCTAAGCAGAAACAATGCGCACATCAGATACACCGAAGTCAACCTCCACCATGCTAAAGCTCCTCTTCTGTTTTCAGTATGAGGTACACAAGCGATGGTCTGGGCATAACTCTCATTCAGCAGCACTGCATAAATGCGAATGCTATTCAAGGCGTGCGCAACAAGGAAGATAAGTTGGTATGCAACATCCAACATGTCCTTCCTTCCGTACGAGAAGGTATCGAGTCACTTCACCAGCTTTTGCCTTTACGAAATAATATTGACCTTCTTGGCCAAACCAAAATATTTATAATTTTACTCTACACCGAAACCAAAATATATCTCATCCGCCAGATAACCGAAGTTGTGAAAAAATTAATTTTTACGAGAAAAGCAAGAAGCATGGAATTTTTATAAATCATCTTTTGATATTTACCCATTCATGTACCTAAGAAGGAAATTCATCTAGAGTAGTGTAACAACCGAATAAACCAATTACGAGAATCTTAGATCACCGTTAGAATAAGAAATTCTAATTTATTCTTTAATTATTTGAAGTTACAAGTTTTGCAATTAAATGTCCGAATATTCTACAAGCGCTACATGGTAAAAGGTGCAGGAACGTCATAATAACAACTAACAATAGGCAACTAATTATAAGAAAAGAAATCCACATGGAGTGTCAAACTTAACACTCCCCTGTACGAGCGAATGCAAACATATATGAAGGTTGCTTATTTAGTCAGCTAAGTGCATATCGGACATTTAAAAGGTTTTTTTAGGCATCTACTTCTTGACATTACAGCGATCTCTTTTGTGAATTGTATTCAACTGATAAGAGCAGGTCAAAATTTCTGTTTTTTTTTTTTTTGCAAATTTGTTCTCTTTTTTAAGACACTATCGGCGTCAATCCATTTGCAACCGGATTTGTAAACTTAATCTCTATACAATAAATTTTTAAATACCATAAAGACTTTCGTTAAAATTATGCGCTGTGTCCCTTCTTATTCTATAAAATTTATCAAAACCATCAAATAGGTGTAAATGCCTTTGGTTAGTTGCAAAGCGGTATTGAAGTTCAAAGGCATTATTTTACCAACAGTTAGCTCAACGGCATACTGTGATTTGCGTAGCATGAGCAGGATCATTTTCTGTTCCTTCACCTCCAGTCTGTACCAGATACAAACCTCATAAATCATTCTGGTGACCTCCTCGTTCTAGGAAATATGTTTTAAAAAATTTCTAGAAAAAGCAATCAATTCATCAAATTTTGTACTAACCGCTGTTGCTAATAGTTGGCCAAACGCGCAATAAGCGTACATTGAAGTATTCAAGATCAACAAAAGTGGTGCAAACGGCCAGACCTTAAGCACTATGCAAAATAGAGTAGAGCAGATGGACAAACAACATGTAGTCATGTGTATAAATATAACGCCAGAATAAAGATCTTCAATGTATTCCATGAACCTGCAGGAAAACTTTTATTAAATGGTTGTCTTGAAAATAAAGTTGCGTCTTAAAAATAAATTTTTATTTTAGAAAATTCAACCATTTTCATAATCACCGGCCTAGGTGATCGTTACTTACAAATTGTAACTTTGATGCCAAGCAATTACATCATTTAACAGGGCCCGTATTCTCTTAGCTGGTTTATCTTGTTCCCCTGTGACCTCATTCAAGTCATGGAATTTCGCATTCATTATATCCCGATGCAAAAGTACATGAAGAAAAAGTGAAAACATGACGACGTCAGAAGAAAAGAAACCCACACCACCAAAGAATATGATGGAAGAGTGAAAACCAGTGTGGATGAAATAACCAAGCATTTCTTTTGGATCAATTCCCGGTATCAATGCGGTTAGGCTAAGCTCCCGTTTGCCTGTTATTAGCATATAAATAATTGGTATAACGATTAAACCGATTACTGCCGTGAAATATATTACGCAGGCAATCTTCGAACATTTCATCATCTTTTGTAAAGTTTTGTTCAAGGCGTATTCGTATCGTGACCCTTTACTCTGATATTCATCATATATGTCAGCCAAATGCTTAAACATTTTCCTTAGAGTTATGCGATGACTATAATAACATGCGTGTTTGGATATAGCCTGAAAAGAAAAAACCATATATATATATATATATACATATCCATAATCATAACCTCCCTATAACCTGGGCAGCCATTGCTGCTATGGCAAGGCACTGCAAAATGATGGTCCAATCATTGTTGATTACATAGCCATCGTATATGGTGTTTATGAAGCATACGGTATATATCGCTAAAAGCACTAGTAACACCGTAAATAATGGATTAAACATAGTATAATTTTCGTCTATCATATCGGAACCACAGAAACTGGATATAAAACGTATTTGCTTGATAAGTTTTTGGAGGCGGTCTGACGGTGGCATTTTCGTCCACTTTTTTCAATTATATTATTTTTACAACTTCCTCTGAAGTGAGTCGTAGGAAAACTGCAAGAAATTCCAAAATTTTTTCTGATACGACCGCTATTAAGTAATGTCTTTCATTCAATCAATAATTATTTATGAATAATTACAAGGCCGAACGTGTGAAACTATTAACTAAAGTGCATAATGTCTTAATAATTAGTTGGAATAATTAGTTTTAAAGAAATAATTTTGAAAAAATTCTATAAGCTATGCTTTAAAATAATTTCAATATTATTCGAAATGAATAAAGCAGTAAATCGGTATAATTTTATAAATAAAATATTTAGATCACAAAAGAATAAAATCAGCACAAACAATATTCGTTTCACTGATTGTGCGGAATAATTTTTTCTCTTGATTCGCATCTCTTTTTTATTGGCCTCTTCACGCTCTAAAATATCTTGCATTGGTATTTGGCAAATAATTTTTATTTTGCTTTTTTCTTATTCTTTCTTTTGCGGTCTAAGTTTTATTTAAATACTTTCTTCCTAGCTAAGTATTGTTAAACCCACCACTTACAACATCCACAAGCAAGCTTCAGAAACCCCATAATGCATACATAATCTTGATTAGCATGAAATAATGAATCGGTTAAGCCGTAGCTGTTCATCTATGCTTATGTGAATTGATACTATCATGCTCACACGAATGAAGATAGCGACTTCAAATTTTGCTAGAAACATTGCAAGTGTTCGTATGCAGGACGACATTGGAAATGGGACGAATTCATCAGAGTAATTAAGCATAAATTCATTTTGATAAGGAAAAATTTGTGGGTTTTTCCTCATTACCCGCTTATTACGAATGAAAGGGGCGTTTAGAGGAAATCAAATTTCTTGGACATTGTTATCGAATATCCGTCAATTTTTTAAACGACTTTGCTTGTTTTCTATTTCAAGTGTATCGACAACTTTAGGGCAAACCCAAACGAGTTGCGTATTTTCAAATATATGTATTATGTATTTGTGAAGAAACTAAAAAAATGTGTAACTTGCAAGACCCATGTTACCATTTGGACTAATTTTAAGTTTGTAGTACAGTTTTAGAAGTTTATGCCCATAAAGACATATGAGTTCAGGTAACGATTTCTATCGCTTTAATTTCAATTTTTTATATTTATGTACAATTTCTTCATACAATTTTCATCATATATTAACCAAACTATCAGCCCGCTACTTAAACAATAAAATAAAATTTCAATATTTTGTATTATATGTTGGGCATGGTCGTCTATTTCTGCGATGAAAATATCTGCGATAAGAAATCCACACAACGTACACTGTTCCTTCCACTGTAATTTAAGTATAATAGGTAAAGTAAATTATATAAAAAGTTCGATTATATAAACTTTCATTTTAGTGAACTAAAAGTTGGCAGATAAATTTTTTAATCCTATTTAACTTTTCTTTTTATACATAAATAAAAGCATGGGGTTTTAATGGTAGTTTGTATGCTCGATTCAGCCCCATCCACCTACGACTTTCTGATTTGCTTTGTTTAGTCTTTTTTGGGCGAACGGTGATGGATACAAAAGATGCGGTCACAACAGAGTATCATTTTCTTTCTTGTTATACGTTACTTTGAAACAAGCATCTCCATCTGATTGTTAGTGCAGGCATATCCTCGATTACGTCTTTATTTTCCACAATGAACTGGAAGACAGCAGAAATTACCTTATAAGATTTACCTTTTTATTTATGAGTAGTCCAGTCATCATATTGTATGCATAAACGTTTAACTCCTTTACTAACCTGGAAGACGTTTCAATTTCTTATTGTATTATTTCTTAAATTGTCTTACATTCGACGCCCACTAAACGAAAAAGGAAGTATTAGGATTTCAGTGGATTTCAATAGCTTTAGCTTACAGACTGAAAACGTACAGTGATACGGAACAACTGGAAAGATTTCCATTAAAGCAATTAAACATTCTCTCGAGCTGCTTCACAATATAGGTAGGTGGACTAGTAAAAATGAATCTACTTACATTTTGAATGAATATCTCGATTCGGTAATAGCGAGTATACATTGAACACCCTATTCCAACATAGCAAACTCAGTGATTACAAACTACAACAAATTTTACCTACCTAATCAGTTCGAAAGACGAGATTCTATCATATATAGTAAACAACAACCTGACTGAGACTATGAATTACTTTCTCTCGTTGTAATTGTGCTAGTTGAAGGAAGATAGGGATGCGTATAACAACCGATGAAGAAACTTTCGTTAAACGAAATTTCTAATGTTATTCTTGTTAGTTTGTATTCCTCACAAAGAAAGTGCAGCAAATGCAAAATCACGCAGCACAACACGGAAACAAAAGCTGTTCTAAGATTGTTTCTCATATGTAGGAATCATGGTTACGAGCTTAGGTATGTGCTGTTGTTGCTATTCCAGTTGTGCAGTTTACACGCAAATGCAATGTTTAAAATTTTAGTTTAACTGTGTCTCGGGAAATTAAACGACACCAATGTTCGCAGCCGCTGCTCAAACTGTTGCCATAACGATGCGTATATGAATTCAGGCGTACATGTATGCCCTTGTTATTAGCATAATACGCAAATACATGAACGTACATCGGCACGGGCATATTCGTAACGCTCAGTACTCAAGGCTAGCTTCGATGTGTGTATATGTATATGTAATTAATTTGATTCTGTGTGACATTATTTGAGTATGTGCGGTAATTCTAGGCTGTGTCGTTTACGTATATTCGCGATTAAAGCATTAAAATCAATTGCATATAACCGTAAAGATCCCCCTGCTCCTTGTGTTCTTAAATATTAATAAATTTTAATGCCTTGCATTCATTTGTATCCGTTTAGCAAAGTTCCGACAAACGTTTACTAAGCCTTTACGCAAGCATTGTGGAGTTTTTTCAATTTGTTTGTGTGTTTATTTATTTATTTATTCAGCTAGAAACAGACGCCACCAATCAACACACAATATCTTAGAAATAACCAATGAGTGAGCAATAAGTAGAATGATAAAGAGAGTAGATAACACCGCAGATACCAGTTGGCATATGTAAGATGTCGATGTCACATTTTTTTCTTTAAATCATTCTAAAATGGTGTCTATAATCTATATATGTCATATCTTCAAAAACATCCTATTACAGCCAGTAGTGAATATTCAAGTTGCAGGTGCCGCGTTTAAAATTTCAAGCTTGAAATCTATGTTTTACTCGTTTACGTAGGTAAATCGCATCCGCTCTTTAATCTTCTGTTACTAATCTATCAAGAAATGCTTGACCCAATTCTCACTGACGTCAAGTTAGTGAGTCAGACTAGACCACACAAAAGTTGGGTTATCTTGGCACTTGTTTCACGCCTCTGCTAAGGTAATTAATACTAATACGAAAGAATGAAAGAATAACATAATGATGAGAAAATCTAATTTAAAAACTAAAAATAAAAAGTACTGTCATAAATAAAAAACAAAAAATTTGTCTTGTTCTTATAAAAAATTTCAACAAAAAAAAATTCATGTGCCGTTGTAGTATAGTTGGCGAAAAGTTTATAATATATACGATGTGATAAAAAAATATTTCACGTATTTAAGAAGCGATTGTAAAACCGATCAGAAAGACTTCCAACACGGATGTATTCGAGTTTAGAGCTTGCAAAACCGTTGCATCGAATTAACGGTTTTCTTTTTTTAAATCGCTTTTCTTCAGTTTAGGAAAGGCCAATAAATAAATAAAAGAGAAAAAGAGACAAAAGCATAAGAGTATGTTGCCGCTTAAAGTCAACTAAAAAGTTGAAGGTCGTGCGGCCGTTATTTGCGACCACAATGAAAGCAAAAGTTATTTTCGATAAATATAAATATTTGTTAGTTCCAGAAATGCATTGCTAACTTACAATAATTTACAATGCGTACTCAAGAAGAGAGAAAACCTTGATTTCATAGATGATCGCTGCTTTGGTCGACCACAGTCACAATTTATGGATTGATTATTCATAACAACTACTTGACGACAGCAAACACTACTAATATAAAATTTAAAGTGGAATAACCGATGACTTTCGTTTCGTTATATAATAAGTAACGAATTTTGTTTCTGCTTGGACAACAAATTCTTCAACCTGAAACGTTCGACAATGAACAAGTCCGATACATTTTAGGATTACGGAATTGTCGCAATCATACGTGTCAGCATAAATTGTAATTCAATTTCAATCTTCTCCTTTCTTTATGAGCCGATATATATATATATGGCATTATTTGTAGGTTTTCTTTTAACATGATTACTGAAAGTTGTTCCATTTGCCACATTGACATCCAAATAGATTATCCTTTACATACAACACCGATTGAAAGGGTTAATTACTTCATCTTTTTCTTTCCCGTCTCTCTCTTCCATTTTATTATTATTTTTTTTTTTTTTTGATACCTTGCATACACATACAGCATTGTGCTTAGGGTACCAATAGGCTACAAGCCGAGAGTCGAGGCAAGTAGCAACTGTCACGATGTACTGCAAAAATTTGCTTAGATTCTCCAGAGAGTGCTAAGCCTTTACATCAGATGTTAAGCGAATAAATACAATGAACAAATTTTATCTGAGATCAGCTCTACCTATGTATAAGTTATCAAAATGCATTCGTAATAATATTTATTTATGGTCAGCAGACACCTTTACGAAGCAAAGCATAACTTGTAAAGTAAGCGAAACTTTTTATATAAATTTATTCTGACTGAATATTTATCTTTTACACGAAATCTTCAACATGTGCCTTTGGATCTTGCAAATGAATAGCAATTAGTTAGTGTGCGTACCATTTAAAGAGTGGCACAAAAATAGACTACGGTATAAAGTAAGTTCATTATGTGGGGAAAAAATAAATATTTAATAGTGTTGCAGGAAAATTGGGGGTAAAGAATAAATGTTTAATGTTGGAAAATAAAAAAAAGTTTAACTTCCAGTCCAGTTCTTAGTATTACGTAAGAGTGTGCATTCAATGATTTAAAAAGGAATACTGCAAACTATCACCAAAGCAAGACATATAAGCAAAACGAAAATTATGAGAAGGGATAAAGAGCCCGTAGCACTAAAAGCCTGGAGTAAGATTATATGTATAACAAACCATAAAACCAGTAACAGCATTTAATTTATAATAAATTGAAAAATTTCCAAGTAATTTACTACAAATTTTTATTAAATTTATTCTTTATAAGTTCCATATGTGAGAAAACCTGTCTGCGCTTAGTCCCGCAAATTATTGACCGACATATAAGATGCGGTTTCTGTTTCTGACTTAAGCTCTTTTCCTTCTTCTGGGCTGTAACGGCGTTTGAGAATTCCACCGTAACAGTCTTCCTAAACTTGACTCCCGGAAATCGACAAAGTTAAACAACCACTAGTTTTAATAATTTTTGAACGTTTTTCATAATTATTAATTATTCATTGGAGTAGAGTGAACTGTACGTAGATCACACCTTAGTTTACAAATTAGGAGAAAGGATTACTTAGTTGCTACTTAAATACGCGATCTACTTCGTTCTCACAATGAATGTTTTTAGTGATAGGTATGTTTACCGCAAATGTTTGGCAATCGCAATGCGACTTACTTTCAGTTGAAATGGAACATTAAATAATTATGGATGAAATTTAACTCTTTGTTAATATTTATAGCTCTTGAAAACCATTATTAAAGCAAAATTCTAATTACAAAACATATTTCCTCGGCTACGTACTTTGATTGTTGACTTTTCTGCTATAGTCTTACTTTAATTTCTTTAAATAGTTTCCATCGTTTACGCGTATATATAGGACGCGTATTATGCTGTAAAGAGGAGAGTAATGGTTTACTTCGAAATTTAATCATAAATTTTATAATGTGTTAAGTCGACATTTAATACCAAAATCATTCTCTTCGTGTCAACTACAACATGTTTAGGTACTTAAGTGACGCACTGTCTCCATCCATGACAGGCGTAGTAAAAGGGAATCATCTTTCCGCGGAATGAATCCTGTGGAAAATCAACCCATTACAACTTAAGAGTACTTTGTTAAACGTGGACATTTTAAATGACTGAAGGGGAACATTTTTATGTCAGGCTGCTAGATGATATTTATACCGGACTTTAAAGCATCGTTTCTTACAGACTATAATTTGCGCCCATAGTGGATGTTTGCGAAAGCAAAATAAAACCAATTTTTAGGTGAAATAAATTTGTACGGAGTTCAAAGTTTGAAGAGTAAGCTGCAACTTTCGTTTATTATGGAAATGATTTTCGGCGGATCACCACTGTTTCAACTTTGGTTTGCGTTTATGCGCTAAGAATATATATGACAATTTGCAGCTTTCTATGTCAACAACAGAATACCCATCCGCCCCAGGAAGATGAATAAATCCCCTGCGACCTAATATTGAAGAAGAATGAATATACTTCACGCGATCTATGATAGGTATTTGCATATATTGCAAATGGAATAATAAATTTAATATGCGAACATTCTGCCACATTAAATACTACGAATGGTCTAAACTGAGAGGAATAAATTGGAATTTGTATTACACAAGTACTTTCGTAAACTCCGTCCTGTTGTGTCTATTATTGCGTAGTGAATAAGAAGAAGGTTGATTTAGTAAGTTTTAGAATTGTTCTCCATAACATTATTTTTCAAGTTGAAAGAATGTGTTGACATTTACTTATTGTTCTTGCAAATTTGCCCGCACTGACAGCAATCTAAACAGTTCTGCTACTTCAGCAAATTGTATTATTGTTCATTTTGTCAAATTGTTTTTCTTTACTTTATATCATCGTCTTTATATCTTTTGCTTGTTATTATTCTTCATAATAACTTAATAAGAAAGTTACTAAATGAAAATTCCCTTTGTACGGTCGGTTAATTGTATTAAAAAACTTTTCGCAGTTTATTAAGAACACAATGAAATTGAATTGATTTCATTGTTAGAGGATGTTAGAGAAATGTTACTTCGACTTAGGCCAAATGTAAACACAGTTCACTTTTAATTGAAAATTTGTGTAAATCTTAACACAAATTCACACACTTACCTACACACTCTATTCAGTGCATTTGAATTCAGTCCACATCCAAAATATTCTTTAAAGTACAGTTTTGGTTGACTGTGCTCCCAGAATTATTCGTTATTTCCATGCAAAGCCAATGAAATTTGGTTCGTTTTCTTGGCTTCTGGGATATGTCTCAGCATATCTGTAGAAACATAAGAGCATCATTTGCAGATTAATTAAAACGATTTTCACTGCCAGATGCGATAGTTGAGTTTAAGTGCTTTCTACATGCATTTCAGGTGATATTTAGGTATTGTATGTGAAAGTATTTTTGTAAAACAAAAGGCATTTATTTTTAAACAATCATTTTTATCTCGTGATGAAGTTATGTGTGAAACATGATTGCGATTTTATGTACTTTCAAGCTCAGTGTTTCCAAGTAAATTTTCATTGTAAATTCATACAAAATTTGATAAGAATTAGTATTTCTAGGATTCTCAAGAAATTAATGCGATAATAAAATGTCGTGTGTCATGATGTGGCCTCTCTGATTTTGTGGTGATAGGAAACAATTTTGGCCTTAAACAACAATATTTCGTGAATATAGTGGATAAGAGTGGATTTCTGTCCAATGCTCTTAGTATTTTCTGGATAGCTTCTGAAAACGAGAGAGCTAGCGCCCTTATATCAACGTAATATCGTTTCTTGTATCGCTGTTTCCGTTTTACATTTTATTATCGCCACGATGGTTTGAGCTTTGCGTTCCATAAAGGATGCAATGGACAACCGATTTTATTATCTTGGACTTGCATCATAGGCGATTGTGCTTCCGATATTCAATCTTGTTCACTTTTCGTCAAAAGTCACTGCCTAGCCATACTTTCCTTAAAATTTGTTGTAAGTAGTAACGCTTTTCGTACGGGGCAGTGCGTGTTCAAAACTATTGCATTGCTACAGGTTTCAATAAAATACCTAAGGCCCACCCAATAAAATGTGCTGTGGTGTTAGAAACTGTCAACTCATAGGAAGTTTCAGCATTTTCCCATTGAAGCTTTGCACGCACCATAACTTTCGACTTGCATTTTTATTAGGGCTAAAAAAAAATCCGAAAGGTCCTTAAGAATAACTATCAATAGCCCAAGAGCGTGCTAAAGGTAGTAATTAAGGTTCTGTTCATTTGCCCGTCTTATTTTCATGTGTTCAACGTGTAAACCGCAATATTTGAGATATTGTGATAAAGTTTGCAACACTGACGTGTTTTGGCAAAAGGCGCTTGGAAACGGTTCGGATTTTTTCCATACAATGCCTTTTTTTTTGAAAAATTTTTATATGAATAACTTTAGGTGTAGGTGTATTGAACTTAATCGTGGGCCGTGGGCCGTGGTCCATTACACTGTTTTTACTTGCCTTTGCATTTGCATCGGGTTACCGCTCTTTAAACATAGATTATAGAAATTTCCTCATTCTATCATATATATATATATGGCATTTCGCAATCACTTTCAGTAAAGTCATTAAATTCTAAATGATCCAAAACATCGATTTCACGAATATAATCGTACACGTTCACAACAAATAATGCGAGTGCTCTGTATAACTCAAACTTGCACTGCTAATAAAGATTTTTCAAATCATTAAAACAATTATATGGACTTTGAAAACCTAATTCTGGAGCTTGACGTGCAGCAAGAAAGGTCAAAGGAAAACGGATAGTTTTTCTGGAGAAAATTGAGAAAATAATTTATTTATTTCATATTTTCATATTCTAAGCATAAATACCAATATAATAGACAACACAAGATGATATTACTCCCTAATCAATATTTCGAAATCGTGCTTTAACTTTACCACTCGTCGTTTAAAAGCTCCGCCCACATTTACCAAAAATTTGCAGCTTTATTTATAAACTAATGAATGTTGCATAAGGATAAAAACTCAATTCGATTATTTTAATCGAAATTGAAAACAGTTTTCAACAATAAGCTTACGCATGCGTGTATAATGAGTGCCGATTTCCTATCAAATATTTCCTTTCCATTAAAATTTCAAAAGTCAAGAGTCATTATTTTTATTCAAAAACTGTCTTTCTACACAACTTGAACATAAATTGCATACGAAACTCGACAAAATACAGAGAAATATTCGTAGCAGACAATCCCCGTAATAAGTGCGTTTGTTCTCAGTTTCATAATTGGTTCAAAGCTTATATGGTGAGCATTGGTCTTACTTGCTAAATAGATCACAGTTTCGTTAAAAACTAATTCATTCACACATTCTCCTTAGGCTATGTTGTTTTCCACTTTGTTATTTCCTCGGTTAACAAGAACCCGAACGTGACAAAACCACTGTGAGAAAAACAAAACAAAAGTTGACAATTCATTCTGCTACTGTTCTCTCTCTCGCTCTGTCTGCTTCCGACAATTTCTTTTCACTCAATACAATTTAAATTTATGTCGCGCAAAATCTTATCAATGGCACTGACATGTGCTATTGTCATTGATATAAATATTGACAAGCAGTGCCAACGTTGTCTATATTTCTGTGAAAATACAGACATCTTTTCGTCTTTTCGTCACACTTTTCTCCTTTTGACAATGTTCTTCCAAACAATAAAAAACAGGAAATCTTACAAAAATTCTTATTGCCTTTCTACTCTATTAGCATTCAAATGCATTGTTAGACGGGCGAGTGGAATTTAGATGCATTTTTCTTTTGACTCTTTGTTGAAATGGTAGGCATCCAAAGCAACATAAGAGGATGTTGAGCTTACATACACTTAAGAGCAAAAAAAATACCACATCCCTAACATTAAATTAAACTAAACTGCACACTATTAGCTTTTGAAAACCTAATAATGCTTACCCTTGACCTCCAAAATCATTACCTTACTAATGAAATAAGAGAAATAACCATAAACGCTCGTTTCAGTTAGCGCTCTATCCACGGTTTTGAGCAGACATAAATATATATGTTTACGTACATACATATTTATATGTATTCGTTTATATATTTGTGTGTATATATATATATATATATATATATATTCTTAAATGCCAAGAGAGGACCGATACAGACGTTCGATTTAGAATGGAATTAACCTGAATAATCAGCATTCGTGCGGATGGTGGAATGTTTCCATGATAAGGTAAACTTTCTTAAACATTAAACGAAATTGCAAGGAACCCAACAAGCTACAGTTTTTGTGATTTGGTTTAGTATTGTCTGCCCTATAATCTGTAGCCTTAAATCTATAAGCAGCCACGATGCTGGAATATTGGAAATTTATTCTACAAAAACTTGTTTATCGCAAAATATTTTGAATCAGTCAACCATAGGTATAAAATAACTAATCCTCCGTACATAATAGAAGTAATTATTAAAAATTTACATAAACGAAAATTTCAAAATGTCTTCTATCAACAGCTTAAAAAGTGTTCTGGTATTACGTAGGAAATTTGGCAAAGACATAAGTAACCAATAAATCAACGATACTTTGAGAAACTCAGCCCACTAACGAATCCCTTTATATCAAACAAAATTTAAACTTAAAAAATTTAATATGCGAAATTCGCCTCAAGGCGAACTAGCTTAGACTTACAATTAGACGAAAATTTTATGTAAAAATTTTAAATGTTTTAGAAAATGTTTTGCAAGTGCTCGCACAAGCACATGAGCGCGTAAGTTTAGCGCCTTTGTAGTAATTTATATGTATACAATTTTTTCTTTTAATTTCGAAAATTTATATCACAACATTCTCTCTTTTCGCTTTCGACATCAGCTCACACCACCGCGTGCAGCTGTCTCTGCGTAAATGCTTTTCTTTGAAGAATTCAATACCGTTTCATCGGTGTTGTCATATGTGAAGATTGCACAGTTCGTGACTGGGGGTTTTCTTCGTTTTTTTTATTAGTATATGAAACGAAGGATATTTGATTTGCATGAGAAAATGAACGTTAAATTGAATTTTATTATGCATGAAATTTTTTTTTTTTTTTTCCTGGTAGAGGGGAAGTAGAATGGAGACTTCAGAATCAAATGTGAAGACACAGAGAAAAACTGATTGATTTGTCGCATTCAAAATTTAATCGGTTTTATCTGAAATCAAATTTACTTTTTTAAACATTTATAGTAAGGGAAGATTAATGGAAAATACGATATGTGGGCAAACGATGGCATATGTTGCATATCTTGTGCTTGTAAATTTTTTCGTAGCTCTTTTACTTGTTTCTCATAATTAGACCTAGCAATCGAGTATTCTCTCATGTATTATATCTTGCAAGTGTTGTGCTATATCAGCGCCTAGTGTTAATAAACGGTATTCTTCTTTCTATGCACGTTATGTTGTTGATTCAATAGGATCACTCCAAAACACAATTCGTCCTTAGGAAGTTGGGATGAGGAGCTTTAGGCCGAATCCATAATATATAGTTCATTAACACCGCTTCCATAATGAGGGCCGTTCACATTACCATGAACTGTTAAATAGGACATAGAAAATTATTGATATCGTGAGTATTAGCTGTACAGAGAAACAGTATAAGCAACAACAATTTTACATAATCATTCGAATCGTGTATTGGAATAATAAAAGTCATTAAATTGTTTACATGACACCTGGAAAGAAGGAAGGAAGGAACGGGTCAAAGTTAGTCTTACACTGGGACAACCTAAGTGGAAGGAAATTGAATTGAATTAATTTAACTAGTTTTCGAATATGAGGTGAAAAAGCAGATGCAAAAGATTATAGTTTTCCGACAGCTGGGTAGAGTAGACAGTTAATCGATTTAGCTGATTTTCGCGAAAATCTGACGAGAGTATTGAAAAGTATATTAGATCAAGTCCGCTTCACTAGACAAAGGGCTACGCTTGTAATTGTAATTTTAATAACGAGATCCTTAGGCGGACAGCCGTACCTAAATCGAACCATAGAGGATCCATAAAGGATAAATCAATAGACAGACAAAGTTAAACGGACTTATCATCTTATGCTAACTCAGTCTACGTCGTTAATGCAAACTGTTGTGTTAGCAAATCTATCAAATACCTGCAGCACTATAACATAAAAAGAAAAAAAAAAGAGTGAAATCTGCTCGTCATTTGCATTATCTCGTTATCTATTACATGAAAATGATTTCTTAAGTAATTTATTGAGAAAATATAAGAAAACTTATCCAAAAGACTTTCGTACTTTTTGCTTTCTTTTACTCACAAGAAAACTTGGGAAAAAAGTATGGTTAAGGAAAAATCATTTCTAAAATGATTTTCAATGGAAATTAAATTTATTTCAATAGTTTTTCTTTTTCCACTTTCCTGTTAAGAAGGGAATATATAACGATATTTCTCAATTCCATTAGCTCTAATTGCATATATACAATCTAATCTAATCATTACTTGCCACTAAAGCGCATTTTCAAACTATTCGCAAGGCCATGCAATTCACTTGATTGCAATTCCGCTGTTTATAATGCCTTGGCTTTCTTGTTTATGCAGAGATTTCAATTGAATCTTAACGTCATCATTATTATTACAAGTGCTGTAGTTGTGTAGTCATCCTGAATACTCTGTCTTAAGTGATTAGTGTTGTAATAAAAATTTTATGTAGACAAAGATTTTTAAATATATCTGAAGGTACGTGAAAACACTTTCTTTAAAAGTAAAGGAAAAATTTTGTAAGCTAATGAACTAAAAGTAGATAATTAATTCCCTCTAACTAAGGCTCTTATTCCAGTCTCTCCAGCGATGAAGATTTTTAACTGGACTTGCCCGTTTCTTTTTGAAGGTCGCATGGTAAAAAATTCACAACCGACATGTAATGCATTTGGACAAGTTTTTATTGCTCAATTTTGCAATAATTTGCCGGCGAAAGCAATTACAATTCTTAACAGAGTAAAATCAGCATATGAAACTTCCACATTTGTACATCAATGCTTGAATGATGCAATGAAAATGGATACGATTATCTTTTAAAATTATGTTTATGAAAGGACCAAATATAACGATTTGTATGCATTAATTTAATTTAATAGATACAGGACAGGAAAGAGGACAAAATAGCGAGACCAGTTTCCAAACACGGGATAATAACAGGCAGCACTAAATGATAAGAGTGGCTAAGAAATTTTCAAAATATATCACAAGTAATAGTAGAGACAAATAAATGACACAATACACAAAGAAACTTTCCAAGGTAAAAGGTAGTAATACCTTAGGGTCTTTTAGTATGTCTATTTCCGACGGCAAACGGAAAGCCGTTCATCAGTAACCTTTCCACTTGCCCGCTACTACTTTCTGCTAATTTGTGTGGGAAAAAATTTCAGCAATGCTTTCTCGATATCACGTCACACTACACCAAACATTTACAACGCTAAAGCATATAAAATATTGGGTTTTTAAGTAAATGTGCGCTCTATATGGAAAATAGACAGCAAATATATTCCAATTACATCGGACGCATTCATTCGGAAACACAACAAGTAGATGAATTATATTCGCACGTGACCCTATCTTTTATACGCATACTCCTCGTTATCCTAAAAGAGACGAAAATAAAAGAAATGAAATAAATTTTTATTTATAATATCGGATGGACGCGGCTGATGTTTTCTGCTTTCAGAATAAAAGTAGAAGGGCTTATGATGTATGCATTATTGCAGCGAAACACGGAAAGCAAAGTGTTTGCGTCATTCTCAAACTCTTTCGCAAATTTGCAAGCGATATCTTCTTTTTTGTGATTGAAAGAATGTACACCACAGGTACTACACACTTGGGGAGACGGACAGATTTGCAGACGGCATACTTAGGTGCACTGAGAATTTTATGCTGATCAAGAATACAGACATTCTTTGTGGGGACCTTGAAGCTACTTTCTGGGCGTTGCAAACACTTTGACAAAATGAGTATACCCCATATCCCTCCACGATGGCTATAAAAACACATTGTCCTTTGTAATCTTTTAATACAGTACAGATTGTTTAACAAAATTCTCGTTCATACAAATAACACATACGAAGCAATGAGTAAGCAGTCAAACGGGTGATAATAGGTAACAGAAACCCCAAAAGTCAGCGAGATATTACTAGCTCTGCTCAGTTGTTGCCGCACAGCATGCTTAAAAGGCGGTAAATGACATAACACATTTATGCGCAGAAATCAATCATTCTTGTTATTAACCTTTCATATATCATAGATTGTATCTCTTAATTTTGACAGTTCCCCTAATGAATAAATAAAGCTTGAGTTTAACGTTTAGTAATTTTGATAATATGAGTTGCAATTGCAATTGTGCAAAGTATTCAAGCAAAACGGAAAAGTGATGATGTTGGAAATGTACTAAACATTTACCTTCCATTGTAAGAGTCAGAAGTAGGCGTCATTTTAAGGACAAAAATTCTGAGTCCATTTAGTATTCTCTGTCTATTTGCCGTCTATTCTTGCAAAGCACAAGATCGCGTAAAATGGCGTGGAGTATCAAAACTTAGTCTATTGACAATGAATCTTAGTACGGAAAAGTTTTGAAATTTGTGATCCATAAATGTTATAGAAGTAGAACTTGAAAAAACCCGCCAAGAGGATCAATGTCGGTGCCTAACGAAAAATGGGCAATTGATAGTCGCCTAAATAATTTTCAAGTTTGTTGCTCTTGCCTGACTTGAGATATTAGCCCAAAAACGACGAGCAACTTTGTTACATGCCTTGCAATAAAATTCATAATGAAGAGCAACTAAAAGGATTTCAAGCTCCGTTATATAAGTACCAAGTTACGCAAAGTGGGAAATAAAGCTTTAAAGCTATACATAATGAAATTACGAATACATATTTCATAGTTGTCGTTGTATTTACCTATGCTATGTTATGCAAAAATCGTCAGTTTGCATAAATGGCTTAAATTGGAAATTCATAAATGACGCTTTACTCCGTCGGAGTTTCCAACAACGGCTAATATAATTGAATATAAAGTGCACGCTTTATTCAGTGCATTATTATAAATTTTACTAAATGCTTTCTTCATGCTTTTTTTGCAGTGTAAGCTAGTGATGTATGCTGCTGGTTGCAACAAGTTTCGATAGGGAGCGTATATGACTGTCTTGCTCGTTTTGCTGTGTCACTGCGATGCTTTTTAATTTTTGATCTTTAAACAAATGATTGTAATGCGTGTAAGCATGTAATGTACCAATGTTGTTTTATGACTTTTATCTATATGAAAAGGCTATTAAGTAATCACCTCTTTTCGAAGTGCCCATAATATATAGCTAGATCCCGCCAAAGGTGTTGGTTTTTTGCAAGCTTGTTTTAGTTTTCCATTTATGGGATGTGTATATGTAAATGCATTGGAAACACTTTTAAACGCTAGATGCGTAACTGAATTGTGCCAAATTTCAGCTTCCTACCTTCAGTTTTCGACAAATATACGATACCAAGATGATCCCTTCTGGTAGAAGTAAGCATAAGTATGCAAAACCCCGGTAGGTCTTGTGCTAGTCGTGTATTATTTCTGTTAGAGCAAGGTTTGGAGTCGCTTTAGCCACCACTGCCTAACAAATCCTAGAGGGTGGCACCTGTGTAAAAGATTGAAAAATACTTCTCACAACACCTCAAGAGAAAACGTAAAAGTTTAACGAATTAATGGATTTGGGGTAAAAGCTATTCTAATAGTTCTATTCACATGCTTCCAACTAACGACAAGCAATTTTATTTTACTTATTATCATAATTGTTTTATATATAGATGAGAAATGCCTAAGATTCAATATAAAGGATGTATACGTTTACGTTGCTTTCCTTAGTAAGGAGCTCCCATCATCAGCAATACTCTTCGTTTTCAAAAATATCAAACCACTTTGTGAAGTTCGAGAAAGCATTTTAATTACTTCTAATAATTATAATATTAATATGCATACCCAATAATAGTAAATAAAAAGTTAGGATGAGTAAGTTACTTCATTAAATGATTGCGATTAAATTTGTGTTTGTTATCATAACATGTTTTAATTCAGTCTATTATATATGCTTATTAAACACTCTCTGCTCATTTTGCCCCAACGCCTAAAAATAATCGGAAATAAAAAAGCGGTAAACCACAGCAGACATTATTTCATGCAGCGCAAACAATGGTAGTATTGTAAATTTATTATTGCTTTGTCATGTGACAACACAATTTATTAATTAACTTTCGGTTTCATGCATAAGCGTAATAGACACGCAATTAAATGTTTTTTCTCCGATTTTTTTTTTCTCTTTTTTTTACGTTGATCAACACTCAATACGAAAATGCTTAAATAGATATTAGAATTCTTCGATTAAGAGTTTTTAAGTTAGAGCAAACTAAGACCTTCGAATCGGACTAAGCTAATCATTTAATATTGGCGTGAAGTTAGCCCAGATGCTCTATCTTCACACTTGCTTCGCGCTTCTGTTAAGGTAATTGACAATTGCGTGTAATTAAAAGAACGAAATCATACTTGATGTCATAATAAATTGAAACAAAAAACTTTCAACGAATTTAACAGAGGACGCCAAAATCTATCAGAAAAACCTAATTCCATTACTGTGTTCAGGCTTTATCACCGCTAAAGTTCCCCCAAATCTATTCTTCCCATATACACAAGACACAAAATTAATAATAAAAAATTTTAACAAATTCACAAGGGACCACACCTACAATTACTTTAGTGTCCTACGTATGTATTTCAAAGTGCGTTATTAGATGATCAATCTTGAACATAGTAAGCAGGTTTTCCTGATGGGCTTTAGTGGACTTTAAGACCTATCAAAAATCTGCAGTTGCGTAATAGCTCCGTAAGTTGTATTCTTCCAGTATTCCTGCTGTAACTGTGCGTGACAATTAGTATGAACAACTTAGTTATTTTTTTGTATCGTAATTAAAAGTTTAGTTCGTTTATGCTTCTTCTTTATTTCACGGTAAACTCTAAAGACAAAAGGTGGATATCTTCATTTAGGTCATTTAGTCACTTTGCGTATAAGAATGACTTCTTGAAAAATCTCACATAAGAATGGCCTGACCTTAGCCGTAGTCGAAACGTGTCAGCTTATCAAGTTTCTTCGAAAATTTGCTGTCCATACGTGCAACAGAAGACTACATGGTCACACATCAAACAGAGAGGTGGCAGGCATAAATCGACTTGGAAATATTCTGCGGAGTCAATAAATGACCTAAAAAATGACGAAAATGAAGATGAAATGAAATGTGGGTCCAGCTCGTTCTAGATTGTTGCGCAGATCGGTAGAAACTTAATATATAATCAAAAGTCTATAAAGATTTTAATGCTGATGCCTGTGTCTATTGTAAAGAATTTTCTAGCGCTTTATTTATTTATCTGATTGCGCTTAAATTAACGCTTACTTTATCTTATTATCTACCTATGTATGCTTACTTATCACCTAACTATAAAAGGTTGCCACACTTCTAATCTAAGAGCAAGCGTTTATTAAATATCATCCATAAAATTTAAATGTTAGCAATGAAATATCTAGGAAATTAATACATACACTTATATACACGTATATACCAAGGCATATTCACCACTCCTTTGACTTTGAAGAGGAAGCCAAAAATTATATCAATTGATATAATTGATCTCAACTTTCATACTACGTCAGTATATTTTTAAGATTGACCGAATTCGGTGGACGGATACTTTACGTATCTACACGGGCAGTAACAAATATTCCTTTTAGAGGTAATTTAGAGTGTTGATTGACGATACATTCGATCACTTATTAGCGCGACATTGCTAGTAAACAAAGCAGCCCTACCTTAAAAATCTGAATGACTTTGGCGGTTATCATCACACTTTAATGATCATTTGGTAATATTTGAAGTAGAGAAGTCTCTAGTATGCCTCTTGCAGGAGCAAAAATTGATCGATTGTGATTGCACTTAGGTCAATCTTAGTACCATAGTAATTATAATATTTAAGAAAATTTAATATGAACCCTGTGTAATTGTGCAAACCTTAACAACCATAAGATTTACGTAGTTGTCAATTATTTCAGTCTATGTCGCGTGACAAAATCCTCACTTCTTTTGCACAATTTAAAACATACTTGTAATCACTAGCATTCGATGTAGCAATTTGACCTCTGTCAACACTATTGTTCGCATCGCGTGCCTTAAACAGCACGCGTCTAGAAATTCAATAATATTTATATATGTTTACATCAAAGTTTTGCATGTTCCTACGGAGTTATGTATGCAGGAGCTTTTAAATTTTTATATTTATATTTATATTGCGGTAGCGGTTGCAATTGTGTAATCCCTTGAAGGATTATTTGCTTTATGTTATTTATATAATATATTGTGTATGTATACCGGAAACGCGTCGAGGACATATTTATATTTAAAACCTCTTAATTTTTCACTTAATATTTGTACATAATAAGCTAGAGGTATTTACGTTCAATCGTAAATTAAAATATTGCATGCAAATGAACTACAACAGCATTTACATGCCCATTACATTTTAATGTTTCGAATTATGTTCACGCTAAATGGATGTAAATTTCAAAACTTAACACGTTCGCGGACATTCATTCAAATAGCGTGCATGCTGTAGCCCTTAAAATTTGATGGCAATTATTTTTCATTAAATTTACTATAACCATATGTTTTTGAAATTATTCTACCTGTCGAAGTAAGTGCTATTACTTACTCCCTAGGCATTTCCATTTCCCCTCTTTATTGATTCCTTATGTATTTACAGATTTACTTAAAACCCCTCTGAGTAAGGACATTGAGTGAGATATTTGACGTAAGAGCTATAGAGTTGATATATTATAGATTTCTATACGCTGGACAGAGAGCAGACTCTTGTATTGCTCACTGTTTTTCCAAATATTATAATTCATTTTTGAAATTTGCTTAGTTGTGATTGGATTTAAATAGTTCAGTGAAAATTCAAGGGAGCTTACCAATATCTCTCGACTCGGAGGCCAATGACAGTATAAACACTTCAAATAAGATGCATAAGACAGATATGTTCTGGAAAGAAGATAATATACATATGCAACATTTTCACTTTGGATCATCCTCAGCTAGTGTAGCCAATAATATAACGAGTAGACTAATTTGTGTCACGCCACTAATGCCAGGACCATGCAAATAAACCTTTAATTTTATCGCCTGCAATAGCTCGAAAATAAATTCATACATTCGATCTAATGATGTATTAAGTTTGTGCGGACATATGCAACACGCAGAAGGACTTGAGATACACCCGCCTTTTATTATATCGATCGATTCAACAGCACTTTTTGACCCGATTTCAGCTTTTCTGTCTGTCCATCTTGCATGTAATCTCCAAGCTGTAAACTTTGAGATATTTTAATGGCATTAAGTACACTTTTCTGTTGCCGCGTCTGATCAATGTTCTTTTCTCGATATAATGTCGCAGTTTTCAGCCCTTAAATGGTCATATGTTGTTTAATGCGGCTAAACGCAACTCGGAAAGAATAAATAAGTAAATGAACAGAGTGAGAAATCAGAGATGCGTAAGAAGGACTTAACTTAGGCATGGAACCAAAACAAGCTTCAAACTTTGCTCCTCAGAAGCTTAACCGGCAATCTTTCTTTTCTGCAGCACTTCTTCCGCCTAATCTTCTATTCTAATCTAAAAATTATGAATCTGCTTGGACTAAAATTCGTTTATTCAAGATTAAGTTAATTTTAGATTAAATTGCTTCGTAAATATCCAAAATTGTCCTTCTTTGACTAAAGAAGATTGACATTTTTAACAGTTTCACTAGATATGTCAGCTAAATATATAATTTTGCAATCATCTGAGGACTTCGCAGAAACATGATTACTGTTTTCTGCCGGTGTAAGTTAGACGATTTCGAAATGCTAAGAGAAGCTAGTGCAACTTGCCAAATATTTTATGACATAATCATAAGAAACGTATGATTTTCATGTAAACTGGCCATTAAGCTCTTGCTATATCACCCTATTAGGCTATTCTCTCTGAAGCCTATTAAAAGAAAACGTATGCAATAAATCGCAAACATTCCACGACCTAAGAATCAATAACGTAGTATGTAAGTGAAATAAATGCTAATTTATGAAGAAAAGTGACCAAAAATTCATTGCCAAAGTTCAACAAACTACTGAAATAGCCATTTACTTAAAACCATATTTAAATCATTCTGCTAACCATAAAAGGAATACATTACTGCCTTACATCATTTAGTTGTTATTCTATTTCTAATGCAAAAGACAAAAACCTCATTTGCTTGCTCTTCTTAATACACTTAGGAGTGACAAGCATTTTGTACTAAAACCATTTAATGGAAAAATTTTTGATTATTTTTTTTCCTTTCATTACATGAAATAAAAGCTATTTAAAATATTGTTTTCATTGCCATGTGGACGTGTCCCTGAGAGGAATGGACTTTTAAACTATAATTTAATTTTGATTTTCTAGTTTAGTTTTGCACATAAGTACTTTGGCATTACAAGTTTACTCTTTTCCATGTGCGTACACATTCGTCATCCTGTGGCTATAATACAAGCACAAAAGTGCTTCGTAGTTGGCTTATAGCAAGGATAGAGTTTCTACTTCATCTCTTAATTCTTCTGCATGCATGAAATTGTTATTAAATTTTTTATTGTTTTTGTTTTCTCGTTCAAACAACAAACAATAATAAAAGTATTTGGTTCTATCCAAAGTTAGTCTCTGTATCTTTATAGAATTTTTTTGTTAGCTATTTCTGTGTACAAATGCATGCGAGCCTGCATAAATATTTTCTAAGTAATAGTGATACGCTTGCTTGCGCGTTCGTTGAGCCAAATAAGAATTTTTTATATTATGCCTATGGCATTTAAGAGACAAATGCCAAGCCATCGAATATGTACAAACAAACAAACAAAATGCGCAAAGGAAAATGTTAGATCAAATGCTGAAATCACCTACAATATTATTTAGACTATGATAGCATAACAAGGCGCATGCATGAGCATCAGTAAATGTTGATTGCTTTATTAAATCAATACAATTTCTAATACTTGAAGTTTACAAAGTAAATATAATATATAAGAGACTATGTGAGAAGAAGAAGAAGAAGAATGCTACAAATTTAGAAGAGTAAGGAAGAATATTTTTTCTAATAAGGAAGGGCAACCTCATGGGAAATATTGCCCAGACAAAGTCAATCGCAATGCGAAAGAAGAAAAGAAAAGAAGAAATCAACAAGAAATCGTTTATCCAATCGTATGAAGGAAGGAATTATAAGCGAAGGTAACAAAGTAAACAGACATCTTCCTTTGTCCTTCTTTTTATTACCTACAGGCAATCGTCTGCTGAAAAGCAAAGGAAACAAAAGTCGGAATTAACTATATGTTGCTTTTCTTAATGGTGTCAAACTTAAGTCAAACTCGATAAGTCGATGAAATTAATGACTGCCATGAAACGTTTAAAAATTCTAATAAAACAAAGAAGAAGAACGAAAGAAACATATATATAAGAAAAGAAACTAAAATTTTCTTTGATTTCTTACTTTATTTTTTTGTTGTAGGTACACCTGCGAACAGTACTCGTAGGTAAGAAAGTGAAGCTATCCAATTTAGGAAGGAATTTGATATAAGAATTTAAGCCAGAAACCAATCAATAAACAATAGTTCGATTAAAAGATTGCAATGCAATCTAATGCATCTCGTTACATGAAAAAAATCTTCAAATTATTCGCTTTACAACCGTAACAACACAATCACTATAGGGATCAATTAAGAGCTTTGATAAACATACAGTGTCTGAATTCTTTTCCGTAGCTGTGATGACGGTGTTATGTGTACGTTGAAGGTGCATGTTATCGCATTTTTAATATATTGACGAAGCACATAACAATCGAATTTTCGTGCATGTCAATAGCACGACGACGTCAGTTTGGATAAACGGGATGGCTACTACCACGTTAAACCATGCAAAAACCATACGCGTTGACTTGCAAGGACGCGAACAAATTTTTATTTATATCATTTTTGAAAGAAAAAAAAAAAAAATTTAATCGTGGCATCATAGCACACCGTGTTAATGTATACGTGAAATGGATATAATCAGACAAATATTTAGGAACAGTGTCTGAACGGAAAATTAGGTTGGCAGAAAGACGAAAAAAAGGAGGAAAAAGTAAACTAAAACAGTACGTAACCAACAGCGGAGGAGATTGATCGTACAAATATTAAGTCGAAAGACGCAAAATTGAATGTGAAGAATCATCCCTTTAATCAAAATTATACTTCTTTAAATGCCAAAGTTTGATTTTTTGTACACAATAAAAATGGAAGTTCATGCATAATTGAGGGGTCGAAAAACTGTCGACAGAGGAAAGGCAAATTCTCAAACAAAACAAAAAAAAAGGAAAACGAGGTATCAAAGAAGGCTTCCTCCCTGTGATAACGTCCGCTATTCAGGATGCCGTGATCCGATTCAAATGTGAAGTCTATACAAAAAACTGCATGAGACTCGCTATTCACGATCTGCCAACTTCCGCTGTTAGGTAATTAGTGATCGACAAAAACTAATTAGCTAATAAAGCTAAATATTAAAAGTACAACGTTTGTGCTTTGCATAAAGAGCTACAGCTATTAAGCTTCAACTGTACAGATAGGTGGTCTGTTTATTAACTCAAAAAACTTGTCTAAAAGTTTGAGTCTTAACTAAGTGAACCTTAATGGCATGCTTAATAATGGCAGCATTTACTGATATCCATAAAACAACGAATACTGTGAACAATGGTTTTTCTTGGAAGGCTTGCCTTATGAGCTTTGTTTGTTTCATTTTCATTTTTCTGCTGCTTGCTTTGTTTGTTCTTCCATAACATTTCCATATCACCATAAAGACTTTCAAAATTTCAACACCAGCATTCTTTGTTCCTAAAATCAACAATTGAGTTTCAAAGTATTCGCTGCCAAAGAGAGAAGCTTTGAAAAGATTTTAACCTCAAATTAATTATGCATACAGTGAACGCTGTGCGTTAAGTTGAGATCATGCGTTATTGTGTGATTAACGTTAGTCGTGGTATTCATTGCCATCGTTTGTCGATCCCTGCAATTAACTGTAGTCAGGTAAGGAATCCATTAATATTATGCGCACAGTTTTAAGAAGACTGAAATAAAGAGAAATTTTTCTTTTATTAAATATTTCATTAACGTTGGAACGAAAACCGTTTTTCACTATCATGTAAAATGTAACGCCCATCTTACTGACTTGTAATAATTTATTTTTCAGTGACGAGCAAGGTTTTGAACTTCAAATCAAGGCAACACCTAGCCCTAAATGGTTAGATGGCCAACAAACGAGTGGGAAAAATTGAATTTTTTCAGCATCAGTAGGGTACGGGTGCATTTCATATGCAAAAAGCCTTAAAAGACCATTTAACTTCTTCCGGTAACCTTCTAGTTATCGTGCTAATATTTCGAACATTAGCTCTTCAAGATGGATTTGTGGAATATCCATGGGAAGAGTGTCTTCTTCTCATATATTTGACCACTCATTTTTAACAAATACAATAATAATTCTTATATGCGCACATATCACTACTTACTTCCACACTTACCACTGGCTGATTGCTACCTTATCATTGAACTTAAACATAAATATGGTGTCGTTACTTATTTACATCCTATGACTGTCTTTATTCTCACTGGTCTTACAGATTAGTAAGAGATTTGACTTTTATGTACAGTCATTATAGAGTTTTCGTCCCTGACACACTAAGAAAATGTTTACAAGGAAAAGATAGAAAAGTAGTATCTTCATAGTATAATGATGGGGTTATGCGTTTGTGCCTCATTTTCTTGCGATTCACAAACCCCTTTTTGTAGCCTACACCACCGGTGGTGCATATCAATTTTGTGCAGGTATATGTAACACCCACGAGACTTAAGAACGAATTAAAGCTTGTTGGTCCATCTATCCGTGCATCTTTTTGTTTAATCTGCAGGTCATCATTTTTTTTGATTTCATTGAAGAAATTTGATACGTTGACGTTCTTTGGTCTAGAGACATAGTCAATTAAAAATGAATTGGATCAGACTATTCTCCACTCTCCAGATAAAGCTCTAATTTAGAACACTCGTCATAAGAAACAAATTTCAATTTTCCAAATATCCCTACACATTTCGTTGGATAATATTTTAAATGTGTTCGTATAAAACAATCTTTAAAAAATGCAAGTCGTTATATGGGAAAACGATCTCCGTTTTATTGTTTACTAGCAAGAACTGGCCAACAATGGCGGTTGATATAAAAATGAACAACACTAAATTCGGGTCATGCACATCTACTTTTTATACCCTATCTCGTGTAAGGGGCGGCAAAAAGGTAAGCCTTTATTCTACAAGATACGTCAATATTTTACGATGAAAATTATTCCATAACAACAATTTGGCATAGAAATTAGTTGGATCAAATCAGGACCAAGTAGGTATATTTTATGGCCACTACCTCGTGTAAGGATTCTCATAAAGAGCAAGTTTGCACAAGACAAAGTTTCATTTTAGTACTTTATGACGAAATTAGGTGAGTAGTAATAGCACGAGAAGGTTAATTTTGTGCCTCAGTCCACGTTTTGAGCCCTCTTCCAGGAGTAAGGAGTAAAAGATTTAATTTGCACGAAAATAAATGAAGAGATGGTGTACGATATTTAATAGTCGGCATTGTCTAGCATTATTTTTCTCCTTGTTTTTATCAACTCTTTCTGTGTGCTTTCTCATGTCGTTATGTGTGCCGGCATCTTCCCTTAAATTATTTGTATTATCTTTAGTAGAAGCTAACCTTTCAACATTTCGAGTTTTCCTTTCTTTACACGTACACGAACACATTATTATTGGCTTTGTTTCGATTCTTTTTCATAATTACGTCATAGAAAGTGCTTTAATGAATGAAAGTAATAGGCCGGAAAGAGAAGCTGGTCGGCGGGCTAAGTGCTATTTGCTTTGCAACTATTTTTCTGTGTTTCAGTTATATTTACCTCAAAACCATGCATATATTATTGCGTCTAGCAAATGATACCATGAGCGTATGAATGCTTATTTGAACAAGTCCTCCACAGTGTCCACGTACAGTGTCCGAAGTAAAAGTTTTTATCACTTTAATATTCATCATGTATTAGCTTAAGTATATGATGTCGTAAAACTTGGAAATTAAGTTTAATGTTTTGATCCAAAATTTAAATGTTCTCGCAATAAAAGACCTAAAATTTTGTGATTGGATTTGAATCCTATTGTGCAGAAGAAAGTTAATATTTAAATTACAATAAATTATAATAAAAGCAAAAGAGTGAAAATACTTAAACAAGAAGAGCAAAGAATAAGCTTAAGAGCAACGAACAAATGTTGTCAACTTACTAAGAATTTTAACATTATAAAGCACTCCTCACAATGTCATAGAAATAACCGTAGATATGCATCCTCACATAACGTGATTGACTATCTAAACACAAATAAAAGAGATGCAGGAGTATATCCAACGGAAGAGCAGAGTAAAAGAAACATAATTTGCATATAAGAAAGTGGTTGCAAGATAAAATGAAGAAAAAAATTGTAAACAATTTTTCACAACTCTGCTATAGAGTATATAATTTTGACTGGTAATGAAATTGACGAGAGCTTTGTTAAAACAGCACATCTGCTGCTACAAAGGCACTTAAAAAAGCATCATATCCGTCGTTTTATTTACAATGTAAGCTTATTGCACACAATCTACACATTTCCTAGCAGCCGGATGTGTGACGTTCTGCACGTAGTTCTGGCTACTGGTACACAGTGTTGTTGTCCTTAGTTATATATATTGTTTTGTATTGTTGTTGTATGTATTGTATATATACCCGAAAAATAGTTCTGCCTCTTTATAAAGTAGTCGCTTTGTTTTAACCCGTTTCCTTTTAGTCGCATATAAAAGCCATGAGAATTCAAGTTACACCCGATCAATACATTAATAAACCCAGAAGTTCCGATTCATAAAAAATGGTTATTGTGTGAAAAAAAATTAAAGTAACCGAACTTTGTAGAGCTGGTGATCGTTATATAACACTGCATTTTTCTATGGAGGGTTTTAGTTCATACAACATCAACCATACAACAACAATTTCAAAAAAAAAGTGTATTAAAATGATTTCGTTTGATACAAGTAAACATAGGTCGACTGGATAGAGAAAAATTATTTATAGATATTAAAAAATCTTTTCATATATACAATTACAACTCACCCTAAAGTGTTGGAACAGCAGATGCTTTATAACCATATTTTCGAAACTAAAACTGGAAAAGAATCAAAAAGTCTAGGTCTAGGGTTAATTTCTTTCTATAATCAAAGAAAAAAACTCCTACGTCGAATACAAAGTAAATATTCAATCTGACTACGTGGATTAACTTTCCCTGCTTTTTATATTTCTGTCATGCTGTCGCCGGAAAAACATAAGCAAAGGCAAGACATACAGAAAAAGTGGTTACACGAACAGCCTTGAATAGAAATACATATCAATTTATTCTAGTAAACACTACGGTTTCAAGGAATTTGACATAAGATAAACGATTATAAATATTCCTATGGAAGTTGTTGAAATTTTGCTGGAATAACCTCTGATTTATGTCGTTTTTTTTTTCTTTTTCATTTGCCTTTTAATCTGTAAAAATCATAACTAAACAATAATATTCCGTGACTTTCTCTACGTCTTTGTTCCTAAAGCGGATGGTTTATTGGCTTTGCTAAATGTTCAAGCAATTTGTGTACACTTGATTGGTGTAAATAACCGATTCAAAATAGTCAGCCTTGTATGCACGCTGTCCTCTTGTTGAAATCACTATTCTGTTGAATCACTGTCTACAAGAATAAACTTGATTGCATACAAATGACTCTTTGAAAAGCCTTTCAAAATGTTATATTGAAACAGATTTAATCAGAAAACAACATCAATTGCACAGACAATGACTGGATAGTGGCCGTATAAGGACTTATTATACCTTACAGCGCATAAAATAAACCAACCGACTCAGAATCATTGTCTGTATCGAAGTAAGCTTGTCTGTCCGCCAGTTCTTTTGCTACTTCTCCATGCATCACACCTCTACGCTTTTTTTTTTAAGGAAATTTGGCGCCCTGACGTACGAATGGGGCAAGTTTTTGAACACCCTTCTTGATATGGAAAAAAAAAAAATACTTTTCAATGTATCATGTGGAAATTAGCCAAAAATGGTAACCAGAAGTTAAGCTTACTGCATTTGGACCACGTAGGTGTGTTTTTTAAACTCCATTATATGCAGAGAGTCTTATCAAAATCAAGCCCTTATACCGTGGTAAGGTATTTGTTGTAGTTCTCTACGACGGAAGATATTAAAAACTTTTCAATCGAATTCTCCAAATTTAGATCATATGGGAGCTTTTGTAAAAATTTTACCTTTAAATTAAACCAGTATATAACTTTTGGTGTATTTTGTCATAAAAATGAATTAATGTAAGAATTTTCTCTTTCAGAAAAAAATCATTGGGCAAACTTAATATACACTACACCACACACCAGTTAGAGCCCAACTATCACATTCTAAGCAACACTCAAGGATGTCACAAGTCAAACGCAATATCCTTTAAGTTGGTCGATATCAGAATTTGATATTGCAAAGGTTTATTGTAACTACTACTCAGGAATACCAAATTTGATACGATTATAAAAATTATGACAAGAAAACTCATTGTTTTCTGTTATGGGTAATGACCCTTCATAAAGCTACAACAAGGCTATAAGAACGATGAAGGCATGAAAACTGTCAATATGGATAAAATTGTAGTCAAAATGGATTCAAGGGAATTGGGTATAATTGAATGATTGTACTGAAATCACTTGAATTAAATTCGTTACACCTATAGATATATATGTTTTTGTCTCTTGCTGAAGAGGAAGTATGCAATTAACAAAAAAAAAAAAACAAATCATCATTTATATCACTTACCATTCGTTCAAAGCAAACCAACAGAAGTTGATCTAATTTTGCGACATACGTAAAGCAAATTATATGTAACACGTTCTACAGCGATTGAAGACAATTATAGTCAAATTATCATAAAATATCAAAGCATTTAAAGCGTGCATAAGCGCAGCTACAAAAACTAAAAAAAATGCAAAAAGTCTTCTACCGCTGGTACGCAAGGAGCACGAAATTCCAACTTAAATTTTTGAAACATTTAATAACACAGTTTTTTCTTTCGTATACTCTTTTAAACGAGCAAAGTGTATGTAGTCGTACTCGCACACCAGATGAACTGTGGCCTTACGTTGCAGGTTGTCTCTTTTACTTTTTCGTTTTATGTAGATTTAAATTTTCTTTTTTTTAAATTTTTTTTTCTCACTGTTTTTTTCAACTGCAACTGTTTGATGGAGCAGAATTCTGCCTGTCGTCTGTCTCTGCGACTATTTGCATAGTAATCGAGTGGAAGTAAATCCGAGTTAAATCTAAATTGTGTTGATAAAGGTAAACTAAACGTTTACCTTATGTCAAAATGTTTACCTTATGTCAAAGCTGAGTAAATAGCATGTGACAACCATTTTTCCAAAGAGCATAAAGAAAAAATCCCACTTGCTAGCATGAGATTTTTCGATTTTGAGCTTATATCAGGAACTTTTTTTATATTCCACGTTCAGACCTATTAAGCATAACTTTACAGAAATGTCTTCATTTTTATCGACATATTAATATTTTGCACACATATACATGTGCAAATTTGTGTAATCTTGATACATGATATGAAAAGAAAAGGTCTCAAGGCATACAAAGTTTTAAAACGTTTCGATGACTCCTATTTACAGGAAGATACCTTTAAATCTGTAATCGATATTTTTCTCACTAGTTTAGATTTCGAGACGTCTACGATAATGCACTTATATCAAAAGGGATTATTTTGGTACATTAGCAAAAATGACCAACATTCTTTAACCGCAAGACTAAAACAGTCTTGATATTTGGTAACATAGCAGCCCACAATAGAGAACAAACTGTGAGAGACTCGAAAAACAGTCAGAATTGTTTCATATAAAATTCGCCTTGAATTTATGTTCATGAAATTCGCCTACATGTTTGGCCCAAAAAATGGTCTTGATCGGCTTACTATAATGGCCACAATTAACGATAAAATTTTAATTTCATTTTATTACCGATTTCTTTATTAATTAGGTAAAGAAAGTGTAAATTTGGAAATTATTATTATTATTAATTTCGCCAGAGAAATAAATTCTACGACTAAACTCTTAAAGCACTAACATCTAAGGCTTTCGGTTTTATTAAAAACTCTACCGCACTTGAGATTTAAACCCACGACCATTGAGTTGCTAGTCAAGATTCCTCGTCTTCGGCCACTCAAGCGGATAATTTGGAAATTAATATTTTATCCTTGTTTGTGCACGTGCTAGGAAACTAGAATTGTTTTTTGAAGGTGAAGGTAATCCTACCTATCGAAATTTGTAGGCAAATATATGATACAATGTCGATGCTTTTTCGAATTTGTTTCAATTTCTTCCATACATTGTAGACAAGCACATGGGCAAATCAATCTCATTTTTTCATCTCATATTTTTAATCCATCAAGGAATGTTTATTTCAACTTCTTCATCTTTGCGACTGCGATATTTCACAAAGAAAGGGGAGAATTCTCACTTTCGATAGACATAGGTAGTTCTAATGCAAAACGTCGGTAGTTCTAGTCTTAAGAAATTCGATATTATTACGTTCGAAGTCGTTTCGAACTTTCGGATGCTAACAAAAACTTTTGGAATTCGTGTACTTGAAATAAACACGAAAAAGTGTTAAGAAAAACTCAAGTGCTTCAATTAAATAACAATTTACAGACAAACTTCATAAGCAACGTAAGAGTTGCGAAATGGTTGAAATAAATGAAATGTTTCTTCAATTATTTATAAGAGCAAATAAAAAAGAAAAAGATTTTGTAAAAAAAGATCTACATGACAGAGATTTTACACTGATGGGCAGACAATGCAATGAATGGAAAGCTTAGGTGCATTCCGAAATCATATATAACTTACGGGGTTTTTGAACTTTGCCCGCTTAAAGAAAAATGAAATTTTGATACACTCCAATGTTGTGTGGGAGTGACATATTTTTTCATTTTTTAATAAGTACTAAAGCACCGCTTAGGGCTTATACGCGGAATTTTTTATAATTTTATCTCCTGCAGCTACCGAGCAAGAAGAAAAAAATCGAATATTTTTTTCCTTTGAGAACGGAAGTATTCTCCGTTTAGATGGTCTTTTAGTCGCGTCTTTCGTGCGATTCGGCCAATCAACGTGTAAAAACTTCGAAGGTGCCTACCATTTTCAATTTTATGATAAGGAAAATGTTTACAATGGAGGTTACACTCGCGCATGGACGAAAATACATAAATCGATTGGTGTTTTCTTGTTTATGAAGAAAGTATGTGCCCGCCGGAATCTCTGGAGCTTTTTTCTGTTGCAAACGCTTTTATGAAATGAGTACACTCCCTTCTTTTGGTAGTGGGTAAGAAAACGTTCGTCTTGTGTGAACATTATCATGGATAAGGCATTGTAAGAACTTTGCATTTTATTAAGAGACCTCGCATCTTAAGAAAGTCTCTTCCTTATTGAAAAATTATTACGTCTCCCCTATGAAATCTGTAGTTAGCGCAACCTTTCTAAACACAATTCCCCTTCTATTCTGAAGCATTTAATTCTCAATGATTTTCCATATTTTTATCAGAAGACGGGCATAGACGTATTACGTGTAGAGCGTATGTTATTTCTTTTTCTCTAGGCAATTAGAGAGATATTTGATAACTCATGATTTTGAAAATTTTAAAGTAAATGAAAAAGTCTTCTAATAATTTCTATTGCTTTGTAAGATTGAAATTTTATTTTAAAAATTTTGTACAAGTTTTTGATTATTCTACGCAAAAGAAAATTCACTCAAATTGCTTGCAAGTATATGCAATGCACAGAATACCCAACAATAAATCTAAAATTCTCGCTACGTTTTCATCAAGCTAAACTTATGCTAGCATGATCGATAACAAAGGTTCGCATCCCACCGCGCGGCTTTTCTTGTTTCTGTCTGCCGACTAAATCATAACGTATTTACATATAAGAAAAATTTGATAAATTTTATTTATATTTATGTTCCTTCCAAGAACAAGAATAAGAATATCTTAACTTCATTTCATTTACTTGTATTTTGCAAGTTTCTATTTTGCACGCATCACTACCCAAGCATATTAGAGGGAAAATTGTTAACAAATACAGAACTCAATTACATAACAAATAATAAAAGAAAACCAAAACTAAAATAAATGTTCTCCCTCTTTGTTTACTGCACAAAAGTTCGTAACTGGTTGTTGCCTTGCATTATTTTCATCGTTTTCAAATTCAATATTTTCAACATTGAATTCAGATTGAATTAATATTGATTAAAATCCGCCTGAGTAGCCGAAGGGGAGGAATCTCGACTAGCAAGTCAATGGTCGTGGGTTCGAATCTCAAGTGCGGTAGAGTTTTTAATAAAAAGCCGATAGCCTTAGATGCTAGTGCTTTTAAGAGTTTAGTCTTAGAATTTATTTCTCTGGCGAAATTAATAATAATAATAATAATAATAATAATAAATATTGATTAAAATGAAAGGAGAACTGTCTCGTTTGGATGTTATAATGTTCTGTTAACTTATTCTTAAGATGATAAGGTGTTGAGGGACGAAGGGATTGCATACAAGTGAAAAGAAATATTAAGAAATTCATTGTAATGAAGAAACAATTCTAAACTTTATATATGTGTTTCTTGACAGAAGATTTTTCAAAACGGCCTCTAACACGGTTCTTAAACTTTTCATGCTTCTTTGAAAGAACATTACGTAGACACATGCACAATATATTCAATGAGGCAATTCAAACAATATTTATCAGCAGAACATCACATTTTTTAGGTCAAAAATTGAATTTATTCATTCCAAGAATTTCCAATCAAACCATAGTCAATATTTAAAAAAAAGCAGAGTATCTTAATTTGGAGGTATTTGGTACGCGGTACAGCTCCTTTTTACTATTTTTCAAAAATATTTTTTTTTATTATTCTTAAAGAAATGCTTGATAAATTCCCCGAATATTTCTACTCTTTTACTTTTCCTTTCATTCCAAAAAAATTATCAAAAGAAAACCTTTTTTTTTGAACTTTTTACAGAGGATTCTACTGAATCTTTTCTAAGTGCTGTTCAAGTTATTTCACACAATCTCTTAGTTGTACAAAAATGTAGAAATTTTGATAATAGGCTTTGCCGTGAGATCGCCCAACGGCGAAATACGCTCACGCGGAATTACCTTTTACTTCTCATCGAATCGAGAAATTCCTTCACATTCAAAGTAGCTGCAGCAGATAATCACTCCATAGTTTTTTAGTCAACAATTTCTTACAAGGTTTAAAATTTTTTTTATTGAGACTTTTTCATGTTCGATTACAATATTTGATGTGCTTATCGGTGTCTAGTTAATTAATCCTATTTGAATTATCGGCGAACGGATGTAGATGCAAGTTTTGGTATCCCAGTTGGTCGGCTTTCTTTGCATTAGGCTTTTGCAGCCTCTTTTCTTTTTTTGAAATGCACTACATTTTACTGTGATTTACCCAATATTTCCACAGACTTTAAATTAAATTCGTAGTAAAAATTTTGCAGCGAAGCTTTGCTGTGTTCTAGTTCACAGTACACTTTAGCCGGTCTTAAACAACCATATTACATCGTGGCAGTACTTATGTGTGTATTTATGATTGCATCAATTTTTAATATATTCACTAAGTTGTAGTTTTTTGATATAAGACGTGTGACTGTGAAAGGTTCGGACCGTTTTAAATTGTTATATATTGCTTCAGCCTCACTTATCAAAACTGAGAGTGTAACATCAGATGTTTAAACAGAAGGAGGAAGGTACAGATGGACACATACGCATGTTTATAGTTTCTGGGAAGTCTGATGATTATGTGTGACCTTTGTAGAAGGAAGGACGTGTGTAGTGGAAATGAAGATAACTGCAAGGATAATCGTCACTTTTCAAGACTTGCCTTTCTTAAAACATCACGGAGTCTTTTATATATGGTATATGATCGATAAAGTTCCGATATCGTAAAATATTTAATATCCTTTAACATTTATCAAAATTTAGCAGTTCCCTTATTAACTTTATATATCAAGCACTTTCGTGCTTTATCGGGATGTTCGGAAAGTGATTTCGTTTTTTCCCAACAATGGATTAAATTGCATTTTTTCACAGCCAAGTGCACATTTAAGACGCACTGTCCTCATATATCTGATAGCTGATATCACAATGCCTGCATGGGAAAGATGTTGTTTTAAGCAAAAGTGCTCATTTGGGGGAAATGTGAAAATTCGAAAGCAGCATTTTCGCCGCATTTGCCTTCGATTATAGCAAGAAAAATATCATTGGATGCGTATGGAGGCGATGAATGCACAGAACGCTAGTCCCAAAACTTGTTTGCCAAATTTCACTTTGGCGCTTTTGCTTGCTCTTGACTTCACCAAGACGTTATATCTATTCAACACTGCTGTCCTTGATCAAATATTTATACGCTACAAAGTAATCGACTTTTCCTTTGGCCAAAAAAACAACATTTTTTCAATATATTCGTTCTTGTCGTGGTAATAAGCAACAAGAACATTGGTTTGTGTTGTCATTATTTTATCTTTTATGTGCACATCTGTGCTTTTTATATTTGTTCAATATAAAGTTACAAAGGCGTAGGCGTGAATTGTTCGTGCGAAGATAGTCCCTTTTTATTATCACAGATAAACATCTGGGAACGATTCGCTCTCAAAAACTGTAGCGTCAATTTGACTTTTTTCCTTTTTTTCTCATATCCTAAAGGATTGGATGTCTTCGCAATCCACCAATGTATTCATATGCAAATGCCGCAGTAGTAGTAGTAGCAAGCGAAATCATTAATCGAATTGTTTATGATATATTGAGGAAAGAAAACTGGAGGACTGTATGCCGCGTATGCTTTATTAATATTGAATATGAGATTCGATTTTTTCACATTGTTTGTATACGTTTGCAAAAACAAGAATATTTGAAAGGAACCTTACATTGCCCTCAGATAGATAGAGAACGCGTTTATGTAAGATACTTTGAACATGCGCTGGCGTTGAAGAGCGGATGCGGGTATGGGATGCTGCACAACACTCCGGAAAAAAAAGAAATTTATATTAAAAAAATACACACGAGTTACATGGTAACTTTTATCCCAAGCCTAATACGAACCTTTAGAAGCTCTTGTAAGTTTACCTTAAGTTAAGTTACCTTTACTGCTACTGTTGTATTATATTTCTATATATAAGCAGTGGTTGAAATTTAAAATTTTAATGAAGAAGAGGTATTAATAATTTAAATTTAAAAAATATCACAACCGCAACTGACTGTAAATTTAATTTGTTAGGTTTTCCCCTTAACATCTGGGAGAAATGTCGTATCATTCAACCGTTTATTTTATAAATTAGGCAGTCCTCCTTGGATTCTTGTAACAAAACAAAAGTTCATATATATGTTTGATATTAGACTAAAAATCCTCTCAATATTTGAGTATAGAGATGTTAAAACTTACGTAGCCAGTTACGTAGTTGTAGAAATATGTTTTAATTGCACTAAAAAGCAAAGCCACACCTGCATTCTTTTCTCTATTAAGAACAGCATCTAAATGCCAATATATATAGGAAAATCTTTTTTTTTACTCTTCTTCGCTTGTAACTATTTTTTATTTTATATTTTTATTCAATCTGCTTTCTTACTTCTTTCCTTAACTTGGACTTTTGATTCACTATAAGTATCTTTTCAACGTGAATATTGACAAAAATGAATTATAATTATTGAAATTTGCTTCAGATATCTGCTTGAATAGAAAACAAGTAAAGCAATTATATTCGATCATGACCGAATCTTTTATACCCATAACCGACTAAAAGAAGAGAAAAGAACAAAATTCTCACTCCCTATAAAGCTGGCTGGACGCAGCTGATTTTTACCATTTTCAGAATAAAAGTTGAAATTTTTATGGCGTATGTGTTGCATTTTGTGAATAACAGGCAAAAAATCAGGAAAGCATAGAAGTTTACAGTTTATGTGCCATAAGCTTGTGGACGTTGTAGACGCATCCTTTGAATGATTTGGCCCACTTTAAATGCCAACCCCCAAGAACTTTCAGTGTTTCCAGCAGATTTGAAGTCGATAGCTTCATTGAAGAGAATGTTTACAACAGACGTTACACAGACGGACAAACGGAGGGACAAAAAAATGCCTAGAAAATGTCAAGAATATGTATATGTTTTGTAGGATCTCTGGAGCTTTCTTTTGGGCATTGCAGACATTTTGACAAAATGGCGATGGGTATATAAAAGCTTTTCAGTCTTGTGATTGTCCACAGAAGAATTTTTTTAAGATCATTTCTTGGACAAGTTGGAAAGTCCATAATTTACTCTGACACTTTAAGGCACTTAATGAAAATTCGCTATGTATGGAGGAATGATTTGATTCTTTTTACTAATTTTAACAATATTCTATGATGTGTACAGTAGCTATCGCCATAGTGTTACTAAAGAGCATCCTCTTCGCATGACCAATCAATAACGTGGCATTTTTATAAAGCCATTATTCAAAGATTGCAAAATTAACAAACAATCAACAAACGGCGATAACCAAGATGACAGTTATTTCAAACATATTAAGAGTACCAGCGTAAAGAAAATGTATTACGCTATCCTTAAGGCAACGATCTATTGACTGTAGCAAGTAAAGTCAGAAACTGTATCACTGTATTCGCTCCATGCTTACGTGTCTTCTTGTGAAGCTACACGACTTTGTGGAAATCTTATTACTCCACAAAACAACTTTTAAGTACACTTTTTCTAAAGTTCTTTTTACACAGGCATGAACACGGAAATTTGCATTCAATTAGGCCACGCAACACCATAGTTGAGTTCAGTTGTTTCAATTACCATTAATTAGTGACAAAAGGCAAACTAGAGAGCATAGAAAAACAATATTGTTAGTGTGAAAATCTATTATATTTGTCAAGATGTCAATCAACTGTTCACACCCGTAGAGATTAATGCTCCAAAGGTCTTTTCTTTTTTTTTTGTTTGCTATCGGGTACAAAGATTCCTTTTTCCTATACACGATGTGATATTGAAAAGCTCATCATTTATTATGGATATGACTAAATTGATTTGACTAAAATATTGCATTTTGTGAAAGCATTCACACATTCTACTGATGCCTTGGAAAATAATAAATTTTTGTTTACTGGCGAATATTTTATAATTTTATTAATTTTTTATACACTCATAAAATTTATGTTACAAAAACAACTTTGGATACATTTACATGTTTACTTAACATGTGCTTTAAAACATCACTACGTGTTAATCACAAGTAGTGCAATTTGCTTACTTAGTGCATCAGTTGCAATCAGTTCAAGTATTATCAGTCTGCCGTTTTACTGCTTGTTGCTTATCACTGTCGGATAGGATTATATTCACTTTGTCGAAACGTTTCCAATACCTAGAAGGAAGCTTTACAGACCTCATAAAGTATAAATATTCTTGATTACTTTCAAATTTTAAACATGTCCGTCTGTCTGTCTGTGTAACCAGCGTGAGTTGGTATCCAAAATAGGCGAAAAGAGTCAAAGGGCATTCCGACAGTTCGACGTAAATTGAGAACATGTCTGCTTTCGTGGTCTTGGCTCATTACTTGCACACTTCAACAGACAAATTATAATAGCTTCGAAAGCATCTTGAATAGTTTCTAAAAAAAAATGTTGGTTTAAACACATTAAGATCATCAAAACTGTTTAAAGTGAATGCAATGCGGTAAGGAATAGAAACATGCTAATATGTCTATGCGTGAGTTTGTTCGCTTATGTGTCCTAATTAATTCCACTCAGGCATGAGTTGGTTGGTTGTAAAAGGCTAATCGATTTAACATTTACAAAAGCACTTATTTATGCGCGCGACTAAATGTACCTGCGTTGCAGAAGGTTTTCTACAAATGCGAACATGACCATGTATGGGTATAAGTGCATGAGGACAATAAATGTATTTAAAATTTGGCAGCAGATTTGTTACCGTGTTTTATGCGTGTGCCAGCAATAACGATTGCAGAGACAATTTTAAAATTTCATGGCTTACAACGTTAACACATAACTTTTATTCGAAATTTAATACAGACATGTGTACATATATGTGGGTGTTGTGTCATGCTTTCAATATGAATGAATTATGTAAACATCAACATATCATATAAATAAATATTGTGTAGTAATTTTGCAAAAATTGAAGAGTGTTTCTCGTTTTAACACTAAACTTACCATTTGGGTCAAATTGACCTTTTTGAAATTTTCATCTTGGGAAGTTACGAAATTTTTTGACGACTTCTATTTACATGAAAAGACCTTTAAACTCTCATAACCAACTTTCTTCTACCTGGTCTGACACCTGCTACATATATGTACTTCTGCGGTTGTAGAGCATGTCGAGTCATACACATATGTGGAATCGCTACAGTGAAAACGACTGAAATTTGACACTACCATTCGCTGATCACCTGAGAGCCATAGGTTCAGCAATATTTGCGTTCTGCCCACATACACACCCACAGTAGGAAAAGCTGAAATAACCTTGGAAAAACGTCGACATTTTTCTTTTCATATTTTCTCCTATAACTTTCGATCCTGTGAAGTTATTTCCAAAAACCTGCGCATCGGAAGTTCTTCAGGAGCAGCTTCACGTTTAGTCTAAAACAAAATAATATCGATTTAAATTGTTATCTATAACTGTGGACGGTCAAGAGCATTTCCGGACCGAACATGCACACGACTTTAGCGAACGTTTTGTAACCGATTTTTTGAAATACCTTCACGGAGTCAAAAATTACACACCAACCAACATATAAAACAATTGTCATCGTTTTGCCGAAGTTATTTGAGTATCTAATCTATATTGGGCAGATATGTCAGCAAATTGCAACCATTTTCTAACTTCTGGTTCTTAATCGATCAAGTAATGTTTGTGTTGAATATCAGCATCCTACCCCACCTTCTTATGCCTTCTCCGCAGGTTACACAGCAGACTTATGGAGTGATGTGATATAGTAATGAAAATATTGTGAAAATATTTACTCTCTCCAATTATACGCTGAATTCAGATATTTCTGAATTGATTTATATACACTTGTCCGTCTGCCTGCTTATTTTTTTTGCTCGAACGATAGATTGCAATTTTCGAGACATATTAATGAAACTTGGTACACTAACATGTGTTGCTTCAAGGACGAATGCTCTCGAATATAAATTGCTTCGCACCATTTTTACGTTCATTCCCCTATTTTTGGGAATAACAATCAATCAAAAAATTGTGCTTAGCGTAAGTGAATGTGCAAAATTTTACCGAGTCCGAGGGTCCCTATATATAGGTAGAGTTATAAGGATCCCTATTAAAAGGTAGCCTTTGTATGGTAACTAACTGTCGTTATTCGCATTGTATGATGAAAATAAGCGAGAATTCAAGAGTTCTTCGATGGAAAAACTTAATTTGATTACATTAGGGCCACGTTTTCGCCTCTTTTCTGTATAACCTTTCTCACGCAAAATAAATAGCGAACTAGCAACGAACTATAATTTCTATTATTTATACGAAGGATTGTAGTAAGCAATGTGATATAGTCGTTTATACTATAACGTCGTCTATTGTCGGATCAGGTTTGTATAGTTTTAACATGAGGTTTATCTTCTTTTGGAATTTTAAGCGCGAATCATTCGGCGTTTTAAACGATGGCATTACAACCATTATTTCGGTAAAATAGGCCCTCAACTTTTTACATCTTATGTGCTCAAGCTTGTGCTAAGCGTTTATAAACTAATTTTTTGAGCTTACAAGATGCACTTTATTATTATCACACAAAACGTTCCGATATTTTAAAAGGTAATGATGAGAAAATGCGCCATTTGTCGACCATTTATTTTAAAGTGTATAAATACGTCTTAAATTACATAAATATTTAAGTCTTACTGCGTAAACCTGCGATGAGAAACTGGTGTAATAAGAAAACGAACATTAACAAGAATACAACATAATCCACAGTAACCCAAATTTTACATAAATCTGCAGAAAGTAAACAAAGCGTACAAAGTCATATCTCTTGAAAAAGCAAAGGGATTACAAGTAAATTGAAAGCATTAACCAACAAATCCCGAGGGTAGGAAAAAATAAAAATTAAGCGAAAAGGATGGAAAACCAGGATAACAAAAGAAAAATGGGAATGTTAATGCACAACGTAAAGCAAAAAAAAAAAACACAAAAAGGAAAAAAAAGGAAAGAAAATAAAAACAAAAGCTAAATAACCACGAAATGGTTGGCTGACGAGCGTTAGTGCAAACAAACGCACACATGCTCACAGTGCCATAAAAGCCACCATAGTGATGGATATCACAAACGAGTAAATTGACGGCGTTTTTCATGTAATACAAAACCACAAATTTGCAACATTGACTAGCGGCATTAGACGCCCCGTAGGAGACACAGGGAAAACAGAAAAGCAACAAAGTCAACAAAACGGGAGAAAGGGAAAATAATACGCATGCAATAGAATAATAATACTGTCTATATGTATAAAAAAAAAAAAAAAAAAAAAAAAAACAATAACAACAATTCATGCATTGAACCATTCGAATTTGTATATTTGGTCTATTTATGTTTTTTTTTTTTTTAGAAAATGCACCTCATCTGTAGGTTCGTTGGAGCGTTTGTAAAGTGGGGCTACTTCAATAATGAGAACAGAAGCGAACCGCCTCCATGCATTCTCTATATAAGTTGGGTGTGTATTTCAAATTGAGTTTTAAGCCGGAAGGCAAGAGAAAAGCTACATTTGTTTACTTGAAGCTAAACGCATGGTTCTCGGCCAAAAAGCTTTCCGCAGGGAAAGCGATGGGTAGACCCACACAGAAAAAAAATTTATTTCAATCGACTCAACTTTAACGTCAACGCGAGACAAGCAGGAGCGATCATCTACAGGCCCGTTTAACGCTGCTCATAGCACGGTATGTAATTTAAATCGCATCTTGATAGAGCAACATTGTGGTAAGCGATATCTTCATTTGCGGGGAAATCTTGGTTCGATTTAACTCGATTTTCTTCCCACACCTGGAGATTTTATTAAAAAATAATTTTGAAAGGGGACAATTTTCAATGGGGGAAACAAGTTAAATAACTAAGTCGCTGGGTAAGCGATATCTGCATTCTTGCGGATGGGAGAATGTTTACCACGGATGTTACGAAGTTTTTCAGACAGATAGATGAGCGGAAGGATATGCTGAGGTGCATTCCGAAATGAAAATTATTAATTTTTGATGATGAGGATATCATGAAAAGCATTGTTACGATATATGAGACTTCAATCTAAGCTAACAATTGATCAATCAAGCGAACATCGTTCGAAAAATGAAACAAGACAGAAAAAAACACATCAAAGTCCGCTCTCAAACTCAACGTCAATAAATTTCTTTTTGGATGGATAGAAATATATTTCTCGTTGATTTGCTATAACACTGTAGAGAAATGCATTACAATTTGTTATTCTTACTACTACTTCGCTATAAGTAATCACTGTGCAATTGCTGCCATTGTATTTCTATAAAAAGGAACTTTAGAGAAACAATGTGTAGTAGTGCAAAATAACCTTATCATCCAAGATATACCAACAATTGTTTGGAAAATTCGTGCAACTATGATACAACCATGATGATGGTCTATGTTTATCAGGATGTTGGGAAGATTTGTTAAAACCATCAATGTGAACGGTGTAAGCAATTGAACCACAAGTTGAATATGTGCAAAAAACGTGATGATGTGTAAAAGCATGTGGCTTAGAGTATTATAGGTGTTTTGGAGATCTGAAGCTATGGCTTGATTTCTCAATTAGCTTAAAGGCTTACTGCCGCAATAGACCGACCCTATTAGCCAAAAACATTCTAAATAGCCAAGTATAATATATTAACTTTTCTCAAGGCGCATTTCTCATTAGACGCATTTCAAGTCTCAAAGCTTTAGATCAACACTTGTATATATAAAAAATAGAAGCGGTGCAAAAATATTGTGGTGAAATCATTTCTAATTTTTGTCCAGCACATAGCTTAAGCCTAGATTGCTATCGTGTTACATTGCTCAAAGAGTATTGCGATCGAAAAACTTTGGTGATACTTAGAAAACATATTTTTCGTTCTTCTGCTGGCTGCCGTAGAGCATAGTCTTGACTAATTAATCTGACAGCATCAATTTGATCTTGAGTGCAAAGAAATTTCTGAAAATATGTGCGTTGAATAACTGAATACTTGAAATATCGAAGTTTAAATAGAAGTGCCCAAGTATAGAAAGCTGTAATAAATAAAGAATTCGAATATTGCTACAAATTAAAAAAGTTGCAAAAATTAAATATAAGCCTGAGTAAGTTATATATAAACAAATGAGTTTATCACGAGAATTAATGCGAAGAGCACGGGTGCTTCAAATCATACCTAAAAGATCAAGCAATCCATTCGGGGCAAAATTTGTGTCCCTTCCATTATTCGGCTAGAGTCTAGTAACAAAGAGGAATGGTCTTCGGAGCAACAAAGGATAGAACAGAGAGCTTGCCCAAGCACGTTGGTCCTTACACTATAGCTCTAATTTTCTGCATGCCGTACAGGTCTACACTGAATTGTTTCCTGCTTATATAAACGCCGACAACTCTAGTCCGGAAAATATTATTATTATTATTATTTTAATTTTAGACTAATGAGTTGAATTCTTAGACTAAAAAAAAAAGACATTGAGCACTAGCAACACAGGCTATCAGTCCGGAAAATAAGTTTGATTCGTGCTTCTGTTTTTATCATTCTCTTATAAGCATCAAAAACTCCGTTAATTGTATATCGTGAAATAAAATTTCTCACAAAACAATCAGGTATCTATGATTCTATCGAGAACTTCTGTAATTTCTTTGTCCGTCTTGGTGACGCGTATTAAAAATTCACGTTAAGTTTGCTGAATATTTCGTTTCATTACTTATGACCACAAATATTCTATAAAAGCCTCTTAAGATGTACACGACATATCCTATTCAGTGATATTCTACATATATATATGCTGTCAAACGAACATAATCGGTCGAAGGACGCTCGAGTAACACGTTGACTGAGAACATCTCTGTTTTCTAAAAGGAATAAAAAATTGGTTTTTTGCTTATTACTCATCAAGTACAGCAGATAAATTTACAAAAATTTCAACGTACATATCATGGGTGATGCTGCACCTGTACCTGTACAAAACTGGAAAATATTGACCGCGACTGCTGAATATTACAGACTATCAAATCTTATGTTTGTTTTATTTATTGAGTATATAAGTTCTTGGCAAGTTTCGAATTATGAGCCTTAGGCTTTCAAAATAAGTAAGGTACCGCGGGGGTCAGGTTACCCAGAGGATCCCCTCTGCGGGGAATTGCTGGCTGCAGTTTTTGGTGCAGCAGAATCCCCGTAATGCGGGTCCTCTACCTGACTGCTGGGACGGCGCTTAGGGGAGTTTCGTGGTGGCTGTGGTTGCCCCCAAAATCGCCGGAACACTAAATATTTGAGGTGTTAGATAGGCGTCGCCTCCGCCAGAGGGAAGGGCACGCCATACACATGCCCTTGATCTGGAACTGCAGGTAGCCTCCTTGCTCCCTGCGGGGCGTGAGTGACCTCTTCTCACTCCGTGCGCCAGCGGACACCGCAAGGTTAAGCCTTACAGGCAGGTACTTGTCTTAAACCCCCCTAAACATTTCTGTACCTAAGCATGTCCGTGTGTTTGGCTCTTCATTCCTTCGTCCGGTCGAAAGACACGCCTGCAGATCCCACACGCCTCTGCAAAAAGAACTTTGCCATCCGTGTTTTTGCTTGCTATACGTGAAGTGCGACATACATACTCCGTAAGTTTTTTCTGAAAATAGAAAAAATCACCTGCGCCCACTCAACATTATATAGAAGAGAACAATTTATTTCTTTTCCTTTTCTTAGGATCACGGTGATGGTTATAAAAGATTCTATTTCATTTTAACATAATAATAAAACAAGTGAGAAAACTACACTCGGCCGCAACAGAATCCTTTATGCTCGTCACAGCTACCCTATTTCTATCTACACTTCAAGTCTTTTCAATTGATACTCGTATTGACGGGATTGTATAAAAGAATATTTCGGCAATATTTAATTTAGGGCGTTGCATTCTATGCTTTAGGTCTTTTCATTGAATACCCAGTTGATTATTTTGCTAAAAAAAAACAACTTATCCTTCACAGCGACCGATTAATCGCATTTTTAATACCAACGTAAAAAAACTTCCAATATTTTTGCCGACTTAAAGCCGATAGTTGCATTTTTGCAACCACCGCGGATTACTACAAACATTACGCAGACAGACAATCAGGCAGACGGACAAAGGGACGTGCTTAAATCGTTTTAGAATTTGATCTGATCAAAAATATATTTACTTCATGGGGTTTCTGGCGCTACTTTCTGGGTATTGCAAACGTTTCGAAGGTGCTATACATATATATGTACAAATAACGCGAATAAGAGAAGAAACAATAGAATAGCTGCTAATTAACAGCTCTACTACTGTTATCGATAATGAAACGCCACAAGTCCCTGAAATTTTATTGATTTTTATTTTCGAAAATTCTTGATCTCTCTTAAGCGCGCTTGTTATTTAGTTCTTGCCGATTTTAAATAGCCATTTTCACATGTATCCACGTGTTGCTCTCGTAGACCACGCGTACCTGAATGCGTATAAATATTTTTTCTTTCTTTATTTTTCTATTCCCTCTTGTTTACTCTTGAAAGCCCGTAATGCTTTGAACAGTCTCTCAAAAGATTCTAAGAATGTGGTTACTTTGTTAACTTCCCTATAGAAATCATACAAGCTATGTCCCCTATACAAGTATGTACGTCTGTGTAATATAAAGTATTTGGAGACTGGGTCTTTTTCACACCCATCACCGAAGGAAAAAGGGTACATTCATTTTGTCAAAACAATTGCAATGCCCAGAAAGAAGCATCACCGAGACTCTACAAGGTATACATATTCTTGATCAGTATCAAATTGTAAGTCTATTTAAGCATTTCCGTCCATTTGTCCGTCTATCACTCTGTGTAATGTCCGTTGTAAACATTCTCCTGTCCGCAAAAATGGACTTATCGACTTCAAATTTGGCAACACGCCGTCGCTCAAAGGACACGCCCACAGAATCATGTAAATTTAGCTTGTCAGAAGAAATATCTAATTGATTTTTGGTTCATTACTCATAAACTATAGCAGATAAATCTACAAAAATGTGAACGCATATTCTACAGGTGATGCTGTAGCAGCTGTGGAAAAATCGAAATAATCGGCCACGCCTGCACACTGTTATAATGTGTCATAATTTCATTTTTTTTTGTAGCACCTACATAAGCCGGAGAAACAAGCTTCGAAAACCGTAAAGTATATAAATTCCTAGCCAGATTCAAATTTGGAATACATCTAAACACGTCCGTCTGTTCGTCTGCCCGTCTGTCTGTCTGCGCTACTGTGTGATATTTGTGGCTAGCATTTTGCCGTTAGCGGAAATGAAAATATCGCCTAAAAATTTGCGAAAGAATTTGAAAGCGGCTTAAAAATTTCCAAGGCCGGGCCTACAACGCCTACACGTCTTTGCGACACAAGCTTTTATTAATTTGGAAAAAGGAAAAAATCAACCGCGCCCACTCCATACTATAGAGCATGCATATTTAATTCGTCTAACTTTTGTGTCTTTTTTACGATAAAGACGATAGGTATAAAAGATTCGGTCACGACCGAATATACTTCTTTTCATTTTCTTTTTTTTTTTCTGATTCAACTATAAACAAGATTACATTATCGAACCTGACTTAAAGCGAATATACGCATACCTGTCAACGTATATTTACCCAGATTTTCGTGCTACAAGTTTCGATTACACAATGGGTTCATTTAATTTTTTTTTTTTTTTTTGTATGTAAGCATTGGCATTGAAAATGTGAAAAAGTTTTCAACGTTCACTGTTTTCTTATTTCCCTTATCCTTATAACTCTAATCTTCTTCTTTTGCTACAATTTTCTTCTCCTTTTCTTTCTTCAATATTTTTACAATTTTTTATATCCAGGGGATAAACTAAGCTTGCAAAAAGTGTTCAGAGTTTATAATACGCATATATGGTGCGCATATTTTTGATTGCAGCTTATAGCGGAAGTAATTTAAATTTTTCGTCGAAAGTTCGTCGTTCAATGATTATCCCATCCGAACCTCGACTAGAAAATCGAAGCAAACTGTTTAATACATTCATCTCCTATCAGCATGTATATGGTACTACTATTTACGGGAAAGTACACAAGAACACACCAAAATAGGTAATGATGAGATTCGTTTTACTTATTTGCCAACGAAATCTTTCATCCAACACATCAGTCAAAGAATCAAATGGATGTAAAAAAACAAAGCTCTTTTCAGCCGGAATTATAGAAAACTTGGCTTGGGTCACTTTTCAACAACGCGACTTCACATACGTGGAAATGGCGAAGTCAATCCGAGCACATCGACTCTATATTCATCTCTCAGATTTTATTGTTTTATAAAAATATCATTTTTAATTACAGATAAATAAATAGAACCAAAACCAAAAAAATGTTTGATGTTTCAAATATGAAGAATTTGCTTTAAAGTCGATTTTTAACTTTTGCCTGAACGCTTCGCTTAGGCAAAGTTGTCGTGTGGTTGAGACGTCTGATGGCATCGTATTATAATAAAGTTTGCGATATAAAAACTTTTTTGTTTCCTCCATTCATGCATGAATTAAAATACTCCGAGCACATGCATATTATGAGTGCCAATAAATATTTCAGGATTATTATCCCTTTTAACTGCAGGCATTTTTAAGAAACTTTTATTATATTCCATAAAGCGATGTTGATAGCGAATACGAAAACTTGTGTTTTTACATTTTACGTTACCCAATTCAATGGCATTTCAATTTTTTTGGCATTAACTCAAAATCGCATTGCGAGCATATTGCGTCAAGAATCCTGCCGCCATATGTGTGTATTTGTGTATATTTTTTTGATAAACGTGTGTGTATAAAACATCTACCATAAATCGATCAATAATTCTCGGGAATTAGTAAAACAGCCATAGTTTTCTGCAAATTTCGACTTCATTCTCCAACGGAATCTTCTTCAAAAAGGGCACAATAGATGCAACGATTCTCTGCTACTGTCCTTTTTTGAGAACGACTTGCAAAGGTCCCCATGGCACGATCCAGTTTTCGACGAACGACCTCATCGTATGATTCAAATCTTGTGCTATGGACCAACGACTAATTAGCGTTGGTTGGTAGATTTTGAGAATTCGCCGGGTGAGGGCAAAGTGCGAACTTCAATTTATGTGATTTTGCCATCGATTTTTGATTTGGAACACATTTTTTCTTGCCCAATTCTTCTGCAATTTCATTTTTGAAAAATAATTTATAGAATCGTTTTTAATTGGTTTTCGCTGAGCGTCCATTCCGCTCAGCATTATCGGTGTCCGTGACATCTTTTATCTATTGTTTTGAAAATACCAAAGACAGTGTCCCCAAGATCAATGTAACTCGAAAATCACTTCGGTCATTCACAGTTTTGAGAACTATTGGCCAATAAGTCTAGAGAGAGAGAAAGAGAGAGAGAAAATACTTGTAGACAGTTCCGCTCAAACCAAATGTTATTGCATTATGAAGATAAGAGAACATCATGCACCCACAGGCTTTTGTTGACAGCGTTACATCTCACATTGTTAACTACCTTTTTTAAGATTAAAGATGTTAACGGATAGGACTCGGATTATTGAAATGTTCAAATGTGTATGGTGATGACTAAATGACATGTTCCGATTTGAGTTTACAGAACAGTTAGCCGAACATGAACAACTTTATCTTATTCATTCAATCCTATTCGAATTTGTGTTCACTTGCTTAGGTACATACATATTCGTATTTGGATTAATGTTCACATATACATTTCTACTCACATTCATATTCATATCCTCTTAGGAGCTGAGCTATACGTCAACATCTTTTTGAATTTTAAAAATCAAGAAGCTGATACTCGAAAATTGTCATACGAATCTTAGCGACATCTTTTTTATCCATTCGCGGCATTCTGACTAAGAATTTGGGAATGGTGGTCGGGAACAGGATAATTGTGAGCGAAGTACATCGTACTCATCTGATAAGTATTATCTGATTTTTTTTCCTTTTCGGCTTAATTCCAGTGTTATTAAAAAAAACCAAAAAATGTCTTAAAAATTTTTTTAATATAAATTGAAAAAAAAAAAAAACTGAATAAAAAATTAAGAAATCTTTTCTGTTAAGCGTTTTTCCGCTAAAATATAGTACGAACTTAGATGTGTAATGAATTCATTCTTCATCTGCAAGCGTACATACCTCCGCTAATTGATAGTGGATAACGAAATTTGGAGGGCCTCATAGTCAACTTCATTTTTATGCACCCAACAGTACAGAATAAGAAACTTACAGTACAAACAACTATCAAACAAAACTTGTGAAAAAGTTTTCATGTTTATTGTTGGTTTAATGATAAATGATATCCTATAGATGTACTTTATAAGACAAAATAATGTGTTTGATATTTTCAAGTGATAAGGTGTAAATGCAGTTTTAATTTCAAAACTTGCTCTTGATAACGTTTGTGATATGTCTTTTAATCTTTTATGATTTTCTCTCATCTTACGCTCATATGTAGTGAATAATAATGATACACATCACATAAAATAATTAAAAAAAAAAAAATAAAAATTAAAACCTAATGAACGAATATTTTGCTCGCTATATTTTAGAAGAGTTCTAATAGTTGATCCTTTCCGCATTTAAAGATTTACTCGCAACTTGCATCATTCTGATTACCAAACCCACTTTTTGCTATAAAAAGAGCGTAACATAGAACCGATCATTTTGCTCAAATATTCTATGAAAGTATCAGTTGAAATATTCTTATTGACATGTCTTTTGACTTTAAGTTGTATTCCAAAAAATTGGGAAATGTTTTATTTTAAGAGGCAGCGTGATAGAAACATTGTAAACTTCCCTTTTAGGTTGCCACAAATTTTATATCTAATGTCTCTTTCAATTCCCATTCGCCTTTGCCAACACAATCGCTTTACTCGTCAACCGTTTTTCTTAGGCATTTCAGATCAACATCAATCACACAAAGCCACTTGCGCTTGAAACCGTTTTCCAAAAAAAAAAAAAGAAGAAGAAAAATGGAACAGTTTAGAAAAGAGGCAAATGCAAAACGTTTTTTAAAATTAATTCAATTTTTTTCAATGGTATTTCAATCATATGCGCAATGTCATCAATTTTAATCGACAAGTGCCGAATACAATCAATATGCTTGAAGTTATTAACCCCTTCTTCAATAGTTGGGATCACTGGTTTTTCCAAACTTGGTTCGTCTTACTTTTTTTTTTTTTTCATTAAGATGATGTTCCCTTGTACGCGTCGCACGTTGTCGTTCAGAAAAAAGTGATGAAAAAGAAAGAGATGAAGAGTAGCAGCAGCCTAATCGATACGTGGCACAAACCTTTATCAAGCGAATACCATCATCTTTACGAGTTTCTGCACTTGTACACCTTTAACTGTCCCCGCCGTTTTTATAGTTGATACAAACTTTTCATTTAAGAAATCCATTCGTTCTGAAAATTTGTTGACGACAGCTCCAACCAATTCCGTCAGATCCGCTAACTTTTCAACTAACAAGCCGAAGCACGTGAAGTTGCTATCAAATGTGAATGACATTACCACCAATCTACTCAAAAAGCTTCATTTTGATATTAGACGCGCAGATCTTTTTAATTTAAAGGTTAAATTTCTTATGAATAACATGTTTTCTGTTCATGAAGAAACTCAGCCTCAGAAAAATGCCCTAAATTTCTGTTTCTCGTCCAAGGTTTTACGATTTTCTCTAAATCCCATCAGCAACACTTATAAAATTACTTATGTATTCTAAAGTGATGATAAGTTTAGTTCACCAACATTTTGAATTTCAAAAACTAAAGTTTATGCAAATGAAGCCATAGTTTCGCAAACACTTGCGAACTTCATCCTTCAGATATCATAGATTCAGCAAAGCTTAATATTACTTATGTAGAAAAACAAAAAAGAAAAACTCTTCAACATGTAATGAAGTTATCATAAACTTAACAACAACAACAACAATTTGACATATATTCTGGTTTTCAAGAAAATAATAATTAATAAGCAAAGTACAAGAGTATCTTGTAACAATTGATTAACACAATTAGCGCGAAAAATTTACACACATACACATATCCCAAAGCTATAATTTCCACACATTTTCAACGTATCCAAGCAAAGAAACGTAAAATCAAATACATACATATACATACTAATTCAATTAATAAATGCTGCAGCTTCAGCAGTGAAACGTACCCGTTCCCGCATTCCCTTCCCAAAGTTCATTAAAATAAAAAATCTATTGATATATGCGTTCCTCCCTATGAACTGCACAAGTGCGTGTGTAATTATAAATGTAAACAGGTAAGAAATTACAGTCATTCAAGGCTGTCCTCTGGCTACTCTATACCACCATCACGATTATTAGTTATTTCCACGTACCTTGTTCCCGTCTAAAGGCATATGGGAGCCTTATAGGAGCCATTCTAGAGAAGAGCGGGATATATGCGGGTAGAGTGACAGACCCCTTTTCACATGTTTAGTTATATCATGACATAGTGTCGCTGAACAGGTACGATAATGTTTGCTATAACAATACGAACAACAATCGTCTGGCATTACTCGACTCATATATGGTAAGTAAGACAACAGCCGGAACACTTACCTGAGGCTCAAACTATTATTATTTTCCAACGCTTAACCGCCTAGTATGGTTCTCAAGAGACGCATCACATTCCTAGCGTAATGCCTGGAGCATCAAAGGTGCCAAATGCATTTCTCGTCCCTCACTGTCAACAACGCTTCTTCTTCCGTTATGGCAGACGAAACCTCTGTCAAGTTTAATTAATTGAGAATATTATGCAGGCCTTTGAACTTTTTTGCACAAACATTAATAAGCAGAAATTTCAAGGACCTTGATGTAACGTTGGTTAAGCTTAACAGCGCTGGAAAGTTTTCATATAAGGTCCATCTAGTTTTTTTCAATCTTCACAGCTATACCTCTGGTGGCACCCTTTTAACTTCTACCAGGCCAATTGCCTTCTGGAAAGTAGAAGAGCAAGATTGTGAAGTCATCTTCATTTTACAAACCGCTACACATTTGGATAAACAATTTCCTTACTTTTATATAAAATTCATTACGTTCAAAAATGTTTTCGTCATGACTAACACATTTCACGTATAGGAAACTACAACTAAAACATATTAACCGAAGAATAAAACATTCACAATGTTTTTAAAATAGTTTTAAAATTTGTAAAAATATTTTACATGTTTGGAGGTAAAAAACAGCTAGTCAGACTCATTCATGATGAAAGTACACAAAATTCATTCTCTCGTTTCGATATTCGATGTAAGTATTTTGACATCTATACTCACAGTTATTGTTTTTAATTCATGATTAGATCTGATGAAGATTTTGCGAAAATTTATAGCGAAACGATATTAAAGAAAACGACGAAATACTCAACAAGTAAAAAAATTATATTCGGTTGTGATCGAATCTTTTATACTCAACACCAGTATCGCAAAAACGGCCAAAGACAGGAAAAGGACTATATTTTCATGCTCTATGTAATTAATTCCAGGAAAGCAACACATGTTAACAGTTTTTGTTGCATAGGCATGTGGGCTTTGTAGACCTGTCCTTTAATCAGTTTAGGCTATTTTCAAATTCTTTTGCAGGTATCTAGCAGATGCGATCATCTTGACAAGAATGTTTACCACAGACACTACGTAGTTGCGCGAATAGACAAATAGACAAATGAATGGCTGAACATGCTTAGGTGCAGTCCGACTTTGAAACTGGCCAAACATTATGGCATATTATGAAATTATGTAGGCGTGGCCGATTATTTTCATTTTCGCAGGGGGAGTATAAGATCGCCCAGAGCATATGCGTTTCAATTTTCGTATCATTTTCTGCTGATTTTGCCCATTTTCAGTAGTATGCACACGCATGCAAGCACTTCCAATGCTTCCGTTAAATTTGACACAGATAGCTTCAGGTGAATATAGTCAGGGGAATGTTTACAACATCTATTCAGCATTTGGAACAGATCAAGAATGTATATACTTTGTAGAGTCTCTGAACGTTACCTACTGAGCATTGCAAACATTGTGAGAAACTGAATATACCCGTCACCCTTTCGTTGATGGATATTAAAAATGACGTGTTACATTAGGCTTGTGAGTGTACACTATCTCGTCTTCGAAAGCAGCTTTGGTTTTTACAAATACATTTACATTAATCGCTGGCATGATTAACGGAACCACGGTAAAATAAAAGGCTTAACGCATAAGTCAAAATTTTAATCTTCAAGTTGCATTCTTACCGTAAAGATTCCTTTGAATGTAGAATAAAGAATTTGAAAACGTTTTCCCGCTCATCTAAACAGTGAACGAAAACCGCGAACTTATTGCTTTTTTGACTTTTACTTTATAAATATTTAAAATGAAATATTTTATCGTAATTTGGATCATCATGGGTTGCGTTGTGCTTGTTACACTAAGTGAGTTTACAATTTATTACGAAATAAGTTCTCTTGATTTTAATAAATGTTTTCTTTCCGTCACATGTTATACGCATTGAAGAGGAAGTTTGCCATTTAACCCTACCACGTGAATTGTGTGAGGGTGACTATCAACTTTACAAAAGGCAGAACATTACATGCGTTTCTTTCGCTAATGGCTGCATGGCCGCCTTGAAGAATTTTGAGAATATGTTGAAATGCTACAAAAAAATAAGGCGGGAATCCGTTTGTCCAAAGTGCGTTTGCTATTTTAATCAAACTGATTATTATAGCACTGGAATTATAAAAGAATATACCCCTTACCTTACTCCACCAACACCATTGTTTTAGGTAATTTCACACATCGCTTATTGAATATTATTTAAAAGAAAGTTGTCAACTATTAAAAGCAAATAAGTATAAATGTGGCCTTTGCCCAGAAAGTGAAACCAAAAGTTACTTCATTTATTCCTAGGATATGCTATTCAGTTTAAAACTTAAAAGGCATTGAAAAAATATTGATATTTGACTCTCCCACTGGCGGATAGTAAACTTTTACCGCAAAATAAATGTAATTGTGTAAAGAGCGTGGCGCAGGGCTGTCAAAAATCAGTTCGCGTATACAATTTCGACCATAACTGTAACATCGCTTGATTAGTTTGCAAGACGAAGCAGTCGAGTCAAGTGTTTTCTACAGGCTATATAACTGTACCCTGAGATTTTTGGTCCCTTGCATGTGAAGACAAATGACGATCATTCTAAGTTACGGCAGTCAGTCGCCAAGCACGGAATGACTTTTTACCAAACACCCGACAGATAACTGCAAAAGTGCCTCAGAAAGATAAAAATGACAGAATAAAAGATTAGGAATCATGCTCGTGCCGACAGTATATGCAATTTATGTAGTCACATTTATTGAGTGATACAAACAAAACGCGAAATTGTCATTTTTATTTATTTATTTATTTATTTATTTTATTCCACTTATACTAGAAACTCAACTAAACAAATAACAGTCGAGTTCAATAGGCTCTTAATGCAAAACTTATATTAATTAACAGTAAAATTGAGTATAAGCATAATAAAACAAATAAGAAGAAAAAAAAGCATGTACACTATCAGCATAGGAGCACACTTGCAACCGGTACAGGACCAAATTGCAAATGAACCGCTAAGCCATCGCAAACATGCATAAGCCTGCCAACCGATAATAAATTGACAATAATTCACTTTCGAAACGTAACGACTTTTTAAGGATGAAAGCTAGTTTAAATACGACATAGGTAAATCGCGCGTATTAAGCAATGTTGCTTTAATGGACTTTAAAGAGTCCGATAACGAGAATAAGTGGTAGACGTCATTTAGGTTCTTGCAAACGACCCTGAGCGGATTGAACAGCTCATAATTAAATTTACACTGATTAAGCTTAACCAAGATAAAATGCCTAGAGAAGCGGTTAGGGACATTAAAGCTTATTTCACCAAGTAATGAAGACGAGTCAATAGCACCATTTATTACTTTAATTAGAAAGGAAACGCCAAGAACAAATCTACGTTTCTCAAGAGACGGTAGGGACAGCAGAAGCAACCTATTTTCATACGGAGGAAGAGAGGCAATCGGATCCCAACCCAAATTTCTGTGAAGAAATCATATATGTGCCGTTTTGATCGATAGCATTCCGTAAGTTTCCTGGTAGAGCCATTACACCGACACTGGAGCGTTCCTGTAATCGCTGGGTAAAAGCTCCCTGGCGCGTTAAAGAGACCTTGCGAACTTATTATACTGCATTACACTAACCATTAATATATAAGCTTTTCATACGTACATTTCTTACTAAGTATTGCAAACTAGTAATAAAATAATTTTTACCCTAATATCTCGGAAGTTTAGTTGATAACAAAAATATTTACGCTCAACAAGTGTTTTTAAACGCTTCACCTTGTATTTCTGAAATTTATACAAAAACTTTCGTTGGACTTTAATATTTTGAATGTAATGCGAGTATTTTTATAACTGGTGTTCATCATGTTGAATAGTTTATGAAATTGACATAGTCACTAGGGCAACTTGGCCGGAAAGTAATGCAAGCTTTTTCCTCACTTTGATAACATTTCAAAATCCTTACCTCATTGCTTTGCTTCTATCATCGCGAAAGTGCGCAATCCGTTTCAGAGAAAGAAGAAATATTTATCAGACAAAAAAGAATGTAAGTATAGCCAGCTTGTCGTGGCGTTTGTAAGACTCGTACGCGTTCTTTATAAATTTATTCTCCTTGAACTAACTGAACTGTAGCTGACATCAAAACTCATGCACGGGGTTATGGTGGACTTAGCGCGGTGATCTGTCTTACTTAAATGAGGGATATTTTCACTGGCCCTTTGTCCGATTAATGGAATTGCAACAAGTACAGATTGTAATTGTTTCGGATCTCTTTCGGAGAGGTAAGGGCACCACCTTGCCTGCCTGCCTTGTTGTGATTGCACCCTCATCGGTTTGAGGAGCTGTCACGGTTATACTAGCAAACGATTCACGGGCTTTTTCTCTTGGCGGTGTGAATCCCCGCTGTTCTACGCTGTTCTCTAGAACTAACAACTCTTCTTCTTTTATGGCGTTACTTGCTACTTGGGTTAAATCGAAGGACCCATGAGTGAAATTTCAGTAAGAGCAGTGGATTCAGTGATATCTTCTGGTAGTGTTTGAAATGTTAACATTGGGTATGTACGTATGGTCACGTGTTCGAAGCTTTCTCTTGTTATGCTGATAGTTACATTCTCGTGTTTATATTGAACCTTTTTTATTTCACTCAGCAAGTCATCCATTATTAATTTGCTGACTCATAGAAGAAAAAGTATACGTTTTAAGAGGATTGCGACAGATTATTAGACCCACTTCTCGGAACTTCTGTTGCCAAATTAAATTGATTTGATTTTCTGAGAAGCTTACAGTTAAGAAAAAAAGGGGTAACAGATTTTTATCATTTTATCTTAGGGAGGGAGTATCCGAAATTCGCCATGACGCGTATGCAACTTTTTACATTAAATGATTTATAATTGATGAAAATGAGTTTCTTATGAAATTTCACTACATCTCAAGTGTTGTAATTTGCTACGGAAGAGTCTTAAGCTTAACGCATGCATATATGTATCTAATCGCTTATGAAATATTAAACATATTTTAATAAAGAGCATAGGCAGCGGAACGTTGAGCGACAACGAAATGATTTAAGCGCTTTGTATATTGAAGGTTTGAGTTTACGTAGCGTTCAAGTAAACTGCTTTTATTAAACTTAAAAAGCTCCTCGCTAAAGGAACTGCACTATTTTCCTTGATTTCTTTCATAAATTTTTCGTTGATTAAGAACATGTTAGCAACGTAGCTTACGGTCTTATTTTCTTACATACGTAGCTAGCATAAAGATATTTGCTTCATGATTACTCTGTAGCATAGTAGATAGATAGTCTTTTATGAAAGTGATGCGCTCTTCAATATATATTACGACAGACAGTGTGCTTTTGCAAGTATGCGTTCCATTTTTTTTGAAACTCAAAACACATTGCTTTTTCACATTGCAGATTCTCTTTCTGAGAATGCAGAGATTTCTTTGTTGCGTTGAGCAACAATGCTTTCCGTTTTATATTTATCAGAGAAGGATGTGAGGGGAACTCAGACACTCCACAAAATATATATACTCTTAGTCAGTATTAAAGTTTAAATCGATTTTCGCTCGATTGTCTATCTGTCTGTCCGTCCGTCTACGTAAGGTCTGTTGTAGACGTTCGCCTGGCGTTAAAACTTAGATGGCACCTAACAACAACTTATGCTGTCATGGCTGGATATATAAATCGGGACTAAAGTGGCAGTTGCTGTTCGACTTTATCCTTCGGTGATGCATACAAGAAATGCATAAAATGAAAGGTAAGGTGCAAAATATTTTTAATGTAATCAAGAATCCGGCAAATGAAAAAACAAACTTAGTAGTGGGTATGTAATTCAGAGAATATATATAAATAATCTTTATATATACATATATTAAAAAGTAAAATATGTTATATATTATTTTACGTAATATATATAATTTTTACGTAAATAACATATAATTTTTATATATTTGATGCTAAATATGAAATTTTTCGCTTTTCCTTTTTCGATATCAATTTTATACTAAATCGTAGAATTGCCAGCAATGGTTGTATGGCTAAGCAGACGACTATACGTACATCGCTTAAGCGATAGAGTACATAAATATATATGAACGGCCTAGAATGTGACCAAGAGTTGGTAGAATATAATAAAGAAATTAAAATTAGAGCAAAAAAGAAAACAAAAAAGAAAGTAAGAAAAACAATAAAAAGTTTCTTTCAATTATTTCAAAAGCGAAAAGTTTTTTTAAATTGCTTTCAGTGAAATCTAAAGTTTATTTGAAAGCTTGTTCTTAGTTTGTGATTAAGAGTGAGAGACTTAACATTTACATTACATTTGCATTATTTACCAACGTAAATGCAAAAGCAACTAACGAAAATGAAGCATTTTTTTTTTATTGTAATACTAATGCATATTTTGAATCCATTTATCTTTTATTTCATTAGAAATTCCATCAGTGGCACCGTCTTCCCTTTTTCGAGTGTATTGATGACGCGAATTGAGCGAAGCATCAGCATTAGCATCGTCATCATCACAATTTGATGTAAATTGAAAGCAATGCGAATACGCTCTTAATTGATTAGTAATCTAACGCAAATATAGTGATTGAAAATTTCACAAAGGCCTTTGCACAAATAAAAGAATTGCTTTGTAACCTAAATGCAAAGATAACCAAGAGAGTCCTTAGTTGCATGATGAAAGGAAAAAGGACCTTTGTTTGCGAGAAGAATGCCTCCTTCGTAAAGGCTTACATTAATATATATTTACTTTTGCTTCGCTTATTGTACACCGCTGTAGGACAATACATACGCACAAGCTATCCATCTTCTGTCGATGTCCATCGAAAAATGCTTTTCTTTACAAAGTAAATAAATGTTTGTTGTCTGATTGAAATGTCTTAACTTTCAGAAAAAGCGCACAATTTTTGCATTAAGCTTCTAAAAAATGCTTTTCACTAAGTTTCACCAAGTTATGCTTAAGTGAAACAATCATTAAAACTTTTCCAATCTACTAAACATGTTACACATCGCCACGTAAATGTCAAGGCAAATTGCAGATTAGAGGAAGAAAATTATTCAAGTCTGCAACAATACATGAAACAGCACTCATAACAAATACGCATAATAAACTTTCAGTTCACGTAGATCGTTATGTCACTGAATTATTATTCTCATCAATCTTAAGATGGCTGCAGTTGAAAGGAATTGTTTTGGATGGTTTCACAAATTGCAATTCGCCTAGACGAAGACACGCGCTTGCATGGAATGATGCCCGGTGCGGTGTTGAGTAAGCAAAGAACTCGATATTCCACAATTATGGGCTTTCCCTTTTTTTCTTTGCGCTTTCGTTTATATTGCTCGCCAATCCGCTCTCTCCCCGATTTAGTAACTGAGTTGCAGTTTCGCGCTCCCGCTCCCAGCTTACATGGCAAACCTATTTTTGTTGGTCATCTGTTTCTATCTATATATAACTCACTCATTTATAGCTAAGATCTACATTGTTGAACTTCCTTTGAACAAAACCCATGCCATTGCTTCATTTCGAGCTTTTATACCTTAATTTCATGCCATGTGACGCTACGCCAGTATATTGCGTCTCGTGTGGTTATTTCACAACAACAACTTATCCAAAAATTCTCATTAAAAAACTTTCGATCAACCGATGAGCCTAACTCGTCTGGTAGATTCCTATGCCTTTTAACGTACAGACAGGAGCATGTCTACACCGCTTTATGATACCGATAATGAAGTGCAAAAAGCGTTCAATAAAAAATAAATGCAAAACATAAAACCAAGTAAAATAATTATATATCGTTTTCGCCGAATTCCGTACACCCATTAACTTTAACTTAAAAGAAAGTACAATATCGTAGTTATAATGGTTGACCGTAGCGAAATTTTCTTTTATTTTTAAGTGGACCCCTGGCGATTACCTATATGTGACAACTTTGATCGTTATATCTATTATAGCTTTTCCATGATGAACAAGCAAACCCAGGAAGTAGAGCGTTTTCCTAATTCATGCCGCGTTTTAACGGAATCCTTTGGTCGATTTCGCCCATTTTCATCGGTAACTTGCACTTGCACTTCTTTTGCGAAATTTGCAAGCAACATATTAGTTATTACGAACGAGAGAATTCTCACCACACACACAAAAATACGGGCTGACGGACAGACATGTGTAAATGGAATTACAATTCAATGCTTGTCAAGAATATATATACTTTATAGGATCACTGAAGCTTCCTTCTGGGTATTGCAGACGTTTTGGCAAAATAAACATACCCTCATCCATCGGTAATGACCATAATAATGCATAGATATATAAATAGATGCAACATATATGTTATGTAGAGTTAGTGAAGAGCAAACAGTTAACAGCTTTTATAAACTTGTGGCCTACGAAGGTGTTGCCGATTCAACCAATGCGTTGGATGTTAAACACTAGAGCTATAAATTGCCATCTCTCGCATGTTGGAAAATTCGTTGGTACTAAAAATGAGGCATGTTCTAGATTATTGGTCATCAAACTCATAATTAGAACAACACTGAAACTAGCATTTTACAGGGATTTACCGCAAATATCTAACGCGAGCTTTTATGGCATAATGTATTATGACATTCCGAGAAAGCATTGTGAGCAGGACTATTTACTTAGTCCTCTTCCTACTAGCGAATCTTCACTGTCATGCCACAAACAACTGGTACCAACAATTGCCCAAAAAAATAGACCAACGTAGCCGCCTACAGGACAGTCGTGGATCGATGTCGTTCCCAATTGTCAATCTAGAAACCAGAAGCTTCAAAATGGTGCAGCCGCTAGTCTCAGCCCGGTTACGTGATATTTCACTGTAAGTACGCCGAGTTACCTTCGGTAGATTAGCTCTCCGATGATAGGCCTCTTACGGTGTGCGCGACAGATTGAACTACGCTTTGTGCATGAAGACCATTGACATCGCACGGTATTAATTCAACATTGTGACCAGAGACACCTTAAGAGGTCCGGCGAAACCACGTGCCACTGTTTACCCACCATCCGAAGGAAGCAGAGGAGAAAAGACAGAAATCGTTTCTTATTTCAATGAACACAAGGATCGTAGATTTGTTAAACCAAAATTAATTCGTTATATCTCTTGCCATCATATTATACGGAAATATTGTTTGGAGTGTACACACTCAGACACACGACATATATTGCCCCGTCTTGCAATCAAAGATCAATCTTGCAATTAAATGTCCCTTATCTGGCAACTTTCTGGCCTTTTGTTTTACTTTTATGTTCATCTCACTTTTGATATGACTAACAACAAGCAATTGGCTTTACGTAAATTCTAATTGAGTAGTAAAGTTTAGCAGATTATGAGCGAACAAATATATATATGAAACTGTATGAAGACATATTAGTATAATAAAATTTCTGTCACGTCTCACAAAAGCGGTTGTGTGTACAAGCAACTGTTTCAACTTTGTAACACAATAAAGACTAAAGTTTATTACATTACGTCATAATTATAAAATCCTCCCAATTATCGCATGTAAATCGTACGTAATACGATGAGAAGCAATTTGCCCCAAACAGAATTTGATTATTTCAGTTTGGTTTCTACTTATTCGTACATTTGCAAAGTTGTTGAGTTGATTAAAAAAAAAAAAAAAATAACTGAAAATAGTTTTCTCATTCAATATTTCGTTCAGCTTGAAGCTATGTTTAATTGCATGAAAATTAGTTAAACAGTGCTACTAATTGCTACGGCAAGAGATTTATATCCGCAATAGATTTACATGTGACCCAAGCAAAGCAAGAGAACAATATGTACCCTATTATTCAACTTGTGCGTTAATGCATGTAAGCATTTGCCCCCCACGGATATAAATAATGATTGAAATTATTTTTCCAATTTTTTACCTGACATCGCTTGATTCATTCATTTATTCGATGATTCAGTAAAGAGTACAAACAGCTGTACATTTGCTATTTACACAATAAACTTTTGAAAATTTGTATTTTGTAAACATAGTACAACTTTTACAGCACGTTGAACAGTCTGCTGTTGATTTGAGTTTTAGAAAAAGAAAGGCACAGTCAAAAGTTTAGGCTGACTTGAACAAACTATAGTAAAATTTGATTTTTTTAAATAAATATGACAATGTCGGAGAGATTATGAACACATTATAGTTATTATGAAGCAGATCACTCAATAAGTCCCTGGTCTCACACGTATATGACGACACTCTTGACAGACGCCTATGATCTTTGGATAGTACCAATCTTTAACTAATACGTGTCATATTTCATTTTTTTAAGGAGACACAACGCTTCGATATCCTCCTTGGATGTTGTAAATAGGGACAATTTCAAACTTTGACCAATTTATTTACCAACTCCGAAAAAGCATGAATTGATGAGTTAAGCAATATTTTTTCATTGAAGATTTCGTTTTTAAATATAGATTATTTTCTTCAATGATTTTCCAAATTTACATAACCTATCGCTGCAGGGATCATTCTTATGACTTTTGCGTCCCCTGAGTAAAAAAAACTTTTAAACTTGGGCTCTTTTCTGCTTAAGACCAAAATAAAGGCCGGGAATTTATTAACTTAAAGACTTCAGTTCTGCATATGTAGTGTAGGGCGGAAAAGCTATTTCTGTTATTTGCATATAAATATAGACAATATCTACCTGATGAATAATAGCTTCAAACTATCTCCAGTCGATTAAAGGTTTGCCTTGAAAAGTGAATGAGAACGCCGTGCCGCTCATAAGGAGCTAATCGGCCCCTAATATTTAATATCCTCTAAATATATATATATTTAGTTCATTATGTACGTATCTGATTGAAGTGATTTTACCTTTAGCTTTAACTTCATCTAAATAAAATAATGGGTGGTTCCACAGAGCCGATCATCTCTGAATGGCTTGTCCTACTTACATATATCATTTGCGGTAATTGTCTGCCAGCAAGGCATATGGAAATTGATGACGTTGTTATACATGCTACGAGAAAAATTAAAACTTATCTAAAATTTTTTGGTATCAATTTTTATTTATTTGGCACGATTTTTACAACAAGCAAAACATGCTCGGGTGTAGTCGAATCTTTCATACCCATCAACTTTATATTAAAATAGAATAAGCAAATGTTTGCAATTTATGAGTGATGAACAAAAACTATTGACGCAAATCTTGACGAATTTAGCCCAGTTTCAATACAAACCTTTGTGTAACAGGTAGCAAACACAGGTAGCAAATTAAAATAAGCTCCAGCAGCCAGGACCGTCGGTTCTTCGATTTTTTAGTAAAATATTTTACTGATATTATGTTCACAGATACTCTCGAGGTGTCCTTAGGATTAGACGCTCCAAAAGGTCTTCGAGTGTGGGAAAAGTTTCGCCACTCACGAAGTATATGATTAATTATAAGATTTTGTCTACAATTGCAAACTGGAAAAATAGATTTCTTAACGATCCATTGATGCTTTGCATTACCTACAGAATAAAATATTGTAGGGGATTTGTGGTTCTTTCTTTCTTTTTGTCGCAATGACATTTTGTCATTCAAGCATGTTCAGTACACATTAAATGTTGATTTTTCAGATTCCGCCTTGCGTTGTTCCAATTTTTTTCATATTTTTAAAAAATATTTTTATTTTTTTTATTTTTTATTATTGAATATAAAACGTATTCTGCTATTACCTGTCCTTACATCATAAAAGCATTATTAAAAATAAAAATTGTTTTTTTAAGGCAATTACTTGTAGAGATTTTCATGTATGAGTAGATCCGCCCACTAGTTTTAGTTTTACAACCAAAGCTTAATTTCAATTATTAACTTTGTTTATATTTGTCTTTAAATATTTTCATTAATTATGCCTTGAAATTTCTTCAAGGAATTCTATTCTTGCATCTTTGCAAATTTTGTGCAAGATATTATGAAATGCAATAAATTCTCACCATAATAAAGTAAATGTAAATGTAAGCGATGCTTTCAATATATTGAATGTATTTATATTAACTAACACAGTGTAGACAATCGTTATTATTGCTTTGTAATTAATTAACGTTATTCTGAATAATTATCAATCGTCTTGTTTGCGTAAAAGCATTTGCGTTGAAAACATTTTCAAATTATTAAACATTTTATTTCGAAATTAACTTTGGCACATGGCGTTATTCATATAAGTGTAATAAAATTTGTAATAATCTGGTTGAGCGCTTGTCTTTAATGATAAACATAATGTACAGATAATATTATTCCGTGACTGGCAGCAATGTGCAAAACGTTAAGTGCAATTGAACTAAACAATGTATAATACCGCGACAATATATATGTAAGTATGCTTTAATAACCTATATTACGACAGCCGTAACTTAACACCAGGACTGCGACAATGGATCAATTTCAGGCATAATTATTGTCAGGTCGCCGCAGACATGATAACTCACCTATTGCGCTTTACGCTTTTAGAGATGATAGCGAAAAGAGGAAAAAATGATATCAGTCTATACCTCAAAACCATTTTCATTCGTAACCCTCTCTGTCCATTTGAAATTGTGCTCAATAAATGGCTTGAAATTTTCGAAATATTTCGATGAACAAAAGATATTCGGCGGTAGGCAGACAAGCTTGAACCGATGTAGAAAATAATTGCTAATCGATCGGTATAATGGAACATGATTCTATCTTGTTGTTACACACATCCATATGAGTTTCGTATTTGCAATATTCGAAATTTTCTCGACAAAAATCCTTAAGTAATAAGATTTCAGCATCCTTAAGTAACAGGAAAAATTTATATCAGATGAGCCAATTTTTTCAAGTCTGTCTTATATAACACTTTGCACGAAAACTAAGATTTTATGGAACACATTGATCGAATTTGCAAACAAGTGCCAATGCTGATGGGTTTAAACCCTTACTAACAGTATATTACGACGTAACTAACCGTCAAACCAATCGGTATTCTATTATTTTTCGTTATCCAACCTTAGTCAAAATTTTCTGTATTTCTTTATTCCTGAACGTGCATCATAGTTTAGACTGCAATAAGGATACTACTTGTGATCACTAACCATATGATATTTGTTCACCTAAACACACCTATACATCTACAATTAAATTTAGATGTCTTGACCCTTGCTGAGTTTGGATCGAAATGCGAGATGATATTTGCTATTTTATTACGAATATATCGGTCGTATTTGCTCGTCTTTAACTTTCTTTCTTAAAGATCGTACGTATGCATCAATTAATACTTTCCCCAATTGCCGGCGAAATTTTAAGTTCAGAAGAATTGGAAAACAACTGTCGACATACGTTATACGTAACGAAGACGTAAGTAAGAATATCAAAATTTTACTGCGCAGTACTTTCTTTGCAAACTTCTCTTGGGAAAAATTATCTTTTCCCAAAGAAATTATGATTAATTATTATGAATATCAAAAAAGTAATCGTCATGCAGGGGGTGGGGAGTATGTTTACAAAATTTGTGCAATGAAATTTTAGAAGTTGAAATTAAGAAGGATATGTTCCTTGATTTCTTGAAAAGCATTACAAACTTAAGCACAAAAGCATTTCTTACGCATTCATCACAACTTGATTTTTATTCATTCATGGCAGTTGCCTTCAAGCGTTACAGCTAACACTGTGTAATTAAAGAATATTTGCGAAACTTTAACACGATGAAAAGTTTTTAAAAGGTTGCACATAATCAATTTTGTGTCAGAGAAGTTTTTTGTCCTGCGTTCTGCGATGAATTAAATGTTATTCAAAACTTTACATTTTCTTGATGCGTGACAACAACCGAGCTGTAAGAATGATCTGCAATAAATAATAAACAACTGGCGTGGATACAATGTAGGTAAGCATTTATTCATAATAAATGTCATTGCTTGTACAAGTACAAGTGTAAGTTTATTAAAGTTCACCTTTAGGTAAATTTGTGACCCGCGTTAGTTCAACAGCCCACTTAAGAAGAACAAAGCTACAACTTTGAATATGAATTTCTTTTATATAGTGTATGGATTATTTGTGACGGTGATGTGTAAGTTGAGGGATGGATTCGAATTTACATTGAAAATAAGCGAACGCACACAGTCGCAATATATCTACGTACACACGTAGAAGGCAATGCTTGGAGTCACCCTTTTACACTGAGTTGCTTTGAATGCAGTTTAAGTTTTCCTTCTTCACTTTCTTCACTTATTTATTTACATTTCAAAAACGGAGTACACTTTTACAGGCTTTGTTCAAGTTTATAATTTAACAGTTAACGAGTACAAAAGAAACTATAGTTTACATATTTATTCTACTGTGTTGTAATAAGTAGTTTTTCTCCGCAGCTTCGCAGCATCGCGACTGCCATCTGATATGTTTATTTTTAGTTTTATCTAAAAATTTGCTTTTTTAAGTTTTAAGATAACTGAAAAAGTTCAACAATGAAGTTGTGTCATATTTTGCATTCAAAGTTAAATTTCGACTTTCGAAATATCGGAAAAGATGATTGATGAAAAGCCGCAGCGATGAAAGCTCTAGAAAGTCCTATGAATGCCATGTCACGAATAGAAAGGATAAGGCAATCAAAAATCATCGATTGATAACCAAAAACATTTCTGTTCGATCTTGCAAGACTACTGAAGCGTCAATCGTGTCTTGCAACAGTACGCCTTCTCGCACTGAGTGCTCAGCATCCGACTCATCTGTTGCTTCGATAAGCTCGAATTGGAAAACTAACTATTCTTGATGAAATTAAACGAAAGTCCGTTATGAAGTACGTAAGACGTTTACATGAAGTTTGACACAAAGTGGAAAGTGTGTGTACACTATCAACACAAAAAACTGAGTTCCTTGAGTGTGATCACACATATGGGACGTGTTACTGCCTTTTGACTACGGGGTTATATTTTTATAATGTACTATGCTGTTAGTAGAAGTATTGTTCGTTTTAGTTTACTTTATGAGTTTGATTTATTGAATTATGTTAGGTAAAAAAATGTCTTAGCGTTTTTTCCATAAAATTTGCAAATATTCTTTTTAGACTTTATATTAACTTCAGTAAACTTGGTATGTGTCGTTTTAGTTAACAAGTTTGTAACAATCCTTATTTTTGGGGATTTCAATGAGCAGGTTGAAGAATTGTCGGTTTTTATGGACACATCTTGGTTCTATCTTCACAACATATTATAAAATGCTCTTTCATCCTTGCTTTAGCTTAGTAGGCTTGGATTACGATTCTTAGGATTTCATTTCAGTTCATTTTGTATATCCAACCTCATTTCTCATTCTTTTCGAATTTATAACTTAGATTAAATCCTTTAGATTTCATAAAATCATTTTTCATTTATAACTTAGACGCTTGCAAAAAAAATTCGTTTACTCGTACCTGCCACATCTTATTATTTTTCACTTATTAATCTACAACTCCGTATAACAAATCGGTCAGTTTAACTATACTCAAACCGGACTGGACATCCGTATCTGTTTTCGTTCGGTTGACTCGCAGGGTAAGCTTTCTTCTTTTTGGCAGGCAGTAGAAGAAAAAGCAAGTAGAAGGCAAATACTTCTTCCGACCTTGGCTTTTCCAAGATTGAATCGAAGGTGCCAATCAATTATTGTCTGATTCGGACTTGAAAAAACTGAAAGTCAGTATTGTTCTTGTGTTAAACACCTTATATGGTGATGCTATAAAAGCTTGCTGTACTAACTGCTAGACGTACATAAAACAATCGATTGAAAAGAGTTTAATTTTAGTTCGAAACGCACACACAAATTGGGCAGAGTCACTTCAATTAAGTAAGATGCTGTTTCAAACACACGACTTTCATTCTTAAACAAACATTTTGTTGGTAATGAAAGAGATGATTGGATTCTTTTGGGACATATTATAAAGTAATGTGATATCAACGATCAGCCAATTTATTATGAATAGACTTCTAATATACATTTCTAATAGACATTTAAGAGGATTCTATTCGTTTATTATTATTTATTCTTCTCTTGTGAAAACCACAAACCTCTTACATACAAAATTCATTTTTCTTTTTTTAGTATGGCCGATCACTCAGGGGATGTCCAATATAGGTGCAATATTGCCGCGGTCGAAATAGTGAAAGAGGAATGGAAAAGAAGACGGCGGCCGCAGTCTATTGGACTTAAATGTATAATTGAGAAAAGGAAAGCAGCTTTACATCTATCAAGTGAAAAAGTACAACAGTAACATTTCTCATGTTAGTTCAAGAGAAGCGTTATGAAACTCTATTGCGCTTCCCTTGGACAAGATCAATTTCGGGCACTGTAGTTACGTTCTTCCAGACAACATTTGTTCTGCTTTAAATATATTGAACCTTTTCAAAATAGTTATTTAGGCACTTTCAAAAGTTTTCCCTCTCCTTAATGTTTTGCCCAGCGGAAAAGTTAAGTCTAAGCTATCGTCTTTTTTCTTAAAAGAAGAAGGGAAAAAAGAAGGGAAAATATAAACAAATAAGAAAAGAAAAATGAAAATAAACAATGTATTCCTTTTTTATCAATTGATTATCAGAAATTGAATTAAATAAAAAGACCCCGTACGTAAGCAACAATGGAAGGGAAGAATGTCTTCTTATCTAACCGTAAGCACAAATATTCCATGCATAATAAAAAATTCAATTTCATGTTCATATTTACATGTAAATCAAAATTTCTGTCATTTAATCGCATATTAATAAACGTCAAGACAACAAGTTTCGTCTATGAGCATAACGACAGCGTAATAGGAACTCTTTATAAGGGAACACATGTACAGAGGCTGACAACAAACTGCGAAAGTTGTTATGATATCAAGCATGCAATCTTGCCAGTGACAATGATTATGTGATTTTGTAAAATTAAAAAAAAACTTTTACTTTACAAAGGCAACGAAGACTTTACAAAGAATTAGCGAATAAGACAGATTAGGAAAGAGATCTGACGGAAGAAACTTCGAGAACGGATTGAAATCTGGATGTCTTAATACGCATTACAGAGTAATAATTGAAGTAAAGGCAAAATGAAAACACTGGGTTTTCAACAAAATTTCAAACGAATAAAATCACGGCATTCAAGAAACCCGAGACAAGGTGATTGATTGGCTTCATCGTTGTCAAGATTGTACAGACGACAGAAACATCTTAAATGGCTAACTTAAGAAGTGAATAAATGAACTGATGGTTGACATACATAGTTTTATAATCTGATCTCACAGAGTTCAATCACCTCCATCATTACAAAACAACTTTTAGCGAAGAATGTTTGTAAATATTTAAAAGGCACTCGGCTTACTCTGTCTAATTTTCGTCTGCTTTTGAAACTAAAATGAAGCGATTTTAAGTTGTATGTAGGTCTAGTGGTTAGTATAGTAAGCCATTTCGGGACCCGCATTTAATGAATGGATGATTGGCAAGTTCGAGTCACGGTTAGGGACGCTAGTTAAAAAGCACTATTTTGAATTAGAAAAAAGTTGTAGAAAATTAGTAGAAAAATATGTCCCGGGAATGCAAAGTTGTTTGAGAAATGCATTTCGCACATTCATCTGAGGCAAATTGTGCCGGCATGTGTTTTGAAGTTGTTGGAAACATGCATCGTGGCTTTCTAGAAGTGGTTACTTATGAATTTTCTCATTTTCTTAAACTTAACGGCAAACGAGACTAGAAGCACATTTGATAATAACTCAGGTTACTGTTCCTCAACTTTTGAAGCACGTTAACAAAAGCATATAATATACCGTGTTCTTGATGAAAGGCGTTAAATAAATATTACTTAAACATTAAGTAAGTACTCTATGAAAAACTGCAAAATCAGGTGGAGGGATATACGGGTGCGCTCTTGCATGCGAAGATAGTTAAGCTGACCAGCAAAGAATGCCAGCTCTGCTGGCATTGTCGTGTCACATTGCGTATGTCACCTGTTGTTCATATCAATTAACTAATTTGTTGTTATACAATTTATTCGATATGTAATTAATTAGAATGATGAAACTGCCCTCAGCGGACTTTTGTGTACAATATGTGCTTTAGCAATAAGGTAAAGCCTAATAGCACATAACTACTAACAATTCCCTATATAATCTATGTATAATGACTATCTATCAATTGCCTTGAATACCCATTATTTGAATAATATATCGTATCAACCAATAATTGAATTGAAAACATATCTGAAAATCACTGTCAAGATGACGAGAGACTAGAATGTTAATAGATATACTCTATCGTATCGCTATAAGAATTAGAAGGCTTTCTTGCTTTCTTCTTTTTTCAAGACGATCAAAAGCATTGATTGAGCCACGTAATGAAAGAATGTATGAACCACACACTGCAAACACAGGAAGCAATGCATACATAGTGAGGAAGGGTAAAGAATGCATGCATAGTAAGGAAGCAATAAAAACTGCTTTGAAATCTTACATCAGTCATAACGTCACGTAAGTTATTGATCAGGTTTTTGCGACTTGAATTTCAATTGAATGGATGAACAAAAAGAAACCACCAAGAACGCAGTTGATGACAGGATAACAAGAAATTTTCAATTGTCTTCTTTTTTTTTGCAAGTTTGTTAACTGGATCGGCAAAAGCGAAAAGTGAAATCTTTATTTTTGCTACACAAAAGGTTTATTGCAGCATTTTTGTTTGCAAGGAAAACTGAGAATAAAGAAACAATAGAATAATTATCAAATATGACTCGTGTTTTATCGGCCAGGACGGACAGGCTTGTATTAGTTCAGTTTGAGGGCACCTATGTAACTTATGTGTTAACAGAATTTTTCTGTATATCGAAGAAAAAAAAAGAAAAGGAAACCTTATTTTCACAGTGACGAGACTTAGTTGCTTAACTTAAGGTATAAAAAGCAAAAGGTACCAAACATTATTTGTACATGAAATGAACCTGAAACAATCGAAGAATGAATTGTAAACATTTTCAAGACTATGGGTACAAGTTTTCAATGAAAATTTCGATTTTTTGGTAAATACAGCATACAAAAGAAAATAAGTTTTCCTGATGAAAGTTAATTATGAGATTTGAAGCAAATTGCGATTCTTGGATCAAACTTTGACGTGAACTTCTTTAACAAGAACTATTGAAATCAATTAGTAAATTAAGACAGCGGAGAACAAATTTTTCTTTAGAAAAGTTTATTATAGCAACGCCCACTTTGAATGTATTTAAGTTTCCAATTATGTTCATGTTTTCGGTTATGTTTACGTTACGTGCTTGAGTATGAATCTTCTGAGGAAATTTAAATAAAATATGGTTCGGATAAACCGACCTGCGAGGCGTGACCGCTCGAGGATATGGTGGTTGTAGTTATTCCCAAGTACGGGAGCATTAAATAATTAGAGGTTCAGGATAGGCTTCGCCTTAACCGGAGGGGAAGGTTTGGGCTTTACTCAAACTTTCGTGTCTGGTACTTCGGTCTTGGAATAAGCCCTCTCACTTGAACAACTGACTTGCAAACTGGGCAGTAACGAAAGTCAATCGTTAATTACCCCATGAGTCTTCAGACGTCAAACATTAGGGGTTCTCTGCAAGCAAAAGCTAAAAAAGCAAAAATAGAAATTATTTGCTAGTCGCTCATGGTAAGTAAAAAAACAACAAACAGTGCAAGTTTTCGTGCAATAGCACTTAAGAGAACTTTTTAATTGAACTTAAAGATTAGTAAAATATTGTTACATTTTCATGAGAACGTAAGCGCTATTTACAATTCTTAAGCAATCTATTTACAAATGCATTACTTACAAGAACTTTTATTTACAACATTTCTTCTTTTGGTCTTCTCCGTCCAAATATTACGATTCAACTCTCTTAACAATTTTTTTTTGTACTAAAAAAATTCCGATTGATAAGTTCAACGCTGTAACAAAACTCAATACATTTGCTACAAATCCTAGGGGAACTAAACGAAAGTTAAAAGCGAAACTAGTAGTTTTTTTGCTATACTGTTTCATTTTATTTAGATCAGAAAAATGAACAAAATAAAGACAAAAAAAAAAATAATAATAATTTAAAACAGAATAATTAAAAAAGCTATTACAAAGCTCTGCACATTTTGCTTAACATCAACAACACAAATATTGATGAATAATTACTTACAATAACAACAAAAAATCATTTCGTTTTCTTTAATTTTCACTTTCGCCTGAACTGTCAAGTTGTAATTTTACCGTAACGTTTTATACATTTTCAAAGAAACAAAAAAATTTGTAACAGAACATGCAACTTATGCATGGTCTTTAAAGTAGGAAAACTTTTTTTCTGATTAATCAACTGGCCGTACACTTCTTAAAGGACTTGAACTATATGAAATAATAAAATATCAACAATAGGGCGCTCGCAACAAATGGCAGTGCGTTGAACTTTCTCTAGCGATTGCATTAACAATTAACTGCAAATCGATTGATTGTACGAATTCAGACAAATTTTCATGTCAGTCACGTCAAATTTGTGAAATTTTATTTAATGAACTAACTCTGAGGAGAGATAAGTAAATTTGTTGCAATACATTACCTGCAGGCTATTAAATATTTCCCTTGCATCCGATTTAATCACCTTTTAAAGAGTGATCCAATAATGAGAGATAATAAATGGTGTCACTGTTCACTGTTTTTGAAATGGCCCCGTGACAGATAACGACGGACTAGAGTGTTCATAAAGAGGTCTGGATTATATCATGAATTTCGCCTTTAAAACACGTCCGCGTTATGTGCACAATCGAATGAAGGATGGACTTCAGACACTTCTATTATTTCTTTTTTGCTATCCATCATTATTATTTTTTACACCTAATATGCTTAGTAAACAAAAAAAAAATTCTACCCGCACCAAGTGTTTTCATAATGGCAACACTGCATCCAGGAATGTTCACTGGAAGCAATCAGATCGCTAATATTGCAAGATAAAGGCTATTAAACAATCGACCTAAGAAAAATGAGTTCAAGACTTATTAGGCTAAGCGTGCCGTGAATGATCCGAAATAATTCGAAGGCAAACGAATTTTGATGAATAAATAGTCTTTTATCTAACAATTCCGAGTATAGCAGAGTGTAGCTTTGCAATGTTAAAATGTAGCTTTTGCATCAAACCTAGTGTAAAGTTTTAAAATTACATTTTTTCCTGTGTTTAAGTTCAGAGAATTGTTTCGACATTCGTGTGGAAACATTAAATTTATTCATTTAAAATTTTGGCAAAAAACTATCTCAATCTTTTCGTATTCAGTTAGCCAAGTTATATCGAATTCCATTTTATTGCTTATTGTCATCTCTTAACCCTATTGCAATTTGTCATATAATCTTTTAACAAGTGACTTGCATAAGGAACAAACAAAGTATGGAAAAAAAGGAAAACTATGCGCTGTTTTTTATTCCAAGTTTTCTTATAATTGACGGAATCATAAGCGATGACATCCAATACGAAGATGATCACAGTTATCCTGAAACCAAAATTCTCGTGAAAGATACCCGTCTTTCATCCAATGGGTTTTGTAAATATGGCGTTATATGCGTAGTATTCGTAACAATGGCCGAATCTCATCCATTTTAAACAAATTTTGTGCTTAACCGTAACTTATGTCAATGTGCCAAAATTACCAAGAATAGCATGGAAATTGCAAAGCCCTACGATAAATGCAGAGATACATGAACAAACAATGGGCAGAGGAACTGAATTTGTAGGTTATGTGAATCTTTACGCACTTTATTTGCAAGTATAATGAATGATAGATAATATTTTGTTTATTGAAGCGACTGGGACGTTTGATGATTGAAAAGCGAATCAATACATGCATGCATGTGCATGCATTTTAAAGCATACATATTCGTTTGTGTAAGCGAGAAAGAGGCATATTGTAGCTAACATAAAATGATGTGGAAATTATTAATGAGTTACGTTGCGTCTGCTTAAGGTAAACACGACTGGTAGTTGCTGTAGGTCAAGCTAAATGTCACGAACAACCGGCTTAAATTGATTCAGAAAATTTGATTTATAGCGCACTAAACTTTGAGGCTACTTCAAGCCCTCTACGATGATGCATGCATTTACTCTAACAAGTACCATAGAGCATATTTATTATGAATGAAACTGAAGCTAATTACAAGTAAAATTTTGAATCGAACGAATCAGTGAAGATGTTGCATATGATCTACAGTAAATCGTTCTCGTGAACGAAAAACACATCTCAGTAGTAAATGAGGTAGTGGTAGTGATTTACCTTTTTTCAATCATTCATGGCCTGCAAACAAAGGAAAAATCTGTTGCGTGAAGATTGGCGAAATAGTTAGCTTAGGAGAAGAACCCGCCATTAAAATTCGATTACAGCTTCCCTTTTTCTTGCTGAAAATCAACTTGCTATTTCCCGAACGTCCTGGTGAAGTCGTTTTATGAACAAGCAAAATTTATCGATGGCAAAATATATTTGCATAAAACACTGACCTTCTCATACTACTGTTGACGTTAAAAGTTCAGAGCCCGGATGAGCAGATAGCCAGCCAGAAAGACACGGTGAGAAGGATTACTAAAATGAATAAGAAGCTTGCGAAGATCAAGCATATAGACTCTTTATTAGGTTTTTCATGCCCTTCAATGTAAAATTTAACATAACCCCCCCATGGCACAACTAAGAGCATAGCGTGTTACAAAAAAATTTTATCTTTTCTAAACGCTGTTTATATTTCATATTCGTATACATATTACAAATCCATTTGTACTTTAGGGACAGCTTTAAAGCCGGGTGTAGCCGCATGTTCTGCCCATTTACTACGCCACAAATGTACGCATGTATATGTTTATATGTAAATAAAGGTATAAACCATGAATAGAATTGTGTTTACATCGGCCGCATTTGTATGGGTTTACATATGCAGACATTGTTTGTGTTCTTCTTCAAGTAAACTATTTATTTATTTATGCACGTTTTTTAGTGCATTTTACAGGTGCGAACGGTGACTGCGTTTAATGGCGACATGTAATGTAAAGGACTTTCATTATTTACATTTGTGCGTAAGTGCTTATTCCAATTGGACGTAAGCATCTCCCGCAGGCAGGTATTTCAATAGATAATCATGCATTTAAACTGCAATAAGTGCACACTTATAACAGCAAATTTTTACTTTGAACTTGTGCCTTTAGTTTATTACTGTTGTTTGCGTTAGTATGCGGTGAATAATGTTGTTGTTGTTGTAGATTTTTATTCTCTGACCAATGATTGTACATACATTAGCTATGGTCATATACGTACGAAATTTAAATATTCCTTCTGCATATTGTGCACAAGGACGACAAAAGGAATTAAAGATTGGCCTGGAAACAGAGTAAAAGGCTCAACTGATTCAATTCGATTTAACCAAATGGCGGTTCTTCTCCCTTTTTTTTTTTTTTTTTTTTTGAGAAAGGCTGAAACAAGCTTTATTAAATATAAAGACATCACATTTAATGTCTTTGAGTAATTTTGGTCGAAGTTTTTATAAAAACGCTTTCTATAAAACTGCGGATAAAATATGTATAAAAATACTTACTTTTTATGTTAAGGATCAAGAAAGACCCCGAGCAGTGAATGGCAACAAAACTCCTTTTATTAATTTATTAATGAATGATGAAGTGAAGTCGAACTATCAAGTCGTGACTTCATTTTTCGTCGTAGGACTTCACGACCATTCTTACAATATATGCAAAGTTATATCTTTAAGTTAACATATACATAAAGCTTTAGACAATTTTATCCCGTAACGATGGTGTTTCACAACACTCTTCTGTATGATCCCATAAAAGCAGACAAAGAGTGGGATAAATGGGCGAATAAAATTGTACTTTTATAGCTCTATGTCAAAGCGAGTAAGCAGTTATTGTGAAGTGTCGATAACGCTCTGGCAGTGTCCAGCAATATTAACAATTCTGGAGAATTAAAACAACTTAAAAAACCTTAGAAGCTGGCAACGTTTATAGAGATAGATGAGAATGAAAAGCACATCGAATATTGTAAAACACAAAGAAAGAAATGTTGGATAAAATGGTTTTGGTAAAATGGGAAACTAATCAGTCAATAAACGTCAAATTAAAAGAAAGAAACAAACAGACAAGTTTGAGTCAATTCAAAAATAATTCAGAATCACTTTTTGAACCGACTGCTACCATAAAAGATGGGCCTATCTTAACTCCTTCCGGATGCTACGTACGTCCGCATAATTTTTGTGTACCCCGCACCATGCTTAATAGCTAAATACAAATTTTTGTTCTTGTTTGAAGTCAACAAACTTGAGGTTAGACTTCAGAATACCGATAAGTGCCAAAGTCAATTTCACGTTTATGTGTGATTGCTTTGTGAGGTCTTTGCGATGTTGCTGGGAATACCGTTGTTAACCGGGAACATCAAATTTGATACAATCTCGCCAAAAGTTTTCGAAAAAAAAACAAAGACAAAAACCCCTATGATTAGTGATCGTTCCCTGTGTAAAAATAGTTACTATACAAAGGTTGAACGTCCTAATTTTTGGTTCGTGATATGATGCTTCTTGGCATTCTGTCACATCTATGAAATTTAAAAAAGAAAAAGTGAAACAAACCTAGAGCCACGAACACTATATTCATCTGATACGCATCGAAGTGACTACATACCTTGCCCGTGAATCCGCTTCGTGTTAATTGTTTTAGGGTAAGAGACCCTAGCAGCTTTATGGGCTGTACTTGGAAAGACGCTCTAATTTAAAAAGCAAAAGTCGAGTGGCATGAAACTTCTCTCAGATTTTAATGGTCGTTGCACTTATTCAGGAACAAGGCTTTACAATGACACTAGAAACGCGTAGAACGAACGGATAGAAAGATAGGCCGATAAAATTCGCTGTAAAAGCTAACATTGCATGAGAATGGACGCATTTTAAAGAGTTCCTTTTGGGCCTTCTAAACGGAAAGACAAATATAACGTATAAAAAAACCGCACATCTTACGTAATTATCTTAAACGGTTTATATGTAAGGTTCGCTTCAAAGCGGCAATCTTTACTTGCCCTCTAGATCTACGCGCACATTTTAGTGGAAAAGCTAACTTAAGTCAATTTCATCGATTTGTTTGTACACTTTTGTGAAAATGCAATTAGCCTTCGTAGCCTTACCGCTTGTACAGTAGCTAACAGCCGCACTTGAATAGAAAATGGTTTTAATTAACACACAAATAAACTTTTTCATCTATGCATTTACGCGATTAGTTCTAATGGTTACTCTGTTAGATTAAACCGCTTGATTGGTTAGTTAAACTTTAAAGAGACTCAATAATTGAATGTGACTTAACTCATCTAAAATACGAATTTATTGAAAAAAAATTTTGATATTTACAAAATTTAGTAGTAGTTGCTGCAGTTGGCCTTGTTGTTAACTTTGTGTTCTCATGGCTATGAAAGTTTATCTTCTCGAAATATTTTTCTTTACTATATTTTCACGAAAATCCCAACTGCTGATATCAAATAAAAATCGTAAATTATTTGCTGATACTTAAAAGCAAAAACCGAAACGACCATCTAGCGCATTGTATTCGCGACTGAAGAAACTTATGCATTTGAAGGGATTCTTTCATATTATTATTACAATCTTTAGACTAAAAAGAAAAAACATTGAGTCGAAAAAAACGTGGGCTATCGCTCACGATGAAATACCCAAAACCACTTTGCTGAATATAGTGTTTTCATGCAACGACTTCTTAAGATAAAGGCTTACGTTGAAAGTGGTCGCAACGTGGTCCGATCTGAACCATTTTCAACAGCGTGCATCTTTGGGCTAAGACAAATTCCAAATTCCATCAAAATATATCGATAATAGCGGCTTGCAGATTGAACACAAGGAAACAAGACGGACAGACAAGCTTAGATCAATTCAGAAAGTGACTTTCTTTCTAGGCGCTGCATACGTCCGCACAAACTTAATATGCACTTGTACCGTAAGTGAGGTAGAATATAAAATATGTAAATATTTCAAATACAACGCAGAAGAAAAAGAAAAAATTGATAATTTGAAATAATGTCGAATCTAGCTCGACATAGTAGTTAGTATAAGAAATATAGTCATGGAGAATGTCGACACATGGTCGACGAAGAGGAAAAAGTTAAGACTTACATTTTCGTACATAAAAGTGTTCGTAGGAAGAAGTCCCTTCTTTCTTTCTTTTTTTACAATAAAATAAAGAGGTTTGCGTGCACACAAGGTCATATTAGTTAAGTTAGTCTTTAAGGAACCCTACTATTAATTAATTCATTGCTCGAACGATTGACTATATAATAAACCAATAATAATATATGGAATACTGTTAGTTTATGTAGAGGATGGTCAAAACCATCGAATTCATTCGTTATGTACACTGGTATTTCCCATTTCTTTATCATTTTCACCTGTGGAAGTCGCTGATCAAAATTTTTGCAAACACCTCATATATCAATTTCATATACTGTTGCCGTGTTAATGAGACGAGCATATTATAAACGAAGCGTAAAGCAAACATTCGTTATGCAAATGATCGAATAGTTTTTTAGGCAATTTTGTATTTCAGCCAAAAATTGTTTAGCACATACTGACTGAGCGATGCAATATAAAGTTATGTCTCACATGTGCAAAATTGCTTAGGGACTTGTTATGCTTGTATTTTTGTATTATGCACACGAAAAGAGTGATGTTTGGAATTTTGTTTTAAATGCAACTTGGGAAATTAAGTGACATCAGTATGACAATCGGCTAGTGATGTGTTGCTCTCATTCTTGTCATAACAATAGGAATTCAAACAAGTGAAAACACTATGGGTAGGCAAGACCCACTATTCGATACCCTAAACTACTTGGCCTAATACTATCCTTCATATATTTTCATGATGAAATGCCAGAAATTAGATATTGCTTCTATGTAAAAGCATTATTTTCCTGGGGGTCCTTATCTAGGAACAACTCGAAAATGTTCATCAATGCGGTCTAAATTTAGCAAAATTAATTTTCTTTTCAAAGATCGTATTATTGTTCATTCGCTTTCATCAAAAATTACTAAAAGTGAAAGTTTGCTCGAACGCTTATATAAAGTGGGGGCCGCAAGACCGATCTTGTGGTACAATTAAATTATATGTAAAATTCTGACATGGGGGAACTTTCATCATAAAACATATGCTTTATAAAGGCTTCCATTCTTAGGAAAGGGGAAAGAGAGGCCTATTCGAAGCAAATTTTTCAAATCAATTTATTACGAAGAAATACCACTAACCGATTTTTATCGAGAAATTTTGAAAATTGCAATTTTTTTCATACAACTACGTTTTCAAAATAATATCTTATCTGGGTAAGGAAGGTCCAACTAGTTCGATTCAATTCATTTCCGAAACTGTTTCGTGTTTTGACCAAAATTTGCCGCCAGTTTAAATCAGTTCAGAAAATGGCCTTGAATCGATCGGCCTAATAAAATGTAAACCCGTCTTAAGCCCTTCTCTCTGTCACATGCATCTACGCAAACCTAATATGCCCTATGCCAATATTAGTGTAGAGTATAAAAAGAACATTTTCAAAACACTGGTATACAAATTTGCATACGACTGCTCTCTCTGCAGTTAATTTAAAACTAAAGGTATGAGAGTTCGTCTTGATAATGCTACAACGCTTTATTGCTCCAGTATCTTTATGTATGTAGTAACGGCACAATTTTTCACATCTCTCCACTCTTCCACTCTTTTATTATATGCTTATAAACCACAGCATCCTTACATTCTAATTACTGCAATAACCGTTTAACACATTGTGACAAATACGCGCTTAGGAAGGATTTTAGCAAAGTAATTCGATATTCTACGTTTTAATATAAGCAGAAATTCAGCAGTGTTTTTTTCCCCCGCTTCATACATCAAACGAGTATGTATAGTTGGGCAAGACAAGCCATTAGATATCCTACAACATTGCGCTTAGTATAATTAGTCACTCATTTTGGCGATAAGATAATAAAATTTACACATTATTCGCATCCACAGGCATTCTTTCCATGAAAGCCCGCATATCGGAGGATACCCATAGACATCATACGGCGTGATCCAAATTTAACAAACCTAATTTACATCCAAAAAATCTTATTTTTCAGTTCCTGCCATAAAAAACTAGAAATTAAACCTTCTGTGCATATGAAAGGTTGCTTTTCATGATAGCCCCTATATATGTCGGGGTCTAACAAATAGACCTCTCTGATCCAAATTCCCTACAGTCAATTTTCTTTCTCAATTACTACAGCGGATCAATTTCCATCAATAAATATTAAAAATTTAAACTTTTTTTTTTTTTGGAACTTTCTATTCATGAGAAATCTTATATGGAATCGAATCGAAGAAACGGACCCATTTGATTCAAATTTGGCTCACTTCATTTTTATGCCCAATTACTATCACCAAACAATTTTCATCATAAAAAATTTACATTTCCTGCGAAGTGATATCTAACCTACGTCAAATTATGTAAGTTTGATTTCTTTGTCTTTTTATTATTACGAATCAATTGTCACCATGAAATATTGAAAATTAGATTTTTTTGGCTGTATAAAGATTCGGTTTTCGTAGGAGGGTTTATCTAAGAGGGAAGTCAAAAAATTACTTCAGGCGAACCACGTTTTTCATATCAATTTAGAATGTCGAAATACAATTACTCGGGACTTTTGGGGAGAAAATTGCAATTATTTTTCATATTACGGCTTTTCAAAGAAAGAAAGTTCGAAAAAGTCGACCAATCCGAACCATTAAGAATAGCTTTCGTCTTTGGATCAAAGCTCATCAAAATATTTCAAAAATTGCGACTCGTAGGTTATACAAGCAGCGCAGACATCTGAACGACAGACAAGCTTAGATCTTCCCGAAAGTAATTCTGAATCAATCGTTATAATGAAAGTTGGGTCTATCTTAAGCCCTTCTGGTACATAGGCATAGTTAGTATACTCTGTACCCCAAGCTGTGTAGAGTATAAAAAAAAATTAAAACGATTAAATAGTCAAAGACGTTTATTAAATACGCCAATTCGGATAACATAATTCTTCTTCTTGTGTTTGTAACAAATTATATGCTGTATGTAATTAATACTAAACGCTATAATATCCATAAATATAATAAAATACAAAAGTAGAGCTCCTTACAATATAACGGTTTACTCTTCATGAGAACCTTTTTATAGGGAGGAGCTCAAAAAAAAGAAAAAATATATATAAAATTAGATCAAACTTATATATAAGACCGTAAATACAAATTACTATTTTGCACCAGTTACCGTCATAATATACTAAAAACTAACCCCTGCTGTGAAAGGTAAAAGGCAACATATTACTTTTCTCCGATTTTTATCGAGAAATATTGAAAAAAGTACATTTTTTCGTATGACTTTTTCAAAATAGGGTTTGATTTGTGGGATAGGTTTAAAATGATCCGACTAAACGCATTTTCAACAGCGTTCACACTTGTGGCAAATTTCACAAGATATCAAAATATCTCGAAAATTGCGACGTCTAGGTTGAACACAAAAATGCCTGCACAGAAACCGCAAAGGCAGTCGGACAGCTAAGTTTCAGAAAGTGAATCTGAATCATTTGATATAAGTGATGACATATGTGATCATTTCCCATAAAATTCGATATGCAAGTAGCTCCAAAGGTCTGTCATTGTTAAATTTGTTAAAATATGTTACTCAACTTAAGCTTTCGATTAATCGATCGTCCAGGATCGTTTACTTTATGAGCATATAAGTTAAATATATAGTTTTCTCACTTCAACTTTTCACTTAAACTGTAGGCTAAAGTTCTTTTGAATCTAATGTAAACTTACTATTGTTTGTAATTTTCATTAAAAATTAAAAAATAGTAAAAATATGTGAAGTTAAAAATATGTAAGTAGAAAGAAAAAGAAGTAAAAACAGGAGCATATATGTAAATATACACATATATATATATGTGCATGTGTGCATATATCTACGCTACGAAAATCAATCAGGATTTTTTAGCGTTACTTGCCTTGCCTTGTCGCAGGGTTTGGCTAATAAATCTGACTTGGTAGACACTGGAATGTTATTAGAAATTGCTTTGTTTCTTAAGTTAACATCTTCGGTCAGTAAAATTGTGTTTGGTATATGTAGCATCACTTGTAAACAAGAGTTGATAATGCTGTCGTCAGGTGAAGAGATTTTTATCATATACTGACACTCATCAATGGCACATTGCGCTTGCAAGTGCGGCGATTTACTTTGAAATTTTTCATTCAAGAATTTAATGGCGCGTATAGCTAAAATTTTTACTCCCCTTTGAGCGCCAGATCTTTGCTTTAATTTGTCTAATTCATGTAGCACACAATAAGGGATAAATAAAACCGACCCTTGGGTATCGCAAAATTTCATCTTAAGAGTGGCTTCAACAAAGCTTATATCCCGTAAGAGTACATTCGTATCCAACACGAAGTAATAGTATTTGTTTAACCATTTATTGTCAATTTTTTTTCCATCGGCAGATATACGCAACAGATTTTCATTCATGGTATCGTATACGTCCCCCTTAGTTCCCATTTTAAACGTAGTAATATCCTCTTTCCTCGGTGATATCATCCTTTGGCCAGCGTACGAAACATCTTCCTGCCTTTTTTCGCGTTCTATATTTTCTACAGATTCCCAATCCGTGGGTTCTTCTCTATGCGTGGATGTTGTTGCAAAGAATTCATTGCAATTATTGCGGGTATTGCAATTAATATCCCAGACCTTCAATGGAGCTGGACCTTTCCCGCCTGCTGCTCGTTGTTGCAAGAATTCTTTTAAATTCGCCAAACGTTTATTCGCAGACGCTTTCTCATAGCCGACAATCGCTGCGGGGTTACGAACCCCATGCAGCGATTTTGAAAATTTTTTTTCATTCAATCTTTTCAAGGCTTTATATGTTTTATTTGGATGTGCTATTACTTTATCCACAACTAGATTATTATTATTGTCTTCATTTGCATTGCTGAACTGTACAGTTTTCCTTGCGCCAGAAGCAATTTTCGTTTGGCAAGATTGCTTTATTTTATTTGCAAAACTTTTACCGAGGCACGATAAAGTTGTTTTACACGAATGTTCCGATGCTTTGGTTTGATAATTTGTAGATGTTTTTTGGGTCGTCTCAGTTCGTAATACTTTTGCAGGCCTTAATATTGTGGGATCCTGCGTTGAAGATTTACGTTTTTGTGCACTTTTCGGCGCAGCCGTTCCAGTCGTTTCTTCAATTTTTTTAATTGATTCTGATGGTGCGGAGGAAGTCAAACTTAAAAAACCATTCTCTGCTTCTATTTCATTCTGGCACCATGATCCTTGTGTGATATAATTGATTGAAGATTGCCATGGATTCATTTTAAGTGTGGCCTGCAATTGTTCTAAACGTTTTTGAATGGGTGAATTTAAAGGAACTTGGTCATTACGACACGAATTCCATTTAACAGGTGATTTTTCAAATAAATAACTCCGATCTGGACAACCTTTAAGAGCACATTTCTCCCACTTGTCAATGCTTGCTTCCCTTGCCGCCATTCAATATTTTAACCCGCCGTCACAATGAATTATAAAAATCGCATTTGTGTTGCTTTATTGAAATATTAGAAATACATTTTGAATTCAATGAAATAATTTCCAAATACGAAAGCTATATTTAAACAGTTAAAATAACACTCACATGATATTTTTAAATTGATGCTGCACAGAAACTGCTTAACAATTATTACAAATATATTCTCGATGTTTCTATTTATCGTAAGATCAAGTGGAAAAAAAATAAAATTTATCTCGACCACTTTTCGTTAATATTGTAACAAAAGCGTTAATGCAAAAACAATTACATTAAAGTCAATTGATTGTACTGCGACGACAAATGATTATACATTTGAAAAGATTTCGACGAACATTCTCTTATAAGGAATATTCTATACTATTATTAACCGATTTTACTTCGACCTGCAATCTCTCCATTGAACATAAGCAATAACTGATTACTTTTGCCTTAGCAATACGAAAATCAAAAGCTTTAAAACCCGCCGCTTTTTATGCAGCAGTGGCGGTATAATTTGGAACAGAATAGAATGGAACATAAACCTTGAAAACAAAAACCTTTTGTCATTTTTGCAAAAAAGTTAATTTTGTCAATTAGATAAGAATGTAATGTACGTATAATGCATATAAAACATGAAAAATACAGCGATTCTCTAGAAATCATGTCAAATGAATTCAATTTTGATTGATTTGTTGGGGAACATTTTCGGATTTCACAAAAAGATTAAGTGAAAATTAAATTGCTTTCATAATACATGATTGTGTTTTTAATGGTAATCATTTTTTTTGGTGTTTTTTTAATCTTCAGGTGGTAACTGTCCTGAATCATTAGATTAGAAATTTATTTACATATCTCAGCGAATTTTCGATTGTTGTTTTGTTCAAAAACAAAGAAGAAGGAGTTGGAAGTTTAATTTTCGGCAGCGATCTGTTTCTTTCCTAAAGCTATTTTATTAATTTTTACGTTTTTGAGTCAATTAGATTTATCCCTAATTGAAGCTCAGTTATTGATTTGCTGACTCGAAGAAGAATATTTTCTTAGAGGATTGCTGAAGAATCTACGCTATTTCAGTTTTGATCTTATTATTATTTATTGTGCGAACAAAATCCTAAAATTTCCTTAAAGAATGCTAAGAAGAACGAATTTAATTCCACTAAAGAGCAGGAGATAAATTGTGCTTTGAGTAACTAAAGTTACGTGTGCTGCAAGTCCGGGATTTCAAAAAATATCTTAAGATATGTAAAAAGCAATAAAAATGATTTCTTGCTTGATAATAAAATAAATAAAAACACAAACATTGAACAAATTGGCGATAATGATCTTTGAACTGTTGAAAAAACAAAGTCTGCAGATCAGCCGTGAAATCATTTTCCAAAATGTTAGGAGCAACAAATACTGCAGTTTTCGTTGTATTTATTGCCAACGTAGTGGGTGCTTTAAGTTTAGTTTTATGAAAGATGAAATGGAATGTTTGATTTTAAAACTGAAAAACACGTTGCTCAAAGGAGACATAGCAGAAGACTTTTCCTGAAATGATAGATAGAAGCTTATAACTGAATCTGAAAGGGCAAGTGTCTTAAGGCGTGGGAGTTAACAGCATTGCCAGCTAAAAAATAATCTATAGGAAAGAGGGATGCCAGGTTTTCGCCACACTGTTTATTTGCAGAATGATACTAGTAACATAGTGCGGGATACACATTTTTAGGATGTCTTCGATCCCATTTTTAAATATTTTAGTTTAAAAGTATAAAAAAAATTTGCAAAGTAACGTTACACCTTAATAATTACATATTTACTGGCATGCGAAAGCGTCATGAATAGTCTGCACTCGTATACTACAAAAGGCTAGTCATGATAAGTACTACATTGCGAAATTTACTACATCTACATTATATGTATAGATATGGCCAACAAATTAGATAGAACATATGTGCTTAGACCAACATCGAAGAATGATTTGACTATGGCGTTTAATTTAAAAGATATACAAGCAAGTTAAAATTGGTGAAAACGCCTTTCTCTTCCCTTTATAAAAGATAGACGGTTTCAAATAGCTTTGGTATTTTAAAACATCTTCTATTAAAAATTCTAGCCAACCGCCCTGATACGATTTACGAATCTCCTAAGGAACAAGATACACTTGTGATTGCATCATTGTTCATTTCATGGAAACGTTCCTTGTCTTTCTTCGTGGTTTGCATAATTTTTTTGCTTACTGCCATTTTCCGTAGTAATTTTATTGAATGCAAATTGAAGTCTGTCTCATCAGTTGTTTGAATCCAAGATTGTTGTCAAATTCAGCAATGTAGTTAAATGCATTATGTAAGAATTGTTTTCGATCAAACGAAATTTGCACAACAATCATTTTCGATTAAAACTTTATACATAGCTCACACAATACAACAAATGTACATAAACTTCAATTCGATTGCAATGTCAAAATTCCGTTACGAAATACAAGTTTAATGTATGTCTCGTTCACTCCCTAAATCATCCAATTGTTTCCTCATCCAAATGGAATTTTATTCGATATTTTGCATTTCGTCAGTAAACATAAAGCGTGTGTGTAAGCGTGTGTGTGCATAGTAAATTAATTCAAATGGATTTTGTCACAAAAGAACAACATTTGAGTTTGAATATTTTCTTAATGCATTTATGAAAACATTTAATTACAACATTTACGATATTGTACGTAAAAGAATTAATGTAAAACATCTTTATATGTTTGGCGGATGATTACTCCTACGCTGCGCTTATACTGAAAATTTCTCTCCGACTTTGACAAATAATATTACCTGCGGGTATCAAATGATTAATTTTGACAGTTCTTTGTTTGCATATAAACAAATGTTTAACTGTACGTCAATCTTCGATAAGAAATGTTTTATAATTTTATTATTTATTTATTATTTAGCTACTTTTACTTTCATTGTTTCCATGTAAAGGCGAACATTTCTTGTGAGTCCTTGTATCACACGGGGCCAAAAACATAAGTTTAGGATAATTAATTTCAAAGATCTTAATGCTGTTCACCTTTGTTCGTGATAAAGTGTTAAAAATTAGAATTAGAGAATTAATTATAGAAAATCTTACTTCTCACCATTTAATGGTTCAGAAAACGATTCTGATTCGATACTGAACTTCGTGATCTACATTAAATCGAACATTTAAATAAAGTAATCATGATTGTATAATTTTACTCTTGTGCTCTTGTGTTTGTATAACTCTCCTCTACTGGTACAGAAACTTTTATTAATATAAGCTATTATCGTCCTTAGGTTGAATAACAGCTTCCATTCGATTTTTCATCGAATAAATAGGTCTTTTTACAAAATCCTGTAGTATCCCGTTCTATTCCTGTTCCATTAGTCATGGCACGAAGGTCTCTGAGACTCTGAGAGCTGCTGCCCATGTTGAAATGCATTCAAACGGCGATTTCATATTGATGTTTTGACAAGTAAACTGTCGTCTGTTCTTGTCCAAAATTTGACATATGACGTAGCAAAGCAAAAATTTTGTTGTTAGTTTACAACTAAAAAAGCTTGAACTTGTAAACAGGAAAAAATCATGAAGTAAATAATTTGAAAAACGAAAAATTTTGTAAATGAAACCAAAAAAGATCCCTGCCCCCCCGGATTCAAGGTATTGATGGTCAAGTCATCTTTGTTTCCATTTTCCATGTATAGAGAAGTAAGTGTCAAGTAATCCCTTCGCTTTTGAAAATGTAAAAATTGTTGACTGCCACATTTTCATAAGCGCGGACATGGATTTGATGGTTTGAATAAATCTTCTTTTTATTTTCTTCTTAGCAGATTGGATTTCTTTGTTTGCATTTTCAAGTTTGCTGTTGAGTTCCAACATTCTAACAAACTATTCAAACATTCTAACTAACTATGAGTCGTATTTTGCCCACTGTGGCGAAGAAGGAAAATGGAAATGCCATCAAACAGGAAGAAAAAAAAATATTTTTGAATAAAGCTACTAATACTGATTACACAGCTTTCACCGCATTAAACGAAAGAAAAACGGGAGGGGTGCAGAAAAAAACTTCAGAAAAAGTAACTGATACAGAAGGTAAAAGGCTTCTAAAGTCAGGCCACAAAAATGGAGAAAGAAAAAGAATATCAGCGGATAATAAAGATTCTACCATATTTAACAACAGTAAAAAGGGAGAGGAGAGAAAACTTATAGGACGGGCTATCTTTATTGGCAGCACAAAGTCTTCCACATCAAAGCATAGCAAGAAGGCAGAAGGGAAAAATATTTTACGTAAAACTAACAACATCATTAACAATCTTTCCCTTTTATCATCAAATGATTATAAAAATGAAAAAAGGAAAAGAGTTTTAGAAAAGATTGCTACTGCTGCCCGCAAAGGCTTTCCCACATCGAGTGAAAGTAAAAAGACATTGGCTGATAAAGCTACAACAATCGATCGTAAAGATTATCTCGCGCCAAGTGGTAGCAAACGCACCAGTGGTAAAACGAAAATGCTTTCAGATAAAGCTACAACTGTTACATCAAGCGAAAGTAGGCGTTCATCCTCATCAAGTGACTTCAAAGACATTGCAACATCAAATGATAGCATATACCCTTCGAATGCAAATGTTGGGCGGCAATTAACTAATACTAAGGAAAACTCCACTGAAAGTTTTCTGCTTGCTTTTGCTCCTGTAATAGAAGGCCTTTCCACTAATCAGAAATGGAGAGCACGCGTAAAAATAGCTAAAATTATACATGAAATGGAAACTGAACAAGGGTGAAAACTCATTATGTAATTCAATTCGTTTGTTCAAATATCATTATATTTGAATAATTAAATTTATAATAAAGTAACTTTAGCTATAATAGAAATCAAAGATCGGAACCCAATTTTATGTTTTTGTTTCATAAAATTGACCAAAGCCCAGTTTATATATATATATACATAATGATAGTAATGTACGGCATAAGCAACGGACCAAATGCTTGTAAGGAATACCGTTATTTAAAAGTTCGTTGGAAGAAATGTTCTTCTTAATGAACGTAGGCATCATACTCAATATCTATTAGAGCCATATTAGGTATTATTCGTGATAATCCCGTTGCTATTGCGGTCACAGTTTGAGAAACGGCAAACGGTAACGACAGCAAACAATAAAAAAACCGAAGTATGTAACATTGCACAATAAAAACAAATGAGATCGCTATGGTTGGTCAAGGATGGTGGTTAGATAGCCTCCACGACTTCACCCAAGACAGTTTGTCAATCATTTGTTTTCTTAATAGTACAACAAATATTACACATTATTTTTATATAAATGCACAATTTTCACGCAGGGCTTCCCATTGAAGGACACTCGAAATTTCGACTAATGTAGTCGAAAACTTTACTATTTCCAATTGTTTCCTTCATAACACAGACAAGATGCTCGCCTAGCAGGCGCCAACGAAAAGTCCTTTTCGCCAGATATTTCAACATCAAAGGGAAGCATAATTACTCCCGTTGCCAGCGTTGACCAAGTTTCAAATGAAAAATTTCTACTTAGCTTTGCACCCGTAATTGAATAATCCCTTAGCAGTAGTTGGAAGTTGAGAGCACGTGCAAAAATTGCTGAAATTATACGTGAACTTGAAATTGAGGAACAGTGATCATCATAAAAAAAATCATTTAATCAATTTTGCTTATATTGAGGTATTTAATAGAAACTATTTGAAAGTGGACAACTTGGAAAGCATATAATTTTTACAAATTAATTTTAATTATAATAAATAAAAGTAAGACTTTCCCATTAAGATTGAGTTAATTTTCGCTACTTCTCATTCAACTTTTTAGGTAATTTGTAAGAACGTCTTCAGCAAATTAAAAAAAACAAAAACAAAAAATCGAATCAGTAAACACTACCCTACACCAGTTCGCGTACTTTTGTTTACTTTTTGTGCAAAGAACCCTTGGATGCGAAATAATTCGCAAGGTATGTTTGTCTAAGTTTAGTGCAATGTCAAAAATCGTTGTTTTCAATCAATTTCTCTCATAAAATACCAACAATAAGACCGCGTCGCCTTAAGAAGCGTGATTTTTTTTAAGATTATTTCTATGGAAAGGGAGTTACAAGAAAAGGTGTCCTCCTATTCAAATTTTCTGCATATACACATAATAATACCAATACGGTCTTCTCCGGCGGTTTTTGTTAAGAAATAGAATAGGTGTGGACGTAAATATATTCCGATTCAATTCGTTTTCAGTAGAATATGTCTTTTGGTTAAAACATTTTAGCATATGAAATTTCTTGCATGACTGTGATCTGTAAGTTGAAGACATTAAATTAAATGGGCGGACAACCGGACAGACATGCTTAAATCTTCCCAGAAAATGGCTCCAAGTTGATTGATATAATGAAATAGGATTACATCACAAGTTCTTCTTGGTTTTGCACTCACCCGGGTAAACAGTTAACATGCCCGATGTGGGATGTAATAAATCTATTTATGCCGCTAAAGCTACCTCGGAATGTTTGCGTGATTTTAGCTGAAATCAAGCAAAAAATCAGATTTTTGTCTTATCAAAAATGCCATAAAAACCCCCTTTTTATTCCATTTAAATTATTGTCTGAAATGCATGAGGTTACCTCTCCGGGTATTATTACAATTTCTCATTACAATGTGGGGTAAATCCATACAAGTCGAAATCAATCACTTAATCGGTTGAACGCAATAAAAACGCGAGCGATTTCAAACGAAATGCACAAAAATATTTCTCAAAATGCCGACATTAGAATTATTGCAAAGCATTTTGAAGTACTCACTGCAAGAACGTTCTTCTTTCCTTCGCAGCGCGAATCCATTTAGCTAAAAGCGGGTATTTCCCTGGTTACAAAGCTCTGTAGCAATTTTCATAAACTCAAAAAAAGGATGGGAAAGCTAAAGCTTAGCGTATTTGTTCCTGAACCAGAGCAATGCAAACTTAAAGGCCTTAACACATAAGAGAATGGTACTGAATCTGAATAGAATGAGCGAAGTGAATATCTGTGAACCTATCATAGAAAGTATTGACATATAATTTGATTCAAGAAACGGATCAATTAATTTACATATAGAGGCTTACGAATATACAGTTTGATTTGATGGGTATTGAAAATTCGTCTCAAATTTAGCTTCCATTCCTTGTCTGAGAAGTTGACAGAGAGCAAGTTCCCCAAATATTTTGTTTGTCAATTTACAAAGAAGAAGAAAAACTAAGTAAATAACAAAAAAAATCATGAAGTGAATAATTCGAGGAAACAAAAAAAATTTTTTAAATGAAAACAAAAAAGAAAAGCTCCCTACAATAACTTGCGCCAACGAACAGCATTAACGGTATAATTATTGTTATTTCTATATGCGAAGCCATCAGTTTTAATCAGTCCATTAGCGTTCGAAAATGTGTGTGTTTTGAAGCGCTTTCATAAACTTATTAATACGGAGGCAAATAAAATCTACATTTCCATTAATTAGGGCAAAGGCTGTTTCGTATCGAGGTTACTCATTGCTCTTTCTTTTTTTCTCGCTCGCTCTCTTTTTAGGCCCAAACTGATGTAACAATGGATTCTGATCATCAAAAGGCCTGCGGCTTTTCGGGATTATATCTACAAAATCTTTACAATATCTAAGGTACTATATGATATATATATATATATATGTAACATCTTTGTTGTTGTATCTATATTATCACCGATATACTTAGCAGTCCTTTGTGGTGCAATCTTGCTGAATTGGACTGAACAGGACTTAGTCGGGAGTAAAAATTTACTAAGTTTGCAAGGGCTTTTAGATAGATGAACATTTGCAATTTGAAAAAAAAAATTTGTCTCGATGATCTATCCATACAGCACAGTTCAGCACAGTTTGCTTAATAATCTCGCTTATCGTAGTGAAATATTAAAAATTTGAATTTTATTGCAACACAGACGACTTAGGAAAAAGACAATATATATACAAGTCAGTTTTAGTTTCATTCTACGTTTTGCACCTGTTACGCATTGTGGTAATTTAGTATCAATTTCAATTTCTTGCTTTCTCTCGTAAGTCAGATCCGGAGTAAATATTAGGCAATAAGAGATATAGCATTGATTTCTTGCAAACTATTTGGATACGATTTAATGATGAATGATTAAATTATAAATATTGTTTTTCAAGCTCTTAAAGGGTGAATAGTTTTTGGAGTCATCTTGTAAGCATATTCCTGCTTTGTTTTTAAATATAGATACATAAGTATACCTTTTTGAGTAAATAAGATTAGAAGGTGGCTGTGTTTTTTTTCATTGAATTTATGATATAATTTTTAATCAGCTTCTTTCTATTGCATTTCCTCATTCTGCTTTTATTGTTGCTAATGATTTTTTTCTACCGCAAGGTCGATGTTAATTTCTGCTCGGGAGCATACGAAACATATTTAGCCGATTTCCACAATCATGGCTGATTGGGGCAGATATCCAGGGGATTGTCCTATTGAGAAGAGAGAGAAAAAGCAAAATGTTAATGAAAAGAAACCTCCTCCTTACACGAAAAGACATTCAACCAAAGGTACACAAAGCGAATACTGCGATTGCTTTAAAACAAATGGCCAGAAAGATGACGAAGACGACTCCGTATCTAATACTAGCAAGATTTCTTCCATATCATCTGAATTTAAAGATTTATCATCGAGCGATAGCATAGATTCTTGCACATCAAGTGAAAGATTTCTATTTGGCTTAGTTCCTTTAGTACAAAATCTTACAGATAGTCAGAAAACAAGACTTTGTGAAAAAATCATCGAAATTATATGTGAACTGCAAATTGAAATCAACGAAGGGCAAGAAAAAATCAGCAAGAAGTGACTCGCGCTTTAATTATCTCATGTATTACAACATTTAAGTAGAAATATTAAAAATAAAAAAAATTAGAAATAAATAAAAGAAGAGTTTTCGAAAAATGTTGTCTATAATAGAAAGAAGAAATTCACATCAGGATATATGATAATAAAAAAGTCGCCGAAACGCTGTAGTGAATTTACAGTTAGATCGATGGAATGACACAAACCAGCTCCAAGAGAATGGAAGTGTTGCAGTAATTGCATTAATTGAACTTGGTTAAGTTCGAATCTAGCAAATATATGCTTGTCCGTCCGTACGATGTGTTGTTGACACTCCCCTGGCCGTAAAAATTGAGATATCGGTTTCAAACCTGATAGAGAAATTGAAAGTCCTTGCACGCACGATGTTGTTGAAAATGGGGTCAAATTTGTTAAAGTGCGCCCCTACAGTAAAACGTAAACCTAGGATAACTTTGTTTCTCTAATCAAAAATTTGTGGATTTTGGCGCTTTACTCGTAAATTATGAAAGGAAGAAAGCTGACATTTTTATTGATAGATATATTCTTGTGGAATTTAATAGGTCTTTAGCATTTGAAAACTTCACTACGGATCCAATGATATAATAATAAACTAGAAAAGCTTGCAGAGAATGTTTTATGCAAAACAAAAGAAAAGCGAAGAAATTCACATCACCTCATAGTGGAGTTTGCAAGTACACGGGAAAGTACTTGAGAAATATTTTAATGGGAAGCAGGTAAACAGATAACAATGTCAATATTCACGTTAGTCCTTTCTTCAAGTTAGTTGCTAAAATGAGACTAGTCAGCGATTTGGGACAAAACAGATCTTTTTCTTCTTCTTCGGCGAGTCAATAAATCACCAACAGACGACTCTACGAGTTGAGTAAAAAAATTCATAATCTTGGCTGGGATTGCCGTGAATGACCGACAATTATTTTGCTTTAGGATAGAATTTTAGTTAGTTTAGTTAGTTTAGTCACCACAAGCACTTTGCAAATGAAATTTCCCTGACTATGGCATACGAAGCATAAATTTATACGTCTTACAGTTCAATGCAAATGAAGCTTTGAATAATTATTTCTTTTTTAACGGAATTCCAATTACCATGGTTAGGGGAAAAAGTCGATTATCCAATAATTGAAAGAACTCTTCTCACTGAATATAGCAACAGATATTTTACCTTGTTCGCAAACATAGACTTATAATGAATACTCGAATTGAATCTGTAAAGAACAGTAAACCCTTTCGGAAAATTTTTTAAAATTTTAATTGTCTCAGCCTTTAATGTTTTGGCTGCAAACTAAACATTTTTTCATTAAACTTCATAAGGACGGCTTGAGTTGATTTTTTTAATAGGTTACGTACGACATTTGATTGCAACAGTAAGCGTAAGTCTTCTCACTCGCCGTATATGATATCGTATCGTTTATATTACGAATCGTTTATATTCTTATGCAAATTCGCGTAGCATCTCGCTATTAATCGTCTTATGTCTTCAAATTTTACGGCCAATTTAGGGTCTAATGGATCTTCCGATATAAGTCTTCAAGAGAGGAACGATTCGCGGATAAATATTTGATTTTGCTTTGATAACCACATCAGAGCTATCGTTGTTCTAAATTTACTTAACGTAAATACTTTGTTTTCCTTTTCATATTTGCCCTTCACTGTTTGCTTGATTGGTTGACTCATTTTGCACATTTTTTTGGGCATCTCTTCCCTGTATTAGATATCATTCAGTCAGTTGGACAAACATTGCCGTTTATAAGCCTACCATACGCAAAGAACAATTCCATGTTTCCGTGCATTTTGGGGATATGCCAAGCAATTTGTAATAACTGTCGTTGTAGTTGTTGTTTTTTTAGTGATTTCATTACTATTTCACCCATCATTAACACTAATTAATTACCCAAACTTGGCATCTTCAATGGATAGAAATTGTATTAGCACTAACGAGCGCACACAATCACAAACTCATGTTGTGCTCGTGTGCAGTTGTCACGGCGATGGCATTTAAGCCTCAGTGATGCGCTGCGTTCAATGCAAATTTTTTCTTTTCATGTATTGGAAATTTTTGGCGCAAAAACACGAACACACACGCACAAAGTAAAACCAATTTGGATACGTTGTCACTTATGTACTGTATGGCAGAGATGAACTTAGAATTTGACAAGCAAATTAAAAAATCTCTTGAAAGAGCGTTAAGACGCTTCAGTTGTGTTATTAGGGAGCAGATGCTCAGAGCAATCTTTCATATAAAATGGATAGGAACTGACTTCGACAGGTTAATGTCTAAGAAGCGATTCTATATGAAAAAGAATGATTGAGAATCCTTTTGCTTTTAACACAATCACACTAGTGTAGTATTTACTAACGGTAGTCAGTATTAAAAAAGGAAAATATGTGTGCTGGTCACATATGCGTTAATAAAACTTGTTCTCTTGTATTTAGTTGAAGGGATATATTCTGTGTTTGTAATCATAATTCTCTTCTTGAAAAACTGTTTATGTTGTACTGGCACTAAAATTTAAAATTATTTAAGGAAATCGGTATTTTGCACTCAATTTACGCGAAATTTTTAAGTTTAAATAAAAGTTACAAATGATATTTAATTGCATAACGGGCTCAATAAGTTTAGCAACAACTAGATAATATTTTCTCAGTGCAGAGGAAAAACTCAGTGGGGTAATAAATTTAAATAAACGAATACTTTTGCTTTTCTTTGTATTCCATATTTTTGTTTATTTCTTGATGTTCTTCTCCTCTTGCTATCATTTGTAATGTTTTCCTATGTGCAACGTTTTGTAGTTCAAGTTCTATGTAAATAACACACAAATGTTGAATTGTTTTCGTTACGGCTGCTCTTATAAAGAACGAGAAAATAGAAAGAAAACAAATACTTAAGCTGATCTCTCTAAGAAGCTCATTGACTGGCTAAGTGTTTGCATAGTTGTGCTCCATATATTGTTAAAGTCAATTTGGACAAAGAGTAAACAAAAAATGTTGGAATTCTCAGCCCATTGTATACAGTTATAGTTGGGAAATAACAAAGTTTAGCAACGAACTAATAAGCAAAAGCAAAAAAAGATTATGTTCACTTCGGGGCGAATTTTCGACCCTACGTTTAAGTAAACATATAACAAGAAAGCAGTTAAATACGACTTTTAGGAAATTTTTCAATATTCAGTGATTGCAGTAAGTAGTGAAAATCCATTTTTTCAATAAATGGCGAGATTTTACCGCACATCATATCGATGTCATATCGTATAAAGCAAAATTTGAGAGCACTTTATAAGAAAGTGATCCGAATTTCTATCGGTTACTTGCTTGCAAGATAGCTCGGAGGTCTGCTAACTTAATATCCGTCTAAGTAGAGGAGTAGATAATAATCGCGACTAATAAGTCAGCATTGACGGACTCAAATCTCAAGTACAGTAGAGCTTTGTTTGGTCGCAGCTATAGTGAGCCCTCACTCGGTGAAGTCGATAAAGTCGCAAGACTTAGAGATTTGGAATACACCCATTAGGCTCCGGCCACCAAATCTCTATTTTTTTCTCTTTCTTGTCTTCTTTCTGAGAGTTACAGTGTTACACGAAAAGACAACATCCCCTTAGCGCGCTTTACACGTGGACTAATAGTATAGCGCACCTACAATTTCAAATCGCATTTTGGTATGATATGGCAACGCTTCCCAGATAATTCCTAGCGAACTAAACACGTTATTTACATAACCCACTTTACTTACGTAGCTTTTTAGTAATCGCCCGAAATATATAGTTTTTGTAATAGGAAAAGTTAAGACTCAAGTTTAAGCTGTAGACCAAAAAGCTTGGCAATCTTGAGGCTATAAATATGAACAAGAAAAAGGTGATCAGCTCACATTAGTAATTTCAAATCTGACTTGATGCACAAGCGCACAACAAAAAAATTTAAGATCAAATTGGTTCCTTTCCACAAAGCTTCGCAATCGTAATGATGGGTAGGCGCACAATCTGGGAGGTAAATCGACGGACAGACAAACCAACAGCCTATTTATTCAAATCTAATTCAGCGCTATAATTTATCAGAAATATATTTAATACTTAAGGTCCCCGGAGTATATTGTAGTGCCCGTAGTAAGTATTTCGTTTGTTGTCGGTGTGTTATCAAAGCACATATTCGAAGTATTTTATTTATGCCCTATAACACTTATTGGAACAACGATATAATAAGTTTGTACGGGCTTTTATTATACCCATCGGTTCAGAAAGTGATTTCAAACATGTCTCTCCGTCCGTCCGGCTTATATACTTGCTTTCAACCTACAGGAGAGAGATATTTTGAGATAGCTAATATGTTTTGGCCCAGGGACGAAGGCCATTGAAACTGTCCACTTGCCCCATTCTTCCTAAGTTTTTACTTATTTTATTACAGACTTTATTTTTATTTTTTAATTTGATGCTGATGTTTAACGCACGTAACGCGACGATTTGATTTATTACCCAAAATCTATATTATTGCTACCATACACCCTATAGAATTTGCAATACAACTTTCATCTGAATGTTACAAACAGAAAAGCAGAATGAACATATCTCGACGCTTTGGCGGTTAGTGTAAAAATCGTGCAATTCTTTAGAGAAAATTCATGTTTTTGCATTGTATAGCAAATTATAAGCACAAATGTTCTTCTATTTTGGGAGCTCAAACATAAGTATACACCCACTGCGACGTACACGTATTCCTATGCTTTAACAATGTTGATATTCACAAATACTTCTTTGCTTTGGCTTTTTCTTTTGCTTTAGGTCATACATATTTATTTAGACACAAGAGAATTGCAAGCAAATCATTTGAAGAAAGTAAACAAAGTTTGGAGAAATGTACGCCGCTTCGAGAGAAATTGAGCCTTACTTTCTAAAGTAGGTATAAGAAGAAACCGCGCAAAAACATAAAGGTCGGCGATAATAAAAGAATGAGTAAAAAAAAAAAAAAAAATCGGTCTAGTAGCATTTAACATTAAACCTCAAATAATTGCTATGAAGTATACGTTAGATGGGTAACATTATGACGAAAGAAAGGCTGAAATTCTGCAGAATGGCTGTTTTTTGTTTAAAAGCTATGTGAATAGCAGGCCACAGCCCTAAACTATCCACTACACTTTACGGTAGCAGGCCACGTTAACCGCTTAGTCTACCTTTTAAAAAAGAAGAGTCGATAGTTCTGGTTGCTGGTACTCATCCTACTTTTAATTCTCGAATTTATATTTTTGGTCCAAATAAAAACCTTAAACTTATTTCCGATATCGATAAAAATAATATCAGAACTTGGACTTAAAATGTATGGATACAAGCGCTAATATGCGTAGCCAAGCTCCTACGAATATTGATTATCACATCTTGCGTATCGTGGAACTTGATTGCATGAATTTTTATATAACCGCAAAAATGGACGTAATGAGTGCCCGAAAATTCGCTCTAAGCTGTGCTTAATGAAAATTATTTGTCACGCAAGCGGACAAGGCAAACCCAGCAAGTTTTGGCCCAAATAGAGCACATTAGTTCATAAAGAACTAAATTGTAGAGAGCAATTTTTGTTCGCCGTTAATGATTTTTAAATGTATTTAAGTAATTTGCATAAACATTCTGCCAATGGTCAACGAGATAAATTAAACAAACTCTGCAGCTGTTTAGTGTTGCGTAGACACATAGATTGTTCTTGTAACGTTGCTAGCAACCAAAAAGCAATATTTAAATTTGGATTTTTTCTTTGTTCATTTTCACACAATTAATGTTTTTGTGCAGAGTATGTCGTGATCTTTCAAAGTAAAACAATTAAGAAGCTTGTGAGCAATCCAAACGCCGTTCAATTTTGTTAACTGACTATAAAGTTTTGTATTGAATTGAAAGTGTAATAATATCTAAAATAGTTCGCGTCATTTGTTCATTTGCTCAAAAGTGTTGCCGAAACTCTTATAAATAGCAAGTCACCCAATAAGTCATGCCGTGCGTGCGCATAGTTGCTGAGTCTGTACAAGGTATAAAATCTACTATAAAAATAAACTTACGAAGAATACGCATACTCCAGATTTTCGATGTCGTAAAAGATGCTTAACGCTATCTCTCTCCGCTCTCTCTAACTCTAAACTCTAAATTGATTACAAGAAGTTTCGGAGATCTTTTCTTTTTTTTTCTATTTATATTTTTGAGGAAAAGCCAAATTTGCTCATATTTCCAAAGGCACACTTGTCTCGAAATCTCGCATATTGGAGAATGGCTTAAACTTCATGTAATGCGATCTAAATTTGTCAAACTTAATTTACTTTTTAAGAATTTTATCAGTTTTCAGTTTCCCCTATAAAAGACTACAAATTATACTTTCACGCCAGGTCTTGCTTTTCATCACAGTCCCTACATATTTTGGGGTCAAAAAAATTGTCCTATGCTGTTCAAATTTCCTTCATCATTAATTTTTATTGGTAAACTAGTAAATAATAAATAGGACTTGAAATATTACTTAGCGAGTTTTATCGAAAAATTTTGAAAAATGTAATTTTTTTCCATATAGCGAGTTTTCAAAATAAAGCATTATATGAGGCGTGGTGGTAAAAGTGGAGCAATCAGAACCATTTTCAATAGCGTTCGTCCTTCGGCCAAAGCATGCCAGTGTACCAAATTTCATCAAAATATCTCAAAAATTGCGACGTGTGGGTTGAATATTATTACACTTTGACAGAAATTAGATCCGCTCGAGGTGGGTTTGAGATGCGAAGGTGGGTTTGTCTTACGTCCTTCTTGGCTTCACATGTGTAAGTACAAAATTAATATATCCCGCGCCACAAATGGTATAAGGCATGACAACAGCTTCGAACGACTTCGGAGACAGTTTGGACTGTACCATAACGCACCACTAGGGCTCTTAACTTTAAGAAATAGGAATTTTAACAACAGAATATGAATTTCTTTTTTACGAAATTTTTTTTAAATTTTTTTGAAAAATGCCACGAACTTTTTTCCCTTAGTCTATTGTATAAATTATGTACCAGGATATGAGAGATATGATTGATACATGAAACGAACGAATGCTTGACTAAATAATCTCCATTTTATAATCAAATATCGTGCAGCAACTAGTAGTAAGTACATAGGTATTAACCAGGGCCGTATATAACTTTTTGGTTTTTGTTTAGTATCAACGAAATTGTGTTTTGCTGTGAATTTTGTCACTGCATAGCTTCTGGTAGTGACGAATAAAAGCCAACAATTTTTTTGTAGATTTTTCTTTTAACGGATTTCTTCTATATTTGTGTACTCCCGAAATTTAATTACATTTACACATTTTTCATTACGTATGCATTCAGTTTTATACTCTTACTCTCGATGACGTTAGTTCTTGCGTTTGCCATCTCTAGCGCGATATCTCTTTGCCCCTCCTTATCAACGAACTTGATCAGTGTGAAGTTTTTTTTTTTTCATTGGCGTTAGATTTTCTTTCCTTTTTTTTCCAGCTTTCGAACGCGTCGAAAAACTGAAATTAATTAAGCTAATTGCTAGTAAATGACTATGATATGAACAAATGTTTATGTGCCATTTCTTTCAAGGTTTTTGTATTTTTTGAGAGCCTTTTACAACCCGAATATTTTTATCAATTTTTTTCTTTTAAGTCGCTTTTTTTCTTTACCATATTTTATGTAAAAACTTGCTTTGACTTTGTTATAATGGAATGACAATGTTTTCCACAGGTAAGATTTAGCTCAACTTTCCTATTGGTTGGTTTCTATTAATGATTGTTTCATTTGATTTTTTTTTTTGTTACATTTTTTTTTTTAAATTAAAACTTCAATCAGCTGGTACTATATTGTGGAATGCTTTTAAGGAACACTTTTTATTTTTATATTCTGAAAAGCTCACACGCATTGGCTTAATTAATTTTTAATCAAAATTTTCGATGCAAAAATGAAGTGATAAATTCGTAGACTTGTTTATGTATTGAATATCAATTCGACTACACGAGCAGTGATTGGATATTCATGTACACGGGTGTTTTTCGTATAACACGGTTAACTGGTACTGCGTATGACAAAACTGTGTAATACGAAACATTTTTACGTCGTTATGAGCAACATGAGTAGCCGAGTAGGTAAGAATCGTGACTGCCAACTGACTGTTTGTAGGCCCCAATCTCTGAAAAGGCGTAGCGCTTACCAATCGAACACACCCCACCTAGGCTGCCACCGCCATCTTCATATCTGCTTTCCACGATTTTTTCTGACCGTTACGCGAATAGGTAACACATCCCCCGAGTCAGTGATGATAGCTAAAAAAAAAAAAAAAAAAAAAAAATCCAATTTGGTGAACATAAAACTAATTTTCAGCATCACTCTAGATAATTCATCTTTCTTCTTAAGACGTTTCACACACCTCTTCGCTGGCTACTCATCGTTACAAAATTTATCTGACGTAGATGTTAATATCTGCCTGTTCCGACCTCGGAACTCTGTCAGAATTTCTCTATAGGGAGCAAAGAACTTTGCAATTCTCCTTTAAATTTTCGTCTACGTATTACTAAAGGATCTTTTCAACGAAAGAATTTTGTTATCTTTTAGCTAAAGCTAATCCTTCTTCCAGATTAATTAAATTTAGTTGCATACGTATTGGAATTTTTGGGATCGTTTCATACCAAAATCGTGTTATAATAATCGTAAATTTTATGTCACGCAATAACGAAACCGCGTTTTACAAGCATCATATTATACGGGCGACACCTGTATGCAATCACAGGTCGTGCTCGCACATACCATCGTCAGTCATATTTGCAACCATGTGTCCATTAATATGCATTCAAACAAATGCTTTGTTGCTTTCACTCTTCCTTTTCTTCTATCTCTTCTTTTTTCCGGCAGTCAAGCTTTATCTTTATGCATATCGGCATAAAATTTTTTAATTAAAACAAGTTTCGCAAATAGTATATATTTCAGTAAAGTTTTTAGGTCAAAGAATTTGTTTTAATTTATTTAATTTATTGATAGTTTTTTCAACTCATAACAATTTTTAAAAACTCAGCTCAAATTGAATTCAAAAGGTTTTCAAGAATGTAAATGCTTCTGAAATTAAATAAAAACAGAAGTCATGATCATGTGTCCTTATTGTCTCTTCGTTCGCTGCTGCTTTTTGATTTCTAAAGCGATCCCCGCTTTATTCGGCAACTTAGTACTTCGGATCAGACTTTTGACAATCAATCGTACTTTTAATTTTTGCTATTCGAGGCAAATGCGGAAATTTGCTTTGGCAACAACAAAGGTAATGACGAACCGTTTGAAAATGATTTTAAGGACTGAATTTTAGTCTTCGATTTCTGCATAACATAAGTAAAATGAAAAGATTTTTAGGCGGGTATACAAGGACGATTAAAAGCTCTCTTCCACAAAGAGCATTAAGGTCCAAATGTGGGAAGACTACTCAGACAATCGAAAAAGCACCCAACCGCGTAATCGTTTATAAATTCACAAAAGAATCTGAAAATTGGCAAAACCAATTAAAGGACACGCCTACACTTCCCGCACGCCTATGCAACAAAAGCTGGGAACATCTTTGCCTTCTGTGTCTTTTGCTCGTTGTTCTAAAAAATGGAAAAAATCAGTCACACCCACCCAACGTTAGAGAGTATGAAGACTGAGTTGTCAGTTAGTTTACTTTATTCCTTTTCTTATTATTTTTTAGGGTAACGGTGATGAGTATAAAAGACCCACACAGGTCACAAGTGAATATAATTTAAAGCACAATTCATTTTTACTACGAACTGCTACGCATAGCACATAAGAAATAACGTATGAAGGATATGCATACCGTCTATGTTGCTTCTACGAAATTATTATAATTAAAAGGTACAGGTTGTGGCATAAGAGAGATAAGTTCACTATTACAGAATAGGATTGTCTGACGTTTGTCATTACGCTTGTAACACGTGTTCAAATCTAATAAAGTCTAAGCGTGTTAATATATATGCAAGCAAATCCGCAAGGACGGAATCGATATTTAACTCAAGATATCAAAGTTTGTATAAATAAAGAAGAAAAACTTAAACTATTACATATGAAATTAATTTTCCTCGATCACTAAGTGCGGGATCTAAAATCTATCATCTTTATGTACTTCTGTTAAAAGCTATTTCCCTTGAGAGACAAGCTTGACTTTTCCATGTCATTCTGTAGATGATGGGTATACAAAATTCGTCATCCAAGCGCGCAAGACTTTGTTACAAAGTCGTGCATGCATGTTGTCGAACATGCATTGAGTGAAAATGATTTTGAAATTGAATTTTATTATGCATAAAATGCTTACGATTGTGGTACGAGTCAGATATAGAACGGCACGGCACATCTTTGACATGCAAGAGGAATGCAAACTTTATTATTTATATGTATTTTATTATTCTTGTAGAAAATATTCCGTATTGTTGTTATTACAATCAATTTAGTCGGAGAAATAAGTTCTAGGATTAAAGACTTAAAGTACTAGCATCTGAGGCTATCGGCTTTATATACTATATATAATATATATAAATAGAATATCGATTTTAGGGAAAAGATATTAAATAAAAAATGCGAAAAGTAAGAGGTAAATATGTTTGTGCAGTGTACTTGCACTTTTTAAATCAATTTTTGAGTAACAAATGGTTTCCTTTGCTTTCTTTTTTGTTTTTCAAAATAGTTCGTAGACTAACAGAATGTTTTTTTTTTTCAGTTAAGCAATGAAACTTGTGCGGCACTATACTTAACGGTTATGAACGGATTTGCAATTTTCTAGTCGGTGCTGACTTTAAGCAAAAGGCTACGATACATGATAACTTTCAAGTTTTATATGTTTGAAGGCATGAGGCATAAATTTTCTACGATTAAAGAGATAATTTTTGTGTGATTTTGTGATTGCGAAAGTTCTCAACAGTTTTCGTTTGTTAGCAATGGGCAAATATCTCGACTGATAATTAATCCCTCACTCTTGGCAAGCATATCACATCAATCTACTTTTTGTAAAGATTTATTCGAGCATTGCTATAGCAAGTGCAATTATATTTTTGTCTCTTCCACCGGAAAATTTAATCTCTGCACACATATTTGCAACATTATCTACTGCGCTTAATAACAAGCAAACCGAAAACATTAATTGCACAACAAAAACAACAACAAAAGTACTTTATACACATTAACGAAGAATATTTAAAATATATCATGAGAAAGCTTTCTACTATGTAATGGTAAGAGATGTGAGGATAGCAAGCGAAATGCTTGCAATGCCCAAACTGATGTACTCGTTGTAAAATCCTGTATACGGATGACAGTGTACAGCACTGTTTATGTTCTTTGAGGCTTTGTGGAAGTGTGATAATCTTTATATAGTTCAATTGAAACGAACGCAGTGGATTGAAATCATCGAAAGTACAATATTTCACGATCAATATTTTGATACTTATTCTCGGATCCTAAAGGAAATAATTTAGGAACTTGCAAATATTTCCTCTTAGCTTAGGTGTAGTGTATGTTACAAGCCTACCAAGTTCCTCGGTTGGAGTAAAAACTGTAAGTATTATTATGTAAGAAAGTGAAATTCATCGCACGTTTATTGTACATCTATCAAGAGGATATCATCATCATTGGTCCTACATTTATCAAGTTCGCCTTCGCATTTGCATTGTGGTTAGAACTACTCTTAGTTGCCAGCCCTAACATTCGTTATTCATTTTCATCCCTTTTCATCCCACTCAAATTTGCATTGGTATTCATCATCAATTCAACATGTAATACTCTTTAAGAACTCTTCGATCCTTGTAACCAACAAATTCAACAATCGAGGAAAATAATCAACGTAACCATGATCTTTGATTAGCTGATTTGGTATATCTTTTTCGATTTCGTTTTATAGTTAGCATGATATTCGAACGACTTTGAATGAATGACCTTTGGACTCATTATTAGTAGTTAAATCTTTGTGATCATCACTACTCAAACGAAGTATCTATCCAAAAAGCTGAACTGTTGTGAAACAACACGAGAAGTCAAAATAAACAGTTGCAAATTGAAACCTAATCCAATTACTTACTGTTATAACTGACATTTAAAACATACTTACAAATTGCCTAATACTTGCTGAGCACAAGACCACTCTTGTAGGATCCTTCAGTGATTGGTCTTCCTTGATAAGGTTCGTCTTCAACTGTGCTTCTGTGCTGTCTCTGTATCACTTATAAATCTTAATCGCGCAATATTTTCTCTATAATTTCAATTGTGAACAGAATTTAATGCAAATAAATTTATTTCTTTCGAAAGTTTGCCAATAACAATTTCCAAGAATTGCAAAAGACACTCCATTATATGATAAGAGCGATATGAAACTTTTGTTAATTATCATTGACAGTTGTATCAAGCTAAAAAAAGGTTAACATAAAGGGCTCTATTCCAAGTAACACAAATGTCACAAGGCATCTTTTATACCCTACAGCGCACAATGTCTTCTAAATCAAATTTCATTGCTCACAAAATTTGTAGATTTTTAAGCAGATAAATCACAAAGTCTGCTGTTCTAGTTTAAAAAAAACAATTTTTACAAACCAGGAACAGTATGTACTACTGAACTATTCTTATAACTCGTGAACACTCATAACTTCGCGGCATACATTTAACATTCGAAGCGAATGTATTCTTAATATAAAAACTCCCTTTATATTTTGAACATGACAGTGTATCGGTTCTAGCGAGTTTTCTATTTGTGGCGAACAGAAAGAGTATAAAATATTCAATGAATGTTGAGA
>NW_023998416.1:4366849-4382527 GCF_014805625.2 Glossina fuscipes
TTTTATTTGAATTCCAGGAATGAAAGTTTTTTTCGTGTTTAAGGATTGGGATATAACGGGCTCACGCATATATAAATATCGTATAATCATCAAGTCTCTTCTTTAAGCTTGCAATGGTACCTAAAGCGTTATTTTCGAAAGTGACCATTGCTGTTGACGGATTATAATTGGTCTTGAGAGCGCATTTTAATGGTGTCGAGAGGCCGTTAAGCCGTCCGAAGATCTATAGCAAGCAGGCAAGCGGGCGAGAGTAAAAGACTCCTATCATCACAAGGTAAAACAAATACTTGAAAAATATGGTTATTGGCAGACAAAAGAAAGCAGTTACCATTTAACACCCTACCCCGGTCGACAAATATACGACTTTTGAAAATAAGGCGTTATACGAGAAGTGGCCAAGAAAGTGGTGCAATGCGTTTCGTCCTTCGGTCAAAACATGTCAGTGTATCAAAATTTGTCAGATTATGTCGAAAATTACGGCCGGCAAGTTGAATAAAAGAAAACCAGACGGACGAAAGGTCGGAAATACTTAAGTGGAAAGTGATGCTGAGCGGAATAATAAAAGGCGAATCAATCTCAAGTCCTTCTGGCTGTTACATACCTCAGTATAAATTTCTTATACGCTTCCATCATAACTGGTGCAAGATATGAAAGAATTTTAAATTCAGTGAAAAAATTTGTGCTTTATTTTCATTTGCAATTTTTGCATTGCATGCATAACAGGATAATAGATTTTTGTATTGTATTTGCCCTCATTTCGTGAATCATCCTCACTATGGTCTTAAGTAACTTGCATTTTTAATTAATTACTAATGTAAGCTAATTGAAGTGATTGAAAATTTTATGAGTCCAAGTGGAAGTACAAGTCATTTACAAAAGAAATTTCAAAAAATTCATGTCTTGCATAATTGATGAGAAAATTTTAAAAACAAAAGTGTTTTCTTGAAATTTATCGCTTAATATTATCGGAGTTACATTTTGTATATAAAGCGTTGTATAACATTAATGTATATATATTTACATTTACTTTGCGTTGCCACGTAGTTCCTTTATATCTATACAGTGTATCGCAACCAAGTACAAAACAAATCGATTTAAGAAAAATGAATGTGTACATGTTTGTTTGTCCACTGGAATATCTGATTTTTAATCAAAGTGGAAATCTCTTAAATGGATTGCTTAAAAAGCTTTGTCATAAGTAACTAATAAAACTTCACCAATTTACGAAATCTGTTGCATTTCGCCACGTGAATCTTAAGCGAATTTGAAGGGAATTAAAAAAAAACAGACACATAAGAAGTTATGTTTGGCTGAAGCGAAATCTTTTATACACTCTATAATACTCCATTTATACTCACCATCTGTTCTCAAGGCCGAAAGGAAGATATTTTGGTATTCTACGACATTGAGTAAGCATGGTGGGGACACAGTATAATGGAATCATCTATAGGACATACGTGGATATTTTTATTGTTGTATCGCTTTCTTTTAAAAACGAAATTGTTCTCGCCTTATGTCTTATTGTAGGCGTGACGCATGGATGATTTAACCCACTCTTAATACTAAGCTGCGCAGAAAAATTTCCGCCGTTTTTACTGCATCCGGAATCAATATCTTATATCAATATCTGACGACATATACTGCAAACATTTACATAAACGCATAGATGGGCATGCAAAGTTCATTTTCGAATTTATGAGTTATCAAAAATGCGTACGTACACCTTATGCGATCTCTAAGGATTCCTTGTAGGTTACAAGCTATTTGACAAAGTTAATCAACCCCAACTATCGATGATGGGTATAAAGACACTTTTGCTTACCTAAAGTTTTATTAAAATCTCTAGCCATAATAACTAACGCAGCAGGTCGCCTTTTCACGAAGAAAGGTAGATGACTGAATTGATTAGAAACTTAATCAGAAAATAAATAATTTTAGCATAACCGCGTTAATTACAAATTCAGAAGGGAATATGTCCATGTTTCCATTCGCAAAATGAAGAAAAGTGAGGTTAGAGTGAACCTTAATCGCCCTTTCAACTATATCCACTAAAATGCCTTAGAGTTCAATAAGCTTTTGCAAACTTTTGATGCATAAAATTTGTAAAGCATGTCAATTGGACGATGATATAATTTATGCTTTTTCTAAAACTTAAGATCAATTTCAGAATCTCGACTTAAAGTTTAAATGTTTCTCATATATTTTTAATAAAGTTTAGCGATCCCTAGCTGTTGTTAATTACATCTTACAGGTCTTCTTACGGAGGGATTACGCTCATTTTCGAACTTGTCTTACAGTTAACTACACTAACACTAATCTAGAAGCGATGAGACTTTGAGGTTCACTTCAAAGTCAAACTTTTTGATTATTTCATATTGCATTTGCCAAAAATATAGAGTCCGCGCATAAAATTTTATATTTATACGCCCCTTGCTTTACTTTTAATTATTTGCATGATTTTTACAAGTGCCTCAGAGGCACATCGTGGCTTGATTCGTTACAAAAACGTGGTCGAGTTGCATCGAGTTTCATCTCGGCTTTTCGTGGAGATTAATTAATCGTTTCGTTGATCAGGGCAGTAGGAGAGATGACTTTAAGAAAATTGGATTAGCATCGACTTCAAATTTTATAACACTGACTACAACTTGAATAATTTTCATCGGTATTCACTACGACTGTTAAGGTAGTCATTGCAATCAATATTAATTTTATGTATATACCGGCATCATATTTTTTCTTGTTGTGCCACACACAATGCATGGTATTAAATTAGTGCGAATACATACGGCACCCAAAAGTACTTAAGATACTCCTGTTATTGTGCGAGCCGAATCAGGATCATTTTCTGTCTGCCCTTTTGAGAAAATTATGATATGAACTGAAGTTGGAATTTTCAAAATTTTTGAACACAGATTGCTGACATAATTTCGGCGTAGTAAGTTAATGTGAAGAATGTTGGAGCTATTGGCCAATGTATTAAATCCTTTCTTAGGTAATCATTCCTGCAAAAGTATCCTTATGTATAGAGCGAAAATCTTTAACTTCCAATGTTTTATGATGAAAATTCGGGGTCATGATGGTGGCTCAGCATAAAAATTAGTCATGCCAAGTTTTGACTACGTAGGTCTGTTTTTTGGACTTCTTTCGGCGCAATGGCCTTGGTGGGATATAAGGATTTATATGTAAATAGATAGGGAAAGAAGATAAGAAAATTAACTTCACTGATAGTTAATTTTTTGGCCACCTCCCATGGCTGTCAAGAAAATAAACAAATAAGATAAATGAAGAATCGTTTAGCATTTAAGCTTGATCGTAAATGGCAATGAATGATCGGCCTTGCCGGACTATTATTTTTTCTTCTTGTTTTTTTTTGTATAGTCGCGTTTTTGCTCTCGTATGCATGGCTCACGGAAAAATATGCTTTTCATTTCATTTCAACTATTTGTATTCACGCGCAGTTCGCAAACTGTTTAGAAACTTTGGTGGTGGAAGAAACAAAAGCAATACATTAATAACAACAAAGAAAGTTTTAGCTACATTTTTGCGGTGTAGGTTTAATGTGTGGAAATTGCTAATGTGCACTTGCATTTGCGGCTAATAGCTTAAGCGTAATGGTATATCCACATTTGTAAGCCAATACATATATATTTGTACATAAATCAAACTATATGTTAAATAAAAAAATTTTTCAAAAATAATCCATTTGTGAAAATGAAAAACAAATTAATTCTTAATAACTAACACTTAACAGTTAATAATAAATTCCAGCCAAATTTTTTAAATATACACCGTAAGTTCTTTGCTGGTACATCCACCGCGAAAGCATATCAATGTTGGGTAATACTAGCCGGACATGGGAATTGGTACCGGAGTAGTAAATTAAGTTTACTAAATTCTGATCACTTCATGTGATGTTTTCGTATGCTCCAGTATGCGGACTTTTATGAAAAATATGCCGCTTACATGGTAGTAATGCTTTACTGTCGCCAACATAATTGAGGAGCTGTATCAGGTGCAGTGATGTGGTGTTCTAATGCCTTGCCTGGCCCGACTAATTATAGTCGGGCCAGAACATTAGTTCTTACCTCTTTTCGGCCACATGTTTATGATAACATTTTAAATGAGAAATACGCAGTGGAATGACTGGCGGCCTGTTTTTGGTTGAAAGTGCATTGTTTGCTTTCAAACTCCCGTTAATCGCAAAGCAGTCGAAATTTTTTCAATGCTTTACCCATTTCACTAGTTATGGCTACGTAGGTTACATGCACTTTTTTTTTTTGGTAGATTCAAATACGCATCGAATACATTGCATTTGACAACGCTTATGCTGAAATTTTTCAATATTTTTCCAAAATGATTCTGTTTTCACCATTCAAGTGTATCTTCGCCTAATGACTTCCTACCATATTAAAATTCTATTACCTTTCTTCCCATCCCAAAAAAAAAAAAAATCGCACAGCTTCGCTGCTTAAAGAACGGGAACTCAAGTAACTTTTGATGGTGATTAATCATTGGCAAATGTAATTATACATCAGCCATGTTCAAGTAATTTATATTTACTTGTGCTGTTGTTGTTGTTGTTGTCAACGCATTATTTAGTTTGTTATCCTCATATTTCTCGTCTAAGGCAGTTTTTTGCTGGTCTTTTTTCTGCCATTTGTTGACATCAACAATTGAAAGCATCAATCACACGTCCTATGTATGTGTTGTTTTCTAGGTCATCAGCAACATTTTTTGATATATTGTCAGAAGAGGACAATTTTCATTTCAAACTGAACATGATTTCTGCATCAATTTCTATGTGTATGTAGTCGCGTATTGAGTCGAAAGAATTGCGATAATGAGTTTTAATACTAGGACTTTAATGCCCGTTACATGTGTTAGAAATGCTTGCAAACGAAGGTAACAGAAAAGTTGCTTTTATCTAAATGATGACTGTTTAGATACGCATCATATTAGCTGCAATGAAATACTCTTTATTCATAAATTTGTGCAAAGTTTCCAATTAACTCTGTCGCATATTTGAACAGTGTCTGTTATGCATATATATGTATTTAGAAAAAAGTTATTATTTTCATAAACAGCGTGTTTAAAACACAGAAGGATGCATCGACCACATGCATTTAAATTGAAGCTCAATTAGGCATAGTTTGTCGATTCGATTGGATGACCTGGCATTGAGCTCTCTCTCCTCCCCCGTGCTCTTTTGCTAATGGAACAAGGAAAGCCATAGTTTAAGAAGTTATTTGCTCGCATTAATACATCAAAAGCCATTCGAAAGCGAACATTTCATCAAGGTGTCCATACTTTAGGAATTCTTACATACGACAGTATCCAAAAAATATGCCTACGTGATCCAAATTCGGTAAGGTTGATTTCTATGTCATTTTACTAATATAAACTAATTTTCACCATGAAATATAAAAATTATTCCTTTTCACTATATAAAGATTCAGCTTTCATAAGAACGGTTATACGGAAGAGGGTTCAAAAACTTGCCCCAGGCGAATAAATTTTTCCAGATCAAGTTAGAATATCCAAACCGTATTACAGAATCAAGACATTTTGAAAATTGCAATTTTTTTTTCAATATAACGACTATTCAAAATAAACGAGAAATGGTCGAAACTTTGGATCGATCCAAATAATATCCAATACCACTCCTCCTTGAGTCAGTGCACCAAATTTTATCAAAATATTTCAAAAAGTGCGACCTGGAATTTGCACACAAACTTATATGAACAGACATCACAAAGACACATAGACAGACAGGCTTAGATCGATTCAGAATCATTTTGTGAATATCGTTGCAATAAATGGTGCCTCTGTCTTAAGCCTTTCTGGAACATGAGTACGTCCGAATAAGTTTAATATACCCTGTATTGCAAGCGGTGTAGGGTATACCAAGTATGGTTTATTAGAGTAGTTTCAGATTATTTCCGCATTTATTCATTATGCATATTGTTATTTGAATTTATCTTAGGTAACGAACCCTTTCAGAGTGAAGGCGACTTCTTGTTTGCTTATATTGAGGTTACGTTGCGATATTCACGGTCGTTATCTTTGGCATTTCACTACTTTTCAATTTCTGCACCGTAGTTATGGAGGGATAACTTTTCCAAATTTACAGTCCAAAAATTAGATGCCTGCGAAACGTTATTTCACCAAACAAACGCCAAATTTCCTCAAAAAAAACTATGGTATTCCAAAGGAATGAAGCAATGAATGGGACAATTAATAAAAAATCCTACAAATTTTTTTTGCTTAGGTAAATGTAAACATTATGTAAGTGCTGCTTACCATAATTTAAGCAAAAACTTGAATTAAAAATATTCTGCTTACCAAGCCCAAGGTGAACATGTTTAAGAAATCCTGCTATTAGCCGAAAGTCATTGACGCTTCAGTAGCTTCTTTCTTTTGCTTCGTTGTTTGCATTAAACGATCCATTTTAAGATGAGCATTCCACTTTGCGTATTGCACAGTAAAACAAGAATAAGTTGGTGGCTAGTTTTGAAAAGGTCGGTGCATATTATACGGTATTACTCAAGCGTGACTTTCAAGAACTCAATTGTATGCATATAATGGTCAAGTGGCGGTTGTTAACAATCGTTTAACATATCCTTTATATTCTGCTGCCAAGGAAAAGCAATGCACGGCCATTACATGCTGCTCAACCGACATGAGTAATGAATACATAAGACTTTCTACGCTGTTTCACCATTTTCTACAGTAAGGCAAAGAGGTGGAGACAAAAGTGAAGGGCATTAAATTGAAGATACGACGATACTATCATGAGATTATAAAAAGCTGTTCATGAAAATTATTGTTCAGTTGATTTTGAAGGGTTAATATGTCCATATTACAGGCCAATTACAACAATTGCTTGTAAACGGCAAATTAAGAAATTTGTTGTGTTGTTGATATTCGAGCCAAACTTAAGAGCAATTATTACTATACAGCTTTCAGTTTTTTCTCTGTTAAATATGTTATAAAACCTCTTGACGCAAAAAGCAAAAATAAATTTTAACATCATTACCCGACTCTGACAAGTTGTATTTTTGCTAAATGGTTACAAATCGCATTCCTTTTTAAAGAAGGTTCGCAAATTATCTATCTACCTACCAATACTTATTTTTGCTAGTGGATGTATGCGTGACCAGGAGAAAATCTACTTGAAAATTATTTAGTGAACGTACCTAGTCGCTTCACTCTCTAATTATCAGATGAGAAAAGAGGTGATAAGTTAGACTCATAAGTGGTATTCGCTCAGTGGACAAGTTTAATGGGATTATTTTGCGCCAAATTTCCGTGGAAAGAAAAAAAGATAAAAAAATTATGTGAACGCTGTATTCCTGCACGACCTAAGCATAATGGTCACCATTATGGTAAGCTCTTGCCTTTAGCTCTTATGTTACTTCCTACATCTTCTATGTAATTGATAACTGGACACGGTCAACTATGTCGTATCTCCCGGATAAGAGATTTTGCAACTCTAGCAGTAGTATTGTTTATGCTTTCACAGAGTAGGTAAAGATTTCGGCATAGACTGAAAGAATCACATTTTGTCGTTGTCACTGTGTTCTTCTTGTTAACTGGCAAAAATAGGAAAAATATCCAGGGACGAAGTCAAGAGAACTTAATTTTTTAATTTCTATAGGCTAAAATCGGCCGTAGCGTTGAGTAGGGTAAATGTGACTCCTTACGTAACAGAGTTCCTCCGTATATGCATATTTTTGAATAACTCTTTATATATTTTTATTTCCCATATTTTCATTATCAGAAATCTCGATAAGTACATTCTTGGGCTGTCGTTCACTGAATGAGATGAGAGTGGAAAACTAATTGCGAGCGAGTGTGACGGAAGTCCAGAACTATCTGCTATATGCAATAATTGTGTCGATTGTTTGCGTGCGTCTCCTAAATCGTCTTGTCAGATTTTCAATTTTTTCATTTCCGTTCGACAAAGAAGAGTAAAACAGCATTTTTAGTTGTATGTATACTGCTTAAGGCTATATTGAAACCTTAAAAGGGGGAAAAAATATACCATTTGCTTTGTTTTCTTTAATGCTTTTGTTTGTATATATCACTGCACCGTTCCGTGAAGTTGAGTGCCAAGCAATTCGGTTCAAGCAAAATTCAATGCTTTCCTTGCCCTATTTTATCTGCAATCCCGCTTATACTTCTTCATGTATTAGCTGAAAAGGTTGTTAAGATAGAACTTAAAAAAAAAAAAAAAAAACAAAGAGGAAAAAAAAACAGATACATGAGAGCACACTTCACACTAAACATTTCGTTCAGCTAGGGTGCTTATGTTTAATTGTGTGAAAATTAGTTAAACGATCCCGTTAATTGCTAAAGCAAGAAATTTATCACCTAAATAAATATATGTAGACATGAAGTAAATCAACAAATGTAAATGTAACAAAAGGAGCAAACCCAAATAATCAGCAATGTGCTAAACAATAGATGCTGAAGCGAATTGAAACAGCAATTTATTGTAAAAATAAATCGACTCTAATTACATTTTGCATTGCCATGGTTCATTTGTTTAATATGTAATGCATTCGTTTATTCTCTGCTTTTAGATGGGGTCGTTTAGATTTAGAAGTAATTTTTTCATTTTAAACGAGGCTTAGATTTGAGACATTTTTGTGTGAAATCTGACAGTATCTCGGCATTTGAAAATTTAAGTTTTCCAACTATGTTTCTTAATAAAACTTCACAAATATCTTTAATTTCATTTTGGTTGCTCAGTTCAAAAAATGTAAACGCCTTGCGAACGGTTCCTCTATTATGTCCCACTACTGTTATTATTATTATTTCTCTACTTGTCCTCGTATTCCGTTTGTCTTTCAAATAGTCGTACAACAAAGAAGCCGGAATGAAATGAAAAAAAGTTCATTTTTGTTAAATATTGTTCGCGTCTGTAAACAGACCGATTGCTTTAATCATTGCATTATTAATTGACATAAATTATGAGTCAATATGCAGAGTCTGCATATTGTACGGCAGATCCACTATGCAAATCTCAGGAGAATTATCTATATTGCTCATGTATCTTTGTGGTGAAAATTATCTCAACGCTCCTGGATTGCAATGGCAATGGTTTGACCACCCTGTGTCGGAAATTCGCATCGTTGGATTCACTGTAATATTTCATCCCGCTTATTCTCAAGGTAGTTCGGAGTACGGAGTTAGAGGCAACAAACGCTTAGAAGTTGGTATTGTGCATTTTTGGGGGAAATGCGGATATTGACGGTTCTAGCAGGAACAGATGTGATAGCGTGGATTTGACACAATTCAAATTTCAATTTTTCTCAGCTTTGGGCGTTAATGTATTGTTGCGGCTTTTTTCATACGATGATAAAATTCAAAATGGCACCATCCAATTGCAATGTGGCCAAAAGTCTTCGCAAGGCTGTATTGTGGCGATTTTCTTAGATCGGGCTTCTTCAATAAAAACGTAGTTATTGTAATAAAATATATGAAACAGTTGACGACTAATTCAGTTCTGTGTTCTGAATAAAATAAACAATTTTTTCTTACACAATATATATATGACATAAGTATTCGAATCTAACCGAGCATAGCAGGCCTTGCGATACCATGGAGATGAAATAAACTCGTCGCCATGTATGATGGATATCAGTTTAATAAAAACGATATGTGCCTTGAGAAGAGATTAAGCCGACAACAGATTGAAGGAGCAATGCGTATGCAGCACTTCGGCGGAATAAACTTGATGTAAAGCGATGATGCGCATTTTTAACTCGCTCGCTTTTATAGCAAAACAGTGAACGAAAATTTAGCACTTGCACAAATTTCGTGTTTGATGGCTGCAGTAGTAGATGGCTGAGCCAGTAGTGAGTGCGTTTACCGACCATTTGCAACATTGGTATGTGCGACAAAATTGGGCGCGGACCGGCGTTTGCCCATGTCCGATCTAAAGTATATCTTTGCCAAATAGAGTCGCTTGCCTCGTTTCGGTTTTTATGCTGAAGCTTGCAACTAAACATTTGTCTCAAATCTGTTGTCCGGTGTCCAAAAGGGCTGATATTCGTTAATTCGATTGTGACCGGGCATGACGACGTAGGGTATTGTTATGTTTGGTTTATTTGGATATGAAATAAGTGTGGACTAAACTGTGTTAAAAAATTTCGCAAACTTCAACCTGTTTGTTTAGAGTCTTTGACGTGTTGGCGACACCATTGCCATGTACAATTTGACACAAAGGAAGCTATTATCAATTTTTAAATGTAAACAAAAAATAATCGCGGTAATAAGGTCGTTTGATCTCTGCATAGGCATTTAATATTTCACATACAACCTGCAAAATTGTTTTACCTAAAAGCATCGCTCATGTAACAAATTAAAAAGCAATGAAGTTTTTATACATAGGCCAAAGTGCATAAATAAATAGTGTAATAATCTATGTTCGGCTCTAATGGTTTTGTAATGAACTTAATTAGTTTGCACAAATACATAAAACTATCTGCCAGCACTTTGCGTAAAGGTGTATACATATAATATTACATATTCGACGAATATTCAAGGTTTTGCCATAGTAATAAAAATTAGTCAATTTTTTATATAAAATATCTGTATACACCTTGAAAGAGTCGATTAATCGATAATGAGATTATAAGCGACCGCCCCTGTCACTAATTGAAATGTGATGAAAATGACTTCAAAATTTTGTATCTGTGTATTCATATTATATGGGTAATTATGTATGAAACACTTAACTCTCGCTTTCACTTTCAGCTGGTTTTGCTTAACGGCTGAATTCGAAAATGAAAGGTAACTTTCAGTTACATGATTACCCCCCTGGACCAAGTAATTTTCGTAGTTGTCCTTTGAAGGGAACTTTACGCAAGTTGTGCAGAAAGCAAATGGATAGCCGGATAAAGCAATTTTATCGGTCTCGATAAAATCATTAAGAACAGACACCCGTGCGCTTGATCAGACTGCATTACAATTGTTCGTACCTATCGGACGAAATTGGAAACGATCAATTGGCTAGTTCTTTGACGCACGATAACCTTCCCATCCCACCAAACATAAAACACCATGCGACAAGGTGTCAGTTAGGGCTTTGCCATCGCTTTTACAGATGCACTTTTTCAAGAAAACACGTTGTTAAAGATGACTTTCGTTTCGTTTCAGCCGTGATTTTCAAATGGAAATTTGATCAACTAAGGTTTTTGCTATTAGTTCATTTGGTACCTGACGTTAGTTTTTGCATCCAACCTTACGGAAAGGTTGGGAAACTAATTTTTTTCTTATTTTAATCTTTCTAGTTTGTATCTAGAATTTTACTGAATGGTAATCATTCGTGGCCGACACCAGGAATGTGTTAACAACACACATCACACGAGCACACATATAACTTAATTAATTTAGAAACTGATGCTGATAAAGAATATATGTACACTTTATAGGATCTCTGAAGCTTCCTTCTGGGTATTGCAATTATTATGACAAAGTGATAAGTATAAAAAAAGGATCAATGAAACAAACAATATAGAAGCTCTCTATAAGAACTTACGTGTAAAGAGCTTTTGTTGGATAATTGTTTTTACTACAAAGGCATTTTGACTTCTCACGTAGATGAATCAATAATTTGTCAAATTTAAAAGAAATGCAATGTTTGGCAAAATTCCGTTTAAAAACGTATACGTGTATATAGATGATAGTTTGGCTCTTCAATTCTCCACCATTTCACACACACACGCACACACACACACACACACACAGGCACACAAAATATAGAAAATTTGCTATAACCTATATAAGTCACACCCATGCATATAAAGTGCGAAAAGTAAGGAAAGTAAGAGAGGAAGTGTGTAAATTACATTTAAAGTGAAAATAAGTGTAATTGATGTGTTGGGTAATTATCACTAACAAAGTGCAATTAATTAATATAATTAGATATAAATAAGAAACGTTTTATTTGTTCAAAAGTATTGCAAACTTTTTCAAATTATTAAATATTTTACTCGGAATTCAATGTAAACACATACGCACATATATATCTATTAATATTCATTAATTGACATACATTAATTGGTGGAAGTTGGAAGGAAAATTGGTTGCCGAATTATTTCATTACCGCCTTGTCACTTTCCTCTGTCGGCAATTGTGCGTTCCAATAAATCAAAAATTGAAATATTTTACGTTGATTGATTGCAAGGTTGCTCGGTTAGATAAAGCAAATCGCAAGCACATTTCTAAAGTCCTTTTACAAGGTATTTGCTCTCAAACGTGTAGGTGCGTAAATTTGTGACCTACAATGGCATTGCGGACTTCAAAGCAACCACATTAATAATACAATAAAGTATTATATAAACCACCAAAGCGCTAACAATATTCCCATATTTATGCAAGGTTTCATAACGAAATTCCGGCAGATGTGACTCGCAGCTGCTGTTTGCCTCATGCAGTTTTCAAATGAATATGAAATGCTTTATATTAATAAAATCTGTGCAAAAATTCTGGTGATATGATGCATTATTTAATCGTATTGCTGATGAAAGGAAATGCAAAGGCATGGTAAACATACTAAATAGCCGGGACTTAGGGAGAAGAAACTATAAACGAAACTAGAAATTTTAATTTTCTCTATGCTCCTCGCTCTGGTCGTCCGAGAACAACTAATATTGATCAAGGATTTGATCGATTCCGACGGGTGTTTGACGATTACAGTAACTGGACATAACCTCAAACATGAAATTTGCTTACGTTAGCCACGAATTTCGGCGTTAGCCGGATAACTCTACATGCAATGTAGGGAATGTGACAAGTTGCGTTCTATTCAAATTGTTTTTCTATTTATCCATCTAATGCATACCAACCAAAATATGCAGAACGCAACAGCATATGAGAAATATATTTAAACGAACACACACACAGGGACTTAAATAGCTAACAGATACCATTTGGGCAGGAGTAGTTCTATACATATTTTAAGTTTTCTCTTTCACTCCCATATAAAATGCATAAAATTAAATTCTACGGTTGCAAACATCATATTTCATGCAAGTGTACGTACTAGAGTAGAGATAATAATTTTATAATTTTATCAAGAATTTCAATATGAAACAGATGTCAAGGTTTTATAAAAATTTTACTAATTTTATTTAAGCCTTTGGGGAGAAATTTTTTGTTTCAAACCGAATGCATTATTTTTTTGCTTTTTTTTTCAAAAAACAGGAAAACCCAACCAGTTCGTTCGACCTCGTGTAAACATCGAAGCTTTCAAATGAAATCAATATTTAGTGTCATTGCAAGCGTATTATAGTTATTAATATCGTTTGTTTATGCATATATGGAAAGCGATGAGCTCACAATGATTGGTGATGAAAAAACATACATTATTACGCATGTAAAATTATTATTTTCATTGCGCTGATGACATCTGTTAAAATAAAAATGATTAGGATAATTATTTAGAGATAGATACGCTTTGTAAAGAAATACTTCCAATCGAGAAATAACTAAGTGCAGCCGTCTCTCTTATAACAAACGTCAATTCGTGCCGCGCTATACGAAATCTTAGGTATGATATAAATCAAGGCAAGATGTAATGTACTGAAACTTCGTTGAAAATGTAGTTATCAATGAAAAAGTAAATTAAGGCAAGTTGTACTCCGTTGTATAGAAACCCGTCTTATGTGATATTGGGGTCGTGTTATACGAGGCTTTATGGCATTATGTGCAGGTATTAAAGTGTAAAATTTTATGACAACTGACATGACAGAGCGTTTGACAAGTATCGTGCTAATTGAGGGACGCCTATATATTACTCAAGGCAAAGAAGAGCTAAACGATTTCAAAGGTCCCGGAAAACAACCAAATTTGAGACCTTAGCGCGGCCAAACAAGAACGCGCAACTTATTTTTATTAATGATAGGATAATATGTATGACGATATATTTGAAATGAGTAAAAAAATTGCAAGGTTTGCTTCCAGCAAAAAGCGGTTAAACTCGCCATATGTTTATTAGCCGTAGACCTTCGGATGAATTTGTAAGTTTTTTTTTAAAGTTTAACTTATTGCTTAAAGCAGCAAATGTCATCTATTTGTATGTGTATGAACCCCACTAATACCAAAATAGCAGAATGTATTATGTATTTTAAGCAAAGCAAAGCTACCTTCACCGAAATGTGCAAAATATAATAGTGAAACTATCAACGTTTTCTGATAACAAAAGACAATTTCAAGTTTTTTCACTTTAAATGTAAACAAATGTCCTTGAGCGATATTGAATTGTTTGTTCCATGTTAATCATAACTTCGGTTCTGGATGAATGCATTTTATCCGTTCTCTGGCTTTTTCCTCTACTCAAACACTTCGCTTGGCAAATGGTAAATTATTTATTGTTTTCTATTTCAAGCACATAAGTGCACAGAGAATTCCACTCAGACGTTATTTTAAACACCTAAACGAGCACTTCTACGTTTGCAGGGAAAATAATATAATAAATTTTTATTATTTACTAACTTGTTGTTGCTAGTTACACAACTATTATTTTATAGGGTCAGCCATTTTGTGGTTCCGAGAGTGACCTTATTCACTAAGATTATTCTTGCTATTTGGAAAAGATGCAATCTGGTGTTCCAGAATTGATTTGTTCTAAAAGTCCACAAATGATCATTTATATGAAATCATTTTGATATAAAATAAGTAAACACAGCCTGAACCAGTAACTAAAATGAAAGAAAATTCATGTTTTCTTTTCAAAAAAAAAAAAAAAAAAAAAAACACTTACTTGATGACCTTACACATCTTAAAGGAAAGTAACGCCGTCTCCTCAACGAGCAGTTGCTAAATCTTGATCTGCATAGTTTTAGTAAATCGTAAAAGTTTTAAGCTTCCATTAAGAACAAAGCGTTTACTAAACAACGTTAAACTTTAAAAAGTCTTCAAAAAAGTTTTTTTTTTTTCTAACTTTAGTTAAAGATATGTCGTAAGTAGGTTTAAAAAGAAGCTTCAGTGTAAAATTTCTTCATTAATAAAATTAAATTTTATTTCTTGTACTTAACTTTTTTTCATTTTCTTAAATTTTTCATATCCCCTTCAATTTATCCAGTAATTTGCTTTCTTTGTTCTCCATTTTAATCTTTTTATATTCTTTTTGCAATTCATTCATGCAGTAATAGCCCTAATGCAAGCTTTCCGATAATTCTTTTTGTGTAATAAATTATAAATAAATAAAGAGTAGCCTTTTAAATGCAATAAGGAAAAACAAAATAAATTAAAAAAGTCATTGTAACACACAGACAATCATTAAGTGTCTGGCACTACTCCCCATAATTATTACTGGCATCAGAATGATTTTTGAAAAAAAGTTGGATATGTAAAGCTATCAAAAATGAAAGTATAGCTAATTGATATTATTTTTTACCCATTTTTCTTAAAGAATTTCAAAAGTTTTACCTTCTAGCCGCATAAAAATATGAGAACTCTAAGAAGGCGCTTACCAAAAATAGACCAACTTGGTCGAAACTTAGTATATTGAATTTATATATTCATTTACTGCCCTGGACTAATTTTCGTGATAACATGCTAACAAACTTGCTTTCGTATGGAAGATGACAGAGGAGGGGTCTCGAAAAATGGTCCCATTGCGGACAAGATTTTCACTTTGCCAAATTCAGTTTGTCAAATTTCGAC
>NW_023998416.1:4382627-4424631 GCF_014805625.2 Glossina fuscipes
TAAACGGCACATTTGCTAAGCAAGCAGACGATGCTGTATTGTTGGCGGTGCTTATAAATTTACTTTGTCCTGTCGGCAATCCATCTCAATACGCTTTAGACATTTCACACAATTTTAATGTCTTCTGCGGTAGGGACAACAAAAAAACTATAAACAATATCTTTCTCTGTAGTACTTTTTGGGCAAGCATCGCTGCCGATGTCCTCCTAGTATAGCAGCGTCAGTCTCTAAATCTCTTTTTTATATACATGAAATTGTTAACTCTTCTATGTCTTTCTCTAGCATTTGTTTTTGTTTCAAATAATAGACAATTTTACCATTCATTTATTTAGGACATAATTTGTGCTTATGTTATGTGTCTATGCATTTATATGCATTTATGTTTGTTATGTTGCTAAATGCATGAAAACATGAATGAGTTGTTTGCGAGTCATAGCAACACGTTTTCTACTATGTCCATAGGGACAATAACAATTTTCCATAGCGTGTATGCGGGATTGCAAAAGGAATTCGAAAAAAAAGGATGCTCGACAGACACTTGAACGTTGCACTTAAGGACAACAAGCGTAGTTGCACAATGTTGTATTGCGCATTATATTACTCGTCCGTATCACAACACACGTTCCAAATACACAAAAGCCAGAGAATCTCTAATACTTGTAGTTTATTTAATACATAGTTCCACGTAACAAGTGAAGCAGAGGAAGAAAGTAAATGAAAAACAAAAACATTATAGTGGGCCATGGCCTACCTTTAAATACACTCCGTTTAATGCAGTTATTCAAATAGCGACTTTTTAAAATAAAACCTTATATGGTAAGGGTATGTGTATCCTTGAGGCAAGCCGCGCCGGTGCTTCAAATTTTATGCCAATATATGAAAATTTGCACCTTTTAAGTTAATCAAAAGGATGTAAGAGGCACAGACAGACAAGCTTAGCAATTTATTCAGAGAGTGATTCCACATCAATCGGGAAAACAAGAGGTGGGAGTGAGGCAGAGAGGCTTAGCAATTTATTCAGAAAGTGATTTCAAATCGATCGGGAAAACAAGAGATAAGTCTGCCGCAACTTCTTCTTGGTCTTACATCCGCACAAACTTAACATAGTGTAGAGCGTAACAAAAAAGGGAGAAAAGTATTCAAAGAGTTAAGAAGGCAAAAAGATTCGATGTCCAAATTGGGGATTTAATGGGGACTGAATGCTATAACAACTCGCTTTATCGTGTCAGGCCCCGATTACTGACAAAAGAAATTAATAAACGCAGTAGCAAAGCCCTAGAAACGTTTTCAAATTTTATTCTCCCTGCGGTTCTATAATATAAATAATATAATGTTCTGAGAGTAAATTGTAAAACATCGTAAGGCTCCATCATTTTTTTTATAACTTACTCGACAAAACATTTTTATGATTAAGCAATTTTTAAATTATAGCAATTTATTTTTTGGACATATAAGCCACAAATCTATTGGCTTGGTCCATCTCCATTCAACAACATTCTCCATCTCCATTCAACAAAAAAAAAAAAAATTTATTTTTTTTTTACTTACTTACACATGGAACAAATCAACAGTCGAATTCAATTGACGCTTAGAAGTAAATTTTATCCTAATTAGTATTAAAAATTAGTACAAAGTATGTAAGGAAAAATAAGGAAAAAAAAATTAATAAGAATTATTGAATAATAATTCATGAATAAATAAATAAGAAAAAAAAAAAAAAAACGAAGGAAAGAAAGAAACCATTTGCATAACTAGCATAGAGGCTCACAGCACATCCAGTAAAGAAGCAAATTGCAACTGAACCACTAAACCATCGCAAACATGCCAAAGCTTGACAACCGATGAAATAAAATTGACTTTAAATACAACATAGGCAAATCGCGCGTATAAAGCAAAATTGTGTTGGTAGACTTTATAGAATCCTATATCGAGATTAAGTGATAGACATCATTGAGAAGAAAAAAAACCGATAAAAATTCTCAAGAAATGTGTTACAGGAAATAATTTCTTGCAAAAAAAAGAAGGATAAATGTTCGCAGCAAAGCAGATGACTTTCAATGCGGCTATGTAAGCCTTAAGCGTTTAGTCTCGTGTTCCAATAAAATTTTAAACGCCTTTTTCTCACAGCTTAGCATCATAAGAGCCTACAACTGAACTGCTATTCTTTGTTTAGATTGTTTGGTTCCAAGGTAATGAATGAGAAGTAAAACCCGGAAGAAGGTTAAAACATCAATTGGTTTTCTATGAAGAAAGCAATATTTTAATTGAGATAACATAACATTTGCTGCAATTTAATAACAGCTCAAGCGTTTTGCAATTTTTGCCAGAAATTTTGGTTTCTGTAGGTATTGTTACATTGGCCACATTGTAAAATGTACATATACGTAGCCACAGCATGAACCACACGTATCAAAGACATACTATATCTGTAGAAAACATTTTCAATGAATTGATCGGTTTTCATCGAATGTGCAAAGCATGTACACATAAGTATTTTGAAATATTGTAAGGAAATCACTTTATTAATTGATTGGTGAAATTGGAAACATGAGCACATATGAGAAAGAATAGGGTTTGAGGTTAGAATCACTCCGGACGTAGTACGTGCGGGCACGCCGGTGATCAGGAATGGTTATAGGAACAGTGGGCTGAAGAGAGGGAATAGTGTTTGTGCGCGTTCGAGTTTGCAAGGCATGCATCAGGTACGGCTGGAAAGGCTACTGCTGGCGGGTTGATTCAAAGATGGGTAGCAGGGTTAAAAAGCGGCAGTAGAGTTTTCCGGTATATAAGTAGTTCCAGGGCGAGTTGGTGAAAACGTTGAGAAAGAAATGTAGTCCTGTTAGAGGATTTAGTTAGTGTACATATGTCTTTTATCTCTGTAGAACACTCGTCTTGAAAGTACCTGTAGATAAGCGCAACATAGGCCACGTTCCGTCAATGCTCAATCGTATCGAGTGTTCTTTTCACACTTTTTATTGCCCATGAGCACTTGACCTGTGCACTGTAGGCGAGTTATACCTTAATTTTGCCCTAAGAAATTTGGGTTGGGACCCGTTTGCCTCTCTTCCCCCTATGAAAATAAGTTGCTTCTGTTGTCCATACCGTAATTTGAGAAATGTAGATTTATTCTTGATGTTTCCTTCTTAATGAAAGTAATAAGTGGTACTATTGACTTCTCCGCATTACTTGGTGAGCTAAGCTTTAATGTCTCTAACCCCTTCTCTAGGCACTTTATCTTTATTAAGCTTAGTCAATGTAAACACAGTTACGAGATGTTTAGCCTATTTCGAGTTGTTTGCATGAACCAAAGTCATGTCTATCACTTGTTCTCAATATCGGATTCTTTAAAGCCGATTAAAGCAATTTTGCTTAACCCGTACATTTTTTTTACCTATGTCGTACTTAAACTAAATTGAATTTTTAAATTCTCATTCGAATCTCAGAGAGATTCGGTAGAGTTTTTAATAAAAGCCGATAGCCTTAGATGCTAGTGCTTTTAAGAGTTTAGTCTTAGAATTTATTTCTGTGGCGAAATTAATAATAATAATAATAATAATAAATTCTCATTTTTTTTTCCACAGCTGATTTTGTTTCTGTTATGTTATGGCAATCAGAGAAAAGTAAATAATAATAATAATATTAATCGTTCTGTTTTGTTTATAACTGTAATTTTTATCAATATTTCCGAGAATTAATACGAAATAAATAATTATAAAAAAAATATATATTTTATAAATTTATTTTATAATATTTTATAAATTAAGAGCTATGTTTATTCCGACTAAACACAAATTTAAGATATATTGATGGCAACAACAAGAACACTCATCGAAAGTGAAGTAGTAAACAATAAATTCCTAAAGTGACTGCTTGTGAACAAATATTTAACAACTTGTCTATCTGTCTGAACGCAAGTAAATGCAAATTTCTGCCTTTATTTTGATTTTTTCTATCTCTTGTTCTTCTTCTTCTTCTTTTACACTATTGCTAAGAACTGAAATCCTTTCCTTCCTTCCTTCGTTTCTTATTGCATTGCTCGATGAGGAAGATAAGATAAGATTTATGTACCAATCGTGATGATTGTCATTTTTATTATGCTCTTTTGCCTGCAGAGATGTTAGCAAATGATTTAATTTTATGAAGAAGAAGAATAGAGCACCAAATTGTTCAAAATGTTTTGGAATTGTGTCACAAAACGAATGGCATATAAACTGTGGAAAAGAATGTCTTATTAAATGAAAAGATTTCTTGGTTTTCTTTGTCCAATGATGGGTTGTTCGATTAGTTTCATGTCAACTCGAGTTATTTTCCCGAAATGAAATTCTTTAATTTCCCTCTTCTACCCCATTCTTTTATATCGTCTAAAGACACCATGAACGTAATACTTTTGCATACTATATTTCGACATGAAACTTATTCGTATTGTTATTGTACAAGACAAGTTTTTTGTTAAAGCAATATTTATATATAAATAGTCATATAAATGATTTGATTAGTTGTGCGTTATGTTTGTTAGCGCAAATGTTTGGCAGCTATAATATGAAATTGTATCATCGTGTCGTTTAGCCATTTCTTTATATATATTGTTTGTTTACCAAACTATCAAGTTCATTGACAAACCTTGACCTACGGCTAAGCAAGTATGTGGCAAGCATGATGACATTATTAATTAATTAATTAATTTAAAATATTTAAAAAAAAAAGCTTCTACTTAATAATTTATTTAACAATAGAAACCTTCGACGTTCTAAAGTAAAATTTAGTTTAATCCCAAATGAATTCTAAAGAATTATCAGAATAAAGAGAATTTAATTTAGAATTATTTGCCGGCAGAGCCGTCAATTTCTATAAAATATTTAAATCCTTATCTTCGTTACCTGTCTCTACATGTTCGCCTTTAATTTGCTAGCTAATGAATGGAGTCCTTCTGGCTGTTTATGTCGTTCATATATAAGAATATAGGATGAGAGTAACATAAGCAGTAAAAGATTTAAAACAAAACAAGTAAAAACACCGTAGGGAACAACGGCTCATCATTAACTGCCACGTCAATTCAATTCATACAGTTATCGATATAATCGTTTTTCAAAATAAATCTTTATATGGGACGCTGTCCCAACGATTTCCAATGGAGTTCGCTATTGGGCCAAAGCTCGTCAGTGCCTCGAATTTCATCAAAGTGTATCAAAAACTACACCCTATACGTTAAACACAAGAATACAAATTGGACAGACGGACAGACAAGGCCAGATGGATGTAGAAAGCGATCCTGATTCGACTGCTATGATAAAATAAGAGTCCATTTCAAGTTCTACTAGGCTTTGCATAGATCCACACAAAATGAATACATTCTTGCACCACAAGCGTTGCGGGGTGTTATAAAAAGGAACTAGCAGTAGCGCAGCGGTAGTAAATAAAATATTTTACTACTGTAAGAAACTATTCTGTTTTTATATGCTATCGTCTATGGAGAGAGAAAGCGGCTGTTAAGTAATTGAAATGGCTGCAAAGGCGACAAGAGACCTTGAATTTCAATACGACATAATCTAGAATTCTTTAGATGCGACATGATTGGGGTAATGCTTGCAATAGTTGAGCATCGGGAAGATATTTCTTATAATGAAAACATCACATTGCCAATGCAGTGATGTAATAATTTTTTAAATTTTCTTCATAGAAAAAATGTTTATGTCTGATCCGGTCTATTTACGAGGTGTCTATCTGTTTATTTATTTTCTTTAGGATAATTATTGTAACATGCCCACTATAATTACAATAATCTCTCACTAAGTAATGCAAAACTTCTTTGCGAGCGTGTGTAGCTCTGTGTCTATGTGTATCAAAATAATTTTATTTGCTTTTTCTTTATAACATTAGAAATCGTTTTAAATAAACTTTCTACAGATGTATTATTTAAGCAAAATGGCTTAACCATCAAGTTCGGTGTTACGCCTTAAGACGTTTATCACTAAATGAGTATTAAAGGAGCGGCTCAGTTTCAATAGCTTTTCTTTTCTATTTCGTAAGAGCAGTTGGCGAAAATAATTCTTTGCTTACGCTCACTTGAACTGCAGTTGCAAACAGGCTCTAACTTTTTCTTTGTTGTACAAGTTGCGCACATAATGCGCCAAAGCGGTCAGCTTTAAACCAATGCATTGAGGAAAATACGAGGGAAGAGACCGATTTATAAGTACATACCGGCCAAGACGACAGTAAGTGCTACTTGTTTATACGGTTATAAAACTCCCTGAAAATCAGTGGCAAGAACATGATAAACTTTTTCTTAACCCCTCAATGACTAGGCGTTGGTTTAATTTCTTTTTTTATTCTCTTGTTTTGTTTTTTCAAAAACTTTCTATTAAAGAAGCTATTATAAGAAAACAAAAGCTGCAAAAACATTATGGCTACAGTGAATTTTTCGACATTTCCCTTTCATTTCCATTCCTTTACATATTAAATTTTGCTGGTTTTAGTCGGAAAAAGCAATTGAATGTTTTACATGCAATTAATCTTATCTCTTAGTGTCAGCCATAAAAAGTGATAAAACAAAGGTATATTAAGTATTGCAGACAATGCATTTATCCACTCAGTGCGCACCACTTGCTTTGTTGTTATTTAAGGGAATAGAAAGTAGTCGATCATGACTATTTCTTGCTTAATTTTATATAAAGTTTTTTATCCACATCTGCTAAAGGAACATTTAGGTGCTGTTTGGTGCTAACGACCGACGGACTTGTGCGCTGATTATATCCCCTCCCGCAAGAAAAGCGCAGATGATAAAATCTTGCTGTAATCTGTAACGTTGATCGTCAGTCTTCACCGTACCGACTACTCTCTACAACGTAGCCTAAAGGACCTCCAGTCTGTCCAAAAGGAACCCCTGGTTTATTATTATTAACAGGTATTAACAGTCTCTGCCACCTCGACTTTCACCTTCAATATAAACAATTTTGTTTTTTAAGCCAAGGAAGTTCTAAGCTATTTCAGTGGGGTTTTAGTCATCCTCACTTCTTAGCTTAAAGCATAGTTTAAAGAACCTCCAAAGTCTATGTTGTGTTTTAGTAATTGGCGAATGGACGGAAATTGTAAAGAAGCATTCCTTTTGTCACGCTGTACATTCTGTAATAAAAGTAAGCATCGAACTATTTCTGATAAACACATTTCTTGTAAACGCATTTCATTCCTCTGTTTATTACATATAGACATTGGGAGCGCTTCTTAGCATACCCGGTTTATTTATATACTTAATTCACATCAACTGCATTGTAGTTCTTACTTGAAGAAGACATCATTCGCTGTAGCCTTTTGACTTGAACCAAGTATAAATTCGTAAGGCTTTGTCTAGTTTTCGGGAAATCGTCGTAAAATAAAACTTGTACCAATAAGCATTAATGAATAGCAGCTATTCTGCAACTGCACCTTTGTGGACGATCGTTAATAATAGCAACAACGTGTCAAAAGTCATGCTAACCCTGCTTATGAAGAGCAACTTTTTGTGAGCAAACATGACACACCACTCCGTAAAACTGCGATGCACTAGTTTTGCCATTTCGTCTGGCAATAAAGTTTATCTGTGAAGGAACGCACATGAGGACGCATGGTACACACTTTTTAGACATGCTCTTGATCAGCGTATCACCAAGTGCTTCAAACGCACTCCAAGAGTGTCCGAACACGTAACAGTTAAGAATTAACTTAACATCCAAACAAAAAAAAAAATTCATATCGGCAATGAGTTAAATTTGACTGGATTGTTACATCAGTAGTACTAGGAAGAGGAACTTGGAGAATAAAATCTGTGGAATAACATTTTTTTAGGCGTTTCTTAACACCATTCGCTATTTATCAGACTTACGCCATTTGTAGACTTGCTGTTCCGCTAATACAGTTATAAAGAGTATTGATTTGTTATCATTTTCTTTGGGGCTTAAAACATAATTAAATTTTGGTGTTTTTATTTTTAATTTTTTTATATCTGTATTGCCACTAACGCACTAACAAAAGCAACGATATAAAATCATTCATTTTCTAGAATATTTTTATTAAAATTTTTAATGAGTTTGTTATGACATTTCGTGGAAAATGCTCATAATATTTTGATGAAATATAATAACTGACTTTTTCGCTTTTTCATATCGTTATTATCAAATCAATATTTTCATAGAATACCAACTCTGAATGTACGAACACATCATCATATAAATAAACATTTGAAATGAATATTAGCGTGAATTGCTAAAATTTTGTTCTCATTTGCATTTTTATATATGATTTGCAATTTTTTTACATCCAACACAGAAAAATGGTGGCATATTCATTTCGTTGAAATGTTTGCAGCACAAAGGAGGAAGCTGCAAAGACCTCGAAAAGTAAGCAAAGTATACATATTCTTAGCAGTTAGCCCTTGCATGCTGATCGACTCGAGGGTAATAAGATAGGTGTGAGTATCACAATCGAATTCAAAATGAAGAACTTATTCTTAAAACACCGTCTCATGTTCGGATGGTCGTCCCAATGGGAATTAATCGTAACGAAGAACTAGGGTAAGATTAGAAACACAAATGAGATCCAAGAGAGCGTTTGGGTCAAGAATTTTTGAATTTCATTTCAGCAGCACTTAATAGTAAGTGAGAATCGTTCGGTGCAAATTTGCGTTAAGGCCGCTGAAGCACAATATTATATTTTCTTGTGGAGTGAAGAACTCGTGTATTGCCCAAAAAGCCGGATTGCCCATATAAGTTTCCTGTGTAGAATATACAGACAGATAAGCGTGTCCATTAAGCTATGCGAATAAGCTTTTTGCAGCTTGAATCCCGCGTTGAATTTTGAATGGCTGCCCAAGGTTTTTTCGTTTTTCTCCACCTCCGCGGTTAATCGCCTTGACATGATTGCCTTTGCATCCAACATTTCAAACATCTTTATGCTCTTAAATACTTTTACTTAAATCAATCTTGGTTCTCTCACCTCTTTGCTTGCAGTTAGACTTGGTACGTAAAGGTATATTAATTATAGCGATCCTTGGAAGTTCAACAAATGAGCTCTGCCGTGTTTGCCCACTATTTTTTAAATTTGTTGATTCTTCTTAGAATATTTCTGTTGTGGACAACAGTCACTTCGGCCTTTGAGTTCCTCTAGAATATCTCTATGAGCCGCTCTTTTTTTCACTCGTTAAGCATAATCTTACTTTTTCAGCACTATGGCATTACTATCTGTTAGTATCAGTATCTGTCAATCGTATCACAGGTCTCACAGAATTCCATTTATAGTAATTCCCTTCCAAAATATTTGCCGAGTAGCAATCTAAGATCTAACGAAGATGATGGTACGCATTATTGCACACCACGACATTTTAGGCGGGTTTCTGCTCGGGTCGCATTTTTACTCTTTACTCTTTAAGAGGAGTTATGAAATTTTAAACTAAATACTAAATTTCATCGCTTCTTCTTCTTCTGCGAGTCAGAAAATCAACAACAGATGATTTACTAAGTCGAGTTAAAAAGAAGTGATCGGCTCAAGTCGAAACATGAACACAAGAATTGTTTTTCCTAATATCATCTGTAACTGTTTGTTATATCACAATGAGATTACTATTTGTTCTGCTACATTTCCAGTATAGAATATATGCGAGGGAACTAGAAGTATCCACAATAAGTATCAAAAACTAGGCGATCAAGTAGATCTAGAAGGCTCCTTATCTCATTGCATGCCATACCTAATGCTTTTTTAGACTTCGAGTAACGATTAAAATATGAAATCGTAATTTCTTCGTAATTACATTTTATATGTATATCTGTATAGGATTGATTCAGCGTATATTCCCGAATACTCTGTAGGAAATGTGAATTGTCCCACCCATAAAAGGCAAAAATTAGTAAGAAAAAAGCTTTGTCCAAAAGTTATTCAATGAGTGACATTAATCAACTGTAACGATTTAACTGATTGCACTAGACAAGGCCCGTATCGACACTTTTCCGTTTAGCGGTTTCTAAGCATCATTTTTCGAGTAATGAACTCCTTCTCGAGACAATGGCATATTCAGGTCATAAGTTCATTACAAAAGTGGCGCTAAATGGTTCAAGGACATCTTCTAAAGTGCTTGGTATTAAGAAGTTCACTAAAATTCTCATTATTCGTAATAAATGCTCTTAAAGTTGTTCATCCTTATTGTTATTATTATTGATTTAGCCATAGAAGTAAATTCTCAAGCTACAGTCTAGCATTATTTGCTTTATTGAAACCTCTACCGCTCTTGAGATTGGAACCCACGGCTATTGAGTTGTTAGTCGATATTCTTCGCCTACTCGGCCACCCTGGCGGATAAACTTATTCAAGTCCTGATGGTTTGCCGAATGAAAATCGTAATCGCGAAAAAGTTTTCTAGATATATTTAGTCAGTTTCGCATATCTACGCATATAGTCAACTTATCTAATTTAAGTAGTGTTTCACATGTATTTAAACAGCCGGATTAACAAAGATAGGGCATAGATGGGTCGCTTTTATAAGGTTAACATTTTTATGTGATGATAATGTTTAAAAACGTATGTAATTATTAGTCTTCTTTACATTTTTCATATGCTGTTAAAACAAGAACTTATTTGAACTGAATTGAATTCAAACTTTAAGAGACAAAAGCAACGGCCATAAATCAGGAAAAGCGAATAGAAAGTTTGTGAATTCAAATTATGCAATCAAAGTGAAAAGAGAAACTTTCTTCAGAAAAGGGAGCGTAAAGTTGAAAACACAAGAGTTTCATGCACTCATTACAATCGTATTGTTACTTACGCGTGCTGATTACAAAACGAAGAAATCTTTGTGAAAAGATCTTAAGAACAACAAAAGATTTTCTTAGGTTTCGCATGATGATAGCTGAGGTATTGCAGAGTTTCTCGTTCTCGTTCTCGTTCTCGTTCTACTTTAATGGATGAATAGTAGGATGCTTTTTAGATAAATGTGGTTTAAACTTTAAATTGAAATAAATACGTTTTGTTGATGCGTAACAACGAGCAAATTGATGTGACTCGAGTAACAAATAACTATTCGAAAAACCTAGATAAGCGTATATAAAATATTAGTTTACTTGTTTGTACAGGCACATGTGTAAGTTTACGGTTAGTTGCACACGTATCCTGTCTTTGTTTCACAGCATGCTAACTGAAATTATAATTAAACTTAAATTGAAGAGGAAAAATGCAAGATATTCTGGCTTGAGAGTGCGGTATTTGAACGAAATTCCTACTTTTGTCTAGAAGGTTGAAAGGAGAAAGGAATTCCATATCTTCTAAATTACATTTTCATATGATTTTACAGAACGTTATAAGTAATTACATTAAATACAATTGTACAATTGTACAATTATATAACAACCAAGCAATTTTTTTCATCAAAACTTAATGTCTTCCTCTCTTAGAATTCATTAAAACAACCACAGATGATTCACTTTGCTGAGCAAGAAATTTTCAATGTGAACACAACGTTCTTTCTCTTAACATTCATAAAGTTGGCGGTTAATATGATTGTAGATATCCGTATGTACACATGCCTTCATGGCCGTCAAGTAGAAGTGAGAAGATTTTTTTTAAACAGTTTTTTTCGCCATTTTTCCGATCAGGGTCAGTTTTGAATGCCGCACTTATACCATTAAGAACTCTCTTTCCAACTGATCGAGAAGAAGAAGAAGAAAAGTAAGATATTAAGTTGGTAGAAAATGACGCATTCCTTATCAGCTGTTGATAGTAGGGAGTGGAATAGATCATGTGGCCAGGCTGGAGCAGGCGGCGGTGCACGCAATTTTTAGGGTATTTCGAGCGTATGTTACGATACATCGATGTGTTTTGGCCCAAGGACGAGCGGTATTGAAAATGGTTCGAATCAGTCTAGTTTGGCGACCACTCCCCGTATAAAGAGTTCTTTTGAGAAGTCGGTGTATAAGTAACTGTATTGAGCGAGTGAGTGGTGTTGGTTATTTAATCGTGGGCCCTGTCTCACTATAACAGTTTTTATCCTTTTTTTAACTACCTTAAGGACGTCGTCTTTCAAATAGACTGTAGTAAGGCTTAATAGGGTTAGTGCTAACAGAAAAAAGAAGTTCTATACGCCAGATAATAAGTTAATTGATTTTGCGAAGACTGTTTTTATTTTGCTACGTTGAACGGGCCTCACTGGGTCTTTTCAGCTGTGGACTCGATGTAAATACAAGAAGATGAATAAAGACTAAACGAGCTACGAGTTGGCAACCAGTTTCTCAATAAGTAATTCGTAGGCTTAGTTTTAGGTATTATGCTATGATACAAGAAGAGGAATCTTTCTAGACACTATCGTCGGGCTGGCAATCCTCATTCTCATTTTCAGAAGTATGAGAATAGTGCTAGAAACGTCTGAGTATTGACACAGATTATGTCTGCTGTCTAAACAATGATTGCAACCAGAATTAAAAAATAATGCAAATCTTATAGCATAAGTATAGAATTTTGTGGCAAGGGTTTAACGTGGGTTCCTGCCTGAAAGGCTTTACCCCACGGTGGCCCAAGCCACTTTTAAGCGTACTACGCCCCCTGGCGAGTTAGACAATCCCCACAGAGTAGGGGCCTAAACAGCACCAGAGTCCAGAACAGTTTATTGTGAATGGAACAATAAACCCCACTCTGGTGAATGGCGAGGCCTAGCTGCACTCAATTGTTCCATTTTAGCTAGGAACTCGCCAACCACAACCACCACGAGTACTCCCCGAAGGGCCGCACCCAAGCAGTCAGGACTCACAAATTGATCAACTGACTTCTTCCGCCATAAGGCTTCCACTGTGCTGTTGATCAATTACCACCATTACCCGCAGGCATCCGTGACATGTGTTCAAAAGTAAAAATAGGTAAAAGGGGAAAACTTATTCGTCATATCCCTTTTCCATTTTTGCATGTATTAATTAATTTACCAGAAATTTTCTATCAATCGGCCAAAGGAAAGGCCGTCCGTCAATTCCTTTTTGCATTAATAGTATAATTAAATTATTTATTTGTTACGACTTAAGGCCAAAGTCCATCATATACCCGCAGGCATACGTGGCTTTGTGAGGCGAGCTTCCTGACCCCCGTGGCTCCCAGTTTGTTTTGCAAAGCTTTATGGCATACTTTGGGCGGTTGTTAAAAACAACCGTACTTGCTTCGGATTCTCCATACTTTCCTGGTTGCCAGCCCCAAGTGAACTACTTTTCTTCAAGATATATAGGTCTCGGGTATTGCACTGAACATGGTAGACTAGTCTAATGCACTCTACCATGCACTCGCTAGATTACTACCTTCATTGTACTTAAATACCATTCAATATATTTCCTCGGTAGTAACTAGCTTATTGAGTAAGAGCTCTTCTTTCAGCCAACCCCTCCACCATCTCTCAGAAACTCGTCGCCGAGTTAGCAGCCCAAAACCTTAAACTCTTCTTAGCCGGCCGAAGCCGTTGCCCGGGGATCACCGCTGGGAGGTGAGAGTTTCGGCACATCTATGCTTCTCATCAAAGCATAGTTCATCTCCCAAGCATAAGTATAGTAGTATTAACGATTCTTTGGGTGGATATGTAAGCAGGGGAAAATTGATGAGCTATAATAAGTCATCGATCCAATCAAAGACCCCGCCTTGCTAGATTCTGTTCTGAGAGAGGTTGCTACTGCGCTTACAGTAACAAAATAATTTAGAACAATAATATATTAAGTGAAGATGGAAAGTAACCTCAAGTCAAGACAACACAGGACAAGGCAATAATCGCTTCTACTAGAAGGTGGTATGAAATCAGAATGTGAAATTAATATCGTCGGCCATGTGGCTATAGTAAAGGGATCACTATTCATTTCAATTGAATAGCTATGCTAAGACATTGATGTATGAAAGCTAAAATACATCACACTTTACCTTTCACATAAATTATATAAATTGATGAAGGAAACGTCTTTTAAATCTCCGCCTAGATAAAAATGTTCTACTTCTTATTAAAAATGCATTTTAAAGTCTTTCAAATTGATTTTTAACAGATTTAATTTGAGAAATAAGAGAAGTAAAAATTGCTAAGAAATTAATTATTTTTTAAAAAATCTTTTATTTATTCTTTCATTTATTTCCAAAGTTTGTCTACGGAGTTTATGCTTTGTGTTTTTCCACAGAAACTTTCTGTCCTTCATATGACGTTCGTTTATTTATAAAGAGCAAGTAAAGAATGCAATGAACCCGAAAAATAATACGAGAAAAATTGCTAGAACTTATACATTTACTTACATAAATCGTATTGATGTATATATTTAACTAACTTATATATACTGAATAATGAATGAATGAAAATGTACAAATAATTGAATCATAAATATTTGTTTGTATGTAAGTTAAAACAAAAGCAAATAAAGTAAATTACATTTGGGATTAAAAATTTTTTAAATTTCCAGAATATTGTGTACGAGAAGATGATGTTGCACATGATGTGTGCGTTTGCCTGTGTGTGGTAACGACAAACTTGTCCTCTTTCTTCTTCTGTAGAATTTCGTACACATTGTGAAAATATATAAAACTTTATTGTTGTTGTATTCAATACAAAAGGCTCAATAGGTAGATTCATACATTCATACATCATTGCTATCGAAAACTGGATTGATTTTATAAATTAAAATGCAGGCGGCGTCTGCTCATAGCCACCTTCCACCTTACAGGAGGTGTTGTTTCTTGGAAGGTTGAACACTCTGACCAACTAATCTATCAATTTTGTTTACCTTATACTCCCGGCTTATTGAAGTTGATTATCTAGTATTTTTTAAGATCCAATGATCGTTAATCACAATAATGCAACTCGAATTAATGAACTAAACTTAGTTAGCGCAGGTTTATCAATGACTTTTCGATTCATTCATTCCATCTCCGAAGTGGGTAAGATTTGTTCATTTGCTGAAGATTGCCTGAAACACAGAGAGTTATGACCAACGATGAAGATAAATGAGACGAATGTCGCTTTTGGTTCGCCGATTAAATCTTAGAGCTTTTCATGAATTCCCGCCCTATTGGAGAAGGCCAAAAACATTACATGACGTGGTCAAAATTTCGCAATATTTAATTTACGTCCTAAGAATTTTATTATTTTTCATCTTTCGTCGTAATAATATGGAATTTAGACCGTCTCTCAATGTAAGGGCTGCATTTTCTATATATGTTGGGATCTAAAAAATAGATATATGTGATCCAAATTCCGTACCGTAAATTTTTTTGCTCAATCGCTACTACGGGCCTATTTTCATCAAAAAATATTAAAAGTTAACCCTTCTGAAGGGCTTATTATTCAAGAGAAATGCTATACAGAATGAGATCCAAGAAGTAGACCTACGCGATTCCAATTTGGTCCGCCTAACTTTTACATCAGCAAAGCATCGACAAGTTGTTCTTCCCGATAGAGAAAACGCGCACACACATATATAATTCTTTTCAAGTCAATGCCGAGCTTGACCGATATTTTGTCCCCATCAAATCCTAATCAATACAAGAGATTCGAATTTTTCCATTGTTTTAAAAATAACAAATTGTACACATTGCCGAATTGAAGCAATTCTACATCGAAAACAAACCTTCGAAATAATAGGATGTTTGAAAAGACGTTGTTTTAGTTTAGTTTGCGGGTCGTTCGCATTAGGGACTACATATGTATGTGTATGTGAGTCCCGTGAATAATTCTCCCGCACACTATAACTCTTCAATTGCAGCGCCCTAAACTAAGAGGCATATTGTGAAGAGCACTTACGCACTTCGTCAATTTTTTTTCAGTGCGATGTAAGGCACACTCTCATATTTCTTTCATATAATATTTCAATAGCTTCGCATAAGCTGTGCAACCGTGCCAATCGTTCTGCCCAACAAGGGAAACCAAAGTAACCTCTAATTAATGTTTTGTTTTTATTACAGTGATTCAGCAAATATTTGCCATTTAATTAAATTACTTTAGTAAATTAAAGCAAATAATGTTTGTATTTCTGTCAATTAATTTTAGTTCGAGTTTATTTTCCATATTGAAGGTTATGCTCTTGTTGCCGGCCCTTTTCAAAATTATGTGCAACAATGAAGTGAGAAAACAAAACAAAAAGCTGTGTTAGTGCTAAAAGTAATTTTCTAAGCTTTTTTTATTAACACAATCAGCAAAGAGAATCCTTCTTATATTGCGCCTCTTTTGAAGATACAATTTTAAGAACAAGCACTTTTACCATTTTTATGCTCATCGCAGAAAGGGATTTGCAACGCCCAGGAAGAAGCTTCACAGACCACACAAAGTATGTACATTCTTGATCAGCAATTAATTCTGAATCGATTTAAGCATGGCCGTCTGTCTGCCTGTCCGTCTGTGTAATGTCCATTGTGAACATTCTCCTGGCCGCAAAAATAAAGCTAACGACTTCAAATTTGGCAGAAACATTCGAAGTTCTTGCGCGTAGGTTGGTATTGAAAATGGGCTAAATGGTTGAAAATACACGTCCACAGTATCAAGTAGACCAAGAACGCCTCAGTTTTTTAAAAGAAATAAAAGCTTTTTGCTCATTGCTCAAACTATGCCAGATAAATTTACAAGAAATTGAACACGTATTCTATGGGAGATACTGTAGCGTTTGTGCAAAAATGGAAAAAATTGAGCAGGCCATCCCCTATTACAGTGTATTGAATTTTAGTTTTTTCTTCAATACCTTCATAAGGCGTAGAAACATATTTCAAAACCCTCACAAAGTATTCTTGGTCAAGTTTGGCCTGTCCATCTCTCTGTCCACCCATCTGTGTAGTATTCGTATTAAACATGCTCCCGTTGGTGAAAATGAAGATAGCGCCTACAAATTTGCAAAAGAACTTGAAAGCGACTTAAACTTCTCCGAGAATACGCCTACAACGAACACACGCCTATGCGACAAAAATTTTTATTTTGAAAGCGAAAGAAAGCAGCCGCGTCCAGTCCACATTATAGAGCATGAAAGTTTAGTTTCTTTAGTTTTTTTGTCTTTTTTAGGATAACGATGGGCATAAAAGATTCGGTCACGAACGAATATAATTTGCTTCCTTATTATTGTTTCAATTCTAATTTCTTTCTTCTGCTTTTCCCTTTATTATGTTTCACTCCTTACAAATATTATTTTCTTTGAAAAAAAATTTGTGTCAGAGACACGTGCAATGGGTTGCATTACATTACTTGTTCTTGTGCGTGCAGCAATGTCCTCTGAGAATTCTAAGGACTTGCTTTGAATTTTCATACATATTTCATAAACGCGCCGTGTACCGTTTTAGCGTTATGGCGTTTTTATACGAATTAAATTTGGTAACAATTTCGTGGATGCAAAGAAATGAAAAAACTTGCCTCGCGTTCAAATCTGTCCGTAAAATGCTAAACGGTATTAAAGGTATAAATCAAATGAAAGAAAATATGACTATTAGAGCCGCATGCTCCTATGGGTTTATTAAAATGTGACTGTCAATGGCACTGCAATCCAGTATTTATCTCTTTTCTATGCAAAGCAAAAAAAGAAAACTGTGCGGCTTTTCTCCAGAAAATCTTGTTTCTTCGAATTGCATTATGGTAATGAAATCTGTGCGATGGTCCGGTTCACACAACTTTAATTCACTACTATACAGAGAATATGCTTTTTTCCAGTTGCTTTTTATTTTTAAAGAATTTTTTATGTGCGAGATATTTTCCACCAAAATGGAAAAAGTAAATGCGTATAGCAGGTGTGAATGAATATTTTAGGTATCTTAAAGACAATTACTGGAAGCCAAGAATTTAAACGTGGTCCATGCGATCCCCTAAAAATAAAAAAGTGTATTCCGGCTGTTCCTGGTATAATATATAGGGAAGAGACCCTTTCCTTTTTTTCTTATACAATCACAGGACAATCTCTTTATTGCTATTCATGTCAGGCCGCAGTTTTCATATAACGATTTCTTCCAATCTTCGTAATTTTTCAAACTACGATTAGTAAAGGGTTTAAATTTATAACTCATTCAAATCTTGTTTATTTATCGAAGTACGGCATACAGAAGGTTTAGACTGTTAACCTATTCTTCACGATGTACGCTATACAACTGTTTCTACTCCTGAATATATGGAAAGAGTAACAACTTATAAGTAATTTGATTGAAGGATCTGTAGCTTCGTGTCTTAATTAGCGTGTAAAAAATATCTTGGGAAGGGAGAGAGTAATTGAGTAATTGAGTGGTAGAGTAATTATTTATATGAAACGCCTGCTTGGAAAGCGACAAAGTGCGTTTAAAAGTGTTTGTGTCAATCAAAGCTGGAGAAGACGCGAAAAAACTATGTAAAATGAAGAAATTTAAAAAAAGTGAAAATAACCTAAATGAAGTTTACACAAACATGTGTTATAGATACTGTTTACATATAAAAACATAAAGGATAAAGTTATTTAAAGAAAATTCCTATAAAGCTTCTTATAAACTATTGCAAGCGAGCCGCGATGATAATAAACTTTATTTAGCACGTACCCTTCACTATTCTAGGCATAAAGGAAAGTCTAAAGAATAAGTATACAAATAAATAAGTTGGTGTTTAAACCTCCTTAAAGCACTGTCCCGTTTTCATAATAATTTGCCGAGACATGCTCATAATTTAAAAGATAAAAAATTCATAGCATATGAAGTTATTTTCACAGAAGTATACATAAACTGCCACAACAAAAACTGACTCTTTCATTATTTTTCTTACTAGAAGTTGCCTTTATATATATTAAATCATTGTATAGCGTATTGAATAAAGTTTGAATGATATGCGTTATTAAAGCGAACCAATTTTATATCAAACTATCACATTGAAGTTTGAAATTTTTTTTCTGACTTCTCTTTGAAATTGAAAATATGAAAAGATTGAAAAAATTTCCATTAAAAACTTTTTACGAAAAAAAATACATGAAAAATGTGAAACTCTTGAGTAAATAATTTATAAGTTTGACAAATTCAAATATGCCGCAACAAAAGCACTCAATTTGGACAAAAAGCCCCGTAGTCTAAAATTAAATTTCCAAGTTTTTTGATAGGCAGGCAACGAATCCAATGGTCAATCGACGATTGAATAAGATATGTTCATACACATATGTATATATGAAGAAATTTAAATCGTATTACGATATTTCGGGAGGAAATAATAAAACTCTTAGCAACTTACATAGGGAAATAAAAATGTTCTGCTGGGCAAAAGGAATTTCTCTTCTCGATCCATCATAAGAGTGATGGTCCGGTCTCATTGCAGAAAATTTGGCAAATGTAGAAACATTGCAGCAATATTGTCCTAAATGAACCTCCACTAATTTCCCATATCACACACGAGCAAAAGGTGTTTGAAAGTAATTCGAACTTTTGGTGACATTATATTACGATATTACTACAGATCATCTGCACTCAAAATTCTTTTTTGCTACTCATTATATGTATTAAAGGAATTTTCTTCAACTCATGCAGAATTCAGCATTCGGTGTTTTTGGCGATTGACATATTAAATCGCTTGTGCAATTTAGTCCTCAAATTCATTTGGTTCTTCAGAAGAGAAGCCATATCCAAGCAAAATTAATATGTAAAAAAAGTTAAAAGCCCTGTTGTGCCACCAAAACATTAAAATTTTAGCGTCCTTTCCTTTACAGTACTGTGAGAGCGTTAAGTTTGTTCATAGATTAGTTGTAGAAATTCTCACAGATTTTTGCATATTTGCTCTTCCGTTTATGCATGCCTATGTGAAGCCATTACGAATTTTTCCTTGATGAATAATAAGGGCAGGTATGGAATAACATATTGAATAAACGGCCTCCAAATTTTTTCCTGTGGCTACGTTGTACGATTTTCTTTGAAAAATCCGCTTCCGCTTGTTCTTTTTCGTAAATCCATTTAACGACCTCTAACCGCCTTGTCACGTCAGTGAGCTTTTATTCTTCAATCACGTGAACCTTGCAAGTGTCAAGATGCAAAGCTTTCGTCAAAATACGCTGTAGAGAGAGTTCCGTGTATTCTACAATTCCTGACCTGATCTGTCTGGACTACCGGCAACACTTCCACGATCTACTTTGATGTTTTGTGGTAAAGGATGGCTAAAGTGTCTACTATCGCCGTCTCACTCTGACCTATCTCCTTCTTTCTGCCCTTCTATCACTCTCTCTCTCTCTCTTTCTCATCAAGTGATCGTAACTCCCGGAATTGGTTAATTAATCTCTTAACAATCCTAACTGTCAATGTCATTATTAATCCAGCCAAACCATAAGATTTTCTTTTTCTTGTTTAGAGATTTTTTAATGAATAACTGTTTATGACTATTTTGTTCTTCTTATCATAAATTCAAAAATCTAAACTTTCATACAAGAGCGTGTATTCCGCATTGTTTTAGCCGAATTTTTTGAACACCATGCACTTTTAAAGAGATGTAAATTAGATTTATTTTTCATATTTCAATTTTTCATAAAATTCAAATTATTCGCAATAATTTGACAGTCTATGAAAAACAATCAACCGTGTATATACTCTATATACTCTGTTCATATTATTCATATATGTCCATCATTTATTTAGTAAATTAAAGCGCGTCTTTACTGTTTTGAGGTTGGGTTTTGACCACTTGATATACAACACTTTAACATGATATGTTCGTTATGATATGTAAAAATTTAAATATTTTTGATTTTTTCTCCACATAAATAAAACTTTCCCGGTGAATTTCATATACATATTATATATGTATTTGATATGCTTGCAAACTCACTAAATAAAAAATGTAATTGGAATTCAAAAATAAATCAAAATAAGAGAAGTTTGCATTTGAATAAAGCAAAAAAAAACAAAATAAATTTTTACATAAAATAAATCAATTTAATGAAAAAAGTTTTCTGTTACGAAACATATGCATGTAACTAAAAACATAAAAAGAAAAAAAAAAAAAAATTGCATACATCTACAACAATCTATTCAATCAATTGCTACGTCATAGAAGACTTAAAAAATTGAAAACTGACAGATATAACTGAGTTTTAACTTTGAAATTTATGCCGTTTTTTATAGATTTCGTTTCATAGATTTTTTTTTAAGCATTTGCAAATGCCCAGCAAACAGATGGACGCGAAACAAAGTGATTTGTATAGCTACTGGCCTGGGCAGTCAGTAAATATTAGGTGCTTGCATGTATTTCGATCATTTTTTCACTCAAAAAACTTATTTATTGAGAAAAATTGGTTCAATATATATTAATAAAAATATGTTGGATCATTTTCTATACCCTTTTCCGTCTTTCTGACAACATGCCGATACCGTGAGGAAAGAACGATATTTGTGGCGATCCCATCATTGACCTATTTTCGCATGGTAATGGTAGTCAGAAGGCGTTAGGTTTGTGCTCATCAAAACTGTTTGTGGCAGAAATTTCTATCCAACCTACAGCAGTGTATCCTTGACAATTCTTGCAACCTGCGGCCAAGCGTTGTCATGCACGAGGATGACTTTGCGTCTGTTAACCGCTATTACTAGCCTCTTTTGCAACAATGCATCGTTCAATATGTTCAAATGACATCGGTAAATATCTGCAGTAACAGTGTCATTCGGTTTTAGCTGCCCGTAATACACTACACTTTGCTGATCTCATCAACTGCACAGCAAAATTTTATGGCCATGAATATTCCGCTTTGGTGTCGATGCGGATGGCTCTCCTCGCCTAACCTATGATTTTTTGCGCTTAGGGTTGTCCCAAAAAAAAACTGTTCTTTTTTGCCTGGCAAGCAATGATGCAGCGATGTTCGAAATGGCAATTTCCGCCAATTTACATGGTAGCCATTTTCTCTGCTTTTGGTTTTCTGGCATCGCATGTAAACGTCCAGTTGATTCATCAGCTGATAAGCTTTTCGAAAGTTCTTTGAGAGATTGAGCTGGGTTTTCGTCCAAGAAGCCCCGCAGCTCCTTATCTTCGAACTTTTTTGGTCCTTCAGGGCGTTCTTCGCCATTGATTTCAAAACCATCAAGTAAGTAATGAATTAACGTCTATATACACGCAATAACGCAGTAATACTAAATCGAAAAATGTAACAATAGTCTACGTTGATACTTTGCATTACTTGATCATTTTCACCAATAGACGTCACTGGTCAAGATACACGCATGACTAATTTAATAGATAACGATATTGCCTGTCAGACATTTTTCTTGGAATTCGATCGCAAAATTATGCTTAGGCTAAGTGCGTCTAGTCTTCAGAGACAGTTTGGCAATGAAAATATCAAGATTTTAGCCATTGTCTTCATCAGTCTAAATAAATATTGCAGCAGAGCAAACGTAAAAAGTTCTGATAGTTGCTTGAACTTTTTGAAAAATCGTTTCAAAATTAAAAAAAAAATCTCTAGGGAGTACAGCGAAGGTACACTTTATCGTTAGTAACGTTTGACGTTGATGTTGCATAATCCTCCAAGATTGCGAGCATACTCTTTCCCACACATCTCTCCTCATGAGTATCAACGCATGTGCAGAGGATGCAGGCTGCGCATGAGTAAGTGATGATAGAAGAAAAACAAAAAAATAGATTGTGTTAATCCACAAGGTCTTCTTGTATATTATCCACGAATTTCTTTTAATAATTAGTGCAGTAGCGTTAGCTGTTGTTAATAACTTTCTTGAGCGATGGTTTGGTTGGATTAGAGCACATCGCGATACGTTACCTTTACCTAATCCGTGTGAAATTAGCGTACCGAGGATATTTTTCAAAGTTAATTGTTCTAATCAGCGTACTTTGCATTTCCCTTAATATTGTGTCACTTTTTATCGCTCATCACAATTCTGCAGCATTTTCTTTCAGATGAAGCAAAAGAAGTCTTGCATGTTTCGCCATGGAATTAGACCTCGTTTCGTGAAGCTTACAGACTGAATACTTTCGTATTCAAAAGTCAGGGTTTCATAAATGACCACAGACAATATAATAGTACATTTTAGCGGAAACACTAGCTACTTATCCGTACGCCCAAATATTTTATCTACAAAGATGTATTATTCGGCGAATTGCTTTAAATCGGAAAGTCTTCGTCTTAAATGGCAACATCCGAAAGCATTGCTAACTGCGTAATTGCTGGGTTATCTATTTCTTGCTTGTTACAAATAAAAATTTGAAAAGATTTTTTTTCTCTTTAATAAAAAATTGAAAGCAGATTTGTTTGAATTTACAACTGCTTTAAATCAAAGTTAAAAATAAACGGATCGATTAATTGGTACTTCTTGCTTCAAGAAGCAGAATACTTGATCGAAGTACATCGAAATCTAATTCGAGTTTTCCATTATATAATTTTGTAAACAACACTTTTTTCTATCAGATTTACGGTTCGGCTAAAACTCAATTAAAACCCGATTAAAGAAAAAAACTTTTATTAGTTATTTATCAAAGAAAGAAAGAAATTCCCCGCAATTAGTATCGATAGAAGAAGAAGAATTCATTCAAAACCCCTCTAAGAATTTAAATACAAGCAAAAGTAAATCAAACGAAGCAATTAAGCAAAATGCAGCCTTGTCAGTTGAATAAGGTAATGGATAAATTGGGTTAATTTGGAAAAGTAGAAAGGAATAAGAAAAGTAAGGAAAAAATAAGTTATTACGTATATTAAGATAAGTGAGACATTAATATTCACAGAAATTGTGTTACGTTTACTTGTCTGCTCAAGAAATATTACCAATGTCAACTGCATTAAAAATAAAAAAAGTTATCTTCGTTTGTGAGACAGAAAGTTGTGCTGCGTGATTATAACCTACGTTATATGCATTGTCTTATGACCTATGGTAATTTCATCTGTTTCACCTTAAGCAAGTGTCTGCAGAATTCCAGTGACTGGCAAAGTGGCAGAGAAGTTAATATCTGCCTCCACTCTACTAAATGCATAGCAGTGCGAGAAAGGCATCCTCTGTTCAAGGCCAGGTTTGATTAGCGTACCATGATCGTGGTTAGGGATTGCCAAATTCCTACGACAACGCAGATGAGTTGATAAGCAGTTAGACTGATCACGAATATACATATTGCGAAGAAATTTCGCTTTTCTAAGATAGGACTCGTACCACTAGATCGTGTTTTTCCCAAGAGAAATATACTTGCACCTTTCCACCACATTTGTTTAAGAGTAGAACAATTTACATTTTATTTTGGCAGTGCTTTCGACTTCTCAACTCCAATATTCTTGTTCGACCCAAATGTTCTTGTCCGACTGACTTTGCCTTCCGCAATTAGCCTATTTACATAGTTACATTTCTACAAGCATGTTACTATTACCTAAGTTCTTGGCTTTAGTTTTAATCGGTTAACCTGCTTTTCCGCTAATCTTTTTCGTCGGCCGGCAGCAGCATGACGTGCTGCGAATGTGCACTTGGTTTTCCCCCTCTCTAGGGAATTTATTATTTGTGCAAATTAATTGGCCGGAATGAACTGCATTTGGGATTTCCGTAACAACATTTTACAAATTTGATATGTTATATTATTTGCAAAGGTAAGCAAATTTTACGTACGCTGTTAGAAAATACAATTAAAAAGAAGTTATGTTCGCATTAGAAGAATCTCTCAAAACAATTTTTTTAGAGCGCAAACAGTATTGATATCATTTTTCATTTCAATCTGTTAAAGCCATTAAATGTAAGATAAACAAAATCTCTTATATAAAGTGTTCAGGGATGGAGAGGGAAAATCTATTTTCCCAAGAGGGTTATTTTACTAAGCAAAGTCTCTTACATAAACCATTCATTCAGAGATAAAGAGGGCAAATCTATTTTCCCAAAAGACACGGCATAGTGTTAAATGCCAACACTATCTTGATTCTTACTTAAAACATAAATCAAAACCTCAGCATATATGGAATTAATAAGGGTAAGTATGATATCTAAATAAATTTCTTAAATTTTTGTACATATCTTTATCCTTTCATTTCACCCTCTGCCGGTTTTCAATAAAATCGGAATACTTTCTTCTTCTAAAAACGAAGTTCTTATTACATAAGTTATAGGAAAACTGTCTCAAAGTTTCCCAAACTTTTCTATAATAGCAGTAAACACCCACTCAGTTAATAATAAACAACTCACTAAACTACATCGGTCTTGAACTCCTTTGACAACTGAATTTAACAAATTGGACAGCAGTGCAAAACATCTGGGCTTATGATGGCGAACATATGAAAGAAACCTGCGCCTTGAGCATTTTTCTTAATTGCTGTAAGTTGAACAATTTTATAAAAAAATCAATTCAATTCAACAAGGAATGTGAGAAAGAGACAAAAGTTGTTTATAGCCATTAATATAGAAGGGGTCACAGCTTACCCGGTGGAACACTTTCATTTCAGGCTTTTATGAAATAAGAATTCATTCAAAGCTTAAGCCAAAGGATATTTTGACACTATCTCCTCTTTCCTTTAACGTAAGTCGCTAAAAGGAGGAGAGTATAACTTTTCTTTATTTTTAAACCCAATTGTCTTTTTAAAATAAAGTTGAAAAATGTTGTAAATTCCTGATCAAGAAACGAATAAAGTGAAAAATCATTTGTACGACTCTTTGAAGTAAATCTTAAAACGAATAATAAAGAGATAAGAGTATTTTTCGAATATATATATATATCAACGTATATATATGAATGAAAAATTTCCATCTTTGTTTTCTGTTGCTATACGAAAAGCGAGTTACATGCGGCGATGATAGTCTTTCTATTGTTTAACACCTTGATCTTACTTACATACATAAAATGTAGCCCAAAGTTCGATTAAAAAAGCAAAGGGAGTTGATATTATACTTAATGTAGAAACAAAGACGTAAGTTATTATTAGCTAAAACTGTATTAATATCCACCATGAGTACAAGTAGGAAGGTGGCGGGGAGCAAAGTATATATACAAATATCCAATAAGAGTAGAAGTGGGAAAGTGGTGGTGGGAAAAGTGTACATACTAATATCCACCAAGCGTACAAATAGGGACGTGGCCGAAAACCTAGTTCGATCCGTATCATTTTCAACGGCGCATGGGTTGGACTTAAACACGTCAGCGTACCAAATATCTCAAAAACTGCGCTCTGTAGATTGAACGAAAGAATATAAGACGAATAGATGGATAGACGGACAGGTTTGGTATAATGAATGGCGAATTTATTCCAAGTCCCGGGTGTGGCAAACCTCCGTATAAACGTCTTGCACAATAAGTGGTATAGGGTATAGCAATAATTATGGAAATTAAAATGAAATCCAGCGGAACACAATTTCGAATTTTTGAAATTGTGTTTATTTGAAAGCCGCGGTATACTATTCGCAAAATTTAAACGACGTTGTGTCGAAGCGAGTTATACGAATGATGTCTACGTGTTTGGTATACGTGGTATAATGTATATATGTATATGTGGATATATCACTAACAAATATTTTGTGTTTGACAGGTACCGTGTTATACGAATGATGTCTGCCTATGTATAGTATACGTTATATAATGTACGGATATATGGGTATATCACTAACAAATATGCCGTAATTCTCCAACACGTGACTCTATATAAGACACCAAAAAAAAAAACAAATAAATAAAAAAAAATAATGCTCAATATATCAAACATTTGTGGCAATGACAGTCAGATATTTTATGCTTTCGGAACTAAGAGGCTTTACAACTCATATATCTGCATTATGTATGGCTATAACAAAATGGGAAAAAGACAAGAAAAGAAAAACACATATATATGTACACATTTTTGGGAAAGACAGATATTTGAAAACAATAAAAAAGGAAAAGGAAAATTCAAAGCCAAACGAACCGCAATACAAGCAAAAAAAGAAAATTTTTGTTAAAATAAACCACAAGACAATTATCGATTGTATACAAAAGTTCACTCACTTACTTACACATTTTGTATGCATTATTAAAAATTTTTCATATAATCTATTGTGTATGTGGATTTAAATGTCTTGAAGTACGTCTGAGTGGATTTTTTTTTATATATATTTTTTTTTTTTTTTTTTTTTTAGACGAGTATGTATTCGGAATAGAGAAATATCAATACTTCAGCTTCACAAGCTTCACAAGGATTTTACTTGTTGTAAAGCGTTGTATGTTTAAGTAAAAAAGGAAAAATGGAAGTTTGTATAAAGGGTATGCTTAAGTTTTTTTATTCATTCATAAGAAGAGTTTTGTGCTTAACAATAAGTAAGCAGTTCAACATCACCCAAGGACATTTGCTGAACGTCTTTATATGTACGAGGAAAGCTGCGTCGACGTCTACACCTTCTATATGAAGTGGTTAGCTTTTACTAATGATACAAGATTTGATCCTAGAAACTTCATCGGAGAAGGATTCTCATTTTCAATTGTCGTTAGATTTGTAATGCATAGGAATACCCATAAAGTGGGCATGATTTTGTTTAATAGTTTAACTTTTTCCCTTTGTCCATATTTTTTTGTGTAGTTAGTTCTTGGAACGCGCAATGGCAACCTTGGAGTTTGAAAATAAGTATCTGGCCGGAATAGATAAAATAGAAACAATTCTTTACTCATAGCAGATACAGGATTCAGTTAAATATTGGTGTCACCTTTTAACACATCTTCCGCATATAGCCCTCTCAAGTTGTGTAGGCATTTAGTGTTAGTTCTAAATCCTTTACTTACAGTTAAGTAAAAAGTTGATAATAACTTTCACTCTACTTGTTATGTAAACGTACGAATGTTTCGATAAAAATCCTCTTGGCCGATTTCACCGAACCGATGAACTCTCGAATTGATAAAACAAGAACACGCCATAGGAAATTACGTTGTCTTTTCATACATACATAGATAGGTAAATTTTCTTTAAATGCCATTATCTTTTGTTCAAAAATTAAAGATCTTTTCTTTCAATCGCTAAAACTAAAACTTTTGTACGCTTTATTCACTTACAAGATTACAAAAGAAAAATTCGCGAATTTAACAAAGGGAAAAGAAAATAAAATTGCAATAAAGGGAAGTCAAAAAAAAAAAAGTTTTTTTGGCGGTTTGTAAAACTTTTTTTTTTTTTGGGTTTTTTTTTTTGTGAAAAACTTTATTCGTTTCTTTCCATTTTTTATTCAGTTTTAATTGGATTTATATATATAAGACTTTGCAAACTTCTGCCAACAACAATAGTTGAGAAAGAAATCAAAGCAAAACGTAAGTAAGGAAAAACTATTTGCCAGCGAAAGGAGAAATTTTTAATCTATTATCGAAAGATTTGGTGTATTTTTCTTTAGAGCCCACAATACGCATTGGATATTATGTGATGGGCTTAATGTTCTGCATATGCTTAACCATTTCTATGTATTCTATATAGCGAAAATCGAATAAGGAACAACTAGCTACAATATATTTTCCAAGAGTAAGCAGAATTAAGTCCTCATTACTCGTATACGGTTCACTGTGCGGCCTCGTCAATATGTTCGATGTAGATAGTATTTCATGTTATGTCACATGTTATGTTTGTATAGCTTTACAGTACGCACCCGAGAATTCCGTTATCGTGGCGAATTGTTATTCTTGCGCCCAGGCAAGAGCGTTTCGATGCATCATTGCCGTTTACAAAATTCGTCTACCACATGCAATAAATTGCTGAATAGTGAAACTAACTACGGATTGTAGAAACTCTCAAAGGCGTAGTTCGAATGCCGCAGCTGGTTCTGTTCTTTTTTAAAGAGCAAATTCTCTCAGACTTGACCATACAGATACTACAAGTGTCCATTCATTCATAACAACAATCCAAGAATACTTTCAGCCTGTATGTGTCAAATATAAACGTTGCGTTCCATCTTGTCCATCTATTTCGATCAGATGAAAATGTCTTGCTTTTAGGAAAATTGGTGTGGAATGGGAACAATTTTAATCAGTGCTGTCTACCTTTTGCTTGACTAACTTTTTTTTTGTTGTACCTTAAATTTATATTTTATATTTTCAAACTTTTATTTATTTTAAAAACTAAAATCAGTACAATGGATAAGATATTGATACACTTTGGATCTTTAACTTTTGCAAATTTCTTGTAGATTTCGATCCAAAAGAACTCGAATGAAGAGTGCAACCTTCTTAAAGACATATTAAGCTTTTATTCGAAAATATGCTTCTGCATCAAAATACAATGAGATTCTCAATACATCTATAACTTTTCATTTGTTGGTTGACAATTCGCTTTTATTATAACGAAGGAAACACATGCATAGGTGAGTATGAAGAGTATCTTGGATTAAAAAAGAAAAGCTTAACAAACGTGGGCTTTTGATAAGAAGATTAACTTCGTTAAATTCCAATTAAAGTTTTAAATTTTCTCGCTCATAACGAAAGTAAGTTTTTTAGTGGCAACTAGACACAATTTTTGGCATTTTATAATCAAAACAAATAAGGAATGGCATGAGGCGAAGTAATGCAGGGCTTTGTCGGACGATAATCCTCTTATTTGCTTTATTATATATTCAAGAGGGGGGTCAACTAAATGGTGCATGATGGCGATAAGTGAAAACATATTGCTTTAATTATTAATTACTTTTATCGCTTGTAAATATGCCTAGCATTAATGTAAGACCTAGAAAAAGTATGGAAAGGAATAGTAAAAAATTCAATTTTACCATTCCTTACATGACAGCTAAAGAAAAGTTGTTGACAATTTTTAACAAAAAACTTCAAACTAAATATTGTTTAAATATTAAATATATATTTTTTCATAGCTTCTTTATTTTTTCTGTTTTTGTTGTTCATCTGCAGCTGAAGTTAAGATGCTGAAGGACGAAACGTTTCAAAAAAATATTATTTAGCGAGCTTCTTAGCAAGAAAAATATGCTTCATTCGTAGTTTTGACTAATGGAAGTGTTCTGCTTTTAAACTCCTGCTCTGATTCAATTATATAAATTCGGACAAAATCTATATGAAAGCATTTTATCTTAAATCAGTGCATCGTCGTCACACTTGCGATAGTAGAAGACTTAGATGGGGGAACCAGTCCTCAACCACTTGATGTTTTGGAAGCAAGTTTAGAAGAGATCAATACTATGCGGTTATCAGAACAAAGAACAAAAGTCACAATCGGGATCGTAAGTAAGAGGGTTCCGGTTGAAGCGTACATTTTCATAAAAAAAATTGCTTTAAAGCTCATGTTATTGTCTTCTGCCTTCTTCTGCCAAATACGGCATGGTGGCTGATGCTTGTGTTTCACGCTTTAATGTCATGTATTGTGTGCTACTCAACAAGAAAATATGAGTCGATGTAGATGGCATCGATGTTGTTGGCTCAGATACACTGATAAACGGTTTCACGGCTTAATACTACTACTAGCAGTACTGTGTTAAATAACAATAATCTACATCACCGTATCAATCAAAAGTACAACGCCATGCAACCGCTTTGCTGCCTATTGGCGTTAGTTAATTGGTACCCAAGCTTAATATATAGGTATGAGATACATAGTCGTCATCTTAATCAAGCTTGTGTAGAGTTTCAAGATGCAAATGCAAATCTTGTTAAATTGGGCAGAAATGGAAGTCTTTTAATTTACATGTAAAGGCAAGTCCTTTAAAAAACTTATCTTCCATTCAATTGCAGCTTACATTAGGGAAATGCACGCAGCAGACTGAAGTTAAGAACATGATGGTTGGGAGTAACATGACGAGGAGATCATAGCGCCGAACGAACGGAGTTGTACATCTATTTACGTCTGAGAAACTTCTTGTTGAAGATAGGGAGACATTGTCAGCAATGATGTGATTTGGAATCAAAGCCTTATGCCCTTGACTCGCCTTCAATGTGGAAAATTTTCTACCTGTGACAGTCGCAAAATATTTTAAATAAAGATGCTAGGCAGTCGCTATTTCTTTGATAAAATAAGTTTATGAAAGATGCATGTGGCAGTTATAAAAGAGAAGATACGAAATATTATTACTTATCCTGACCAAATAGGTTTTTGGCTTAAGGTTAGGTCAATACTAGCAGGTGGGATTACTTACATTATAAAAAATTCCTTTGAAGAATCAGGATTTCAGCCCACAATGAGCGAGCCAAGTAACGAAACCAATGATAACAGTATATGTTAATATATTTCACCTCGCAGGAAGAGAAGAAAAGAAGAAACTGGCTTTGGGCTTTAGGGCTGTGCGCTTCCGTTCGTGAATTGATTGGTAAGCTCGAAGCAGTCAATTCTCTTGTAGAGAAATCTTTGGTCGGCATTGTGGATTTCTTAGCTGAACAAATTTTCTCCTTGCGTAATACATAAAACCCTTTAATGCTCCAATTATTTTTCCTTACTCTTCTGTTCTTTCATTAACGAAGACAGAGAGGATTTGGCACCGAAATCTAGAGCATTAATAATTACTGACTATTATGTGTTTGAGAAGACATAGGTTAATAATAAAAACATAGGTTCGTATTAAAAGTGTTTTCAACTTAGATTCCCATTTGAGCGCAGAGAAAGAAACGGATGTGAGCAACAAAAATAAAAAGTATATTTTACTTGAGGGAACTCAGACGATCAATAAAAATTTGAGAACTAAAACGGCGGGGAAATGGTCACAGGATCTCAGAGATGCTCAAACAACAACTCTTTGTATTTCGAAAACGTTCAAAATAGTTCGTTAGTGATTTTGGTACAAAGCCAAACGAATCTGTTTGGATAAACACATTCTTAGTGAAGTATCTGATCTTGCTTAGATTATATAATGATTGTTTTGAAATTCTTAAAACCTTCACAGTTGAGAGAGAAGGTTAAATTTCACCTCAAGGAAATCAAGTGATGCCCATTAGTTTAAAAGGCGGTGTAACCTTTCACCCTATATGTCTACGTATGTCTCTCATAGGGTATAAAGTTAATTGGGGTATCAAGGTTGTCAAGTTAATTGAGAGAAATATTTTCTCAACGTTATCTTGACGGCTATCAAAAATACGCCAATTACGGGCTCTTGTCACTTTATTTTGCGATATTATATAACAATAAAGAGACATGTATAGAAATAATCTGGCAAAAACTTAAAAAACTGAAGGCTGATAATAGTGCCGACATGGAAATATGTGATGACGTTAAGACAAAACTTTTCCTTTGTGATCCACTTTTTCTGCATAAACATTTTTTTTCTCTTATGCTTCTCATTGGTACTTATGCTCTCAAGCTATACAATTATTGTATGTTGCTTCAGTATTTTTATTGCAATATAAGTTACGCAATACAAAAGGAACAGTGCACAGGCAATATCTTGAGAATCGTATCGTAACAAACTTTAGAGAAACCAAGTTACATGTTTTGGTTTAGTTATTTTGTTTTTTCTTTTTCTTCGCAATTTTTTGCTTTGTGTTCTTGCTTTTGATTTCGATGTTAAATCCTTTCTTCTCTGTTTTCTAATATTAAACATAAATGACTATTATTGTTAACTTTTCCGTTTGTCAGCTTGTCAACAGGCCAGCAATGCACTAAGAATATACCAATGAACTTTTGTCCTTTAAATTTGGTTGAATGTTTTTTGGCAACAACAAATTTTCTAAAGCCATTCGATATAATTGCCAGTTGCATAAAAAGCAAAATATCTGAGAAAATTATTTGAAGAAAATAGACAGCAACGACGACATTTAATTGACATCAAGACGCAGCACTTGCGCTTGTGATGTATGGCGCGTTTGTGTGCATGTTATGTATGAAAGAGAAAATCGGAAATATTTTCTGAGGTTTTTTCTGCCACGATATTCGGTTAATGAAAGCAATGAAGAGCGCAACCAAAAGCCAGAATATTGATTAGCTTGCGACTGTAAGTGAAGTATGATTTTTGTAAACATTCCATCGCAAGATTCGTAAACTGACGATATTTCAACATTAGCTATCAATAATGTCGTATACTTATTTTTAGCCTAACCTTAATAACGTATTTTGGATGCTTAATAGAGTTAACCTGAAAGGTTAATCGATTTTCTGCCCATTGTTATGAAGATTTGTTTCACTTGTCCTTTCATACTAGACAATAAGAGATCACTTCAGGGATTGAACATTTTGGATCGTTATAAGGTTTTGAGCCAGTGTAGTCACAAAATTTGTCCTCCCCTTACCAGAACGACACAAAGTGAAATCTTGAAAGCTTAGCCACAGTTCAAAAATAGACGCAACTTGTTCACAACTATGTCCGAAAATTAGCGAAAAATTGTCACTTATTTTTTATAACTAACATAGATCTACAGAAAAGGATACAGTTTTTCAGGCAATTAAAAATTTCTCTGTAAACTTATCAGAGCAGGGTGAAAGTGTACCGTTAATTTCCCGTTCTTCGTTGTCAAAATTCCAAATGCTTATTGGAGACAAGACAAATCGCACAAAAATTAATCGTGTTTCTGCGCGTTAATCTATTCGTTGGTTTCTCTGGGTGAACTTAAGGATAGTGCTTACCCTAAAAATTTTAAAAATTATTTCTTTGGAGTAAATAGATTATAATGATAACAATAACAATGTAATAACAATAATTATCGGGTTAGGTAAGTCTTATTCCATGCTTTATACTCTTACGGCTTTCTTATTAGTACTTATCTGCATACGGAAAGTTTAGTACCGTACAGAAGACTTGAACGTTGACTCGTTGTTCTCGAATATTATACGATTAGAAGCAAAACAACATATTCCGCTTAACTGAAATCGGAAGACACCATATATGATCGGGAACGTCTAAGAGTCGCAAGTATCGAAAGAATTTAATACTTAGCGAACCTAAGGCATGAATATTTTGTAAACCTTGAACTTAATATAAATAAAGTTAAGTTATAAGTACGAACTATATAGAAAGTGTTATTAGGAATGAACGGTGCAGTAGACATATATTTATTTATTTTTGTATAATACTTTATACTTTTGTATAATACTTATTTATTTTTGTATTCACTATTTAAATGTTTGCTAACAAGTTTACTTTCGCTTATAGCATTGGTCTTATACTGGGTGATAGGCAAAATGAAATGTGCTCCACCTTTTTTTTCAAGATTTTCTCTTTCTTTTGTGTTTATAACGTACTCTTACGAATTTTTATAAGACTATGCCAATAAAATTTACAAGGAAATGTAATAATACTTTCCGTTTGCTCACTTCTATGACCAATAAACATAGAATCTTTTTGCATTTCTTCTCATGTGAATTTGTTCGTTTCTTAATTCATTTAACGAATGGTTTTTAGATAAACTGCAAATCGGAAGTAATCATAGTTTTGTCGATGCATATGCAATTACATTTTATTGCTTAACGATAACATCTATTAAGGACTCAAAGGCGACTAAGTTACAAGTCCTTACACTTAAATTTTTAGTTTTTGTATATAAAAAGTTTTATTTACTTTCAAAGGAAAAGTAAATGGTATCTATTAGGTTGTTGGGAAAGTCATATCGGTTTTACTTTCCAACACAGCAGTGTATCTCAGATAGCCAAGCTCACACTTTAGCTACATTGTTGTTATATATTTTGAAAGCCGACGAAGCACGGCTGGTTCGATTCTGCACAATGGCTTTTTTTCGGCGCCCCATCATATATGGAAAGTCGAAAGCAGTGCTTTCTTCCAATTGAAAAGGTTAAAGCCTATGAAAAAGCAAGAAAGAAATTATTACATATGTAAGAGAAGGGTGTATTTGTAGAATGTCAGTGCCAATACTGGTTTGCCTGGAAAGTCACTTGGGGCTGATGAAAGCAAAAGAAAGGCTTTAATTGGTACAAATGACAATTCGTAACAGAGATAGATTAAATTTATCAAATTCGCTCGTTAATGATTACGTGAAAGAAAATCGTCTGCTATTCTGAGTCAAAAAAGCGAAATGGCTTTCCGAACAACCTAATATTTACATTCTGCAACACTAATGTAACTGTATATTGAATCGTACGTGGATGCATGTGATACATAGAACGCAGGTTCACCTCATTCAGTCACTTTCTAAATCAATTTTTTGATGTCTGCCTTCTTTTGTGTATCCATGTCTGTCTGTACATCCGACCGATATCTGAATTTTTCTGAAAATATTCTAACCTTTCATACTAAGCTAAAAAAACAAAAAAAAAAACAAAAATGTGGAAAAATTAATGTGGAAAATTTGAGTGGGATGAGGTCCTTCTTTGACGTCCTTTTTCCTATAAAGCTTTTGATAAAAAAAGGCTTTTTGTTGTAACAAGAGCCAATTTTCAGTATTTTATGATCAACACTTGCACGAAGCAATGATTTCACATAAAAATTTAAATAATATATATTCTACTACTTGAAAATGAATCCTTGACAACAAGAAGTAGTTTTACATGTTTTATGAGGAAGCCAAGCGAAAAGTTGTATTAAATCATGTGGTCTAATATAGTATCATATATAATGGCTACTAAAAAAATATTAATTATGCAAATGTAGACATTCTGCAATTAGTTATGCATACGTTTAACTCATTAGTCTTTTTCTGACATTTAACGCTGACTGTATTGGTAAAAAGCGCAACATTAAAAGGTCACGAGCTACTTACAATTCCTAATATTTGTTTTCCTTTTATATTCAGTACACAGTGTACACCCTTCAATATGTACATTTATTTCACAATTTCTTTTAAAAAATAATTAATTATGATTATTGAAAGTTTTTTATTTATTAATATTAATTTAAACGAATATTTTTCCAAAGATATTCATGAAAGACGTGAACCTAGACATACTTGCTTTTCAATGGGTTCATAAATTTTACAGTTATTTGAACTAATTCCCCGCGGTAGAGCGACACTTTACTGCGAATAAATTTGTTCATCAACTTTTCTCTCTGAATATTCTTGAAACTATTCTGTATAATCTCAATATCTTGTAAACTTTTTTACATGGTTTCATTTCCCTTTTAAACTGTTTAAGATAGTGAGTGGAAACTGTTCAGCAGTTCAAGCAGATGGACTGTCGCATGAAGTCTGGTCAGCGTTTTCCTGCTTTTGAGAACAGAATGCACCAACCATTGCAAACTTTACCAACTAAAAAAGGTCAGCGGATAGACATCTATTCCTCTCGAGTTTCTCGAAAGCGCTGACCATTTGTATTGAGCAGGCAATTTCAAAATTTTATTAATCTTTCGTTACAGTATTCTATTACAGATGAAACGTCCTAAGTAGTATTTCTTCTATTGGCCACACGTTCAACTCTTGCAAATCTCAATCGATTTACTTCACATTTGAATCATAGTTTCATTAAAACCTTCTCAAGCCGTAGTCGGCTTATGGTACACTTTTTAAAAAAAATAAAATCTTTTAACGAACATCGACTCACGCTTCATCGTTTATTAGATTTTAGGGCATTATGTTAGGAAATTTTTCGTTTTCACTGCAAAGCTCTCTATGGCCTATGGAATTAGGATCTAGAAGGTCTTTTAAAAAACTTAATTTCTGAGATAGGTGTTGCGCCACCATTTCATTCTTTATAGTTCTTGCAAATCAGTTCGAGAAAATGATCAGCAATTTCGTGTCTACAAGTTAGCTTATGCTTAAACTGTTTGTAACGCATTGCGAAACGCATCATGGATTATATCATGTAATTTTCATTGAAGCTTTTGAACAAGCGTTTTGTCCCAACAAACAGAAAGCTTTACGTCACACGCTGCCTGATCGTACGTTATCAATCACTCTAAAAGTGTTTCGATTTCATTTCGCTTTAATAGCGATTCCCAAATGGATATTCGATCCCTTATATTTGACCATATAAAGGATAGAGCGAACAGAGTGTGGCGATCCTTTAATATCCAAGTTTTTAGAGGATTTGCTGATTTCAGTAAATTATCCTCAGCGTAAGCAGCATGAATTGTTTGCCAGTCTGAAAAGCGCTTTGGCTTTATTCGTAGTAGTATTCGTTGAAATTCGATTTTTTTCAGAAGTTTTTAAAAAGCAATAACTTGCAATCAAGTTAACGGAGTGTACCTTTTCATACATTATATTATGCTTTGATAGGGTCAAACAATATACTGTGAAAACCGTCTATATATTATACCAAGGTAATATGTCCATCGATGAAAAACTCTCGGGATTATGACGTATCATAACCAAACTTAACCCAAATAAAAAATTAACATTTTATAGCAGATATTATTGTAAAGCTAGGAAGAATTATTTGTTGGAACTATTCATGTCCGAACCAAATATGATCCGTATATCCTCATGTACTTACAATTAACTAAAAACCAGCTTGTTGTGCGCTCGCTTGAACTTTTTTAATTTCTTGTCCTTAATTTCTATCGGGTGAAAAGCCGCACGTTTACCGGCCGAGCTAGTAAAGACTTCTTTTCGAATTCTTACTAAAGAGTAGTTCCACCAAATGCTGGTTTTTTTTTTTAAGGAATTAATGCAGAAAATTTTCTTATTGATGAGAAGTAAGAAATTTAAGTAGAATAAAAGAAATACATATCAAATATTTACTAAATATTAGTTTGGGGAAAAAGACATCCATTATTTTTTCGATAGATGGCTGCACTGCTGATAGATATCTCGTAAAGTATCGATCAAACAATTTCCGACACTGTACATTTACGTACTGTACATTTCGAAGTAAAAAAAATTCTTTTGCTGTTTTTTGTTTGGTGCATTCAGTTGTGAGTTACAGCGTGTTAAAAATGGAAGTGAACAAAGAGAAAATTCGATACATTTTACAGTTTTTCTTTGACAAAGGCGAAAATGCAAGCCAGTCGGCTAAAATTGTGAATGGTGTTTATGGTTCCGATACTGTAACAGCCAATTATGTGCAACTTTGGTTTCGTAGATTCCGTTCAGGAATTTTTGATGTTAAAGATGCACCTCGCACAGGTAGGCCGGTCGTCGAAAATGTCGATAAAATCGGAGAAATGATCGAAGTTGACCGGCATGTTAGCAGTCATAACATCGCCCAGGAGCTAAAAATCGACCATAAAACAGTTTTAAACCATTTACACAAAGCTGGATTCAAAAAGAAGCTCGATGTTTGGGTGCCACACCAATTAACAAAAAAAAACATGATGGATCGAATTTTCATCTGCGAAGCCTTGGCCAAACGGAATGAGATAGACCCATTTCTTAAACGGATGGTGACTGGAGATGAGAAATGGATCACATACGACAACCCTGTGCGAAAACGATCGTGGTCAAAGAACGGTGAAGCACCTCAAACGGCCAGGAAGGTTTTGCTAAGCATTTGGTGGGACTGGAAGGAGATTATTTATTATGAGTTGCTTCCATATGGCCAAACGTTAAATTCTGATCTCTACTGTCAACAACTGGACCGTTTGAAGATAGCGATTGACCAGAAACGGCCAGAATTGGCCAACAGGAGAGGTGTCGTGTTCCACCAGGACAACGCTAGGCCACACACATCTGCAGTGACTCGCCAGAAACTTCGGGAGCTTGGGTGGGAAGTTTTAATGCATCCGCCATACAGTCCGGACTTGGCACCAAGCGATTATCATCTTTTTCTTGCATTGCAAAATTTCTTTAATGATAAAAAATTGGAATCTAGGGAGGATTGTGAAAATCGACTGCTAGAGTTTTTTTGCAAATAGAGACCAAGACTTCTCTGAGAGAGGCATTTTGAAGTTACCTTTAAAATGGCAAGAAATCGTACAACAAAACGTTGCATATTTGACCCAAATCGGACAATCCGAAGCAGGTTAAATAAAGTCCTGAAGTTCATATAAAACTAATGGTTTTTTTTTTCCCCAAACTAATATATTGTGCAAATATTGCATGACAAGCAAAACGCATGCAATTGTAAAATAGTTTGATTAAATAGCTTAAATATGTTTTATGGACAAATAAATGCCAAGAAAAAATTAATTTCTTAAGATTTTTTCAATTTATCATATACTTAGTTGTGACGTTTTCTTTTCAATTTATTTTCCAGGAAAAATTCATTTCTTATAGGTGGAGACGAGTACGTAATGAAGCTTTCGGTCTCTGCATTTGGCTTAAATTAGCAATCAATTAAGAATGTATTGCGCATACGGAATGCTTGCTATTCGCATATAATCGCGATAATGATGCTCAGCGAAAAACTAAGGTGTTACGAATAGAAGAATCGATAATGAACTAAAATAAGGAGATTTGCATTTGAGGCGTTACGGTTTTCTTTGGCTATTCCTTTTGCGCGAGCAAATAAAAAAAAGAATAAGAAAAGAAGCAAGTAATGGAAAGTTACTTTTCTAGATATATTTTTTTTCTTTTCGCTTACTGTTATTTTGTTTTCTGTGATATTTTTGTCGAAATTTCTTTTTTATTATACGCCATTATGCGAGATATCTCGTTATTATTCCATATATAGTAGAAGGGAAAATATTATCAGAGATTCGTTAATTTATTCCAGCAGACGGACATCAAATTTCCTACTTATTGCTTACCATCCCGGCAAGTTGAGCAAAGCAGACAACTCCTCCAGTAAGGAAAGTTCGCTTTATGAAGCAGCAGAATCTAACCACAATCACATCTACTGCTCAAAATGGAAGCATTTGCGATAATATCGAAAGCACTTTTGTTAACATGCAATGCCCGGGAAGAGAAGAAGCTAATAAAGGAAAGCAAAAATATTTTTCAAAAAAAAAAAAAAAACTAATGCCCATATTTTTTTTTTTTGAAATCTTTTCTAACGTTTCTCGTTAATCACCGAACACAATGTCGATACGCAAAGAGGTTTGGTGTTCTCTTTGAATGCATTGATGCATTGATGGAAAAGCTTAGAAATGCCTTACTGACATAGTAGTTGACATTATTTTCTTAATAAGAGCTAAGAGGTAATTACCAATCGAGATTTTTAGCAATTGCTTTAAAACGAACTCTCTTGGGTACTCTTGTATGGAAGAAAAATTAGCTATTGAAATGTAGAGCTTTTTCAATGCACTAGCAATAGAAATACACAAAACTCTTCCGTTTAGTTATTATGTGAATTTGTACGTATGTCCTCATATACACACAAAGTGCTATGAAATGAAGCAAAAAGGAATCGAGAGAGAAAAGCCGAATCATGAGCATATATTATATAAGAAGAACAGGTGTATGAAGTGAATTCTTTGTAAAGGAAAGTATGCGAAAGATTTGCACAATAAGTGGCTAAAGAAATGTTGTCTTCTTACCTGAAAAAATGACTTGAAAAGTTGAATAAATGCAGCCTGTGTGTAAAAAATATCTGTAACCTTAAATCACTTGTGATGCAAGGGTCTTTTAAGTTTTCGCAGACGTATACAACACCCACAAGGACTTGGGACACACTCATCTTTAATTTTATCGAGCTTGTCTGTCCCTCTGGTCGCCTGTTCGTTTTGTTTTTTTGGCGTTCAATCCACAAGCCACAATTTTCGAGACAATGTGATGAAAGTTGGTACACCGATGAGTTTTGGACCAAGAATGAGCGCTATTGAGCCGTACTACTTTTTCGACCACTTTTTATGCAACGTTTTATTTTTTTTATAAGCGTATTGTGTGAATAATTGCAGGGTGGTCAGGCAAAGTGGCCATGGTCCACTAAAACTTTTTTACTTGATTAATTTTCAAAGGATGAAATGAAGTTTCAACACAAGACGAGACTTCCTAGAAATTGTCGTAGATCGATTAAGTTATGGCCGCAGATATTGTATGATTTTGAGCCAAGCAATGGCGTTTTGAATTTCCAGTATTTTTGGTTGTGTGTAATTAAATAAGTTTTCTCGAATCTTTTTAAATCATTTGCTCTCTTTACATGGACGGTTTTTAGATTATACATCACTTGTGGCACTTGAAAAGGTATCGAATCAAATAATTTTCACGATCACTTTCTATATAATGGCCTATTTTGAGCAAGCTACTATAAGAAAAAAAATTGCGATTTTCAAAATTTCAAAGTTGAAGAATTTGGAGAGAATTGGTCAATTTTTTTAATTCTGTCCCATATAACCCTTCCCATCAAAAGTAAGCCTTTATAATGGAGGAAGGGGGGGAATGACTATAGGAGTAACCTGAAACAGAAATGAACTAAATTAAATTTGGCTAACATAGGCCTATTTTTTTCTCACCTCATATGGAGGTCCTGAAAAGTAAGCTACTACATTATAAGAAGGCCTTAATGCTTTATGAACCAATACAATTTTGCTAAATTTGGAATCCGTCAGTTTAAGTTCCGATCTCCCCGTATTAGGCGAAGCAATGTAGAATATTTATAAATCTACCTAAGACAGCCATAATATTTTTCCTTGTTTTGCTTTTTTGGACTTGCAGCAATTCAGTACTGCAAGGCACAGCTTAAACTTTAAGGCAGATTATGCCTAAATTCCGTACTCAATTGAACACTTTTCTGTTGACATACAACATCTATCAAATATCAATAACGTTGTGTTATCCTTGACGGTGCGCTTTTCACATAACACCAGCACATCGATATGTCTTTCTAAACTTTTCAACAGGTATAAATTCAATTGGTTTGCTTTAAGGGGTAACAACGGTGTACGTTTTTCAAAAAGAGGTAAAGTAAAAATGTGTTGAGACATGCGTGACATGCATACATGAAAATTTGGCGTTTAATGCTTGATTTATGCTACAGTCGGAAGTATTTTATGTACAGTAAAGTAAAAATTTTAAATTCTTTTCAAATATAGTTCAGTTACTAGCATGATATGTTGTATGTAGTATGTAGACATAAAAATCAAATAAAAAAACATTACCAGAACTTTCAATCAGTTAGACTGACATGAAACTCGCAGTATGGTCTCAATCAAGTTTGAAAGGAATATTGACTGGGGTCTAATCAATATTTGTCATCAATTTTAGTTCGATGATTAGTTTATTTTAAAATTTCATATTTTTCTTTCTGAAACGTTCAAAATTTTTAATTCGACAAATCGGACTGACTTGCTTATGTAAATTTAAGTTCATTTTAAGGATCGATCTTTATACAAATGTACAGATTTCTCTCTTTCATTAAGTTTGCAAACGCGAAAGACTATCTTTTTAAATACGATGATTGGACTTAATTTAAAAGCATCTTAGCTTTATTTGGGGAACGTATTCGAAATTCAGAGAAAGATTGGGTAAACGATACTATACTATATATATATATGTGGA
>NW_023998416.1:4424731-4465432 GCF_014805625.2 Glossina fuscipes
TATGTGGAGATTGCATATTTTTCTTTCGTTTATTTCCGAGCGTTACAAAGAGAAAATCATTTATTCATACCCTGCATTACCATCGCAAAACACAATCTTCTCAAAAGGAAAAACAAGAAAAAATATCTCTAAAACCATATTCACGTCAACGTCATTACTCACTATCAATTAGCGTAATTAATTTTAGTTTTTGAATGCACAAAAAAGTGAAAAACAAAAAATCCATTTAACGATAGAAACTTCATAACGATAAGAGCTTTGAAGAAGAACAAAAAGGGAGGAACACTTCGACGTAGGTGGCAAAATCATATTAATAAAGTTTAGTTGTGTATAACGAATGAATATCAAATGAAATTAGAATCAATGTAATTAAATGCCTGGAGGTAAAAAACATGAAAATGCGGGCATGTTAATGAAACTGAATAGGAAAAAAGGCGTAGCTTAATAATAGTTTTTGTCCCTTATATGCAACCAACGAAAACCATGGTTTGACCCCTTGTTCTACATGAAAAGCGGTGAACGCCTGCAAATATTAGAACAAAGTTATGGGCATTAATTACTGGATTAATTACTGGATTACAATGAATATATCGAGTTTAAAATTGTGATCCTAATCTGTACTTTTTGTTTTCTTCTAAGACTTACTTACAATTTGGAGTTAAGCAGATTTTCAGATTCGGCACCACTTGTCTTTCTTTGGGTCTACTCGCCACGAGTTCTCTTTGCACACTCGCCTTAAGCTACTTTCATTTGTGGAATACTCAGCAAGCAAAGCTGCAAGGAAGCCCTTTGTTGTTATGCATATTAGTGGACTTCATCGCTTCTTCTTAGCTGCTTGTACACTATTCTAATGTTTATAAAATTTGGACTTGTAGGAATTGAAACATTGCTCACAGAAACTTCTGTTGTTAATCTCGCCTCTCTCATTGAAAGGTATAGATCAAAAAACGCCATTGAACAAACAGAGTTCATATTTTTCCTCTTTACGTTCTCCACGTATAGAGTAATTGCCCTTTATACCACTTTAAAATTTTTACTTAACTTTAATGTCTTCTTTCTTTTTCCTTTTCATCTACTCTATTAAAGCAAAAATACTTTTCACTTCGTATAGCATTAATCATTAATCTTAAGTATTTACTGCATGTACCTTGAAATGCGTTCGTGGAAATAACTTGTAATTGTATTAAAGTGTTATTCCTTAGTGCTAATATGGTCGCAGCTATACGAGAAAGTAAATTATGAACCCAAGTGAGGCCGAACATAAGTAAGTATTTCTTTAAAATGTCGAACACAATGCCGTCACATCAATGGCTTGAAAACAAGTCCAACATTATCAAAATATTGGTATGGTAGTGCTAAAATCACGCGACCTGAAAATGGAAATACAAAAAATTTGGGAAAAATATTTTTATTATTCGCAATCATTTTTTCTTAGTGAATATACTTACATACAAGCGCAGACAAAGCAACAATCTTTTTAAGTTCCGTCAGAACGCATACTCGTTTTTGTGGCAGTTAAAGTTGGCGGATAACGCGCGCAAGGGAGTAATCTGAACTTGAGCTGATGCGTTATGTTGATCGAGCAACACTTTCTTCTTTGATGCCATTTATTCGTAAAACCCTGCTATAAGTTTGGAACACCGACGATTGTTTTTCCTTTCTAAAAATACTCACATCCCAAACACTGCCACCATAACGCAAATAATCAACAAATAATAAAAACTCATTGCGCCACTGGATAGTCTTATCGCCAGCAAGCCTAATCCATTCGTCTATCCAAGAAAAAAGGGAAGAAAAAATATTTCTTTTATTCATGATTATTTTTTATGTCGATGTATCAGATATTAAAAGAAATTAATTAAACTCCATAGTGCGGCTCCACGCAGAATGCGCACTAGGAGGCTCTACCGGAGCAAAAACAAATCATAACAGAACATAAAAAGCATTTGCTGGCAAGGAGCAATTAGAAAACTCGCCTATGCTTCTTCTTTATACGTGTTTTTTTTTTTTTTTTTTTTGAATAAATTTCAGAGTCTTTTTCTTTCTTCTTTTGCACTATCAACCCACGTCGCATCATGTGCGTCCCGCTGCCGGCACAGTTGCTTTCAATAGAATACTAACAATAGTAATACTGGTACTGCAACGCTAGAGATTTACTACAATGCCATTAAAACGAATAGTGGGACTAAAGCTAACATTTATTTGGCTTTAGTGGTTTAAGAAGAACAAGTGAGTGATTTAACCAACAAATCCAACCAATTAGCTAAGAAACTAACGAAATTAATACATTTACATTTTCCGATGTTTTGTATTACTTTACCCACCACTAAAGGACTGTGGTATTCTCATTGTATCATAACGTTTACAAGAGCCCCAAGCAGTCTTTAGAAATCCCACAAAGTGCATATATTATTGATCAGCGTGAAATTCTGAATCGATCTAGGCATGTTCTTGGTCGTAAAGATATCGACTTTACATTTGGTAGAAACATTGGAAATCCCTGCACGCCCAATTGGTCAAAGGACGCTTAGCCTGGTACATGCATGGTGGTGAGTATACAAAAATCGGGCGAATGTAATTTTCCGAATATTGGAGACAAAGACAACTCGAAATGAACTTAAATACTTTCAATTAAAAAAAAAAACACAAATATTCGGCAGATATAACGCTTGACATTATGAAATGTTAGATATATTAATAAACTCTTCGGTGAAATTCATTGCTTCACAAAACGTACATATTTAAAACAGTTAGAAGTGGGTTTGCGAGATTTCGTGCAAAAAATCTTGTTTTGAAAACGATGAGATTCGCGTACGCCCGTCTGTCTACAGCAAGAACGCCTTAGGCTACTTGGACTTGGGCCGAAAACTTCTTCCGATTGCGACTTCTTTTGTAGATCGGTTTCCGCTGACTTAGATCGATGCAGCTTTATTTAATAGCATCCTTGCAAATTTGAAGATGTGCGAAAAAGGGTCGGTGACTATTTCGCATCCGGTAAATACCATTGTCAATGCGATTATATTTATCTAGGGATAGGTTTATGACAAATATATTTTAAATAAAGTTGAATTTTATTAAACAATGGGAAGAATTTAATGAAATACCTTCTCCCTATAACCTACCTGTACATACATAATGCTCGCAAATAGTCTTGCGTACATTTTATGCATTTATGCATTAGACGCATAACAACAAGGGCTATTATATTATTTATTTATGCGATTTGGTCGATGTGTAAAAACTTCATTGTTTTGTCTTTTTTCCACTGCACGTACAATGCTTTTGGGAAAAACAACTTTGCGGGCTGTCTGTGCAATATTAAATGCTTGTGCTGGCATCAGGAAGTTACATTTTCGCAGAACTTCTTTTTTTTTGTTTTATGTACAAATTATTAATAGTTTCCTTTGTTTAAAATTGTATTGATTGAATCTTATTGAATTAGTTAATAAATTATAACTTTCATCGCCACGCTCGCTCAAAATAGTTTGGGCATTATCAGCTTTTCTTTTGCTCATCAGACAACAAGTTCAACATAGATGTCTGTCTGCAAACTTTTGCATAAGAACATAAACGCATTACATAAAACATAAAAGTATTAATCGGGAACCATATTGTTTAGATGAGTTTCTTTTCATTGAGGTGCGACACACGCATTTTCTCCTTAACTTGCGCTCGGTTTAATTTTATCTTTAGGCACTCATTGTTTTCATTAAACTAGTATACCTCATACATGAGATCGACTGAATACCCACGATATCAGAAAGTCTGATGTACTTGGCTAGATTTACACAACTGCGTCTATATATTGTAAACGACAAGGTTTTATTATACTAAAAATACATTAAATGATAATTTAAAAGTAATCCGACTATGAAGGGCCGCGTATGTGTGAATGAACATAAAATTCAAGCTATAAAATATTCAAGTTTCCATTGATCTTCAACTCCTACTCAAATTAGCCATGGGCGTCTGCGTAAAAGCGTTTCAATAGCCGTTAACAGTTAGGAACAAGCCGCTAAGGACAGAACATCGTCTTCTTGTCAAAGCTATTCAATTCCGTAGTTGATGTAGATGGAACCCCTGGATGTAAACTTTCATTTTTGAATTCATCTGCATCGCCAGTTATGATATGAGACAAACTTGTTGTATCTTTCGACCAAAGCAAATCTCGTGTCCGTAAATACTCTTTTTAGAAAAAGCATTTTTGTGTTGTAATCTGTGTTGATGTTACGACCAGATATCCAAGCTAAAAAAAAAGGACAACTTCGGACATGTGCGTTTTCTTGTACGTTTTGTTGTGTTAGCACCATCTACAGAACTCAACCTAGGGTATTATTACGAACTTTTTCTTATTTTCGTATCCTGCAAGCACGCTGTTAGGTACGCCACATGAAAACATACAATTGCATATGCTTTAGCTTTGGAAACGCGGCGTTACATTAAGAACCTTTCCCCACACACCCCAATGACAATGAAAGAGCAAACTGTCAAGTTGCTATTAATTAGTAGCGTTGCTACCGTCTTTGATAGCAGGAAAACCAAAAGCGAGTAATTACCTCCTAGTTTGAATTTTGAAATAAATCTTGGATCGTCTTGTCTCTGGTAAAACAATTTCTGCTTTTTAAAGCGGCTTTTTTAGCATATTGAACATGCGGCGGCGCATTGTCAAAGAAGAAATCAATTCAGATCAAGTAGTATTTGATACCCAATAGTTTCTTGTACATGGCATGTTGCGACAAATATTTCGTAATAATAGCGAACTTCAAAGGATTAAACAATTTCGAATTATTTACGCAGGAACAGCTGGAAAACGAAGAAATCTGGAAAGAGAAGAGAGAGAATGTTATCACTTTTACTTTCACTTACGAGTAAGAATCGGCTCTGCTTGTAGGATGAGAATGTTGTCTTGTCTGGAAAAAACGTTACTCTAACGTTACTATACGTGTAATAACTTTTTCCAACGTGTGCTACCAAAATGAGAAACGATTTCCAGAAGGATTATAAGGAAACTTTCCAACTACACCATCATAGAAACGTCGTAAGCCACAAGTCAGTCGAAAGAGTTTTTTTGACATTTTTTTTTTGTTTTTGTTTATAACTGAACTGCATTGTTTCACCATAAAATTGATACTTGAGACTTTTATTGCGATTATTGCTTCGAAATAGTAATTTTGTAAAATGCAAAGTCACAAAAGCTCTGCGAAGATTACAATCACAAACTCTTATGAGTGGTGTCTAGCCTCAATATCAGAATACGGCTGTAAAGTTGCTTTTCCAGACACAGGCTGTAAAGTTGCTTTTCTAGACAAAGTTTTGAGATTAGAATCGCAAACAAAAGCGAGGGACAGACGTATACGGTTGTGCTGTAAACTCTTTATTTTTGCCTGCGAGTTTTCACGTATGGAAAATCATTCTCAGATATTTATTTACTGAAGCAACTGTAAATTTTTTTCTGCCGGCATTCTTGTAAGTAATAGTAGCTTTTCTCTGTTACTAGTTTCTTGGAAAATTGCGCTATTAAATATATCCCTTGAAATTGCGAAAAATCTAGTGAGTTAAATGTTCTTATTTTAAATTGGCTCTTACGAGGAAACCTATGTAAACAGTCAGCAACATTGTGCCACAATTGGATAGTAAGTCAGTCAGTCAGTCAGTCAGTTAGTTAGGTAGTCGGTTATATGTTGAATCGACCTAATTGGTTGTTGTCTTACTTTCTTTCCCTCTTGGTAACAGCAGCGATAGCAAGAAGAACAATTCAACATTTTTGTATTATTTACACACAACTTGAACTACAAAATGCTGTACACAGCAAAACATTTTAAATGGCTACAAATAGAAGAACTTTACCACATGAAAGCATGCAACGACAAAAAGGCAAAGACTTTCTTTCACTTCGATTTAATATCTTTTTGGATTTCTTGAGAATCTTTTGACGTTTACTTTGGAAGGTTATATACAGAAAATGCGGTTTTTGCTTGGAAAGTCTAGCGAGCCAATTAGCTTTGTTAAAAATCTAAAAATTTCCTTTAAGGTTAAAGCGACCATTAAAGCACAGAATTTATTCTCTTTAAGTTGCTTGTGTGAGTAAGATCGAAGACCTTTTCAGTTTTTATTGTAATAAAATACTAATATCGCGCATAGCTAAGCATTTTAATGGTAAATCAATTTCATTAATATGCACTGCATCCGATTTTCAGTTACTTCAAGAAATAAAATCATCGCTTTTGTGCTTTCAAAGTGATTTTAAGTTCGTATTGCTTTTCCGTATGAGCGTGTGTGTTTTGCTCTTTCCCAGTACGAAAGGAAGCCAATAAAAATCATTCGGCATCGGGCACTTACTAACATTTAAATGCTAATTATAATACCGCGGAGTTCTCCCTATATATATATATGTACGTATGTGTATATATACAATGCATATAAGAGTAAAGTGGGAATGTTTATATAGTAGTGATAATATATATATATAATAGTAATGTGTAACTGAATAATTTTCCATGACGACTTGCCAAATGATATGTAAATGTTAATCTGGGTGGGAGAGAAAAAAAATAAAAAAATCTCAGGGCAATAACATTTAAAAGGGTAGCATCATTGTAACTTTCTTAGCGAATTTTTATTTCTTCCTACTGACTTAGCCGATGCTTGGAACACTATAGATTATAAGAAGAATGTTTGTTATTTAAACGACTTTATTTCCTCTCAATTTGGGGTTTTGGAAAGGCTGCCTATATGAAATGAATAGCCTAACGTCGTTTTATCCTGTTTACTTCCAAATTCTTTAGCTTATATACAGGGGACTCTAGAAAGTATTTCGCTTCATTTGAAAGCATATCCAAAGATAATACTTTGAAAATCCCTTACGTATTTTACTCTCTATGGACATAAAGATCAAGTGATTTTTCACTTGTTTGTCTTAATTCAAACTTTCTTTTTTTATGCCGCAGGGTTGCTTATTATAGTGTTTCAGGTGTTATGATTTTTTTGAATTTATTCTTTTCCTTTTTTGGATACTTAGACATAAACCTAATAATAACTTGCTCGTGTATCTTTGTTTATTTTGTCACTTTTTACTCCATCCCCAAAAAAATTGTCAAAGGTACGCCTTTCTTTTGAGCAGTGATACTACCTCTTACCACAAAACCACAAAAATTGATAAAAGAAGTCTCCATCGAAACTTACTGATTTCCTACAAAACCAAATTCTTTAAAATATTGAAAGCAAATCAAGTTTTGCAATGCTTTAGCTCTCGATACCTGTCATAAAGTCAAGCAGCTTTTCGCAGCTAACAATGTCCAAGAATATTAACATCAATTGACTTGGAACTCACGAGTTTAGAGAATTAACAAATATATTAGAATTAAACTTGATATCAGTGGTCAAGAGTCAAGAGGTTTATAAGCTGACGATTTGCTTAAAAAAAAACGTAGCTAAACCGCGATACATGAAGAGAGAAGTTGAAAAGCGTTAAACACTTTGTTAAATACAAATTTTTGTAAATCATTTACTTGCTATCCTAAAATGCACAATCCAGTAATACAAAGCTAATTTAAAAAAAAAAATAAAATTTTAAAAAGATTTTTTTCATAAAAATTTTATAGTCATAAGTCGAAAATTAGTTCCACATTTAGTTGATTTGCAGGGAAAAATTTGATTGACCTTCGAAATGAATCAGACAAATAAAATTTTGCATAAATTTTAGGTTTCTATAAAAAATGAGCTTTCTTCGATGTCTGTGTATACGTATGTGGCCAGAAAAGTAGGTGTATGTTGTTTTAGGTGGGTGGAGGGCTTTCTCTTCCATTTTTCTTCTATTAAAAAGAATTTGAAACAAGAGCAATTCGAAAATATCGCATGTCTCCAGGTGGACAGTATATGGAAGTGGATACACAAAAACTTACACACAAGATAATATTTCGTACTTTTATTGAAATCAATCCAAACGATCAATAGTATATATAGCTTCAGATGAAACGTATCCAAGTTTCGGTTTAGAATGAATATTTTTGCTACATTCACTTGTGGCGACAATATTCTTGACGCAATGTAAACAGCGTCAAAAATTATGCTAATGCCAAAAAAAAAAAAAAAAAAAAAAATTGCAATTTTGCGAAGTCAAGTAAAAATTTAGATGTAAAGGGGCCGTTTTTTTTTTTTTTTTGTTGCAGTTATCGACATTCTGTGAAAAGTAATAAAACTATTTATTTGTTTTTTTCTTATGTCGGCGTGTTTGTAAAATAGCCAAAAACAAAATTTAAATGTACGATTGCTCTGCACTTATGGTGTTCTACATATTTTATCTGATATACATAGTACGTAATGTGCATTATTTGAAGGCTTCACCCATAAGATATTGCTATAATTTTTACTTTATGGTTACCACGCAAAACTTTGAGCGGAATTTATTGCTGAGTTTGTTTAAAGTTATTGTTTCTGTTAGCTATTCAAGCTTTCGATGAAGAATCATTTTGTTTTTTTAATTTTTGTGTTTTAAACAAAAATTTCTTGTTTTCAGTTTTCGCCCAGAAGTCCCAGAAATGCTACGGTAATAATAACACATGAGTCAATAACTCCGGTAATAGATTCCGGGGAGTGATTTAATCTTTAAAGGACAATTTATTTTATTTTACACTAGATACGGACATACGTAACACATTGATAGATCCAACTTTTATTGTACCGATTGATTAAGCTTATCTATCCGTCTAATGTGTGCCAGTCCATATGTATATTCAACCTATAGATTATAATTTTCAAAATATTTGATGAACTTTGCTATACTGACGTGTTTTCGCCCAAGGACGGACGCTATTGAAGGTGGTTCGAATCCGACCATCTTTTTGACCACTCCCCATACAACTCCTTGACATATAACCGGAAACTAAATTATTATATGGTAAAAAGAGCTAATGTTCACGAATTCTTTATGAAAAATCGTTCACATCAGTGTAACTGTAAAATAATAAAATCTTTGACGAGTAAACTAAGTTTGTTGTATTTAGACCACGTTTTGCTTTATGTATCCTCCAATGCAAACCAATTCACGGAAATTGTATAATCTTAGGTGTATTAATGGTGTTGGGTATAATGGCCGGCTCTGCCCGACCATAGCATTTTTACTTGTTTTTAACAAGTGTTAATCCTTAGGCAACGTCTAAGACGAAATGTTATGCTTTTTGATGGCAAAAATTTCATTCGAGTTTAGCTTTGGTTTGAAAAGTTTTATGCTGACTTTCCTATGTTGCAAAGAGCAGTTTGTCGCAAATTTGCTGATATAAGACGAGACTGTGCTATACAAGCTCCTAAGAATTATGGTCCGTATTCGGAACGTGAGATCTGCAAGTGCTAGTTGCCCATTGTAAGGCTGTCAAAAGTCAATTTGTTTAATGTTTTGCATAAACATTTGAGCGTGAAAAAGGTGTCTTCCAAAAATGTGCCGAGTTTCTTCACCGTGCAACAAAAAACCGTATTGCAAATCGATGAGTACAATTGTAGAATTTCATGAACCCGGAGACTATTCATTTGCAAATCTTAAAAGGTTGCTCCATGAAAAACAAAGGCATTTTGAGTGGCTTCACAAGTCGTTCTCTAAAAAATACATCGAGTTGTTAGAGAAGCATCTTACTGGTTGTATCATTCTGGAAGAAGATTATATTGATTAGTAAAATCGAATTGTAGGAAGAAATGAGTTTTACTTATATCATCCCGGGAACTATGATCCATATGAAGTACATATAATAACACATAGAATACAAAGCAAATGTGTTTGAACTTCCGCCACGAAGCTTTCTCCTCGCCCGAAACATCCAAAGAGATGTCAAGAGGAGTATTCTACCACGCTGTACGTAGCATTTTTATTCTTCTCTTAGATAGCTCGGTAAGCTACAAATAAGCCAAGCTTGGTATGATTGGGCGAGTCAAAGTATTTACAAATTTAAAAGTACATATATGCATACGTACTCGCTTATCAGCTGCAGATTAACCCGAGAAAAATTTCAATCGCGCAAATTGAAAGCACAATTTCAAATATGATTTGTGCTTACCAACCTCAACAAAAATTACAAATTTTGTATTTTATCTCTTCTTGCCACTGTTAAATTATTGTTAAGTGTACGAACAAATAAACAAAAAAGAAGAAAATGCAAACCTTCGTGTAATTCCAAGGGCTTTGCTGCAGCGTATCTCGAAAAGCACGAAAGCAAAAGTGGAAGGAAATGTTACGATAGAGTAGTCATCAAATACCGCCCGTATTTCATTGACCGCAATGAATGGCTGGCATGAGTGTTAAGCAATGCTCTACGATTGCCTTACTGTAATTAGTTACGCTTTGACACACAATTCCGCTTCTAAAGTGCAAACTGCAAGACCTTATGCATGCAAAGAGAAGACCAAACATTGACATATAGGTGCTTACATACATACGTATACAGCACAGTGAATCTCTGTGATCTAAACGCTGAAAAAAAGTGCCTCCCATACCTACCTACGAATGGTATGCATTTGATATAACGACAGAGGAATAACAAACTGAAAAAGAAAAAAACTACGATTTTTATGTACTTCTCTAGAAGGCTTACTTTAAAGCACATTTATTCAGCTGCGTCTTTTTTTTTGTCGAATAAAAAATGTTTGCACTTTTTCGCACTATCACAAAACTTTGCAATTAGACAGCTACTGTTTTTTTTTGCGTTTAAAAAAAAAAAAAAAAAAAAAATAGACAAACTTTTCATGTGCAAATTTTAATTCATTAACGGATTGTACGATCATATAGCATCAGAAAGTGGCGTTAATGTAGTGTCTTAGACAAAAGAAAAACTTTCGAATGCACCCATCGGTCATTCGCGAACTCTTCTTCATTTCATCGAAAGCTGACAGACAGGAAAGTATTTTTTTTTATTTTTATTTATTGGTTTTTAAGAACTCTCTCCGGACAATACCAATGTGTTGAGGGATGTGTTAAAGGATGGTATTACTTCTATTATCGTAATTCAAGCTTCAGATATTATTTTAGTTATGCGGTATAACGACAGGTTATATTAAGTTTGTACGGATTTATGTAACATACAGAAAGATTCGAGGTAGGCCCACCTTCTATTCTGATTGCCTGCCCGCCTGCCCGCCTGTCCGCACCAAGTGTAGGGCCTCCATTGAAAGCAAGGCTTGAAAATAGTAAAACCTTTCACAAGTAAATTAAATTTGTTGTAATGTTTTGAGTCATCAGTCAACAGTTATTGCCCGTAGATTTCGTCTTCTTTAGTCTCTTTAGGAACAGCCCATAGTGTACAATACGTAGCTCATTGCAATTCAGCTACCAACATATCTAAGCTGACTCTTACATGGTGAATATTCTGCTGTGCCGTCAAAACTGATGATTTCCATCATTTCTTCCATTTCGGGTTGTCGTAGTGTGCGCTATTTCATCATCCGCTAGGAGTTGGAAACATTTTCCTTAAATAAAGCAGAAAAAGTGGCGCCGTTTGCGAATGGCCTTTGAAAATTGTTTAAAATTAATTTTTAAAACAATTTAAAAATTTCATAAACCATATTTTGAAATTTCTTATGTACGCACATATGTAATGCTTTATGTAAAAACCAAATATGAATATTATATACGATATATATACATATTCCTAGAGGAAAAAGTTATTGCAATTTCTTGTCTATTAAATAAAAATAAATTTCGATCTTTCATCAATAAAACTTTAACTTAAAAAAAAAATAAGTTGAAGAAATTCTATTCCGTAGCTATATCTAGTTCTGTAACTTTTCTTTTCCTTTCCTTTCATTTGTTTTTTTTTTTCTATTTTTTAAGTTTAGCAAGTAATTTGAAATGTAAGTTCAAGTAGTTTTGTGCGTCATTCAAAAATAACGATAACGAATCGAATGCATTTCGACGATATTGCTTTTGCATATGGATTCGCTTGATGTAAAGGAAAATGTGCTTATTTGATTGCTAGGGGAAGGAAGGACAGAGAAAATGCGAAGAACAGAAATTTATATTAATTTATTTTCATATTTTAAGTAAAGAGAAAGAAAGCAAAAGCAATGTCGTTGTAACAAATAAAAATTGATTCAACGTTCGACTAATAATCATATCGGTTGTGATGTTTCCTTTGGTCAAATTATTATTATTATTATTATTATTATTATTTTAATTTTAGACTAATGAATTGAATTCTTAGACTAAAAAAAGAGGCATTGAGCACTAGCAACACAGGCTATCGGCTCTAATTTAAATAAATGGATATTAGATAATAAGCTTAGTAGTATTAATAAAGTAAAATATTGAATTGATATTCTGTTCTGAAGCTGATTGTAGAATGTTCAAAGGGTTAATCGTTCCAAATGCAATACTTCTAGCCAAGGAAAAGTTGAGGCAGTCGCAGAGAATGTGCTTTATAGTAAGAGTTTGTCCACAACAGCAGATTGGGGGAGAAGACTTCTTCAGGATCCATTAGTGAGTTGCAATTTTATGTTAGTCAAATTATAGAAAATATGTTTTTCTTAAATTTAAAAAATTTTATTTTCAGTATTTTCTTTTATGTCTTTTTTCGTTTTTGCCTAGCGTCGAGATTTGTTATAATTAACTTTTATCATATTTTTGTGAACGTTTCATTTTGATTGACACTTATGCTTGCTTATCGCTAGTAGTCCAACTGTCTCAAAAATAAGTACGAAATTCTAAGAAATTAAACGGAAATGTCTCTGCTGGAAATAAACAATGGAAGGAGATTTGAATTGATCAAAAACATAAATGATGATAATAAGAGTGCCGTTGGTTTATCATCTGACGTTGACGTGAAAATTTAAAAAAAAAAAAAAATACCTTCTGCTGCTGGTAGACTGCTCGCAGCATCCCTCAATGTATTTCCATTAGTATAAAAGTTTTTTCCTGCTTTGATCGATAAAAACACTCCTCATCCTCATGTCGTTCAACGTAACTCACCCTATGAGTGAGTACGCTTTGCATTGCCTCAGCTCACTATTGAGCAAATAATTGCAAAACTCAAAGACTTTGAGTGCAGACGTTATTAACGCCTTTTCACTACTGACACAAGGTCGATTGAAAATATCAACACAACTATCAAACTCAAACGGAGCTATCGGGCCATTTTTACGCCTATTCATCCTTGGTACCAATAAACTATTAGTTTATTAACTAGTTGAGCTTACCATTAGGGGAATTCAATATTTAATATCCATAGTTGGAATTGCCCCAAAACCAACATCTGCGTTGTGGGTGTGTCCGTGAGGAAACCATGTCAGTTTATAACCTCGTATTCTTAAGCGATCAATGGATGTTTGTGCGAAATTTTTACTTCTTATCTTCATTTTTTCGACTGTGACGGTTCATAAAATTTACCCGTCAAATCGATGGATTTCCGTAAATTTAGTATTAAAGTAGGTTAAAATAACCAGAGAAGCATTCCCAATCCGTTCATCTGTCTGCTCGCTTTTCCAAACGTCAAACAAATGAAATAGGTTAAGAGAATTGTGGACTTTGCGTCGACCTTCGAAAGAATATTCCTGGAAATAGCTAGCCTATGTGAAGTCGAACTATATTTTATGGCTGGAACATATAAGAGAGTGTGCTTTCCTTGGACTTTGATGTATTACATCCCAATAGTCGAAACACTCGTATTCGTAAATGCAAAAGAGAGCCATCATATGTGCCGTAAGTACAAATAGGTATCGAACTGACTTTCTGCAGATTTCATTGCAAAGATTTTGATCTCCTCTATCGTTGCTCCCCGGATGACTAGTCATTGTTCATATTGATGAACTGAAGTTTTTAAATCGATTCCGACTGTATTCAACCAACAGCCCCACGGCATTGCATTCTGTTTCGAAACAAATATTTTGCAACATTAATGAATAAAGTTTATTGGTGCATGAAAGTAAACTAAGCTTCTTGTACCTTCTCTTTCTTTGCGGAGTAAGTAAATTTTATTCTTCATTGTCTTTCGAAGAACTTGTTGATACTTGTTTTAGATGGAAACCACTGGACCTTAAAATCAATATTCACACGAAGACTTATTTTCCAAATTACTTTGTAAAACACAATTAATAATAGCAGCAGAAGAAGGATAGAAGAACAATTTACCAGCACAACACAATCAGTTTCACTACTGCCAGTAAGTTGAGCAACAGTATTCAAATGCGTAAATACTTTCGAAAGTTTGCAAATAACTTTATGGAGAAACAACTCTAACTATTTATCTTCGCTTTAGTTAGCCATATGTATATTGTTCCATGTGCGAGAATGCACTTTTGAAAATCAAGTTTTTGTTCGCTTCTTTCTTTACACTCAATGATGGGAAATTTCTTCAAATTTCTATACAAAGTAAAAGTTCTTTTTATTTTCACATTGTTTGGGACATAGAAACAGTAGTGTCCTAGTAGTGTAGTACTGTTGCTTGTGCATATGCCTGTGTTGTTTCGTTACGCTTACTTTTGTACAGAGAGACATCTTTAATCAGATTATTTGAAAATAATAATAAACATACATCTGCAAGCATACGTAAGCAGTCATTGAAAAGAATGAAAAATGAGAAACGTGACTGGTAGGGAAAAAACAAACCCTAGCAAACAAAGCAATTTGTGTTTATATGGCAACAAAACATTTGATAAGTAAGCCACCAAAAGAAGATGTGAGTGGAAGGGGGGGAAAAAAAGTGAAGAAATGAGTTAAAGTTGACTTAACTTCTATCGCCTCCCACACTTTCCGGCCACCGCATACACTTACGCACCATCTCAAACAAATATCAAAATAAAGACGTGCTCTAAAGGCTCACGCCTTTAGCTTAATCCCAGTACGAAAGAACTGTACATAGACATGCACGCTTGGTCAATGGGAAGTTTTTGTTTGGATTCTTTAGATGAAGGTAAGAAATGTTTTGTACCTCTTTTCCTGTGCATAAATTTGCACGTAACATAAATCCATTCGACGATTAATGCTACAAAGAGTGTCGAGAAATATGTGTTTCAAGGTTTAGATGAATATCTGCTAAGAATTCACTCTGAAAGATGTTTCGGAAAGTATGTATGTGTTTTAGACCAGTATCACAGATCTGTTCGTCTGTCTTTCTGGTGATAGTTCTGGATCAAATCAGTAAAAAGACACGCACTGCTACATAAACTGAAAACATCTCCGCTTTAGGGTTTTTTAGCTCCTTACACGCGATAGAAAGTTCTGTACATGATATGTTCTACAAAAATGGAAAAAATAATCCAAGTCCGCCCAATATTACAGATCGTACATATTTCGATTATTCGGTTATTTTTTAGTCTTTCTTAGAATAACAGTAGTGGGTACAAACAATGCGTTTACAGCCGAATATGGTTTCTTCACTTAAAAGTCATATGGCTATCTTTGTTCTGGGAGCACTAGTAATGCATACAGAAGCTTGTGCCATTTGCACTATTTAACGTTCCTCCATAAATTTACGTATGTTTATTTGTAACTAATGCTCAAAGGGAAACATTGACAAATTTTTTAATAAAGCCAACCTCCAGAGAGAGCTTGGAATTCGTGTAAGAAATGCGACAAATATTGAAAATAGATGATAAAGACGTTAAGCATTTACGTTTAAGTGGTTTGGCTACTATGTCTATATATATATATGCATAAAAACAAATTCAGATTTCGCAAAAAATTTAATAAGCGGTTCGCACTCTTACCTGTTGCTATATTTTACAACAAAGTTGTTCAATAGTTTCGTTCAAAAAAACATAAGGAAAAGTGATAGGAGGATCACTGATTTATCGCTACGCGTGTATCCAATCTATTGAGGCAAAGAAAAATTACGTAATTGCATTAGTGAGATGACTGAATGATTGCCAGATTTGCCTCGTATGCTTACAGATTATTCAATAATGCCGATCAGAATTGTAAAGGCTTTTATAAGTCTGCATAAGTATGAACAGTCCACCAAATACAAATGTCAGTTATGAAAATACATAATGAGAAAGTGACTTAAGCGAAAAAATATTATAACGTGAAGTCTTCTGTTGGGGAGAAAGAGGATATTGCTTTCCGAACAGCCTAATACAATATTAAAATTTTCAATATTACATTTTCATTTCAAAAATATTAGAGAAGCACAATCTGCCTTCTAGTCAAAGAGTGTTCCTTCATGCATTCCATTGCAGATATTTACGTTGTGCATAATCAACCAGTAGCCTACATTACACTACAAGTCATTTTCTTACACAATCTATATAAGCGGTACAATCTTCTATGGCTATTGAAATGTTTTTTTGCATAGAAGATTTTAATTAAAAAAATATAGATAAACAAATAAATTTACCTTAAAATATAAACAACATCTTCATAATAAATAATAAGGAAGCACCTTGCGGCGGAGCATTATGAAATATGAATCTTTGAAACCAATAACAAATTTCATATATATGTACGCACACATATGCACACATGCATATTTACACATTATATATAAAAAATATTTGATGTTTAGCAGAATAATTTAATAAAATAATTTTGCTATGAAAGAGAAAGATAGATAAGTCAGTCATATTTGATTTTGATCGAATTGTTTAGTATCTAACATATACTCGTTTACTCCATATATCGATCCAGCATCGTACCTTACCGTACGAATCGTACAACGGATATGTTTCAAAGCATTGTAACAAAACCTTTTGCATTTTAATCATCTTGAACGAATGCTTTCCTATTCAGGCTTAGTTCAGTTTGAATATTTCGAATATGTGTTCCTTAAGGCCCGACTAAAAGTAATACAAAATTCTCAGTTTTAGAAAATGGTGAAGATATTCAATCTTTTGTTTTTGTTCATTTTGAAATCAAACTAACGGGCGTGATAAGAAAAAGAAAAATGAAACCAAGTTGAGTTTTTACAAAGAAGGTTTAAAAGCAGTAATCATGGATAGATTTTTAAACGCGTTGCCGATATTGACACTGATTGCGATTGAATTAATGCAATTTGTTACGTAAAATGCCCCCGATGATTGTACATTTCTTTTCAACTCTCGGTTCTAGGTAGCATAGGTTTTATTTTCCAATTCTTAAGAGATCAATATTTACAAGAAGAATATTTTTTCTGATCCTGTCCGTTGTTGTTGACAAGTAATCTTATAAATCTGCATTTGATTTTACTATATTTCGTTCCATAGAAAATCGGAAAGATTTTAATGCAGACTACGCATTTTATCAAAACAGTCATTTTGTAACAATATTAAGGTGTTTGGAAATCTAACCATTATCAACATTTAGCAAATGTAACGTATAGCCTGAGCGAGATATAATAACTGAGTTATGCTCCTTCATTCCGAGAAGATCTCAAACACGTATACGTTCTCGTTGCTATATCAATTATTTTAATTAAATTTACTCTTTACATTCATTCAAAAACAATGCAAAAGTGAATAGAAACTACTTTCGATTGTGCAGCAATTGCATATATGTACTTAGGTAAACTGTGCCAGCCTGCGTAGCAAACCGAGATTGTTTTTCATTTATGAAATTCCTGTAGACCAAATACATTTAAAGCATATGTGCGTGCGTACGCGACTATTACAAACGGGAAAAATGCCTTAATATATCATCCCATCCTGTATGGTTTTTGTGCTATTTGCGAGCAGGAGTGTGGTTACGACAAACATTGCATTGACGTACGACAGGTATTTTTAGATGAATTCAAAATTTGATACCAATCAAAAAAAACTATATATATATATATAAAATATATAAAGTATAAAGCCACTAAAGTTTCTGTCGCCTACCTTCCGGTAGTGGATTTTACGGAGTTATATGATAGACGGTACGTGCGAACTGTTTATGTTTCAGACAAAAAGGGGTGAATGGCTGACTCTTCTTGAAATGCGAATGAATTTGAGGCATGAGTGCATGAAAATCATAGATACCGCCGCACTTGTATGATGTTGTGTGTCTTTAAAATTCCATGCTAAAGCTTTTATTATTTTTGAATCACACAAATAAAAAAAAAAACTGCAGTGGATCATGGTCAACTAATACATATAGTACGTCATCATATAGATATTTATGCAACAATCTTTCAAAATAAGGCTTTATATGGGAAGTGGTCGAAAAGATGGCCCGGTGCCAACCATTTTCAAAAGCATTGATTCTTGGACCAAAACACGTTTCATCATAATATCTCAAGAATTGTGGCATGCAGGTTGAGCACAGGAATGTGTGGTCAGACATTAAACGGACGGAAGGACGGAGAAAGAGACAAGGTTAGATCGATCTAAAAAGTGATTCTGAATAGACAGAGAGATATTATGAAAGATTAATCGACCTTAGGGCCTTCTGAGTGTTGCACATTTTCACACAACTTACCCAATATACTCTTGCCGTGCTGTAAGTGGTGTATAAAAATGCAGCACCAAAGCATCCAAATTTTCATAAAATATATCTTCTTGAGACGTAAGACAAGATCGTATATGTTTGGAACAATTTCAGATTCCGAATCGACATAGGCATGTCTAGCTGGCTGTAGAAAACATTTTTCTAATTCCATAAATCCGGATATCGACTTCAATTCGACAGGTTGATATTGCAAATGGGCCACGTCTATCAAAGAACGCGCTCATATGAACTGAAAACACTTTTATTTATGAAAACGAAGAAAGATTGAGTCTTTTTCTCATTACTCACAAACTGCATTAGACAGAACGATAACAATTTCCTCGTATCGCATAAGTTGTTATGTTATTAGTCGAAAAATGAAAAAAATTGCTCAGGCATATTCTCTATTATAAAGTGTTTTCTTTCAAGATAAAAGTGACAGCCATGAAAGCTTTGGGCGAATCGAAAAATAATCGTCTGACTTTTTTCTCTACTTGATAGTTTCATTGATTACACTACTGTGTCGAATAGAACTTTTATTTCCATTAGAAGCCACATTCCCTTTAAAACTAATTGCTTCTAAAATTAAGAAAGTGATTTACTGCGTTTGACGTGAAGTGATTAACGGCACACGGCATTTCAACTAACACATATATGTGAATTTTTTTTTTTTCCAAGTCTTGTTTCCTTTTACCATCTTTTCATTTGAACACGCACGTGTAGTTAAATTGAATTAGGTTTTACCTGTAGGCAAACTAAGAAAAGTTTTGCAAATTTTATCGTAAACAGATTCTAATGAACATTTTATTAATCATTTTGTTAACATAAAGTAATAAATGCAAAGAGTTGAGGTAGAAATAATTTGGCTTAGAATGAATCTTTAATTTTACCATAGATGTTACTTTACTTAATCGGTAAAGTTTGGATTTTCATAAGGCAAAGCATAAAAGTACGGAAATGTTTATCAAATTTAAAAAGGAAGTAGGGGAGCGCATCATTAAATTCTAACACTATAAATTGCGCACTAAAAGTGACTCCGAGTAATTGTGCTTTTTATCACTTTGAATACCCGAAATATCCGCTCAGCTAGGCCAAGCGCATCGCGATATAAAATTTTTTTTCGCATAGGGAAAATTCTTAATCTTCACAAACTAGTCAATACCATTTAGTAAAAGGGAAAAAATTTCTATATCCTGATAATCGAAGTCGGAGTTAGGGGAAATTTGGAAAATTTTCCAAATTTGTCTATCAAGAGTTATAGAAATGAAATTCCAAAGCTGTTCCTTAAAAAAAAAACCGTTGGCTTTATGAATAATAACAGGTAAACATAACTCTATTTCTATCTCTTTCCTATCGTCCTTCTGATTATCCTCGTGGTACAGGCGAACAGGCGACATTCCCCTTAGTGATTGGTCATAGCAAAAAAAAAAAAAAAAAAAAATTAGTAAACTCGACTTTGCTAGTTATACTGATCCAAAATATACAGAAATGCTTCAGGCGTGTAATTCCTACAGTAGATTTACTATTCGTAGCTAAGGCTTTGCCAGCACGTACTTATTCTTTTAGTGAAATGTTCTGTGAGTATTTCGCGTAAATGCGACTGCATTTTGTTGATACGTTAAGTGAATTGTTTCTCAGACCGTACGACATTTTTCACTGTCCTATTGAAACTTCAAGACGTCTAGATTCATATTTCGCTTATATTGCTCGCAGTTGCTTCAGCGGGCACATTTTCGAAAACGTATTGTCCGCTTACGCTTCCAGGCCAAAATCCTTACCAAGCAATGATGTTGTGGATGCATTCGTTTCTCACGAATGACTTGTGTGTTTTCTGAAACCTAAATGCGACACTTTTATCAATTAACAAGGCTGACACATATCATAAGTCTGAAGCGGCACACTTGAAGTGAAAGCAAAAACGAATTTCATAAACAATTTGAATGGAAATTTAAAATAATAAAAAATTTTTCCTTGCCCGGGTCAAGGAAATTAGAAATCTGCTATTTTGCCAATAGATAGAAAAATAGCTCAGCAAAAATTTTCTTCAAGTTATGCCATTACGTTCATTACGAATTTGTTCTGACAAATATATAAATAACAAATCAATACGTAATCGTAGAGGAATGAATATTATTTAATGCGATTAATAATTAATTTACGACTAATTATGCTTTAACAATATAAGTTAAGATTTAAATTAATATAAATTGAAAAGTAGGCAGTGGTATGCTTTGCTTATAGGACTCTTTTTCTTCTTTATATCTGAAAAGATAAAAATCAGAGTTGTAATCTGTTTCGATAAATATATACCACAATGAACTTGGTTTAAAATGTTCGGTTCAATAGGTTGAGAATTGAGATGCGATTAAGCGCGTCTTCTAAATAAACTATTTTTTTTTTTTTTTTTTTTTTTGTGGGAGCTACTGTCACTGCCATTTTGTTTTAAAGTAATACTTAATAAAATAATTTTTATCTATATTAACGAATACACGCATATCCGTAAAAGATTGTTTCCATTATAATTGTTGTTATTTTGAAATTCAATTCGAATAAGCCCGCCATAAATTCGTGCACACTACTATTAAAGATTTATTATTCGTAAGAAGGAAAATATTGTAAATTTTTCTGGAGAAAAAATGTGTAGAACCTTCTACTCGTAGTTCTCCGCATTGCAAATATTTATCAAATCTACTGAAATCCTTGCTTTGCCTATAAAAGTCGGAAATAAACTACACCTTAATTCTTTTCATGACCGCCATTAACATTTGTGCAATAATTAATTGCAATGAAAGTTAAAATTCCAGTTTAAACAGATTGAAATAAATGCGCGTAAATATGTTCAGTTTATCACAATCATCATAAGACAAACACAAAGAAAAATAAAAATTAAGCAAAAACAAAGAAGAAAATTATGTTCGGTTAAGAGCGAATCTTTAACACACCTTACACTTATCCTAAGAAATAGTAGAAAAAAGGAAAAAACTGATATTGGGTACACGTGGTTGATTTTTTCGATATTCAAAGTTGAAATTTATATCGTGTATCCATCACAGTTTATAAGTAACGAACAAAAGACCCGTAAGGCAATGGTATTTTCAGCTTTCATTGCACAGACACGTACACGTTGTACACGTGTTTTTTGACCGGTTGCGATTATTTTCAATTTCTTTGCGAGCACTTACTTTCTTGGGAGAACATTTACCCCAGATACTACACTGTTAGGTAAACGCGTAGATGGAAAGGCGAACAGACGGACATTCTTAGATGCTTCCCGAGTTTGGGTCAAGAATATGTATGTACTTTACGGGTTTTTGAAGCCTGCTTCTATGGGTTATAAAGATTTTGAAAAAATAATTTAAATTTTAATACACAATAACATCTTCTAAACTAAAAAAATTTGTTCTTAATTTCTTTTGGACAAAAGATGTGTTCTGAGTTTACGTGGCATCGTAGGCTTGTCATCCAACTGATTTGACTCATTTTGAAAATCAAAATATATGCTAAATACTTTCAGCGCTTTAAGGAGAATGCTTACAACAGACATTGAATCATAATTTGGTGCTGATCAAAAATATATATACTCTGTGGGGTCTCTCTCTAAGTTTTCTTCTGGATATTGCGAACGATTCGACGAAACGAATATACCGGTCATTCTTCGATGATGGGTGTAACAAGACTGTGATGGAATGTGAACGTGCATGTGCATGTGTACGTCGAAGCTAATATCAATCACGCTGAAAAGCTTTTCACACCAATATGCTCATGTATTCAATAACACAAAGTGTAAAAAAGACAATAACTTACAAAAAGAACAAAAGAAAAAAAACAAAAAAATTCGCAAGAAAAAATTGTTTACAAACAACTGCTTCCTTAACACTTTATGATGTGTTTTTGTCTGCGCACCTTTTGCTGCAACTATACATTTTATCGTCTCATATACCTATATACCCTATAAGAGTAAAAAAATTTCCCCTCAAGAGAAACAAAGTTTTTTATGTTTTCCTTCCTACTGAGTTTAAATACCCGAGAGAGTAACAGAGTAGAAAAAGGTGAACATTGCAGTTAACTTAAAAATGTCATGTTTGACGGAATGCTTTGTTAAAACCACCTTCTCAATTTCAAGCAATAAGCTATGCCTCCATCTAGCGCCACAATAAATAACATTCGTATACAATATAGTTGCTAGTTGAAAAATTCGAAGAACAACACGCATACGATAATAAAAAGCATAATGCGATCTACTCTGCAACTACTAAAATTGGGAAACTTGACCCACATGAACTTTTCTACGATCTGCAAGCATCCTTATAACATCGGCACTGAAATTCAGGCTAATGTTTTCAGTAGTTAATGAGAGCACTATTTAGAAAAGTGAATTTTTCGATTTTTAAAAAATCTTGCTTCAAAAATAATATCTGGGCTTTCATAGTATTTTACTGCTGCGTGTAAGTCGGACAAGAAAAAAGAGGGGAAACGTTCGCCGATGGACATCACGTGAGGAAAGGCAAGCATTCAGTACAAATCTCCTCGAACACACTGAAGGATGACTTGGGCATAAAAAGCGCGACCCAACAACGCTCCTCTTCAGAAGGCATTACTTCTCCGAGGATATTTTGAACAGAAATTAGATTTAAATCATTCCATGCATAGACTTTCTCCTACTAATGAGATCCAGGTAACTGATCGCAGAAATCAGCTTCAACATGTTTGATGATGAAACCAAACCCGTCGCATTCGCTTGATTTAGCGCCACCACTCAGTTCTATCTTGAAACTCAATCTTAAGGCAACAGTTTCAGTTTAGTAAAGAGATAATCGCGTGTCGAAGCCTGTGCTTTTTTTTTTTGGATGAAAGCGAGGCAACGTATTTAATTAACTACTACTGAAATTTGACGTAGATACCAAGTTAGTTCGTTCGGATACGGCTGCACGGTTTAACTGGAAAAATCTTATCAATATTCGATCGCGATGACAGGTAAAGTAGCAAGTCGTTAATATACTTGTAAATCTACGCGACTAAATTCGGATATTTACACTGAATGCTAAGCGAGTTGGCAGACATAGACGGGTATGGTATATAACTTTCACAAGCGTGCCGTCAAAGCATAAGAAGGAACAAAGTGACGAATAAATTTATTTCTGCATCTACCTAACCAATGATTTGTATTATTTTTGCTTTACGAACTTTTCAGTTAACCTTTTAAAAAAAAATGCTGTAGTTGCCTTCACAAAAGCCATTGACGTGCAATTATCCATTGATGCGTTTAAATGCCTAATAGTTGTTGGGTTTGTGAAAACTCGAATACTTTCAAAATCATCTGCACTTGTCCTTTCACATAAGTTATTCACAAGGAATCAAAGCAAATCGTGTGTAAATCTTGCTTGTGTTGCACTTGCTTTTTAGCGTTTTAACGAAACCTTTGTTTTGTTTTGGATTCACGACTCTTAAGAGCTCATATCTCCAAGTATTTAATAAAATATTCAATTTTTTTTCAATTGTGTTATTTTTATTTCCATTATTTCTTCAGATGCCACTCTTCAATCACTCAACTATTATTGATTTGAAAATCTCAAAGATGGCCATATAGTAATTGTTTTGTGTGCAATGAGGAAGCCTTGTGGGAAACAGGTAGCTTTTTTAGATTGATTCGAAAATCGTTGCATTTGAAAAACAGAAAAAACTAAAAACTGATTGTGCTCGGAGCTAAAACAAGATTATGATAAAATTTTATTTTGTGCTCCTCTTATGAGTCGCTTATTAATGAAACTGGTTTAAGAATTTGTGAATGTGTGATTTCTTTTTCAGGAAAGTCTTCAGAAACAGTGTGCAATTACATTGATTAACTAGCTTGCACGACAAAACCTACACGTTTCGCTATCATAAAAAGATTGATTGATTCAATAGCATATCATGCCATAAAGCGTCAGTGCATAAAGCGTAGTTCCATATAAAAATTGTTCAATGTTAACAAATCATTCAGTTTGACATTGAAATAAAATTTCGCGTATGACATATGTTGTGCATAATTTGACATTTGCCATTCATCAACGAATAGTAGGTGTAATCTGCTGCTGCTGTTATTGTTCGCTCATAAACACCATTTGCAATTAATTTATTTTGGAAATCATCTGCCATTGCTTATTGTTTTGCTTTTACAACATTCTTTAATGTTCGGATCAATAGCGATTTCAATATTAAAAATTTCACAATCCATTAATTTGAAACAAAATTTTCAATATTCATTTTATCTAAATCAACAAACGCGTCCCGGTCTTAATAACATATATAAAAACCAGATAAAATAAAAAAAAAATGCAAAACTATTATGAATGTTTACATATTCCAAACATACATTCAATACATTTTCATACAGTTTGTTATAAAAAGATTTGATAGATTAAAAAATAACATAACGGCATAAATTGAAGCTTTAAAATTGATCCATTTTTTCGATTGATCTTTTTTGCCGCGCTCTGGCATTGCTTAAACACTTTCAATAAATGCATTTATGTGTTTATATAAAAATGTAGTTACACAAGCACATAAGCGAACTGTTGCTGACTTCAAAAAGATAAAAGGCTTGATGCGAATTTAAACAAGTAAGAAAATTATATTCGGTCGTTGAACGCATTTTTTGTACCCGTCACTGTTATCCTAAAAAAGATTAAAAAAAAGTAATAGAACTAAATTTTAATGCTCTATAACATGGAGAGTATGCGGTTAATTTTTTCTATTTTCAAAATAAAAGTTTTTGTCGTATAGGCGAGCGGGTATTGTAGGCGTGTCCTTTGAAAAATTTAGGTCAATTCAAAATTCTTTTGCCCATATTTTAGGCGATATCTTCATTTTCGCTAAGGGGAAAATGTTTACACACAAAATACGCAGTTGCGCATACAAACAGATGGACAGACGGACATGTTTATGTGCATGTTAAATTTGAAATTGGCCAAGTATTTATATACTTCATAAGGTTTTTGAAACTTATCGCTGCGCCTTGTAAAGTTATTAAAAAAAGATTAAATTTTGATACCCTGTAATGTTGGGTAGGAATGGCTCATAGAATACGCGTTCAAATTATTGCATATTTGTCTGCTATAGTTTATGAACAATGAGTAAAAAATCAATTTTTCTTCGTTTTGAAAAACAGAAGTGTTCTCAGTTTACGGGGTGCTGTGGGCGTGTCCTGCGACCGATTTGGCTTAATACCAATTTGAAGTCGATAGTTTCATTTCTGCGGCTAGGAAAATGTTTACAACAGACTTCACATAGAGGGACAGAGTGACAGACTGATATGCTTAAATCGATTCAGAATTTGATGCTGATTAAAAAATATGTCATTCTTCGGTGATGGGTATAAAAAAAAAAAGATATGTTCGTTGATTATGACTTATAGGTAGTGTTAGAATGTTCGAGCTGTGTAAACCGACAGGGAAAAATCTAAATGAAACTACGCGAGATACTCATTCATCAGCTAATGTGTACATGATGATGTTTGTCTGGTTGAATCGATTAAGGCATAGGCAAAAACGGAACATGCATACAGGGTGGGATACCAAGAAAAAAAAAACGAAACATTTCAACTACAAATTATAAAATATGTCAATAAAATATAAAACCTATTTATTAATTATTTTTATACACTCGCTTAAGATATACGTTTTCTTGCCGTCCGTGAAGTGTCAAACGTACGATTCTGTTTTTGACATGGAAACGTACGATTCTGTTTTTGACGGCGCACCATCAAATACCCTACACGACCCCAAAATTTTTCATATAGCGACTTTTCAAAAGAAGGCCTTACATTGGAAATGCTCGGAAAAGTGTTCCGCTCCGAAACATTTTCAGTAGCGTACATCTTTTATCAAAATATTTCAAACGTTGCGACCTGAAAGTTGAAAACAAGAAAACAAAGCAGACAGATGGACAGACAAGCTTAAATCGATTTAGAAAGTTCCGAAAATGATTCTAAATCGACCGGTATACTAAAAAAATGAGTCTATCTTAAGTTCTTCTGCAGACATCCGCACAAACTTAATAAATCCTTGTATCACAAGCGGTGTAGGGGACAATGAAGGGACATTTTGATGTAGTTGGGTCCTCAGACTAATGAAAAAATGTGTCGTGATAAGAAATAATATTTATAGTAAATGTCAAAACTATAACCGCATTTATCTCGAAACAAAATACTTGAAAACGGCACGTAGCATAAGTCAAACAAGTTTTTCATTATTTCATTCCTATTTTTTGCATAATATTTATTGTAGAATACATTCTCGAATGCACCAAATAGGAGATTTTCGATAAGTTAATCTAAACATTTTTCATATCGACAAGAGAGTACCCTATCTTCGCTCGAAAATTGAACTTTTTTTACGCAAACATTTGAGTCACGTAACGTAATCACTCAAATATTAATATTTCAAAAAAATCGTACGTGCCTAGCTGTAGGCTTGCAGATTAAATCATTTTTTTTTCTTAATGAAATTTCGAACAATCACACTGTATGCCAGCGAATCCGTTACTAAATAAATGATAGTTGCTAAGCTTAGCCTAAAGATAGTTGATATATTCGTCAGGGTCTAAGTTCGCTTCGCATATGATTCTAATTCCTAGGCAACGCCGATTGTAACGACAAAAGAGGAAGAAAATTCGATTTCGATTTTCATTTCTTCTGTGTTAAGAATTTCGGCAAGCAGGTTAAATTGAAGAATATGCCGTGATGGGACCCTGGACCAAGCCCTCGTACATATGTTTATAGAATCAAGCTCAAGGGGATGTATTTTGAAGTGGACAAAACCGGACGGAGAGACGTTTTAACCTATTCTTTACCGTTTTAATCTTTTCTTTTAACCTACGCTTTTCTGATGATTAATGATCGCGAAAGGCATTTTACTTATAAGAACCGGGCTCATTATTTAAACAGATACAAGACAATGAAATTTTGAACACAAATGAGTGAATTAAAGTGATAAATGAGCAGTGGGAGTAAAATGAAATGATTAAAGAACCACGTGGCGAAGAAGAAGCATATGTACAGTCTAAGTGAATTCATAAATAAAAGTGAAGCTTATAACGTTCTATGGAGTCACATAGTCTCCATTTATTGAACGCTATTAGCATAAGAGAATAACATCCGCACATGTGACGTAAGTGAATCGTGAAAACGACGAGCTATCCCCGGCATACAAAAAAGAATGGTAACGCCCGTAGAATCACTTGGTTCTAATTAATTTAAAAAAAAAAAAAATAAAACAAAGTGTGCGTTACACAATTTCATCATTTTCTTTTTTTTAGTTGTTTTAGACACTGCGACGAAAAAGAACCTTTAAAAGGAAATGCTGAACAGTACGTAAGGACTCATTTAATCCAAAAAAAAAAAAAAATTGCGACAAGGACGAAAACAACTAAAAACGAACGAAAAATTGAAAATCATTTATAAAAAAAAATATATATATATTTTTTGTATAAATCAAAAAACAATTAAACGTTTCTTTTTTCTTTTTTTTTTTTGCTTATGGAAAATATTAAAATTCATATTAAAAATTCATAAAAATAATAACAATTGCGATAAGGTTTAAAATCAATATACGAGTGAAAAGTTTAATGCAGCGTACACATTGCATGGCTGACCGATAATTGTTAAATATATGCATTCGAGTATATGCGTCATTTACATAAAGCTGAATGAAATATGTGCTTTCATGTTTCATATATACATATATAGATATTTTGTTGAAAATTTTCCCGTTTGAATTAACAATAACAGATGAGCAGCAGATGGACGCACATCATTATTCAGTCACAATTCTTAACGTCATCATATTATATAAGGCAAGGCATACTTTCATAACTAAAGTTATGTTAAAGAGCTCTCATTGGTATTCTGCTATTCAATTAAAGTATAATTTTTGCTAACAAGCATCACTTTATTTTATTTATATGTTTGTCAGCAATTACAAGAATGCATGTTTCATTATATTAATTAAATGCAATTGATTATTAATTAATTAATATGAATAAATATGAAAATTGTTTACACACTCAGACGAACTGATTTATTTAGTTAAAACTATTGAAGTGATATTTGATTCATAACTAAATATCCAAAAAAGATAAAGCAAAGATTTTTAAATGAAATAAATACACATATACATATAATCATAATAATGATGATAACAGTCAATGCATCCATGCACGCATGCATACATATATGTATAATAAATTCGATGCATGACAATGCACAATACATAAGACAAAACTAGAAATAAAATAAATTATAAATAAGAGGGAAGTTGCAGTCGTGTTGACCAAGCTAAACATTACGATAACAAATCGTCATTCGTAAGAAAAAGGAAGTTAAAAATCGGTTCCAAGACAGCAATACTGTTAATGCTAATGGATATGATGCAAAAACATTGATGAATAAACGAAAAGCTAGTCTTGTTCGTCCGAACTGCGTCACTGTAGTCTTTGTCTGAAATCATTTTCCATACGCCAATAATAGAAATTTCTCATATGTAATGCGTGTTACGCCGATACATAAATATCAGCCAGAAAGTCAAGAAGCGACTTAATATATACTCAAGCGGACAGAAAAGCAGGTGCGAGATGTATTTTCCAATTCTATGCCGCGGATATTGTAGAAGGTAGCTTGCAAAAAACCCATGTGGCGAGAGGACTCGAAATTAATTCCAAGATTCCTACGTGAACTTGTTCCTGCAGTAAGAAAAAGGTTTTTTTCTTGTTGCTTAAGTAACACGGAAAACCACAAAAATTTCTTGCCGCATCACTAGATCGTTCACAAAACTGTTCCACGAACTTGCTAAAGCCTTGAGTGTTGAGGGAGGCGCAGCAACTGAAAAGCTTTCTTGCTACCGACAATCGCATCATAATTTTAGCAAAGCAAGATCCCTTCGTCCTCGTCTAGAGCAATTTCTAATGAAATTTGAAATCATCCTGAACTGTTCGGTGATGATTGATGAGTGCCAATCTATCAGGAGGAACAGCTCGAAAAGTTCCTTTGCTTGGAAAAGTTTATTTGAAGAAGTGGAAAGTGATGCACACTATAAGGCGAAAAAAAAGTTGAGCTGTATATTTTGGAACGACGAAACGAAAGTAACTCTGTTTGAAAATGGTGGGAGAAGAAATGTATTTGCATTGAAATGAAAAGATTTTCACATTAGTTTTACTGAACAAACAGTGAAGCATGGTGGAGGAAATGTCATGGTGTGCGGCTGCTTTTTGGAGAGGGTGGCCGGTTTAAAACGCTATGGGCTGATAGGAAAAACGGTAATTTCGGAAGTTTCGCGGTGGCCCTAGTTTGGTTAAATCATGGGAAGGGCGCTTGCTTGATTTGTGGTAACAGTGCAACAGTTTGTTTAAGACAAAGAAAGGTAACGGGAGGGGGGGAGGGAGGGGGGGGGGATCTCTATTTGGAGCGACAAATGGCATTTTCAATGCTTCTGCACGTCTGACTAGCCGGGCCTTTGAAAAAACATCAACGAAGACTGTGTCTTTCCAGCTAAATCGCCCCCCCAAGAGCTAGCGTATGCGCCAACTAATACGTGCTACTTTCAAATCCCTCTCACATTAAAATGCACACCCTACAGATGCAGACGGCAACAAACTTCTATTTCTCTTTCTTCATCCCACCTACATCAAACATACCTCTGTCCAATGAATCGTCCCATTCAAAGCCATAGTGGTCCAAAAATCCTCGTAGACTCTTTGGAAGACAAATCAAAACCAAACTTAGCCAAACTTAAGTGATACATTGCACTTATATTCTGCGTGGTAATCCGATATGGTAGTATGTGTATGCAACGAAACGAAAAGAAGAAAAAATGTTGACGACATATTTTACAAACACCTTGAAATTACTTTGCACTATAAGCAAAAACATATCATGTGACAAGTATATAAATATGTCTTTTTGTTTAATAGCGTTTATGTTTTTACTGTTTTTCAAGGTAGGTGTTGTTCTTGCTCTGCACTTAAAAGAAAATTGAGGAAAATTAATGTCAAACTTTCTTATAATCAAATAAAAAAATTTTTCTTCTTCTTCTTACTCTTAGGAGAGTCAACCGTTTTGAAAAAATCCCAAAAACAATATTTTTGTTGCAACATTTTTCAAAGCATAGTGACACTTTGCTTTCTAAACAAAAACTTGAAGCGAAACTTTCAGGATCAGTTAGCAACAATTTTTTATTCCTTCTCGTATGGCGTTCAACAAATATCTCAGTTGTTGTTTTGCTCTTTCGCTTACATAGTGAAAACATAGTGAAACGTACTTTTTGATATAAAACTACAAAAATTATTATATGCTTAGATGATGCTAAGGTGATTGGAAAATTATTTATTTGCAAACATTTATATCAGGCGTAATTGAAAAAAAGTTAATGAAAAAGATTTGGTGAGAAAGGGGACACTGAAGCAGCAGAAAATAATAGTGACTTTTAAAAATCATAACAAAAAATCATTCATTTAAAAAAATTTGAAGAAAAGCACCTAAACAATAATGTTGAAGCCTTGGACACAAAGTTCGATGGTTCGATGTGTAGAAAAAGGCAAATAAATACAGGTTTGAAGGTTTGGCATCTCGTCTGTTAAGTTAACAGAAGAAGTTAGGATTTTTTTTTTTAGCCTGCTATCCTTAACGAGTGCCTCTCACTTTGCTTAATTCCTCTCTCGGTTGCTCTAATATTACTTCGGTGGGTTTTTCAATTCTCTTCGACTTATGTAGTACGAAAGCTTTTTTATAAAAAGTGCGTGAATAACAAATGTCAGCTCTTTAGTTATTTAGTCCTTTACGTCTGTCAGTCCTACGTATTAACAACTTTACAACTTTTTAAAAAACACTACATTTTAAAAAGAAGTGAATATAATAATAAAGCGTAAGATTAAAAAACGATTTACAAGTTTTTCAAGTATAGTGCGGTTTTCCACAAAAAAAAAAAAAAATAATAATAATAAAAAAAATAAAAAAGTAAAGCAGAAATTATATATGATATCACAAAATAAATTATGTACATGCAAAATAAATACAAAAGCGTTTCTCCAAATTTACTTCAAATCCATATTTCACGCACACAAAAACAAAATATTTTATAGAACATCTACTGAAAATGACTCGAATAACAGTAACTTTGTTATTTGAAGTAGGGAAAGTAAGCATAGCTTTTTAATAACACTTTAAATTCTCGATGGAGGAATTGTATCACATAGACAATGAAGTTTGTAAATAATTCACTTTAAGTGATTCGCATATGTATATGAAAAAAAAAAAAAAAATCACGACAGGAGGTATATTCGATTTACTCAATGCTTGTAACCCACTGTCAATGTCACAAATTATACATACGTCTGATGTGTGTGAGTAGCGAAACTTTTTTATCGATTCCCGTCTGTCTATTCGTCCATCTGTTGAAATCACCTTGAAACCTTGTCTAGCGGAATAGTATTAAAATCTCAAATTTTTGCTAATCACTATGACTAAATAATGAAACAGATCTTATTTTGTGCAATTACTTATGAAATGCTGCCAAGTTGTATAAATGTATGTTATACGATATACGAAGCGTACGATAAGATATATGATGTGCTTTAATTTTTGCCTTATTTCGCATAAGTTATAAGCAAGTATTTAAAAATAAATCTTATGCAAGAAGTAGCAAATGGATCCGCATTCTTGATGCTCTTCAGATACTTCTCGACGCAATCTTTGATCTTTCATTAACGGCCCTCGGGTGTTTGTAGTTTCTGCAGATCATTGTATTCGTTCACGACATTATAAAATCTGAGTTTCTAATTGAACTTTTCATCGTGAGTTTAGTTTGGAACCAACCTTATTCAACCTTATCCTAGGTAGGTTCTTTCTAGTTGAAGTTGGCGCGTGCCACTTTAATATTTTCTTTTCCACTTTTAATCTGTTAGCGTTTAAAGTAGTAAAGCGTAATACAGAGTAACCCGAAGTTAAGCAATTCGCTTTCTTTGAAGGTTCATTGACTCGACGGTCAAGTACAATGTATGCGGTCGACAAGAGCGGGTTTTTCGAAAACACGCTTTTATAAACTTGGCAGCACCTCATGTAGAAACATTGCGTTTTGGATTCCTGGATCGATTTGGATCTGCCCGATTTCTATTCAAAGATATAAATTAAGAGCTCACAAATTTTAAGGCTCTAGTATGAGAAAAGGAAAAAATTTACTAATTCTTGGTTAATTCTCGGAGAAAAGAAATTTTTTGAGAGCGATATCATCAAATTTCCTGCGCCAGTCACGCTGATCAAAAACTTATATCTTTCATTAGACGTCCGAGAGATTTCGCTGTTTAACAAATCTAATATACCACCTGTGGTGGCCAAGGGAGAATTATTGTACAAAGAATGCACATTGAGGGACGTATTTTCATTTTCAATTGCTTGCATATGGTTAAGGATTGATAATAGAACAAATGACGTAAATTGAATGAAATTTGAAAACTTGGAAATATGATTGTGCGATGAAGAAATGAAATAAAATTTTATTCTAATTAAAATTTGACAATTCCATTGAATTTATATTCTATTGACCAGTGCCTAAGGGAGTGCGTATGTGAGATAAACTTTGTGTACAATTTTGAGGAGATGTGTGTTTTATTTAAACTTTCAATTAACAGAACGAGAATTACAATAACAAAGTAAATTGCAAAAACAATTTTATAACATTTCGTCCTCCCAAGATATTTGTCATCTTAACTAACTGACAATAACTCTCCCAATGTAGACAATTAGCCATTACGTACAGACGCAAGCTCCATGACTATTATATTAAACTAAATATAACAACAAGAAGGATATATGATAATGATTGTAATAAAGAACAAGGAAGAAGTTGTGTACGCTTTAGATGGAATGCACGACGAATGAATGTCTTAGAAATGCAATCAAAACAACAAAGTTGTTTTCGTACATAAACAAATTTACTGCCATAATCTGCTTTCGCAATTGTGACTGCATTGGGTTTATGAAGCGTCACAAGCAGACTAACCGTAGAGCGATCCTAATAAGTTGATAATTTCTGATTACAAAATAAAGCAAATAGTCTACGATGCTTTATGTGAGATTATGTTTGACTGGTTGAGATCGTACTTTATGAATGGAAAGACAAAGGCGTGGACAGCAGTGGCAGCAATTTGCACTAAGTAATAGTCGTCCCGAACATCTGTGTCTATCTTATCTGTGTTTTTGAGCAGTAGTTTGTCATCAACTGCCAACTGTACCAAATCCAATGGTGGCAAAGTGACTCCGGAAATTGTCGTCTAATGGGCAAAAGAAAAACATAGTTAACGAAGATTAATCCGTTTTTGACGGCCACGGCGCAAATCGGGTGACCTATTGATCAATTTGCCAAATGTTGGTGAGATTTGTGAGCAAAAATTCAATTTTCTTGATTTGGTTTCCGTATACACACTGATATTCGGGCACACCAAAATGACCTTCAAAAGTATTATGACGATTGGTGTCTTGAATAAAGATGGGTTCATTCATACTGTGATGTTGACTATAACTGATCCTTATCATTTTAAACTAAGTACATCTTTATTAAATTTCGTGTTGTAAAGACTCGAAAAAACAAAACTGTTTGAACCGCGCACTTTTAATCCAACTCACCTACCACGACCCTAAGGGTAAAATATAAACTAAACATTGTCTACGTAGGACTAATTGAAAACATAGGCCAAAATCTTAGCGACCATTCAACTTATTTTTAAAATTGTAGAAAAGATTTTGATAAGAAAAAATTCAAGACCACTGTTGACATCCTAATTATATTCGAATTCTCAGTTCGACGAGACGAAGACGAAGAACAATGCATAAGTTTTTACCCGTTATGAGCAGATCCACGCAACCACTTTGCTGATCCTTGAACTTTACTTGTTCAGAATGATCAGAAAATAGTTCAATAATTTGGTCAGAGGTAAGCCTTAAATGCAGAACAATATGACTTTGCCGTCAGCTCGTAAACGAATTATTAAAATAATACGAAATTTTGACAGACAATGTTTAAGGGTTGGCCCTCTTTCTAAAAGCAATTTTTGCAAAATTGATAACCGTAAGAGAATTATTGAACGATATATTATACACGTTATATAGGGGTAGGGAAGGATATTGCAAGACCACCGAAACACAATATCTTGCATAATATCATAAAAGTTGTTAGTGCGAATGTTGAGGCAAGTGCATGAATTATACAATCATTTATATTACCCTTCTGTTTGCAAAACATTTGCATAATTTAAGTATGCAAATTAGTTTTGAAAGAAAAAGTTTTACGTTTTTCGAATATCTACTTTAAAACTTGAAACACAACTAGAAAATCCCAACTTCTTTCCAATCTACTTTAAAATTTTTCTATACAAAAAATTTTCCATGCAATCTCTATGCATCAACACACAAAGTTAACTCAGAGAAAATTATTAACAAACAAAACTAAGTCAAACAAACAAAAATCAAAAGGAAAAAACGGAAAAGTTCTTCTTTCATTCCTCCCTCATTTCACTTTTGCAAAAGTTTTTCATCGTGAACTGATTTATTTTCGTCATAACCGGAATGTATATTGACATCGCTTGGCGAGCATATTTCGAGATCACAAATCAATAAATAAAAATTATGTTGCCTGAAATGAAGTTAGCCATTTTGCAGTCATTACATAAATAATTCTAATTAATTTGAAAAATATTTACATTTTTATGCATTTAAAAATGAGAAAAATATCTTAGAATTAATTCTATTCACCTCAAAAGTACGACTATTGCATGAAGTTTGATAGGACAAGAATACTAGAAAGCAAAATATACGTCCCTCTCTTTCATTCTCCCATTCTATGTTAGTTGCGTGCTGTCTTTAGATGAGATTCCTACTACATGAAGGCAAAACTTCAAGTGACTATTTTATTATCTTCCCTTCAATGGTATTAATAAAATTCGTATCATGTTTCAGAAAGTACTGGGTTATGATAGATGAAGCAGTGATAGAAGCTAATTTTGTCGAACCATCGATGATTCGATGAAAATACATCGCTTCCTTATAGAAGTGAAGACAATCAACCAAAATAGCATACAACGATATTAATCGATATTAATATCTTAAGTTGGTCTGGGTCAAAGCATTACTATATTAAAACCAAACGAAATCGATGCTTAGAAACATATTGAAAAGTGTGGGTGTTTATCTTTGTACACACACCAAAGTGAAATGGGAAGGTATGTTCACTTTTCGAAACACTTCCAACAGAGAAATGATATAGATTGATATATGGATTTGATTCAGTTAAATTTGACAATGATTCCGATCTGAATCGACTTCAACATTACCTTCTATCCATTTCCCCATCTGTCTGCCTGTCTGTCTGTCAGTGCGATTCTTCTGGTCCCAAAAATTTGGTAAAAGCCATGGAGGTTCTTGCACCCGAGATGGCATTGGAAATGAACCAAACCCGTCGAAGGATGCGCTCGCAGTACAACATAATAACTCGGAAGAATTCTTTAAAAAAAAAAAAAGGTTTTTATGCTCATCATTCATAAAGCAAAGCAGATACGAAAGTAGAAATTTCCCCATACCTGCTATGGATGATCAGTATACAGTATAGTAAAGTAAAATGAAAAAAATCAATCCACGGGTTATAGAGTGACGAAATTTCGTCCCTCGTTCGTATGGTTCTTTCGAACGATAGTGCAATATTCTGAAGCGTTACGCTACTGGCGGTCTCTCTTGTCTTCTCTACTTTCGTATATGCAAGTTCTAATAATTTATTCATGCGGTTATAAACTTTACTCCATGTACCTCACCTTATCTCCGTAATCAAAATACCCAATAGCCTGATATTTTTTTTACAAAAATTACAGAATTATCCATGAAACATAATTGTTTTCTTGACGTAGGTGTGATCTGTTCGTATCATAAACTCTGTCTGTCTGCTGTAACTCTCGTTGCCACTGTACAGTCACGCTCATGCATTTGAAAAATACTTTACATTTTTCATACATTATTTGCAAACAAGATATGTTTAAAATATTTGCCCTAAGATAAAGTTAACTTTTTTACTTATTACATCACACCTTTTGCCCCGTCAAAAAAACCAACTCTCCTAAATCACAGTGACCTATATTCTCTTATACGGTACGAAATCTCCACGTGTTCGCTGTTCGATGCAATGTATCCTTTGTTAGGTGTTCATATGCTTATCATACTACAACGATAGACTGCGCTGCTCTAAGCATAAAAAACATCATACCTTACGCTAACGTATAGAACAAATTGATCTCTGATTTGAGTGTTTGATCTTTATCTACCGCCCCCCGCCCCTCACGTTGCTTGCGGTGTACATTTTATCGGTTTTTAATGGAATTTTATGTAACATGTTATGAATGAACTTCACACACTCGTTATAACAGTTGATATGCTTCGAGTGCACGTGAGTCACTGCACAGCTGAACAACGTAATTAAATTAAACATGAGTTTAACGCCAAGAGGTGTTGATAGCAATTTCCGCCTCACTTAATCAAAGTGCTATTTAATAGGAATTGATTTCGTTGCCATAGGTACAGGTGAGCTTGTCTGGATATCTTCACATTAAGACACTTCGGTCACTCGAAACTCTAAACATTAAATTATGTATATCAGTGCAGGCAATCGCATACAAAATGCATTTTAAAGTAAACAGAATATTTTCAGAAATAGCAAACTGTAGTGCCGCCAACTGTTGACGGCTGCTCTAGTTGGAATGATATAACATGCCTTGCGTTTGGATCTGTGGCAAGCAATAGTGTGTTTGTTGAATCGATGTAAAAGTAAACACTGAAAACTTAGCCAGCGTTTTAAACTTGATAACAGTTCTACCGAAACGTTGCAATCGATAAAATAAACTTAATGTGTTAAGCATTTATTCCGTAGAAGAGTCGACCTGTTTGTGAAACTCGGTTTCAAGTAAAGTAATTATATAAAGTTCATAGCATACTCTCTCTCCGACTGTCGGAGAATTTCTAACATCAGACAGAAACATGGAATTGCATACTCACATGTCATGTTCATCTATTTGTTCAGACTATGGCCGTGCATTGTGGTGAAAGGAGGCGCGATGCATTCTCAAATAGAACCTGTCTGTTGTCTGCATCAACTAATGTCTCCCCACTAGACATATACAAAGCGATTATTCTTGCATCCATTTTAAAGCCAACAAAGGAAGTGTTTTCTGTTAGATAAGTAATTGTGTGCAAATTGTGTGTTTTGCTATTCAAAGAAGAAGAGATTGATTTTTTTTCTCTACCTCCGTTCTCATGTCATGATTTGCTTATATATAGTAAAGGAACCGGAATAAATAAAATGTGTCAGATGGCGACTTGAATTGCTTGGCAAAACGTCATCTTATTGCATTCAGCTCAGCTGATGAGTCTTTAAGTATGAAATCCATGATAATGATATGATATGCATTTTTCATGCCAATATAATATAATTATATGTATGTACGCTTATGTGCTGATATATATGCTTGTAATTGTTTTTGCTCCCTTTAAATCACGAATCTTTTGATTGCCTAAAGAACGTTTCTTGATCTTATTTCCCAGACTTTGCCAAAGTTTCGTATTAGGGCGTATTACTGATATTAGGCCGCTTTGTTGAGTTGTATGATGGACAGATAGACAATCTCAAGGGTTCATAGAACATACATATCATCCTTTCCTTGATATATTTATTTCTGTCTTTATTTTTAATTCAAATTAAAATCATTCTGTTTTTCCGTCTATCACTTATTCTCCTCTTCATATGGAATTCTGAACTCGAACACTTACACATTGTTAGTCGAATAATGAAAGATCGTTTCTCTGATGGTTTTTTATGTTGCTAAGATATTTTTTTTTTTTTATGTATGTGAAAATGTATTGCATTCAATATTTTCGAAAAGAGCAAATGAAAATCTTATATGGTAACATCTTCAACTTCTCAATAGTGGGTAAGGACGGACGCTTACGTCCGCTATTAAGAACGCACTCCCATTACTCTTTGTTCAATATTCACCTACAGATTTCATATTAACACCTGATTTTCAATTAGCTTAGAACCTAATCAGACATAATAAGAGTAAGGACGATAGTAAAAGAAATTCGTTGGGCAAGCCAGTGTATGACAAAAGCATTAGAAAGTAATTGGATATTTGTAACTTGCTTCAATAAGCTTACAAACCAAGTACATATGTGGTCGAAATCGACAGCGTTGAAAAGTGTTGTATTGTGTTGTTCAATAACAAAACTTTAATGTCGACAAATAACTTCCTTTAGCTCTTTTTGCTATTGAATATTCACAGAACCCAGTAATGCGAACTCAATTGAAGGAATACGAAGGACAACACGTAAGACACAAAAGACGTCAACGCATGATAATTGTAGTCGTGTATATTTTGTCGAACGCTACCGTTTGCGGCATACTTGCCTGTACAAACTAACAACTAACGTTTGCTCATACAAAGTTTTCAGTCAACGTTAAATTAGTTAAAGTTATCTTTTGACTCATTGATACGCATATGTAGTCGTTCAGCGTTCCTCAATAAACCCATAAGCACATTGTAGCAAATTAAATCGGATTATTAAACACCCAAACTTTGAATTCGCTTTCATTTCGACAAGCAATCATCTTGCATTACGTAACACAGAACTATGGGAAGCGTTTGTTGTCAAAATAACTGATAATTAGTCTTACAATGACACCATCTAATGCCTTATAATTACATGTTTATTATAACCGAACGTAGTAGTGTTTGTATTGTTCGCCGTTACACCAGCCAAATAGGGGAATGCGAATTCCAATTCCAATTGTCAGCAGTTGTGTTTATTGCCCATATATACGCATATAGTTTAAGCCGAAGATGAGGAACTAAAATTAAAGACAATTTTGCCCTCATAATAGATTGGAAACTACCCTAATTGCGTAGAGCAAGCGAATAGCAGTGAATGCTAACCATTTTACACAGACCTTTATGTTTTGCAGTTACGTCATTTGATATCAACACTGATTATTACTACTAGTTATCTATTTCTTCCTTTTAGGTTTTTGCCCTTATGATCTAATATACGACATATCCGTTTTTAAATATTTCGGCTTTTCGAATTTTAGTTAATGAATTTTACAGTACAACTCTATGTAAAGAAACTTGTTTCAGGATGAGAATACTGATTTACTTTCATTGCAATGATACCTGTGCAGTTACCTAGACGCATAGGAATTTTTTAACACCTGTTGACAATGTTTCTCTTAAAATTTACTTTCAAAAGTCAAGAAACGTGGAAACGTGGATAGGCGATCATTTAAACATCCGCCACAAAGTGGAGACATATTGATTGGTTCACTTCATTTGCAATCTTATGATGTTTTTGTCTCTCTTTCAAGAAACAGTTGGATGAAATGGCAGTTAAGCTTGTGATACTTTGCCAGATCTCAAATAAATATGAATTGAAATGTGTGACGTCAAGAAAAAAGCCATACATAGTTGAGGAGAAATATTTTCTTAATTTGAAGAATAATTGCCATCAAATTCTATAAAAATATTGATAATTGAAGTTTACCGTACATGGATCGTTTTATCGAATAAATGAATCTTTGTTCTACGTTCCAATCAATTATCACACACAAGCTGCTGGTGCTTATTACATAATTCCACAATATCCGATATCAACACATTCACTTTAGAACACAAGGTTCGCAAATTTAAAATACAATAAAAAATGTAGAGTAAAGATCCAGCACTAAGACAACGGATCATATATAAATAAAGCGGAAAATATTTTTAAAGCGCACTGTTACCTAGAAAATGTTATCAAATTGCGTGAAAATATAATCTAAAATCTAATGTATACGACCAACGTGTTATGTAAATGTTTATCTATTCTCTATTCTCTCCTCTCTGCCCTTCTCATCTCATCTATATATCTATTCAAATATGGTTAACAAGCTAATAATGATTCTTAATATTATTCTTTCATCATATTATTAGGACTTTATTGCGGTTCTTGTTGTTCTAGTAATCGCGAAACCAATAGGATTAACAATGTTAATTAAGGCAACATGAAGTTACATCCGTGTCCGGTTGTGCCTTTCGAATAACTATTTGAACAGAACAACAGCAGTTCATCTTTTTCTCTTCTTTCCACTTGACTTCTAATGTGTGTACGTTGCGTTTGAAATGAACTATAGAGAGTAGAAATTCCATGAGTTTTGTATACTTGCACGCGCGTACTTGTGGGCACGTACGTTATGCTTACACACACACATGCACACACACACACACACACACACACACACACACACACACACACACAC
>NW_023998416.1:4465442-4492608 GCF_014805625.2 Glossina fuscipes
ACACACACACACACACACACACACACACACACACACACACACACACAGACAGACAGTACAATATCAAAATATTGTTGCTATTGTTGCCTTCTTTTTGAAACTCGACACACGTGCCGCAAAAAACTGTTGTTCGCCCCAATGGACGCGTCAGCGAGTAAAACAGATGCCAGTATATTACTTGCTGCAAAAATGCACATACATGCTTTCATGCACTTATAATAGTAACACATATAATATAAACATATATGTTTACATAGGCATGTAGTCATGCAGTGCCCTACGCAAGTTCATGGAACAAGCTCTGTCTGTTATTTAAAGTAAAAAAACCAACAACGCAAACAAAAAAAAGAACGCAATAAATTTAGCAACAATTTCATGCATATGTAAAAAAAAAAATTAAAAAACTAAAATTCGTTTCCCTATCGTCTGTGTAGATAGCGTTCTACTTCCATCACATTTGGTACACGTGTGCATGCATTCAAAGGGCAAGGGTGGATTTTATGCGTCCATGTAATTAATATTTTTTTTAGTTAAGGCAATGCATGTACGGGAAAGATCTCCTAAAATCTGAATTTCATTTTATGCGCGATGCTACTAATTATCCAAATTTTCGGTCAAACATCTGTTTCGAGTTCGTCTCTTCATTAAATGCAATTATCCTTTCCCGCTAATCCGGTTTTTGTCGAAGGAATGAAATATTCCCCCTAGTCGGGGGACATGAACACACTAAGCATGTTTAAGCGTTGAAATGCTGTGCGCTTGAATTCATGCAACTGCATAAACCAGCCACTGCTGTTAACATCATTTTCTTCCCCTAACTATCTTGTCGTTATTTCTTCCATTGTATGCTAACTTTCAAAAACTTTCATCCTATGGAATTTAATTGAAAAGCCAAAGCTACTACACAAGTTCTAAACAAAAACTAGAAATTTACTTAATGACCCTGAGTTAAGTGCATTTTTTTTTTCCTCTCCCCACTTAAATTTAGTTAAATTTACTTATAATTAAATTAACTTATATTTTTAAAATGCTTACATTTTTAAATTTTTTGAGGTGAAACTTTTTATTTTAAAAAAAAAAAAAAAAAAAAAAAAACCATATATAAAAGGGAAACCTCAAGAAAGTGAAAGGAAACGACACAAGAATGAATGTTTAACTTAATGTTATGCCAGTCACTTGTTCCTTAAATGTTTCGCACACGCAAATTCGCCCTCTATGTTAAAGTTAACTTTTGTCACGGGAAGTGTGGCTTTTAGTAAAAATGCCTTAATTATGTATAACACAAAAGTGAAAAGAAAAAAACAAAAAGAAATCTCGATGGCTATGCGGAAAACTTGACAAGAGGGAAAGACTTAACGAAATGAAATGAAATTTTTTGTTGCCAATGTTTGACTCAAGAAAACTTCTTGATCGACTTTGTCATGCACAGCAACGTATTTGCATCGGTAAGGTGTTAACTTGTTATTTAGTAACTTATTGAATCTATTGTTCAGGATATTTAAGAAATGTTAATAAAAGTATAGTAAGTAATGCGCATCGTTGATCTCTCATACATTTTCTCAATCAGCTAGAATAGGGCTATGCCTATCTGCGTAAGAAATGAAGATTCCAATAACAGTATTCATAACAAGTAAGAAAATTATATTCGATCGTCGCCCCATCGCCGTTATCGTAAAAAGATCCTACACTCTATAATATTTGGTGGGCGGATGGGGTGATTTTTCTATTTTCATCATAAGAATGGAAAAATTTAGATGGTGTGTGTGTGTTGTACTTTGTGAACACGAAAAATTAAGATATTGAAGGTTTTTCTTATATACAAATGCGGGCGTTGTTGGTGTGTTCTTTCAAAAACTGAGTTCATTTTCAAACTCTTTTCCAAGTCTCTAGACGATATCTTCATTTGCGGTAACGGGAGAATGTTTACCACAAAATACGCAGATATGCAAGCAGACAGACGGACAGACGGACATGTTTAGGGGCATTTTAAATTTAAAATTGGCCAAGTATTTATATACTTCATGAGGTTTTCGAAGCTTATCGCTGCGCCTTATAAAGGCAATGGAAAAAAAAAATTTTGATCCTTGGGACCTTGTTACACTGTTGGGCAGACAGATAGATGGATAGACAAGCAATTGATGTGCTTGATCGACGGATAACGACGTATATTGTCGGTCATATACTATGTAATATTCCAAAGCCAACACATCCTAATTGAATGCTTTATAACATTCGGCATGTATGGGTTTTTGTATACTGGAGCGATATACGCATTAACCCATTAAGGGACGCAAATGCCATAGCAAGCGTTTTTATTGTGATTGCCACAGTGTTTCAATTTTGATTGGCTGAAAAATTGAGCCTGTATCGTCGTGGTCGTTATGACATCGATTGTATTTACACTATTATGTAATGGCCATCCTTGCAGAACATTGCTAAGCAGATTTCGGATATCACGAACAATTTGAAAATAAATTAACTGTCAGGTGTTGCATCTCGCTAACGTGTTTACCGTCCATCAATGTGTTGAGACTTTAGTGTTAATCTTAAATGATTGCCACAATTTCATCATTTGTTTTTGGTCGCCTACCTCCTTGAAGCAATTCATAATCCGCCGCATCCAACTGATAGTAGTAATACAAAGCATGAGTTCATTAACATGACAATTCGGTTTTGCTTTCGATATTAGCGGCTTATGTAGTTTGGCTAAGGCATCGCTCTTCTTTAAACTAAGTCAAAAAAAAGAACACTCAAGCGGTTAAGAAATTACAATCATATCTAACAGGACTTGTGGGGCTTGCTGCGCCCAATCTTGAAAATCTGCTAAACAAATAACGCTTACTTCAAGTAAAGAGTAATATCTGTTGCGTGTAATTTGATTACTTATTTACATCATGTTTTGCAAATTGATTTATGTTTTTATTATGCCGGTACAAAGTTTCGCTGACTTGATAAGCTTTCAAATTTTCGCATCTCTATGCCTCAAACGAAATACTCTTTCAACTTATTTTCTGTTTAGAAAGGATTTACATTCGTGCAGTGTTCACATAAAGTTACATATGCACGAGTGCACATATATGTGCTTCTCGTTACATTATAAACGTACATATTCGTATGTATTCAGTAAACACGCTTTTAGTTAAATTCGAGTGAAATCGAGATTTTATGGAAAATTTAAGATAGCTTTTGCTTTTGTAAATTCGAATAGAGAGGGAAAAAATTTTTAAATTTTAAATTCAGTTTAAATTAACTAATTAATGAATTTAAGTTTTTCCATCGGAAATGGACAGATTATTGAGAACTTTGTGGAGCTTTAAGCTTCTTTTAGGCATTCGCAGTTCTCGCTCTACTCGAATGCCACCAATTATGCTCAAGAATAGCGTCTTTCATCTGCACTTCGCAGTTTGCGTTGCCGAAGGAAGTGAATGCGTTTCTTCCCGATTCAATGATGACACTGGAGTCCTTAGTTCTATTCCTTTTGTTAACGTTATGCCACAATTGCGTTATGTAGTTATCTGGATACTTTTTTCTTCCTTAGAAAAATCAAGTTTATGTATATACCTCACAGGGTCTCTTACGGTTGCAAACGTCTTGTCAAAATGAATGCGGGCATAAAAACAAAGTATATACGCAAACTTCCATTCAACCAATTATTGGTGGCTGCTACTAAAGCAGATCCTTTTAAGGACATGGATAAATTGGTATCCGGGAAGTGCATTAGATAATAATATATATAGCGCAGGTGCTTTTGTTACTAAATTCCAAGTAAATGCAAAAGCATTCTTCGACATTACGCTTGAAGGACACCGTACATAAAATGCTCTCATTATGAGTGTGAAAGTATATTTGAATAAAAAACACGTTAATAAAAAATTTATGAATTTTACTTTCATTTCTAAACGATAATCACAAGTTAAATAAAGTAAGCTTTAGCTCTTGATTTGCCATACTTGCGTGCATTTGAATAATTGATTGTCAAATTCTAACTTAACATAGTTTCGTATACGCGTACAAACAAAACTCTGCCACATAGATATGACACACAATTACCCTCTAGCTAGGGAAGCGTAGAGATTTAATTTTTCCGCATAAACGGTGTTGTTATTAAAATTGTTTCTTTTTCGCATTTCAACAACAACAACAAACAAAAGCGAAATGTATCATCGCAACTTCAATACAAATTTAATCTCTTCAGATGTGTCTGAGCAAAAGTGCAAGACAACATGTACGAACACATGTTTTTGATAAGACTGACACGATTGCTTTCGTGTCCGTTGAACTAAATAACAATTTCTTATGCCAGGCGAATGCCAGGATAACGGATTATATTAAACTAGACATTGAAAACAACTTCACTCACATATCATAGCGTGGTTTAGACGTTGAAGCATATTACAAATATTGAATAATGGAATTTCTCACGCAGTGCAAAGGCATTGCAGTGTGGAGTGGGGGAGAACGTTAAAAGCTTTAGGCAATGAAAATCAGTCTCGAAAAACGATGGGGGACAGGGTACGGAACATGCATATATCTCTTCATTTCCTCGTTAACAAAAGGGTGGGTTTCCATCATCTCTTTCATTACCACTTATTCGCCCGCCCGAACATAAATGAATTCTAAGAAGACCTCCGCGTCTATCTCTGCACATCAAGCAAGTAATTGTCGAGAAGAAACATGAATTGCTTTTATTTAATTTTATTTCTTAATAATTTTAGGGAACATATATCAAAACCTATATAAAGAAATATAAAAGAATTTTAGGCAAACGGTTTCATAGCAGAAGAAATATGAAAATATTTATTGTCTTTTCATTTTTAATGTTTTTCAGTTATCCTTTTTGCTTTATAAAATGTTTCTGTAAAACGTATAAGAAAATCAAACAGAGTCGTAATATCGGAAGCGCGGCCATCGATTGAGCATATGAACTTAGAATCGAACTTAATGAATCAAACAGTGCCTTGCCTCTGCCTCAGCCATTAGACAAAAGGAATGGCAACAGTACCGGAAAAAACAACTTAGCATCTTGATCGAATTTGGTCGACTTGCTTGCATGCCTCTAGCGTTGACGTGCCTTGCCGGATTAATGTCATACCGCCCAGCTGCCCAGTATCCGCTGAGTAAACGTGTAAGTAAAACATACTTGTCTGTAGATTTATTTTGATAAAAAGTTTAATTTTCATCTGACCTTCAGAGGTTTTTACGCTGTGTTGTGTACGATGGTTTCGACAAAATCCCTTCCATTTTGATATACGACTTAACATATATGTTACGTATGAATAGTTAGAGGAAAACAAACGAACTCTTCGTTGAAGAGGAAAAAGCCTAATTTGACACTATCTGATGGTCTGAGACTATTATTGCAAGTGCTGTTAGACCTTCCAAGTTTTCAGCATAAGCTTTTTCATAATTCCAGTTGATTCAAAACGTTTGCCTTGAGATGATAATTTTTAATTTCGAAAGCAAAAAGAGCACAAAAATTAAGCTTTGTCGAACCCTGTCGTAGGGCAGCGCATTTCATGACCGTTGCATGAATCGGAACACTTTAAATCAAGTTAAAATATAGATATGACAGCTCCTAACTTTCCCATAATTTCGATTTTTTTATCGTTGAAAGCCGAGGCAAGTCAACTAACTATTTGCTAAAGTGGTTTGAAGGCTTTCGTATGTCTATGCTTTTGATCCAAATGATTTTCCGCCAGTCTCTTGCAAAAGTTTTAATTATTCGACGCACGAAATATTTTTTAAAACGCAAAAGTTTATGGTGTTTATTCATTGTTCCATTGTAAAAATTACAAAGCATAAAATTATAAATTCAACAGCCTTAGCAAATGAAACAAAATTTAATGTTTCTGTATGCGAGTCAAGAAACTATGCTTTCATTAAATGTAGGAAATCTAAGTATAAAAAGAAAGGAGTGGAAGAAGAGGAGCGAGAGGGAGAGGGAGATACCCAGCAATAGCTTGTGTGCTGTGTGATGTTTCATGAACAGAGTGATAACTACTTTACTTACTCAAAATCTTATTGCAGACGTTTTTCATCATACATCTGCAAAATTTGTGAATGCCTTAAGAAGATTTGTTTAAATTAATCTAATCTAATCTAATTATGTACAATTTTCTGCAATTATGAACTTTTATTAAACTCCTAACGCTTGGTACGGACAGTTGACTTTCGAGCTTCGCTTGGACGTCTTCCAAGGGAAAATATAAATCTGAAGCTCTTAACTGAAAACTGCACAACCTTAAGGCCATAATTTGGGAAAAGTGGGCTTACTGTAGATGCTATAGGTGGTTCCATGGACGAATTTGGCAAATATGATGACTGAACTAACAAAAGAAGCAATGAATAGAGATTAATTTTGTTTTTCTAGGTAGAATTTCTAACTCGTAATTGTAATTAGAACAAACAGTGATCCGCCTGAGTGGCCGAATAGGCAAGAGTCTCGACTAGCAAGTCAATGGTAGTGGGTTCAAATCTCAAGTGCGCTAGAGTTTTTAGTGAAGCCGAAAGCTTTGGATGCTAGTCTGGCTAAATTTATTATAATAATAATAGAACAAACAGATCTCTGAGAGGTTTTATATGGGTTCGCTACATTGGCGCGTTAACCCCACGTTGCCCGATGACACACGAGTTAATTTAGCGTAACCGGCGGCCTCTAGAGAGCTAGACTGTCCCTATAAGCTAGGGGCCTTAGCGACACTGGAGAACACAGCCATTTTTATTGCGTAAGGCTTAATAAGCCCACTCTGGTAAATGTTGTATGTTGCTGTATTATTGCCTCTAATTATTTGCCTTGGAATGATAGAAATCATATGATAGACTTGAAGGGCCGTACCTAGCAGTCAGGACTCACACATTGGTTAACTGCTGCGTTTAAACTAGAGACTGGACATACAAGCTTTGAGCGTGGTTTCCACATCTACGTAAGTATACAAGCTTTCATCCGAACGATCTTGGCAAGCATCAATCTGCAGTAAACCAATGGTGTCACCTCTACCCGCAGTTACTTCTGGCATAGTGAGTGGGCTCCTGACCCCCGTGGAACTTAAGACTATAAAGCCTTTAGCCCTACTTTACGCGACATAGTCACTGTTGCCTTCGGATTAGCCAGAATCGAACTAATCTTCTTCAAGATATATATATATATAAATATATAGAAAGCCGAATTTTTACTAATTCGCGTGGCAGCCATGCTCGATAACTATCCTGTTATTACCTATTTCGTATCCAATGTATCAAGTTATTAATTGACAAATCGCTTAAGAAACTTTAAGGTCGAATGGAATGGAATGGAGGTACCTTCCCATTCCGCCCCATTGTAAACTGTACAGCTATGACTACCATACCACCACCAGTTCTTTTTAAAATTTGTTTCGCAAGAACTAAATCTAAATTTTACGAAAATTTTTATTTCAACCTCGACTCGGCATCAGCTTACACGTACAAACTTGCAACTGAATTAAATTAATAAAATAAAAAAAAATAATAATTTATATATATATTTTTTTTTTTATGTATTGGCGGTAAATGTTTAATAATTATCAATAGTCAATGATGCTCTTAAGCATACCATCAAATGTTAAATGTAATGCTATTCTGTCACGTTCCGATTTATTTGTTTTTAGCATTTTTTCGCTTTTGTATTAATATTGGGATTTGCATTGTTGCACGTTTTACTAGTCCACTTGAATAGAAAGCTATTTAATGTCAATTAAAATAATCAAAAACCAGATAAACAAATACAAACAAACAATTAAAAAACAAAATAAATAATTAAATGCAAGCAAGCCATTCTAACAAACAAATAAAAACAATTATTTACAATACATTATCGCAATGATGGTGAGACGGCAGTAGTAGCTCCAAACTTAATAAATTAAAAATTTGAAAATTAATTTCAATTTAACTTTCATATACAATTTGAAGAGTTTAGTCCACTATCCATTCGATAATGAGTTGAGACTTACGTATATGAGGCTTGGACCTGGGGTTTTTGTAGTAAACGTTCGATTCATATAAATACATGCCTTATAGATTAATTGGTTGCTTGAGTTGCTAAATCGATTAACTCCATTTTTGGAATTTTATTAAATTTTAATATAAATTAGCTCCTAACGGTACATATTCAAAACGAATTTCTCTAATAATAAGTATTAATGCCACTAAATGACAAAATCATTTTGGCCCCTGAAAAATAAATAAGTTATTTATAATATATTATGAATTTTCTCAACTTCTTGTTTTATGGAGTTAATCGATTTGGCAAGTGAAGGCATCCAATTGTATCTAGTGATATCCTGGATCCTTCTTCACTATATAACCTGGCGTATAAATATCGATTTCTTATAGGCTTAGATTAATGATACAACACTTTCCTGTACAAACAGTAGTGAATAATACTGAATGTGGACACAAAGGTAAAGCAAAATCGGTTTCTACCCAAACATCTACGCATAACATGGTTCATCACTTTTCTTTTTTTCGAATAACACAAGAATCGAAACCGAAGAAAAAAGTTATTCATTTTTATATCCATAAGAGAGGCGATATATTAATTTTTACAAAACGTTTGTAACACCGAAAAGCAGATTTCAGAGAAGCCCCTTTTTGCAATAGGATGATTATCAGAAAGAATAGAGGGAAGAGAAAGGAAACGCGAAATCGTGACGCGCAACCTAGTGAGTGTGTGCCAAATTATTAAGTGTTATGCCTTCATCGACTCAGCAGTCACTTCAGCTACGACCAAAGAAAACTCTATCACAACTGACATCGGAACCCGTGAACACTAACTTGATTGTCGCGGTTCTTCTTAGCATGTTGTGCTAATTCTTAGCAACTGTACGCGTGTCCATCAATCAATGCAACTTGCTTTCACTATCAACTTGTATGCAAGAACCTCCCATAGCTTTGCCAAACGTGAAGACGATATTTTTGTTTTTTCAACCAGGAGAACGTTTACCAAAGACATTCCTCAAGCGAATATGTTTGAAATCGTTCGAAATTTGATATTCATCAAGAATGGAACTACTTTAGATTGTCCTCAAAGTCTCTCTCAACCTTTTTCCAAAATGAACATGACCCTGTCCTTGAGATAAAAGTTTATAAATATACCCTATGGGCGATCCTGCAATATTTGTACAAATATGAGAAAGCTGCACCCGCCCCATAATGTACATCGCCATAATTTCATTTTCTTTCTTCTTTTTTTGGTTAAAAGTGGCGGGTATAAAAAGTTCGGCCACAATTGGATATAAATAATATTTTGCTTGAATATATACGGACGATATTTCTTGTGGGTCCCGGTCTGTGATACTGCCTTCATCTTACTTATTCGGAAAAAAGTCATCTCTTGAGTAGGATTCCAAGCTGGGAAACTAGAGTGAACTCAAAGAAGGCCACGCCTGAAGTTTAGTGTCACTTTACTTCGCTCGGACTGGTTGAAACTCGCACTCGAACTGGCACTCAGACATTAGTGAAGACTGTCCTATTTGTCTAACGTAATGTTTAAATGTGGAATCGGGTAAAGTGAAACGTGTTAAAAAGGTAGCAAGTTTCCCTATCCGCCACTATTTTGTGGAGCAGGCTCAGTGTCAATAGATACAGTGAACACTAATGTTTTTACGATTTTATTAAGTCCATGTTTGGATGCGTAATCGTAAAGCATATGAAACTCGTGCTCACAAACAGGATTTATCCCTTCGTTTTATCGACTTCGCCAGGGTCTTTAATGTTTTATTCTTCTCCCGATCGATTCTAACACCTCAGGTATATAGACAAACATTTTCCCTTTTTGTTCGCTCGGTTATAAAAGTTTTCGAATTTTTGATCGTAACTGTATCATTGATAGTGCGGCATGCGGTGCAGTTAATCTTCCAGACCCAAACAATAACAAAAATTAATCTACAAAAATACATATCTGTCCAGTGTCAGTTTCCTCATCGTATGATTTCGCGGGCTCTCACAAAAAAAAAAGGAAATCTTTTGTTGTTTCTAGCACGTATCTCCATCTACGGTATGCAATGTGCATGAGCATGTCCACATACCTCCGCACAAGTTTCTGAAAGTTAATTGTAGTAAAATGGAGTAAAACTGAAATTTTCTCTGCTACTAATGCTTATGTTTATGAAATATGCAATAACTGTAGCGGATGGAATATAAAAAAAAATTTAATGCATAATTAAAAGTCTGTTAAAAACCGGAATATTTTGAAATAAATTATAGCAGAAGCAAGCGGAAGTATTATATCTGTGCATAATTCCGCGCATATGTGCATGAAGGTCTCTTACACTCCACAAAAAATCCTCTTAGTTTCAATTAAATCCTGTCTTAAGCATTGAAGAAAATATTCTTTTTACTCTATTCCATGTCGGTTTTTCATTTTTTTTTTAAGGCAAAAATTCGTTGTTAATTGAGAAAATTTCTGTGGGCCGTCTGCTGGGACAATGCAGGAAAATTCAGATCGGTTGACTTTTTAGGCCAACGCTTTATTTTAGAAAGACGTTTTATTAATAACTGTTATAATATTGTAATATGCGCCGTAGCCCACTACTTCTTTTTTTTTTTTTCGTTAATACATTCCATTTTACTGTTAGGAACATGGATGAAGGAGACGGCCACCAACCAACTGATTCGGAGATGTCCAGGACAAGATACCGCGCCGTTTAGAAAACTCCATCTCTCGATCGTAAGGTGAACAAGGAAACTATATAAACTGAGCGATAGATTTTACACAGCATTCAAATTATTATTATTGTTTAAAACGTTAAGAGTAGCGTCTGCTTCCTTGGATTTCTTTCGTATAAATTATGCCTGACCAGCAGCTACCAACAACATCAACTGATCGAAGGAATTTTTACCTGGTTTCGGCAATCACTCTGCAGCCATAGACGTACCGGAATGAAATAAACAATTTACCGAGCATGGAATAGCTCTGACTTTTTGTACCTCTGTTCGGGTTTCAATAGCTCCACAAACTCCATTTCGATAAACGCATATGTATATGTTGAAACCTTTGTTGTCTCTCGTTGCTGGTCTTGCATAAATGAGTTCGTCAGTCAATAATTTTCGTATCAACGAAAAACTGATCGCATGTTTTGTGTTTATACAAAGTTAGGAGAACATATAAGCAATGCAATCATTGTATGGCTTTTGATGCGTGTGAATGAATGTAGAATGCGTGTGAAAGTAAAACCACGCGCAATGGTGTAAAAAAAATGATACAGTTAGGTGCACCATAGCATAGCGACTTTACACAAAAATGCTTTGTTGACAATGGCATCGCATCGTCTTTGGTAGAATCCTTTGGTAAAAACCTTTCATATCTAGAACAATATGTTTTTTCTGTATGTACTAATGCCTTTCATATATTTTCTTGCTTATCTATTTTAGAACGGAACGGCGCCGCGATTAACGGCAAGTCAGTTTCGTCAGTTTCGGAAACACTGGCACCAGCTCGTGGACACGCCTAAATTAAAGGGTAAATCAGTGCTGCTTATTAGAGAAGAAAACTTGAAGGATGTCTGCGGATTTGTGGAGCATAAAGGTTTGAAACATGGAAACGTGAAGACAGATGATCGCATATGAAGCAGGATGAAGCAAAGAAGCTCAGTAGCGCGGGTAATACGTTTTTATCATCTGGTATTCTTAAAATAGGACTTAATCAATACTTTGCCGAAAGTAAAGTTATTGAGTTTCGCAAATATAAACCTGACGACCTTGCCACCGGTTGACTTTAAGTTTACGAACTTGAACTAAAAACAAATGGTTTTTATTATATTTATCGGTGCAGATTGTTGGCGACAAATCTTGTAAAATAATTGCATCTGTGAAGTTATTTTGGGAGCACTGAAAACGGGAGACACTATAATAGGCGACAGTCACTAATAAAATGTAATCATGAAAGCAAGTGCACTCTCTGAGTGACGTCAAACTAGGCGACAGTAAAATTGCTGTCGCTGGGAACAAATTTGCATTAGTGTTGCGAGTAAACCCAGAAAAGTTGCGTATGTAGAAAAACTGCTGTCGAAAGAATACAAAAACAGCCGTTAATGAAAATGAATTATCTTTCACTTTGAAAGATAATCTCGTTCCGAAATTAAATCTTGAAGAAAAAGGACAAAAAGTTTGGTAAAAGAGGTGTTACTAGAGATGGAAACAAAATTTTGTGGCGGCCAGCACCCTAAACCCGGATGTGAAGGTGTACTTTCACAATAAATTTGGTATTCCAGGCGCTAAGTAATCGAAGTTTTTGTTTTACAACAAACGAAACATCGTAATATGTTCACTATTTATTACAGTGATTGAATGGAAGGCGTATATGCTTGTCAAAGCCAGGGGAAAATGAATCAATTTTCAGTAATCAGAAAGGAAAGCACAGCCTAAGCGGAATTGTAAATTGTTTTTATTTACATAAATACAACTTTTCCTTCTCGATGACCAGAACGAAATGAAAATCATGGCAGATCGCCATGATTCGCACTTTTTGCAGTCAATCCGATGAAAGAGTTTTCATGAAAACTACCGTACTGACCATGATAGCAATGCTTGGCTGATCGGTATGCGTTAAAAGAAAATAAAAATTTCTAAAAATTTGCGGATGATAGTGGATAAACCCCAGAGTCTTCACTGACGACACCTTACCGAAGTTCGATGGATCCCCTAAAAGCGAACGCAAAGAAATCAGGAACCATGTGGAAAGGTACATTGATTTATATATATATATAGGTTAGTGTTACGGTATTTAGTATTTCGAAGATCTAACTATAATTCTTAAGCATTTCTCTAGGTCGCTGGCGTTTTCTACAAGAAGTGCAAGCAGATCATTTGAATGCTTCTGCACCGACGACTTATTAAGATCGTAGTGTAAATATTTGCGAGGAGGCACCTCATTTGAGGTAGTTGGCTGAAACAATTAGTGAATTGTTCCCACAATATTTATGAACTTTGTAGCAATCTTAAAAATACAAATACTTTTTAAAGTTATCATGCACGCATAGAAGTGTACATGAAAGTTAAATCTACGCGATCTTCTTCTTTTATTAAACCATAACAATTAAAAGTAAATTTCTCTCAGTTATTAATGCGTTGTAACGGAAACTTTGAGGGGAAGCATAGGAAAACTGCGACAATGATAGATGGATGGCTTCTTGGCAACAATCAAGCCGATAATAACGACGATAGTTGCCTGCTTACATAACTACGCTTCAGTTTAGCTAATATGATCCGTTAAACCGACTGTTAACACCGTATAGGCCGATATTGACATATATAATAATATAACATAACATAAATACAACAATTTCTTGTTAAAGTCAAAAGTTTAAAGGCGTCATATTGAGTCAGGCGGCGGTTTTATTGCCAATGGATTATTTATTTATTTATTTGTTTCATATTTATAGTTCAACTGACTCTTGAAGTAAATCTTAAGTTAATTAATATTAAAACTTATAAGTATAAGTACAATAAAACACATAAGAAGGAAAAAAAGACAAAAAAAGCATGTAGACAACTAGCGTAGAGCTATACACACAACCGGTACAGGACCAAATTGCAAGTGAACCCCTAAGCCATCGCAAAGAGGCATAAGCTTGGCAACCGATAATAGTTTACAACAATTAATTTTCAACTCAAAATGACTTTTTAAAGTTAAAAGTTAGTTCAAGTACGACATAGGTAAACCGCGCGTATTAAGCAATGTGGCTTTAATCGACTTTAATGAGAATAAGTGATAGACGTGATTTAGACGTCGTTTGTCTATGCAAATCAACCAATTAAGGTTATTGATAGCAAGAACGACAAAAACCTTTCACTTACTTGTATCTTGAAGTGTGTAAGGATGTCTCTACATATTTACTACTCTACGGTTTATTTTTAAGATATTTATTATTACCTTTGGATTTTGAAAATCTTCTTAAGCGCGCATTGTTACTTAGTGCCCTCTGTTTTTTACATAAAACAATATCACAACAAGAAAGCATGCATAAGCACGCTAACGCCATCTCGGAAGAATTAATTAGTAAGAAAGTAAGCAGTATTTGTGATTCAAGACACAAACCTGCAATGCTGCCAGCTATGTGAGTAGCACAGAAACCAACAAATATCCGCTACACAAACCGACTAATTACCTTACCTCACCTATACGCACATATAAGACGGAGCTTTTCGTCAGAAAAGCTGGTATCGCGTGTGTTTCTGATATTGTAAACCTGATGCCCTGTGTATTTTGTTGTTGCATTTTCTAGAATCGTTACTACTTCGTTTATTTATTATAATTTTTACATAAGTAAACAATTCAACACAAAACAAATCAAGCACAAAACGTGTTAAATGCGTTAAATTACGCTTCTATGTAAAGCATTAGCAGCACTAGTGTCCTCCTCATAATAGTAAAGTGAACTAAAACGGATACATGTGTGTTGGTATATTGAATAGTCACTGGAATAGAAATAACAGGTTTGTACTTGTGCCAAACACAAACGCACATTTTTCTCCAATTTAAATGCTAAATTTGGAATGGAGGCTGAGTGGGTTTTAAATATTTGACTGTGTCTTCATATTTTAACTTCTTCCGCTGGCCGACGAAAAAAGGCAAAAAAAGAGATTTTAATTTCCCTTATAGTGCTTAAGCTTGATGAATGAAAGTACAGCGCTATTTATGGTTTACTTAATGGTCATTAATAAAAAATTAACAGTACATGGAAAAATTTACTTACTATTATGTGTAGTCTCAGTCCCAATAATGTCGAAGCCGAAATAAATTTTATTCTCTTCCTACATTTATAATAAAAAACGAACGGAAACGGTGGTCGACTTGATGAGGTGACAACTTTAGCAATGACGACAAAAATTCCTCAAAATGGTGTTAGATGATTATTAATGCCCAGGCTAAGAGGTACGATGGGTTTTTAAGAAACTCGTGTATAACGTATATTAATGGGAAGTTCGCACCTAAGAAAGTCCGGCTTAAGATGTTCACCAAAACAATTAATTAAATGACAAAACTATTTAATAAACGAGATGTTCGATGCGCTTCGACTACGCTTCTCTCTCTTTACAGAATACCTCTTTTTCGAAATACAAAAGTTGTTTATCATATTTCATATATAAACTGTGTGTAATTGAATTTTAGCAAAATCTAATTTTGGCAAACACATGAATTACACAGCGTTAGCCTGCTTTTCTCAAACGCATAAAGTTTGTTCTCTCTTTGGGCTGCAATAAGTAGATCTGCCGAAGTTCGCACGCAACAACAAGAAAATAATCGAAACAACGCCATTCTGCGTTATGATCTTTTTTCGTGTATAATTTTTTTTTTTTTGGCTTAAACACTCCCATCATTTAACACCCTACACCATTCTCCAATTATTCATTCGTAAGAAGGCTTGGGAAGTGGTCGAGAAAGTGATCCAACATTAACGATTTCGGATGGGACCGCGATCGACCTCGATGTCGATCAAAAGACATCAGTGTACCAGTTCTCATTAAAATATCTAAAAATTACGGCCTGTAGGTTGAATACAAAAAGCAAGACGGACAGACAGATGCACAGACAAGCTTCAGAAAATGAGTCTGAGTCGATCGTTATAATAAAAGTTGGCTCTACCTAAAGTTCATCTGGATGTTGCATACATTTACATACATAAACTTAATATATGCTTGTACAAGCAGTGTAGGGCATAATGATGTGAAAAGATGATTAATCAATATGCCGACTACAGCTTTGAAGTCTTGTTAAAGATATTTTGCATGCGCTAATTATCTTGGAACACTAAGATTTGTCAGATTGGTGCAAGGTTCACTCTGGGGTAAGCATTATAAATCAATTCCCTTATACATGGTGTGTTTGTCACATAAAGCTTCGTTCGTTTGCATTCGTAAGCATACACAGATTGACTTGCATTGGTAAGCAGTGATGGTAAGCGAGTGATTGGACAAAAGAAAAGATGTGGCGGGGGAGAAAAAAATCGATAAAAAGAAAGAGAAAGATATAAAATCCAGACTAAATTTTTCATTCATAGCCAGCATGAATTTTAGGATTAAAAAGAGACAACATATATACATAACTTTAGTTTTTCAAAATCACATTAATCGCTTAGCTTCAATGGAGAAATTCGTGGCAACATCTTTCAAACCAATTTTTGGACTTGACATATAAACCGAGAATTGACAAAGTTTCAGTTTTTTTTTTTTTAAGCTTTAACGAACACATTTACACAAAACAATGATTAGTAGTAGTACGTGCGTATATTTAAAAAGTCACTAATGTCTACTTCTGACTTCTCCTACAAATGAATCGATCGTATTGCTACGGCCGATGCAATCTTCTCTAATGGATATCAAAAGCAAAAAGAATTTTGCATATGTGTACGAATTAAATTTGTATCGCGAGTGAATTTATCGTTCGCTTTGTACGATATTTATATATATATTTGAATGGATGACATTTAAAAATCACTTTAAATCGATTCATAAACACACATGTACACACTCATGTATTGAATAAACGTATATAAAATATGTGTGTGCGTGTTAACGTGTTTCTTTAATGTATGCACTTAAGTGCATGTAAAATCATTATAAGTATGCCTACGAGCATGTATGTATATACATTCATCGGTTCGTATTAATCAAATGTTGACTTTCAATTAAGTTCATATGACAGCAACCTGTCAGGATACAAATTAAAAAATTACTCATTCTGGGAGGGTATAAATAGTCGGCCAAAGCATCGTTCATTCATTTAAAGTGTGCTTTCATTCATGCACACATAAGCAAACATATGCCAACGTGAGCGTACTCAACGAAATACATCCGCTCTTTCAAACCTAAAACGTTTTTCCTTCAGGTTCACTGATCTTAACTGATTTTAATTAGTGAAGCTAATGTTGACGTACGTTGACCACCGGGAAACTGTGTACGAATTATGATCGGTTACCTTAAAAAGTTTGTCTATTCATTCCTCCTTTGATTTCAATGCCACTGAGTTTGTTGCTTTTTATTCTCTTCTCGTTTATAAATTATGCACATCAGCGTTAACGAAAATGCTGAGAGACAGGTATCATGAATATCAGCGCCTTACTCCTCTTTTTGACTTAAACAATGAAGAGCCCATCATAAAATCTCTAACAAACATAAATGCATGCATGCATGCATATACGTGCAGCCATACATGCATAAAAGATATTCATCATTTGGGTAGGAAGCTTGTTAAAATTGAAAATCGCGCGTCAAAACTCCCCGCAGTATATTTTTCATGTTCATTTGTATCAAACTTGTTATTTTTGTATGCACGCATAGGTATAGTTTTGTTTGCGTCAAACTGCAGACAGGTGTATACATAAGTGCTTTCTAAGCATTCTAGTATAGTACGTGCACCCAAACAAACAACTTTAAAGAATTTGCTACGAAAAATTTACTCTGACTCAAGCGTATTAGTGCGCATTGTAATCTTTTCAATGAATCAATTGCAAGATTTTTGTAAATTGTGTTTGTTTACGAGGAAAAGCAACGTGATCGCGCTACCCTATATGAATAAGTAGTCAAAAAAAAAAAACCGTATAGGCTGGGAGCAAAGCTTAAAAATGCAGAATCTAATAGTAAAGGCGGCCTTAGTTAGCCTCAGATGTCGTTCAATCGAAGGAATCAAATCATTCATGCCCTTTACCTATTAAGCAAAAGTGAAGATATACTGAATTTGTTCTTCCATTTGTTTAGAATTCTCGAAAGACTCATCAGAATAGAGTAAGTGCATGCTTGTAGAGTATATCTAATCTTAAGTAGTGTGAGTATGTGAATTGATGTTGCTCCACTGAATTGTCCTTCCGGGAGGACTCAACAGAAAACTGAAACTTGACGAATCTATTTATAGCTAATGGCCAACAATTAACTTTGAAAAATGGGCGTGGTCATAAAATTTTCGATTTACAGATATTAACCCAAAAATTTGAAGCAAATGTAACTTGAGCATTTGCACGACCATTCATCTACGGCATCGCTTAACGAACGTGAACAACCTACAAACATGCTCGCAATAGAAAAATTTGTTGCCTAATACGCCCTAAGAGCATCTGTTAGATTGGAATAGAATAAGCATGAATTCTTGGCTTTTCTTCTTATGCGCTTAGGGAAGGGGGAAGGGTAGGAGAAGGTGTACTATGAAATATCAGCTCCAAGCCAGGACGATATAAAATTCATACTTTTACAAGGCAGATCAAGGGGCATTCAGAATTTTTTAGCAAAAATTGGACGAAAAACTCAACAAAGTGATATTCATAGACGCCTTTTAAAGTTGGCTTAGCATCACAAGGAGCAAACCAACCAGTGGTAGTTAAGCGGTACATGGTCCAATCTATAGATGGGAGATATCAGAACTTCCCAGCCAAGCTTTCCCAATGCCTGTCGATTCAATAAAGACTTATGTAGCCCTTTCCATTTTCATCAATTCTGAGCAGTTGAGCTCGTTGCAAACGCGATAATTGTTGTGTTAACAGTAGAAAGTGGAATCAATCAATCGTCCGACCAATTTGGACTAGCTCGAAATGTCCGATTCCCCTCTGGTCTAACCATATGCAAAGCATTAGATTACATAGCATCAATCCGGTCATTGCCGTCGTTTGTACGATTTCACACCACAATCACGTTTTTATATTTTTACTGCATACGCAAAATTGACTCGATGGATCACAGATGGATCTTCCGTTGATTACATCTTTCATTGCTAGCGGCATCCAAATGTCGAGATTCATGCAAATGGTTTAAAATGAACGGATGAATATTTGCTCACTTATTCTGAGCACAATCTCTAGTAGATCACTAACCATATTTTTTGGCTAAGTAACGGTAAACCCTAGTTATCTTTTCTGTGTTTTTTTTTTTTGGCATTTTGACGTTGAAGCATAAACGTGGAGGCTTCAAAAAACGTGACAGATTTGTCATCATTGAGCACTTCAACGACAGGATCTAGTGCAATGGTGTAAAGGGAAAATTTTTATAAATTGAAGGAAAATATTAAAGAAAAATGTACAGAAGATGGAAGAAAAATAGTTAAAATATTTTTATGCAATTTTATAGAAGACAAGCAAAAGACAGACCTATAAACAAAACTCTATATTGCTTGCATTAATATGAATATACGAAGCAATTTGATTAGGGCAGTTCCGCCCCGTACACAACGAATTATTTCACAATCCTACGAAATATATAAAATAAACGAATTGTTTTGCGAATTTTTCAACGCCTTTTTTTTGGTTTTTTTTTTTCGTTTACAAAACTCATCTACTTGGTATTGCCAAGTACTTTCGCTTGACTTTGATCTTACCCCATTTCCATCATTGTATGGTGGTGTACAGGTAGAATGGATTAATGTTTCCAAAAATTACGCGATTCGTTCTCAAGACTTGAAAAGTCAACTTCGAAGTGAATTCGTTTCACGTTCCGAAAAGCTATATGAGCAACTGTCATCTGCTTAATACGATTGAAAATTTTTTTATTAATTGCCAGCGTGTTCGTAACTCGTCGTGACTATTTTTTTGTTTTTGAAAGCCTTTAAATGGATCTGAAAAATATTAAGTCGAGTCATAAGCAACTTCCAATGCACCTACGTACATTCTACTCTTCGCATTTATTCACTATAGGCCGTCACGAGTTTTTGTTTTCACTATATAGATGAGAACACTGTTAGTCTTTCGGCAACTGCTTTATGCAATGCATGTTACATTCAACTGTTTTTCTCAATCTCTGAAATGAAGAGTCAAGAAGTGCAAATGCGACATTTAATGCTTTGGGAATTTAAACAAGGCAATAGCGCTAAGGCGACAGTGAAGGACTGATGACTTGAGCGGATAGTTAGTAATTGGTTTGTAAAATTCCGTTCTGAAGATACGACCTTAAAAGATGAGACGTCCTTCCGATTTTGACGACAACCTTTTAAAGTCAACATTGAAACAAAGTCCATGCCAACCAACAAAAGAATTGTCTACCTCATAATCAACTATTAACTTAATATAATTTTGTTATTCAATGAAAACGAAATTATAATAAGAAAATAATAAGAAAACCGAAGTTACTTATGGCTCGACCTAATATTGGTACCAAACTTTTCTCTTCTCTTTCGTTACGTATGAAACTTTTTATGTTTTTTGCAAAGTCAAAGTGGCTTTACTTGCTGGCAAGTAGCAATACTTGGCTTTTCCTAAAAAGGTTTCGCGAAGTTGTTTATCCCAAAATGCGCGACCGAAATTTTTCTGTGTATTTTTGCCGATGTCGCTAGAATCTAGTGTCGAATTAGCGAACTTTGGTTGATCGTGCCCATCTAGAAAACTAGCTTAGTCTGAGATGAACAAAATTTTAATATTTAACATTTTTGTACAATTATTATTATTATTATTATTATTATTATTATTATTATTATAAATTTAACCAGAAATTAAATTCTAAGACTAAAGTCTTAAAACACTAGCATCTAAGGCTTTCGGTTTTATTAAAAACTCTACCGCACGACCATTGAGTTGCTAGTCGAGACTCTTGCCTACTCAGCCACCCAAGCGGATTTTGCACAATAATAGAAAATAATCAAAATTTTGTGAGACACTTAAAGCCTTATAAGCATTTTTTTCAAACTTGAAAGTTGAAAGACTTTCTGCAGTTTTAGCATTAACTATGCTATTATTGAAACTAGATCAGCCAGCAGGTTGAGCGCCCAAATTGCCCGCTTTGCGTTTTAATGTTAACCAAGAGCAGAAATGATGTAAGCAAACCTGTTGCTTGGTTTAAACGTTTCTTCTGGCGGGGCTGTGAATGCATTTTTCATTGAACGTATATTTCTGCTCAACTATATATCATTTTAGAAATCTTCGTTTTGTTTAGTTTTTCCACTTTTGCGCACTACACCCGTTGTATTACAGTACATGTTAAGTTTTTGCGGATATATTGAACATAGAGAAAAACTTAAGAAAAGCCGCCTTTTTATTATATCAATCGATTCAGAATAGTACGTCTGCTTCTTTGTCTGTCGATATACTTTGTTTTCTATCTACAGGTCGCAATTCGTGAGTTATTTTGAAGTATTTTGGCCCAAGAACCAGTCTTATTGAACTTGGATTGGGGCGCAGATCGCTTTTGCAATCACCCTCTATTTAGATAACAGTTGGTAAATTTGGATAAGGTGGGCCAATTTTTTCAACACGCTGCAACAGAACCGCTTCCATGGAAATCCATCCCTCACATGCAATATTTCATAATGCGAGTTGTTTCACAAAAGCAATTTGAGATACATATTAATCGTATCAGATTCAAACCAGATATGTTTCTTTTAGACCCCATCTTATGTAATAATTTCAGTAAAAGTAAATCTATGTCTAAATCCATGTCTAATTTGAATTACTTTTTGACGAACCTAGGTGGAAAATAATTAGATCTTGCGTAAGGAAAGTAAATTTGCAAAATTTGATTCACTTCGGTGACTATTTTGGGTCGCATTTCATAAAAGAACTCCTATGCCTTTAAATAATATATATGTAATATTTGTTATTGTATCACGAAAATAAATAAGGAATTGTGTCAAGCAGTGGGATGCATGGAATTTAAGGGTTGGCCTGACCATCCATAATGTTCAATGTACTTGTTCAAGCTGTTGGTTTTGATCGAATAATGCTTACCTTATAAGCCTAAGTGACACCCCGTAGCAAAGCTTTAGGCGGTGGAGTCGCTGAAAGGGCGTGGCTAAATGAACTAAAAGTCTGAGACATATCAAGAATTAGAGATAACTTTCTCGTAATATTCCTTACAGAAGCATATCATTCTGATTATTTTTGCTTATCTCGAGTACGCAAGGCAAACGCAAAGGCATACTAACGTTCGTTACGTATGATAATGTATTGTTTAATAACGTATGCAGCCATGATTTAAATTCATTAAATTATTTTAATAAAGTACATCGTTGCAACGCTTTCAAGCCGCTGCGATTATATAATAAATTTTATGTAGTCACCTTTCTATATATGTACTGCTGCGAGCTAAGAATAGTTTAAAGGCAATCTGTGATATCGGCGATCATGACTCCGACAAGGTAAATATTGAAAAAAGATTATTTTTATTTTTATTTTTTTTTTTGCGAATAATATTAAAAAAATATAGACCGAAATCAACTGATCATCGTTAATATTAAGGAAATTGCCTTAAATTGATACAAATTAACACAAACAAATCTTGTTATCACACGCAGAAACACATTCGCAGATAAATACACAACAGCTACACGTACAAGATACACATATAAAATTAATGGCTTTAATCTTATTACCGCAAAGGATAAACACATTGCGCGTATTATACATACAAGCCGTACCGAGAGACTTCGATTTCATATATTTGAAGGCATGCATCTCTGCAGATAGAGCGGCTAAAAAAAGACGAAATAGAAAGAGAGAAAACGATCATCTCTTACAAATATGTGTACGTACATCAGAAACACACTAATGGCAACAGGGGAGTGATTATATTCACCATAAAATTATTACACAATTTACGAGAGGAACTAACCATACGAGTGTGTACGAGTGTTTGCTGCAGAAACAGCGAAAATAAAATGAAAAAAATAATAAAAAAACAAAGTTAATTTTGTGAAGTGAAGCGATGGCAAAAATGAATCAGACACAAAACTAAAGTAGAAGAAAAAGAAGAAGAAGAATGAGAAGAAAGAAAACAAAAAAAAAAAAAAAATAAGCAAAACGATATATAATTGAATATTGATTTCAATTCCCGGTATCGATACATATTTACGGGCAAATCTCAGTATTCATGCTGTCCGCAAAGCAGCCATAAATTGAAGCGATAGCGGGAGGTGCAGAAGGTAAATACCCGCAACGAATCGATATCATTTCGCTAAAAAATACTACAACAATAAATACAAAAGCCATAAGGAATATGTTACGTATGTACGCTCTTAATATGTAGATGGTAGGTGTATGTATACTGAGTATATAGAGAGCAGTAATCAAACGACCAGATAATCTATCAAATGATTGAATGAACAAAGCGAGGCATCTGCACGAGAAGTGGGAAGCGATCTCTCCCATTTATTGCTCATTTTATGCAGTCACCACTAATATCGCCACTTATCTTCCACCACCATGCTACACTATAAATTGCCAATAATTCGATTTACACACAAGCGTACATCCAGCACTTGGATCATTCATATTGCGTTCTTGTAGACTGACAAATGAAACGGAAAGAATAGCCGGCCAATGAGATTATGAAAACAAACAAGACTAAATAAGAATTCACCAAATAATTTAACAATTGCTTTACAGCAATTGCTATGCGCACTTATTCTGCAATTGATGTTTTAACTTACGCTGCTGCACTCTCAATACTCACGGATCGGATTGCGGCAATGGCCGTCGTTCATCCATTATTGACATTCGCTAGTATTGGTGTGCAATGGCACGTGTGAAGGCGGTTACGTGTTGTAAATTTTAATCATTTTTATAACCAAAGTTCAAATGTACACAAGTATGCTAACATTGCCGCTCTCTATGTAACATTTGATAACTGCGAACTACGGTACCTGCATGATTTCAAGTCAAAGGAAAGAAATTTAAATGAAGCAACTTTTGATATACAAACAAATTCTATGTTCTTATTAAGGACAATATAACCCACCCACCCAACCATATCAAATTGCCATAGATAGATAGAATAGTCTTTCGAAAACTTATATCGGCTAAAAAATTTCCGAGAATCGCAAGCCCTTTTCCGACGTTTCATAAAATGGGCGATGGGTGTAACAGAACAGAACAAAGAAGGCATTACTTCAGCCACAACAGTAATTAAGAGCCAATATAGACTGCATTAAGGTGGTAAGATAAGATAAGACAAGAACACAACACAAAGTTATTTGAAAACAGCTTCACGGCGGCTCCCGAAAGAGATCCGAATCAATGGTGTTCCAATCGTAATCCATATGCGAATTTTGGGGGAAACTTTTATTGAACAAAAGTTTAAAAATAAAGGAAAATTTTTTATATAAAAATTACTTATACGCACTCATGCACTTGTTACTATTCTCCATTTTATTTTAAACCTTTCTAAGAATATTATGCAAAAGTAATTGTTATGTATTTTTTTTTTAAATAAATAACTCATACGCACCGTTGTATAGACATAGCTACTCATGCCTTTCTTATAAAATAGAGATAAGCAAAAAATATTTGATATTTTATCAGTAAGCACAACTTGGGCTTTATAGTGCCTCCGCGGATGGCCTCGCACTATATTGATTTCATTTAAGAAATACGTTGATAGGTAGGTATCCGAAATTCGCTCTAAGACTTTGTTATTTTATTTTTTTTTTTTTTTTGCTTTGCTTAACAAGTGTTGATCTTGTTTGTTTTTTCTTCTCTTTCAGTTTTCCTGCGCTGTAAATATTGAAAAAGATCCAATTGGAAGTCCTATCGACGTCATAATAATGATCACGATTATAAAATTTTCAATTATCGGTTTTTCTTTATATTTGCTTAACGCATTACATTTGTTGTTTATTGGTTTAATGGAAATTAAAATTGCAATTGCATATTTTGTATATATATATTGTATATATATATATATATATATATATATATGTAGATGTGCCTGCACGATAATGATGATGTCCCGATGATTTATTGATTTTCTTTTTTGTTTGCATTTCAGTTTTTTGCTTATTTAATTGCATCGAATGCAACGATATTACGAATGACTATAAATTTTTTTTAAAATTTATTGTATACAAAAAGAAGAAATTTTCGCAACAGGTGAGATTACTTAACTAGTAGGATCCGTAGCTTTAACGTTCTTCAATCACACTTTGTCTTTCATTAGCATTTATTTTAAAACTGGTAGTGCCTCTGAAGTTCCCTAAGCAAGTTTAGCCGAATCGCAACCTATTTTTTTTTAATGTAATGAATGACTTACGAGATTGCCCCTTTCCACGCAACACTGTGACAGCTAAGAAGGTGGGGGCTGAAGATTAGAGGCCGCTTGCTGAAAATCTGTAAATGTTATGCCTTTGTCGAGTAAGGATTCGTTATAGCTACCGCGCTGAGATTTCAACCCGCTAATGCTAACTTGTTAGTCGCAGTTCGCACCTACTCGGCTACTCGGCTACTCTTGCGGGCAATTTGATTAAAGCTGAACCATTAGTTCACCTGCTCAGATAATTCGTAAAGCGAAAAAATTAATGGAAAACACATTCTCTGTGGATCGTTGGCTTTAACCGTTTGACTACCAAGCAGCGCGATCGCGCTGTTTAGATTTTATGTCGAGAAATACCAGCACATTTTGAGCATTGTCGACAAATGATTGTGCGTTACGTATTGTCGAAGTCGAGCGCAATATAATTACAATAGTACTATAGTAGTGCAATAATACATTACAAAATAAAAATTTCTATTTTGGTGTTGTTTTTTCTATAATTTTTGTGGAACAAACTTGAAATATTTATTAACAAACAATTTAAGTGCATTTAAATACATAAAATTAAACAAGCGCTATGGCGCCGCTTGGTATTTCTCGACATCAAACCTAAACAGCGCGATCGCGCTGCTTGGGTTTCTTCGACAGTGTTTTATCAAAATGTGCTGGTATGTCTCGCCATAAAATTTAAGCTTGGGATTTTTCGACAGTCTGGTACTCAAACGGTTAATATTGTGATAAAATTTGTTTGCTTATTATTATGTATTATTCGTCATTTTATGAGGAGACTCTTACGAGCTTGCAATGCCTTTAGTGACGCTACTCCTATTATTTTCAAAGCAACCTAAATGTCCAAATTTTGTGCGTCCATTAAATATTGCTTCTTAGAAAAGTCATACCATAAAAATTTGTTAATTTGCTGTTAACTTGTTGATTTTGAACGACTTTGAACGGACACCGACGCTACTGAACACTAAGGATATCAAAAAAAATTGTAAAAATAATCGCAAACTAAACTTATAAGACATAGCTGACTTCGTAACGATATCAAAAAGCAGTATTTTATTTGTTGTTTTGCATAAATATTTGGGCATGAGAAAACTCCATCTTGTGTATTCACAGCGGAACAAAAACATTAGTATTACTGATGGCCAAATCACCTGAGTGATGTCCCAAATTGATGTCCCATGCACCGTACTATTCGGAATTCACCTCTACCGACTATTACCTATGAGCAAACCCTTAACCTCGAGGGAAAATGATTTGAGCCAAGTGATGCCATCATTGCGAATATTCGAGTAGATTCTGAGGTTTGAAAGTGTAAGGAGAGTGGATCGATCACTCTTGATGAAGACATTTATGAATAACGCGGAAAGTTGGAAACAAAAAAACAAAAAAAATATAGTTTATTGCCATTAGTTCCCGGCAATCATTGGACGATGTATACTCCACCAGTTTGAAGTCAAATTCCCCCTTATGGCATGTTCTCTGATTCGCTCTACAATAAATAGATTTTGTCAAGTTTCGATTTTTTCCTTTGTTCTTTATCTTGGCATAGGTTCATCAGATTTTTTATACTCTTCCCCATTGGGATGTTTCAAATGCAGCGCTCTATATATACTCATTGTAGAAGTTTACAATATTATCTTCGGAGACTCTAAGTTCCGGATACATTTCCTTTACAACTTTCAATTATAAGAAGTCCGTTTGTTTGCAGGCCCTGATTCGTTGGTGAACTATTCCTTTACACACTACTTCTCAACCAAACTCCAAAGAAAATAGCTCAAGGTGTCAAATTGGTCTTGGTGGGGCACATGAAAATGACTTACTGTTTCCCGACTCGTATGGCGTGTCTTGCCGCACCGTTTTGCCAAAGTCAAAGCTATCGTGTTTCAATAACTAACGCTACTCACTGCAATAGCTTTCTTAAGATCATCAAAGGTGACAGCAACTACTAATCCAAACTAAACGATGTCTTTTTGCGGACTATGCAGATTTTTAGGAACAACATGAATATTTCGCGTCCGATAGATACGACGGTATGAAGACATCTGCTGAGTAGGATGTCTGGTCTCATATATGGGAGAAGATAGTTTAAGAAGAAACATATGTGTTTTTGGAGAAGAAAGAGATCTGGGAGTAAATAGTTTTCACGGCACATTATTTTCTTGCGCGCTAGCTAGCAAACTACTAAAATTATTAGAGACAAAAAGAG
>NW_023998416.1:4492708-4601797 GCF_014805625.2 Glossina fuscipes
TCAAATAATATATTTTTTATTATGCCTATGCTTGCTTTTTCGGCCAAGATCTTCTCATTTTTCTACTATTTCTACAAAACCGTTGAACTTTGTTGCCTTATATAGGCTTCGTCTTTTTTAGGAGAGCGAGTCCAACAAATAGATTTGGCGCAAATTTGGGTGATTTAGTTTTTAGGCTTTTATAGACCCAATTGTCATCACAACGTATTAAAAATTAAGCTTTTTTGCCATATAAACCTTTACTTTTCTTACAGTACATATTTTATAAAATGCTCCGAAATGCTACTTTCCACCTATTTATTAATAAATATTACAAATGGTAAACCTTTCTTTTTACGTAGAGACTTATTTTAGATGAGACATTGTATGTAGCAATTTTCACCAAAATATCTCAAAAAGGCGACCTGTAGCTCAAGCTTAAATGTGTTTAGAAAATGGTTCTGAATCGATATATTATTGTTATTATTATTATTATTATAAATTTAGCCAGAGAATAAATTCTAAGCCACTAGCATCTAAGGCTTTCACTTGATATTTGAACCGATATAATAAAAGGTATATTTATAACTAGCCCTTTAAGGAGTTTTCATGCTTCCGTACGAAGTGAATGGACCATGTACTATAAGCGGTATAGAAAATAAAAGACTAGAACATAGAGCATCCTCCGCACTTCGTGCAAAGATTTCTTGACAGAAAGCGACTCATACTGAAAACGATTTCAAAATCGCTTTCAAGAAGGTCTATTTGACTTTGGTGATTACGTAATTAAAGTGTCAGTTTATTTTTTTAGAATCGTTCTTATGGAACTATCCGCCGAGATAAGTAAATTGTGTTTTTCGGAAATTTTCCTTAACACTACCACGAAACAATTAAATGAAATTTTTTAGAAATTCTTTCTGAATTAATTTTATTAATGCATTAATTGTGATGCAGGGTATACAATATAAAGTTTGTATGAGTGTATAGAACGAGTAGAAGAATTTGAGACAGAGCCATCTTTTATTACAATTAAGCTTGTCCGTCCGTGCAAGTACGAACGCTATTCGGTCGGATCGGACCACTTTTTCAGGCGCTTCCCAAAAAAGGCCTAATTTTGAAAAGGCGCGTGTGAGTAACTGTACTAAGCAAAGTGCTGTAAGGTATCTAATAGCGGTCTATAATGTTCTTAATTGTTTGGTAGTAAAGCATTTATTCTTCATATATGTTTATCCAATTATATGAGAAAGCACTGTGTTTAGCCTAAAAGCGAGGCCACGCAATTTTCTCGTAAAAAATTCTCAGAAAATAGTGGGGAAGAAGCTGTGCAGTGCAACAAACATAAAGTTTATCAAAAATGTATAAAGAATTTTTCAAAATGTCGATCTAACATTTCTGTTATTTATTCACCTTTTCTGTTTTTTTTTTTTTTGTAATGTTTTGTAAGAGTGACTCAAAAGTGCTTTTGCATACAAAAAGCACTCAATAGGACTCCGCCCTAAAGCGAGAAACAACCCATAAAAAAGAATAAAAAAAATATGCTGAAAATTTAACTCAAAAACAGTAAAAGCAATGGCGCCTGCGAGAAAACCGCAGAGAAGAATATGATAAAAAGAGCGGGAAAATATAAACAAGCCACCATAGTCAACTGACACTCCAGGATTGTTTGTTGTTATATCAAATAAATCGTATAAGCAATAATTGAATTAAATTTCAATTGAAAGCGAATAAAAGTTTCTTTGCTAACTTCAATTCAATCTCATAGCGTAGGAAGTAAATTTATGAGGTAAACTACTGTCAAATATCAGAGAAATTGTATTCGGCATGACTACAAAATATCTTATCATCGTCAGATGGTATTGAAGGGCGGTGAATATTATGACATTTACATTTACGTACGCTCTACTGCGAGTACATATGTATTTGTATTTGTTCGATTTCCAATCATAAGTAGATCTCTCGTATCTTAATTTATTGACGTTCGTATAGGCTCCTTGCAGTAGATGCGAGCTGATATTCGAAGTAGGTACACCAGGTATAAATTAGTAAGCTTTACCTATTTTCATGCTTTACAAGATTCTCTCAGAGGTCCAAATAGCCAACTTTTGCTTATCGTTTACCAAGAGGATTTTGGGTCTTTTTTCTGTAAAGTTCTTTACATAAATGTTTTACTACACCTACACATTACATATCTATTAAAGTACATATAGGGTATTCTATCCATCCATAAATGATAAAACGATGATGGGTTCACATCCAATCGCTTCGTAGAATATGCGTCATATTTACTGATTCATATGGAATGTCGAATATATTATAATATATATGCAATTTCGATCAACGCGAATATCGGTGCCTTCTGCTGCCCATTTGTGCGACCGCCTGTATACCGATCTATTCAAAACTACGTCACAAAAATTATATATAAAAAGCAAACGTGAATGTAAATATCTAAATACTCTGAACAATCAGGAAAATCCATTCAATGCTGGTGAGGACGTATAATTTTCCCTTTATTGTGCCTTTCTTTGGAGCTTCATAAGGGGCCTTAAATTCTTTATTAATGATATCTCTCTCCCAAGTCCGAAAATCAACTAAGCTAGCCGGCGCATTGCTATCAGGATAAAGAAAACATTTTATGCGAGTAAGGCCACGTTTCTAATAGATATACAAATATATTCCTTCCGTTGAAAGTCTGTCGCTTAAAAAAACATGTCTGTTACGACCAATTTTTTTTTAGAAATTTTCATGTAGAGATAACTTACTTATTGATGTTTGAACGATGTAAACCATTTAAAAGCCATCGTTCAGCGTATATCGAAATTTAAACAGTTTCATGTCACTTATGGCATTGAGTTTTTAAGTGTTTTTAACTGAATTAACGTGAAAAACATTGCACCGGAATCTACGGCAATGACTAAGCTCGCTTAAAATGGTAGCATAGTAAGCGCGCGTAACAGTTAGAAGATGAGGGATTTTTTTAAAAAGTGTAACCTTGAAAAGTGTGAAAATTCGCCTCAGTTTAGAATGGAAAGTTTTCCCACGCGCACGCGCTATATTCCCCATGCTTGTTTTCTTCTGATTAGCGCTGGTTCCTATCGATGCAGTCAAATCTCGCAGATCAGCAGCTCTGCAAAGTTGAAGATATGTAAAATCTGATGACTACTTCATCTTAGGACCATAAAGTTTTTACCACGAGACAAAAGACTACAACTAATGATGATACCTACCTCGATTATTAAACTTTATAGCGATTACATTTGTGATATGGTTGAAGTTTATCAATACACGAAACAAATTTATTTATGCCTATAAGATTTCAAGCACAGGCAAGTCGAATAAATATACGTATATTAATTAATGCATATTTTTATTTATTGATTTATTTATTCATAAATACAGAATTCAGTTACAGTGAAGACTCAGCCGAATTGCGCAATTCATACATTCATACATAGACATCATCTAATTACAATTCAAGTAGGAAAAGTCTTTAAACTACCACAATTTATGCAACCATATAAAAAATAAACAACGTGAACATTATTACTCATCAAACGCACCCACACCCTACTACATCATTCCGATAATATGAATCAGTATGTGAGTGGAGCCCAACTCATTAATCTCAATTAACTATGAGTTTAGGTAAGACGTAGATGGGCATTGAGAACGATAGCCCTAGCGGAAGCAAGAGTATCCACTAAGAAAATTAGGTTAGATTGTTACAGAGAACCCTAAGTGGATTAAAAAGCTCATCATTTTATTCGCAATGGCAAAGTTTTATAAAAACAAAGGTCCTTATTGGACGCGTAGGAACGTTAAAATTAATCGCATTTACCAAAACCGGTGAGTCGAGGGCACCTTTAATCAGTTTTACCCTGAAAGTAAAGCCTAATACCATCCTTTCTTACTCTAGTGAAGTAGCAACCTGCTTTCATAAGGAGTTAAGGGGACACATGTACCCCAACCCAAATTTCTTAAAGCAAAAAGCAGAAGCCACTTTCGCAAAGAGTCTATGGAAATCACAAGACAACGATACGATGATAACTATACGACGGAGACTTATTCCAATGCGGGTCATACTAAGCTAAGATATAGTCTTCTCGTCGCGTACGGGTCGTCAAATTCCTTCGACCGGCTTTTCATAAGGCCTAGCATTTTAAAATTTTGAAAGAATTTGAATATAAGTTAAGGTGTCATCGATATATTGACCAAATCGATCTCCTCTCCGTGTAGTAACCAAATATTGCGCAGCAGCTTGTAATAGGATTCGGCCAAAATGAAATGAAATTTCTTTTTCATTTTATGGTAAAATCTCCATATGAAGCTCCAAAAATCGTTCCGGGGATTAGTGCATTTATGTAAAAAGTGAATTCAAGTTATGCAAATATGTTATTCAAAACTTTTAAGTTATATGATATCTTAGTAGATTTTAAAAAAGTCAATCATAATGGAAGTCTTCAATAAATAAATAAGACCTCTCAGGTTCACAAGACCTCGAGGTACAAATGTACGAATTAATAGCAACTTATGCAGATGTATTCCTTGAAAAAGGTCTCACTTTTACATAATAGATGCTTCGAAGTGTAATTTTGAACTTTCAGCCCTTGCATGTATTTTGAAATTTACAATTCATGTTGAAACCTTTTCTTATACTTAACCTTTTTGCCCTTTTTAGCACAAATTTTCCTACTACTTTCCCTACCTAAAGTAAACGTACACAACTCTACAAGTCTAATTGAAATTTTAAAAATCCAATAAGTAGATCAATACCTCCCGCATTTTGTCATTATTGTAATCTCTTCCAAGAGTGATATGATCAGTTGTACCTTTTTTTTACACAGCGCCCTCTTTTTAAGCAATTATCAGTTTCTACAATTAGCTTAGTAGTTGATTTAAGTCACTTTCGCAAATAAATGGCCAATGGTAGCCAGATCTGTGAGAGCTTCAATTCATGCAATTTCGCCAACAACGGTACGTTCATGTCTTTCTTCCACTGTGACTAAATACGGTGCATATTTAAGACATTTTACCCTAATTACTTTTTCTTCATATATGATAATTTCTTTTGATTTAATTTGCTCATCTATACTTTGTTGTGAATCATGCACTTGTTGCCTTTATTCAATCAAAAATATTAGGTTGGGAAGACTCTTATCCCGCAATAAAGGTAAACCATGGATCAATATATGTTAAGCTGCCTAAAAAGTTCCAGATAGAACCAAATTTAAAAAATCCCTTACTAACTGCTGGGATTATGTAAGAAAAAAGTGTTTTCTTCAGATCTGCAAAGAGCTACCGGAGCCAAGACTTGGATATCACGGAGTGTAAGGCAGCAATTCGATATTCAATTCATGCATTTTTACCATTGTAGCCTACTACTACTTGTGACGCGACCTATTGTAGAAAGAATGCTTCTTACTGAGAGCATGCATGCATTGTCACATTTGAGGGCGTTTTTGCCTATTTCCCTTTTCCATTGAATCTGAATATTTTCTATCCATCGTTCTTCACCTGCCAAGGCAGACAATACATAGAATGCGTTCCAAAGCAGAGAGGCGTTAATCTTATCCGTTGAGTGCTGCTTTATGGTGTTTTTGCATGGCTTTCCCTAGGCCCAGTTCCTCAGCCGACTGTGAATTCACGCCAGTAGTGTACAGGTTAACCCCTGTTCAGTTCATTATCAAATAGCCTGAGCAAAAAACGGCATGTTGATGACCTCGCTCTGCTAAGTTTAAAGCGCCTTTTCTTTGAAAAACAGTTTCTCATGGCTGAACTGGTATTCAAGAGAGGGTATGCATTGCCTTTTGATATCTTCAGGACGTCAGTTAACCTTTGCAACCATAGTTTCCAATTATCAGGAATAAATCAGCATCTTTGGTGGTGGACTTACCAAAACATTTTTCAAGCCAGTGCTGAGTTTGAATGACGTTTGTTCCATCAAAAAGCAATGTTTTACTAAAGCATGAAGTTTGGATATATTTGCTTTAAAAATAGCAAAAATAGCGTCGCTAGAGCCGCTGCAAGCCGTTAACCGTCAGCCGTTATCGGTACGATATCGCTTCATCTGAAGATTAGCGCTTTATATGAGTGCTATGGCTGTTTGCTGGTGATGTGCCAGTCTCGGAAATTATTGATTATTGCGTTTAATAATGTGATTTGTATCATCAGAATATTCTCTCTTAGAATAATAGGTTTACTGAAGTAACATTTTATAAGTCCTTCAAACTACCCACGTATAGATTTGTATATTCTCCAATAATTTCCCAAGCTCTGCTAAGGGGCGGAATTCATCAAAATGCGATCTGGGGAGTATAGTGAACACTTCGGTCGTTCTTAGTATCTTTATTTCAATGTCTCCATTACAAGAACCTACATATAAGTTGGCGCGTGACCAAAGGAATGAACTTTTATTTTTCATTAACCCTTACCTCTTTTTCTTATGTTAGACTTGGTGTTCATTCGAATCAAACGACTCACGCGAATGTCTACTCTTTTACTGTCTTGCTAGCAGCCAACAAAATAAAAATTGATCCCTGCTTGTTCCGCCGTATCTTCTTGTAGTTCGAGATCGTAGTAAGATTTGCTTGAAATTCACAAAATCAGAGTCGTTTTCAAACTCACTTATAATTTCAAAAAAAAATTGAATTATCTTTATTAACAATGTACTCAGGGAATTAAAGTCTTAAAGCATTAGCCTGTAATGTTATTGGCTTTATTGAAAACCCTGACTTGTTAGTTGAGACCATTTGCCTACTCAGCCAGTCAGGAGGATTTTCGAAAAATATTTAGACTAAAAACACAGCTCTCTGCCCAGTAGTAGTTTTTTCTATTCTAAGGATCCGTCTGCTTGCGCCTAACCATCTTATCAAAAATTAAGACCGAAAATGTTGATGAAGACCTGGGGGTACCTTACGAGTACCGACGTTATGAAATATTTGTTGAATTTTTTTCAAAAGCAATCAATCACTTTGCACATGTTTTTATGTACTTCAAACTGAGAGCAAAATTACTACAATGATGCAATTCCTGATAATCGTAATTTATTCTATTTTCCAGAAAGGATTTCAAGATTGAGTAGAAGATCGAAACATTTACTTGATATATAAATTTTTCTTCTTTTTCTTCTTTTTACTGCAATTTTCTTATTTAAACTAGCGCGGAGAAGAGTTCATAAACTATATAAACTTCATCAGTATAATTAATGTTTGCTCGATGATGGTTTATCGGTTAATTACGCAGACATCAAGTGTTTGAATGGATGAGCCCTGCCAGCGATCTTTCTCACATATTAACTCTAACAGCACGAAACATGACCAACACTTAGCCGGCACTTAATTTATTTATGCTACCTATTTTTGTTTTAAGAGACATCAGACTTCGTTTGACCACCGAGCCTGACAGCCTTGATAAAGATCAATGTTGATGAGTTTTATAACGTGGCAATACATGCGGCTACATATCAAGTAATGGCTTTAGGTGAATTTATTGGTAGCAATATTTTTATGGGTCGCGTTAAGCACAGTTTCAAAACATTTAATGCTTACATGTACATATAAGTTCATATGGGTGTATATCGTTACGAATATACATCAATACTGTTTACTAAAAAGGAAAAAACATGCAATGTTGTGTTATGATTATTTTTACATATTTGTAAACCATACCTCCGAGCATATTAATGTAAAATTATGACAAAATCAATTGTAGTGCAAAACAAGAAAAAGAAAAGAAAAAAAGAAAACTGTAATCCATCAACCATTCAAACCCAATAGATGTACAAATGTACAAAAATGCATTACTTTGTTTTCTTAGCTTAGAAGGCAGACCACGCTTTCTGAACACTATTTCTTTTTCAATATTAATACCCTAAGAGATGAAAAACGCACTAATCCGTGAATGTTGCGTTTTGTTTTTAATGTTCAATCTTTCGTTTGTAGATTCATTCCTTCTACAATGCATTACACGTGCAGACCTCTGCACTCAACTGCATACAAAGTGACGCATTAAAATACCAATTTGCCTTTTTATCAATTTTATGATTTAATGAAAGTACAGACACATGACGACCACGAATTAAGTGAGAGCGATAACACCATTAATAATTTATTGGCATCATCTTAAAGTAAATATACGTATACGCTGTGTGGATTAACTCACAGATGATGATTCATTCCGGTTACAAGCGTATAAACAACTAAACGATGAAGAAAATTATGTTCGACACATTGCGATCGTTCAATACCCTAAACTAGAGAAAAAAAAAATATCAATGTTTTAGATATTCTTCCGAATGGTCGATCATGCACAGGAAAGATGGATAATATGCCAGTCATGGATTTGTCTTCTTTCGCCAAACAGTATAAGTTTTTTTCAGAAAACTGATGACAAAAGCAAATAAAACACCTGGGGATTAAATAATCCAACTTAAAGTAATAAAGTAATAATAAAAACTGAGTCGATAGAAACTCATCGGATCGTGTAGATAACGCTGTCAAGCCAAGTCAATACTGGAGAAGGAACCGAGGGACCCGGTCTTTTGAACAGTAGATATTCTGTGAACGAAATATTCGAAAACAATTCCAGTCGGAATCACAAGCAGCGTTGCTCGGATGCGTCTAACTAGAGATAATTGATTTGTCCCATGCTCATACGTTGCCTGGCGCTCTCCCTTGTTTGAATTCTCTTCGCCGCAAAGTATGAAATATAAGGTTGAGTTTAAAAATGGATATTATCCCCTTTCAACTGCTTGAAGATACGAAAAACTTAAAAAAATAATTTCAAAATATTAGCATCAATTACGAATCATACACAAAAGAGATGTCGATTAAAATTTGCGGGAAAAAATATGTCCGACTGACATTGGTTACAGTTATGAAAAAGAAAGAAGAAAAAAACCTACATATCTTATGCATTGCTTTGTTATAACGGTTTCATAAGATTCGGAACATTTCTCATTATAAATTTATGCATCAGTTTCCTCGAAATATAATAAAATCACAAGAGCAGCTTATTACTTACCAACTTGTTTTATTTGTGCCTGCAACTATGTATCCACGTTTGTTGCATTATTTGAAGATTTTACTGGACATTGGATTTTATCCCCCTTTCGTTTATGACATTTCACGTCAAATCTGGAACCCAGCAAACATTATCACAAGTATAAGGAACGTCCCGTCATTCGTTCCATTTGCCTACCTTTAGACCGTTAACGGTAGCAAAATATGACATAGATAATAAAGTAATTTTTTTTTCGGCGTTAAAAGATAAACAATGATATGATCGACGAACAAAGTGCGAATGGCAAGCCATCGTAGGGTCTTAAAAATATCTAGAAATATTTCTTGGAGCCGTCTAAACAGATCACAACCGAGTGATTGACAGATGCTCACCATAATTACCAAATTATTTTCTAACCTTTATATAAATCGCATGACAAGCGCACGTGCAGGGATGAAACGATTGTATTATCTCAACCCATTTTATACAAAAATCAACAACATCTTTCATTGGCCAATTGGGTCTTCAACGTGCCAATATTCACGAAATCATGTTTACATTGAGAGCATCCTCCATAATCCCTTTGAATAACATTTCTCTTCACTACAGTCGCTGACGGACCAGAAACCCATCATTCGGGAAGTAAATCGAATCTGCAGTTCATAAAACACGCAAGTCTACAAGGACGGACGGACGGTCAAGGACCAAAGTCACTTAGCTTGTTTTGGTCCTACACATAGTTATAAGTTCTTCTTATGTATTTAAAGAACGACAAGTATATTTTGCTTTCCACTCATTTTCTTTCATAGCTCTCTTCTGAGTATTATAGGGATGCTCTAATAAGTGACAGCTGTATAAGTAAGAACGAAATGGAAGGGGCATATCACATTCGAAGTAACTTGGTTGACATATTTCGAACGGGATCAACTAACCGATTGGCAATGCCATTTCGTGTTCGAACAAAAGTGTAGACAAGAGGAAAATGAATTCCGACTTGCGTCTTCTTGACTGAATTGCCTTCGAGATAAGACATGAAAGGGAGGAAAGCAGGATCTCACGATATAGGACCCGAATCCGAGGTGCTTGGGCTAGGGACTCATCCGTTCCGTCTGTGAACAGTTGACGATCGATCAGTGATAGATCAGTTCCGTACGTATAGGTATTCCACTTTTTAAGTTTAGCTGCTAGGCTCTAATAACATAAGCGAATTAATAATCAAAAGTCGTCTTACAACGTCAACCGAGATTAGGGTTTGCTTTTAATGAGCGGAGTAACAGAATTTACCAAGGTAAGGACGTCTGAAACGCCTTTGAAGCTACCCCGACATCATTCCATTAAAGATGAATTTTCCCAAAGAAGGAAAATTATCAAGCTTCACAACAGCTACAAGATTACCCCATAATTCATAAAATTCGCAGCCATACTCGTGGAAAATTGACTGCGCATCATGAATAAGGCGCCTTGGACATCCAATTCGCCCTTTTTTTTTTTTTTTTGTTTAATACAAGCGTTTACTTACAAAGATGAAGAAAGGAAGGTAAGCATAGCTGCTTTGGAGAACTGTCCCTCAGTTCAAATTTTTCCGTCGAAGGCACAAGCACTTGTCATTCAAACCGCATTTTTATAATACTGAACGCAGCGAATGCTGCAACAAAACATTTGGTTCCACTAGAAAATATGAAAAAATTATGGAGATAATGCTCGACAATTAAAAATCGCAGTTGCAAATAAAATTTGATATCCCGAAGAAATTAATAGGTAACGTATTTGCTACCTTTCGTCATAATTTGGGTATAAGAAAACTGTTTACTTACATTGTAGGTAAGCCATCGAAGCATTGCTTATTCTAAGTGCTGTTTGAGGCTGCTTCCCAGCAATAAAATGGACTTTTTCTTACAGCATACGATAATGAGTGTAACATGGGCCAACCACGTCTGACGTGAAACGACAGTCCACTGAAGGGGTAAAAACCGTGGAAAACGACCAAACCACCACAAAGAACGGAAGAGAGTAAGGCCTCCGCACTTTGTAACATGAACCTTTCGGTTCGGCTGGCTGGAGGAAATGTCCCCATATTTCACATTTATTGTACGCTAAAATTTTGCATCCAACCTAATATTTTTGATTGAATTGATAACAACAAGTGCATGCATGATATACAACAAAGTATAGACGAGCAAATTAAATCAAAAATTATCATATATGAATGAAAACCAATTAAAATAAAATATTTGAAACACGAAATGGTTTTAAATCATTCCATTCCTAATGAGATTAATGGTGTTAAACTGTTAATAATTCATCAAACAAAAAGATATTTAAAAAAAAAAATTAAAATTAGTCAGATTGTAAAATAAATGTAGAAAAAAAAGAAAAAAGAAAAGTAGATTTTTTAAAAAGATCCACAAAAGGTAAAGACCTCCAAAAAAAGCGTATATGAATTTTAGGTCGGAAAACTAGTCTTTGAAATCAATCACATCATAAAAACGCCCCGAAAAATAAAACATACAGTTTATAAGCCATAAAATCAAAACTTAGCAATTACGTAAGTCATATAATATATACTTAGTTAGATGTGTATGCTATCTAAGGTGTAGAGGCGAACAAACGTGAACGTTACATGCATAATAATTATGATGATTATAAATCGTAAATACGCTTCTGATTTTTCTCGTAAACGAATGGCGGAAAGTTAATTGCAATGTGTTTTGTAATTAGTATCAGAACAAGACTGAACCGGTAGCCTAAACACAACACAACACATAAACGCAGATATATATATATATATATATATATATTTACTCGCATGTAATATACATACATACATACATAGGGTAAACTCAAGCAAACAATGTAACTAAAATTTTTATGTTTGTTTGGTAACTAAACATAAACATACGAACATGTTCCGGTTAATGTTCGCACACTCGCAAATTTACGTTTAAATCAGCAACAACAACAATAGCAACAGCAACAACAGCGACAACAACGAAAATGAATCGAATTGCGTCAGTTGGTGGATCCGTATGTGTACATGCATATGCATATGCATGTATTTGTCTGCTGCATATGTTTGGCTGTGTTTTATGTGTGCGTTCGCGTATGTGTCTGCAAGTGAGCGCGCAACGTAGGTCTAAAAATGAGGTAAAAGATTAATTACAAGGTAATGAATGGAAATTTAATACGCAGTCAAGAGTCTCCATAAAACGCTCTCAGCCAGTAAAGCGAAAAAAAAAAAACAACAAAACAAAGCTCAAAACAAAAAGGAGGTGGATGTGAATTCAAAGCAGCTACTGCCTGTTGCTAAAAAGTGATCGCTTTGGCATTCACATACGGCCCATAAGTACATATAAAAGCATCATCATAATCATTACTATCGCTAAAGACTCGATTTACAATTTTCTACCTACACATGCATGTATTCAAAAAAAAAAGAAGCAAAACAAAACCAAAAAAATAGTGAAAGAAGAAGAAGAAACCTCATTACACATACAAACAAACATTATTTTGAGCTGGTCGTGGTTGATGAGCCAAGATGAATTAGGGCGATTAATTTAATAAACTGCACAATTTGTATACATTGAGAACTGAGTGACGGCTGCACTGAGGCGTTCCAAAAGCGATGCATTCACTTTATTTAACTCGATGCATTCCCGATGGTGGTCGCAACTGAATTGAATGGTAGGAGCATAAATTCAATTTATATACGCCATAATATGTACGCTGGTGAAAACATCAATCCAATCAACCACCAAGTTGATGCAATGAAAAATTATAAGTCATTTCGTTGATGGTATCTGAAATGTGAATTTTTAAATAGCAATTTTTTTTTTGTTTTTTTTTTTATTATTATTATTATTATTCATTTCACCCAAATATCGACGTTGCGATGATGGTAAAAATGCAAAAATGCAAAAAAAAAAAAAAAAAAGGAAAAGAAACCAAAGCCTATTACTTTAGAGAAATTCAATTAAGTAAAATTCAATAAAAGCATTTTTTTTTTTTTTTTCATTAAAAATCTTGAGCACTGTCTATAAAGAAGATGAATAAAATTACCGACTAATAAAAAATGATTACGAAAGCATTTAGTTTCAATTTTAATTTACAATCGATTAATCGTTTAATTTATGCATTTCTATATTCGCTGTAAGATTTTCTAAGGAACATCATCTAAACATACATACACATACAATATATATAACTTGAAAAATCATTAAATCAACAAACAAACAATACAAGCGAACCATAAAAGGATCTTAAACGAAAGGAGATGAAGCAACGAGTAGTAGAATTTCTACCATTTGGTTAAAACAATAATAATAATAATAATAATAATAATAATAACAAACAAATACCGAAAGTCAATTAACAACGGCAAACGACAAGCCGAACAAAGCATAAAAAGCCGACCTTTAATTAATAAATTATAAATAAAACATGTCTTTTAGTTTTCTTTCTTCTTCTTTTTCTTCTTCTTCTTCTTGTTCTTGTTTTCCTTGCTCCGTGCTGCCATTACGTATAAACTGTTTTTTTTTTTTTTTTTTTTTTTTTTTTCTTTTGATTGTCTTCCTATCCTATCGTACCGTATATGCGTTAAACAAACATACATGTATATCGGTTTGTTCATCTTTGTGTTGAAGCAACTTCCTGAATGGTTTGTAGCAATTACGTATTACGGAGCCGTCGAGCAGACAGAACAGAATGGTTTGAATTAACCAAAAATTTGTACAAAATGTAATTATCGGAGATTATGTCGACAAATGTACACTTTTATAGCCACAGCTAGGGGACGAAAAGTAAGTATACTCACCTTTTTATATCGTTTGAAACGCGCAGCAATATGCTCAGGCTGCATGATTATGTGTTTTCTTGTCCTTTATTATGACTACTTATCGAATTCATTCGATATTCGTTCGTTTCAGTTCCGTATTTCAGTATTTCCCTCTCTTTCGTGTATTAAATTTAAAAATTGTTTGCTTGCGCTCTATCTCTCTACTATTCTTTCGCATCTTTCTTCTAAAATAAAACAAAATTATTTCGGTGGTCACGTGAGTTTTGATTTTATAATTGTTTGATCCGGCAAAGACTCTTCTTTTTAACCATTTTTTTCGACTTGACACTTTGGAAGAAGGGTTTTCTTCCTCCTTGAGAGATGGACACGATTACACAAGGTGCAGGGACCCAAATAAAAGAATGCTATTACCAATAGAGACTACTGGACCATAGCCTCATTTATTCGGTTTTTACACCTTTTTCTTCGCAAGCATACACCACGGTAGGAACAAAAACTAAAGTTTATTTACTGTAGATGGTAAGTTCTTCGTTGGTTTCGTGTACACTTTAATAGGATACTTTTAAAAGTTCTTTTACTAACTTTCTTTTTAATGAGCATGCAACGGAAGTACTTAAGGTTATATTTCCAATGACTGTATACAAGATTCTCACTTATTAAGAAAGCAAATTGTTTTATATATATTTTCTTGTCTTCTTTTTTATTATTTCTACTCAACACAGAATCCTTTCAGTTCGTTGCACTTAACTTGAGACAAATTCAAAATTTTTCTTGTAATCCCTTCTTTTTGCTAAAGATAAGATTTTTTTATTGGATATTTATATATATATAGAAAGAAAAAAGATTTATTTGAATAGGAATTTTTACTTATAAAAGTATAGGCCCTATGTGAAAAGTAAAGCGGTAGCTTTGGTCAATGAGAAATATTTTGTTTGTTGTGACTTTTAATGTTCATCTTTATATAAACCGGCAAAGTCGAACGATATTTTGACATATGAATGCACGAAGCAGGACGACGGTAAGTTCTAAATTTTCAAGGTTTTTTCAAAGACCAGATCGAGATGTAGCAGATCTCACAATATAAAGTTTGTTTTTTCTTTAACTCTTTTGCTGAATCGCAGATCATAATTTTAAGCCTAGAACAACATACTAAAAACCTTCGAAAACAATTATATTTTTTCGTGTATTTGCTTGTCATACGAATACAGATCAGACATAATTTTGCACCTACAACAACACATGAAAAATTTCTTTCTTAATATCTGGCTCAAAGTCTAGTAAGCATCGACCTGTAGTATCGAAAAATTGATTCAAGCGAAAATAGTATCGAGACGAATTTTTTCTGCAAATCAGCGAAGACTGAGGCATCACTTAAAACCCTTGATAATATGTCTTCTAAATGAATCCAATGGAATAAGAGAACAGAAAAGGCTTCATGCAGTGGATCTTCCATTTAGAAAGTATTTTGTTTTTGTTACTTAAACTATTTTAATAAATTTTCCAAGTTTATCTCGTTTCTTTTTATTGGACAATAACTTCCGCTACTTCATTCAATTTGCTATCTGTTTATCTTTTGAATAGATTGTAAATTAAATATGTAATAAACCGAAAAAAAAAAATATATATAGTTTATCGATGCTCATTAGAAAGTCCTACATTGACGTTGAAGTTCAAATTTCAAAGTTCATCAAAGTTCAAGTTTTAATATTGAACAAGTTTTTCTTTTACTACCACTTTATGATGTCTCCATCATTGATATACTGAGCTTTGAAGACTTTCACTTCTATAGATATGGCAAAAAGCTATTTACAATTTTTTTCATCCCTTTTTTTCTTTTATACTTTGCCTACGATTCGATGCTCTCAAAATACCTTTTTATTAATTCTCGCAGTGCAGTGCAGTCGACAAAGAACACTACAAAAAGAGACCGTAAAGTTATGCATGCTATTCTTAAGGAACAAGTTACTATATTAGAACATTTTTTTTTTTTTTTTTTTTTGTGACAATCATTTTGGGTGGCACAAAAGGTTACAGGTAACATAATAGTATTCGAAAAAGTCATCAACCATACACTTAACGTTTCATCCCTTAAAGCCTTTTACTACACTAGGATGAACAAATAGGAGATTTTGCTATAATTTGTAACACAAATAAAACGGTAAGAGATGTCAACATGTTTTGCTCTCTTTTTTAAAGGTATTGACTCATAACCGTTTCATTTGAAAATAATTTCATGTAAATGACCGCATCTGGGATTTGGTAAAAATGCAATTCCCAGATAACATTGTTTAGCTACATTTCCCCATAAACCTGTTCGCATTTTGGAGAAATAGTTCATTGTTAATTTCTCGTTTATTGATACAAGCCAATGATTTAGCAGAGAAAATTGTGTCGGCTCTAATCGACTTTTTCGGCGATTACACTGCCATTGATCTTTTCTTTTGGTAAATTTAATTTCGTTATGGAATGTATGGCATGTTGCAACATCTTGTTACAATCACGTCGCATAAGAGACAAAATCATTTAATTTTTGCGACAAAAAATTAATAATTATGATGTTGCACTGCTGTATGTCGGTTCATTCACACTTTCGATATTTTCAGCAACATATTTGTTTTTTTGACGGATTCGATGCTCAACGGATTGGATGTCAAATTGGGTGGAAAAAAGAAAAACATTTATTTGATTGCCCTACACAAGATTGCAAGTTTTATATAAACCAATTCTTATACTCTAGATACATACAGATAGTGATTCTGCTTCTTAGTTTATCTATCTGTCTGCCTGTTGGTTGCCTGTCCGTGTATCTTTGTGTTCAACCTACAAGTAGTAATTTTTGAGATATTTTGATGAAATTTGCTATTGGAACGCTGTTGAGAACGGTTTGGATCGTACCACTTTTTCAATCACTCGCCGTACTATGCCTTATATCGACAATCCGTTGTATGAAAAAGTATTACAATTTTCAGGATTTGTCGGCAACAATACCTAAGTGATAGTAGTTCTAAACTGGTGTGATCGGTTAAGATCGGTTAGGGGAAAATTTTCAATCCTGTGTTATATATATAAATGTTCCTACGGAGACTGAATCTTTATATGATAAAAGGAGCTAATTTTACAATATTTGCAATGAAAGTTCCTGCGTAACAATAATGTTTAACAAATGAATTGAGTTTACTAAATTGGAACCACGTCAGTTGACGTTTTGAGCATCCGCCAATACGATGGCTTTCATCGAAATTATGCCTTATAATACATAATTTTTAATTTCAGTGATTGTCTGTATTCGGCGAGATGTTGTTTGGTATCTCGTAGTCGGCCTTGCCCGACTATAGTGTCCACTTGTTTTTATTGGATTAACAGATGTTTCCTAATGCTTGGAGGGCGTAGTATATTACTTATAAGAATTTTTTCCCATAAAATTTCCAAATGCTCTGAACAGTTGCTTGCGTCATACGAATCCCTGCTGGGAAGTCACAGTCTTGTCTCTTACTGGTTGTTTTTTAAACTTCCCCAAAGTGTCCCTGTCAAATATTTATATGTTCAATGCATTATTTCGATTATTAGCTTAAAGAACAAAATTTTTCTTTCATATTCATTTTAATTTTTGTTTTGTACAACGAGTTTTAAAAATATGAAAATTATTTACTCTTATATAATAATAATAATTACATGTGCAAAAATGAAAGGAAACTTGATATTAATTATTATTAGTGTTAAATCATAGTATTATGTAACTAGTAAAATGTTGTGTTACCTTGGTGAAGTTTACTTAGCACAGAATGCACCAAGTTTCTCAAAGTCTTCACATTAATCTTCTCCCGCTTCGGTAATATTTCAAATTTAAGTTTCTTTGAATGCTTTGCTTAGACGTCAAGATGAACTCCCCAATCGATCTGAGGCCCGGACTCATGGCTGTATATTGGGTGTGTAAACTGTCCGGCGTAGCCTATTAAACTGTTCTTTAACAAGTCAACATAAGCCTTCGAGTTCATTTTGCTGGGTGCAAAACATATTTTAGACATTGGCCGTCGTTTGAAATGCAGGCCAAGCCACATGGTTAGGCTTGTGACACGAGGCTGTCGTATAAATTTCTAATATTTATGGTGAAACCATCAGGTCCATCCAAATCAAACTCTTTCTCACTACTAAGTATAATATTTTTGAAATCGTCCTCCGAAAATTTTCTTTGATAGCAAATGCAAAACGAGCATTTTTATGGTGCTGGGTTAAGTGTGGTTTGACAACAGAACATATTCAGAACATATTGTCCTTAGCAAGTTGCTGCACACGCTGTATCCTTAAATTCAGGCGTAATTCTGCCTTCATTTGCCTGCAAGACACATTTTCATTAGCCGGTAAATGTCGAATATGCCGCTTGGTCCTCTGATCTACGCTTGCGATGTGTTTACTACGCTTAATGCAACGATTGCTTTCAGAATCTTTTAAAAAATTTGAGATCGTTCTGCTTTGCCAAATTATCTCGACTGCTATCCTGCCAGTTTCGTTGCCAGTACGTTTCATTACTTCAATTATCCTGAGCTGAGCATCCGAAATTTCATCACCTATGGCATTTTCAATTAGAAGCGAAGCTACAAATGAAATTTTTCCTTAAAATATATTGAAAATTCATTACCTATTTACCCACGGGGAGACTTTTTTACAAAACGCAAAATGAAAACTGAAATATTTACTATTCAGCGGCAGAAACTCGAACGATGATAATTGAATCACGACCTAACTACGTTAATCTCAGATGAAAGGACTGCAGATGAAGATGAACGTAGAAGGAAGTACTTGGTAAAGGAAGAGTATATTGTAACTGTCAGAGGTATTTATGTTCATTTAAATATACTGCAAAAAAAAAAACAGAAGCGTGCATGTAGCTTGACAGTTGATTAGATATGAGGATGAGAGCGATTCGATTGCATTGCATTGACCTTATGCTTAATGCTTCTGCCAGAAAATGAAAAGTGTGTGATGTAAATTTTGATATTAGTTATGACTTCAGCTGTACAATTATAAATTTCTTATTCATTTCCTCTGTCCATTCCTGAGTTCAATCGAACAGCATATGGTATTAATGAAATTTTCAAAGAAAGAGTCTTTAAAAACTATTTATTAACATAACAAGTGGTTGCTCTTTTGGGTCGAAACATGATAGAAACTGAGGGATCTATTTCAAATATTAGGCAATCACAAAGAAATCAATTTTTTATGGAACCTTGCCTATTTTCTTGTAGATAGGGACACGTAAATAAAAAGTTTTCATTTTTTTGATTCAAATTTGTTCCGGCCGTTTTTAACCAATCTAGATCCATAGAGTAGCAGAAGCAGCCATATCTCCTTACGGCCGTCGAGACCTTAATCATCCCCGTGACGAGCAGCGGAGTGTTTTCACTTTTTGTGTCAACCGAGCACCCCGAAGTCATCACTTTGAAAGACTTGTACATTGTTCTCATATGACTCCTTTTGTTTTCCATACACGATTTCTAGTGCATGGGTATATTAAGTTTGTGCGGACATATGCAATAGGGTGAAGCATTTGAGATAAGCCCGCTTTTTACTGTAGCCGCCGATTCAGAAAATGATTCTAAGACTGTTTGTCCGTCTGTGCATCTGATGTTTGTGCATGTCAACATGCAGTTTTGCGACGTGTTTTGACCCAAGAACGAATGCTGTTTAAAATGGATCAGATCGTACCGCTTGTTTTTTATCACTCCCCATGTAAAGCCTTATTTTCAAAAGTCTCTATATGAGTACGTGTATTAGGCCAAGTGGTGTAGGTTATGGTAAGCCATGGTAAACTCTTCTGCAATGTGAGAGAATGCAGTCAATTGAAGACACGCAAGAAAATTGTGTAAGGGTCTCAACTATTGTTCGCAAACTGAACAAAAAGCTGAAGTAGATGGTAAATGAAGGGGATATTGCTCGGAAGACCATAAACTAAAGTTCATCGAATATAATAACGAATTCCTTTCTTTTTTTCGATGCAGGGAATATTTATAAAAGTTATGTACTGTATGTTTGTTTGTGCTTGTTGTTTATAATGTCGCTTGTTATGCAAATAATTTTATAAAGTTATCGGACTATAAACATATAATAAAAAATTGCTATAATAAAAGTGTTAATAGGTAATTAAAATTGTTAAAGTCATTGTCATTCATGCCTTCGCAATTTGCTTTTATTTGTATTTTTCCTTTTGGATAAATAAGTGCATTCTCATCGTGGCCAGTGAACTAATAAGAAAAAAATAAATAAATAAAAATTAAAAAAAATACAAAACGAACTAATTTCACGCTTCATCAAAATTGAAATTTTTAAAATAACCAAATGTTTCTTTCCACTTATGCAAGCATAGAACAAAATACTTTCGAAAGGTCAATAAACACAATAAATGACGAACGAGTGAAATGATTGACTGGCAAATGACTGCCAACGTCGAGAATATGTATAAAATGTTGAAATGCAAAGCGCAAAGGAAAAAATAACGAAATTAAGCAAACAAATAGACAAACATACCGACAGACAAATATATAAATAATTCGTTCACTTTGACATTCACCCTTACACTTAGCGGCGGTGTAGTGCAGCGAAGGGAAAGTCTCGCGCACCTGTTTCATGTTTATAGTTTCGTTTTGTATAAAACAACAATTCAAGTCAAACTACAATGTCGCACACGTCAGGGTTAAAATTCTAGCTCATACTCACTCCAAAATAGGTGATTATTTTGCACATGCGCTTTACCTGCAAGTTTTCTTAATGCAATTATTTTAGCAACAATTGAATTTCCGGTAATCCATTTTAAATAATTCCACTCCACAGTGCAGCATGCTTCACATGGTCAGGCAGATGCCTATAAAATATTGAAAAACGAAGCAAGAAAAGGGAAAACAAAGAAACTCCTTAGATGAAGAATTTTCGATTCTTAGAAAAACGCACTAACTTACCATTTTGGAGTGCAATTCAACAAAGACTAAAATCATTAAAGCAAACATTTGCTCAATTAAAAATTTACGTCCGAACATGTATACACACACCCCCACATAATACTTTTATCTTAATTTCTTGTAATTATAATCAAGCATTCAAATTATTGGATAAATGGAAGGGATCGTTATTATTATATGTTTATGTGAGTTTTGTTTATTGCAACTAATTATTAAATATTAATGTTGTCAAATTAATCTTTTACTTTTCAGTTAGGAAAAACATTTTGTGAATGGTATGGAATTAAATCGGGGATATGAGACGTAGAAAATCAAATAGTTGAGTAATACATTTTTTTTTTTTTTAAATTGAATTCTTTATACGGACCCATCAATCCGTTTTTAAAAAGAAAGGTATCCTGAGAAAGTTCAACGCTCAGCTTGGCTTTGGAGACTTCAAAATTATCGGCGAAAATTGGCCCCTGATCCCTTTAGTCCCGAAGCAACTAATATCGACTCCAAAAGACAAGTAATCAAATTTTTTAGGCTGCAAAATGATTTATTTTCGTGATTAGCTTCAAATCAGTTAATATAAAAGGAGAACATTATTAAAACTTCATTGATTGAGTGAATGGTGCAATTTCCGGATAAAAATTCGTCACAGCGAAGAGAAAATAATATGTATTACATACGTAGATTACGTGCAACGAGGGAAATTGGGGGTTTAGGATATAGATTGTTGAAGCATCCTCTGCCTTGCCCGCCAGATTTTGATATCGAGCCAGGTTAACCTGCTTTCAGATATCAAATATGACAAACGCATTTTATAAAATAAAGGAAGTGAGAATTGCTTATGCTAAACATAATACAAATTATACATATACATACATCTGTCTGTAAGTCTGTAAGAAGTCGTAAGGTGCTTCGTTTTTTTCCGTATCCTAAATGGCAGTCCACAAATAACTAAAATAAATGTTGAGATGTTTATTAATTTAATAGAGACTGTGTTTTGAATATGAGATAAAAATTAAAGAAAAAGCCAAGTGATCGCTTCGAATAGATTATGACAGTTCGGACTACCACTGCGGATAGTGAAGATATTGGTTCAAAATCAGCAGCAGCATATAAATGCTTTGTTGGTTTTCTCTCTGCAAATTACGATGCTTAACACGTACTCCGCTCTGGTCGAGTAATCGTTAATAAAGTCGATGAAATTCTTCAACATGTTGACGAATACCGGCGCATTTCATGGTCGCGGAACTAAGCACTAATCAAAAACGAGTTTTCAACAATTTTCCATCCACTAGGTTTCCACCTGCGAATTGCGGCTGAAACAAAACGAAATCGAGCTAGCTTCGAAGAGATTGAGAACAGGAAATGTGATTCACATACGGCAAAACGGTGCGAAAGAGGGTCTTAACACAAGGTGGATAAATTTTCACTAATGGCGACACGGTTCGGATTGATGACACGTAAGGTGGGAAGGAAATTGTACTTCATGAGAAACTTGATTGATTCGACTCCACACTGTCAACTAACTAATGCGATTTAGAGAAGGAATTGAGCCAAACCTTCCGTAATTGATCAATAAGCAAGGATGCAGCTTTCCTTGGGACAATGCTAGACTATACAGTTCTTTAATGATAGGGAGAGCTTGACAAGAAGTTCTGAAGCTTTCACCGTATAGTCCGGAATTTAATGTTAGCCTGACTTGAAAGCAGGTGTCTGAGTATTATTACCTAAAGTTTTTCATCCAAAAATCCCGACATTTTTTTAATGAGAGCATAAAAGTTTTATCAGAAAAATTACAAAAGCTTACCGAACAAAAGGTTGCATGGGCTGGGCATAGCCGAGCAGACAACTCGGTATTCACAAGTTCAACTATCATTGAGGTTCCATCATTCTTGGTCGTAGCTATAGGGAGCATGCGGTTGGTAAAGGCGTAACCGCTTACTGGTTGGACACACACCCGCTAGACAGCGATTGTTCCTTTATCTCTTTTTCGAGCTCCGTCTGACCCTTGTCATGCTACGCGTATTTGATTTTAGTTCCTCTGTTCTTTCAGACACTTTAAGAAGAAAAAAACATGTTTGAATGAATGTTCTACAGCTCGCATGTGTGACGTGGAACCTCCATTGATTGAAGATGTTCGACGAAAACACATTTAAAACTCTCGATGTCCTTGAGCATCGGCCTGATATGTGCACGTGTACGGGTATATTCATGGCAAGTGTTCTACAGAGATAAAAGAGATTTATCCACCAATTAATTTCTTTAACAAATTTACAAGGCTTCCCACCCAGTCTTGATGAAAATGCCTATATATTGCACTATACATTACCGCGACTCGTCATTCTTTAATCATACTACGGGCCGTTAGGACAATTTACCAGCAGATGTCTTCCTTACCGTGCCTGATGTTTCCTCATTTACATCAAAGGGATATCCAGTGAGATATAAAACAACGAGGACATCGCAGCAACAAAAAACTCGAGTTATGTCTTTTAATTCTAAAATTCTTCGTAAGAGTCTATTGGCAGGTCCTTTAAAGTAGAAAAATTGAAAGAAGAAAATTGGGACTTAGATTGTCTTATAGAAACCAACTGCCATAATATTCAAGAAACCCTCTGAAAAATCGCTTTATTTTAATCAATAGCTGTTCTGTTGCAACAAAGAGATTAATGAGCAACTCCTAGTTTCTCCTGCTCACCCTGGTGATCATTATTGCAGACATAGAATGTAAATTGTGTAAAGTCCAGTTGTCGACCTGAAAAACGCTTTTAAATGCACTTAACGTTGAAAATTGATTAACCAAAATTTATTCCGTCTTCGCTTAATTATCGTATATGATGCATACAATATATAATAGCTTTAGTTTGCTGCATGTAAATGGAGAAACAATGATTTCATTTTATTCGGCGCCAATTTATTTAAATATCGTTAGCAACGCATTGAGCATCCCCTTTATTTAACGCTTTTCACCTACAACCGTGGCATGCTATGCCACATAAATTTCATCCTCTAGTGGTTTACTGTTGTATGAAAATTTTATTTTTGCTTTAAATTTATTACTTTGTGAATCTATAGCATAACGTTCATGTATTGTATTTAAGTAAAAATTACTCCTGCTTGATATATCATCAAAAACTACACACCATTAACAACAATCTCATACAAAGTGTGTCCGTGTGTTTTAGGTTTTTTTTTTCCCCCAATTGATGAGAATTTTGTTTTATTTGAGAGAAGTGCTCGGAGATAAGTTAACATGACCTACTCGAAATTTTTGATCATATTTTGTTCACAGCGAAATAACAAAAATGTCCTTTAAATTTTTATTAAAATCTTGTTACTGTCAAGGGATATTTTTATTAGGAATACAATCTTAGATAGATAGATCTTTACTACAAGTGCAGAATTTTACTGGAATTGTTTGAATTAATAATGAGACTGAAAAACTTTTAAATCATTGAAGAGTGAATTTAGTTGAAAGCACCGTCAACGTATTTGACATGATTTGGATTGAATTATATGATGAAGCCAATGTCTGATTGTTTATAGCCATCAGGGTTCATAATGGATTTTTCAGGCACCTTCATACGCACTGAGTGTTGTGTGATATACCTAACAATATGAAAATTTAAATGTCGTTTGTGAAGATTGTTTTTTTACGATATCTTGTACGATACGATACCATAAGGAAATTATTTGTTTCAATTTCATTAAATGGGAAAATGAACTCGAAGCTTGAACAGTTCTTCTTCAATAACTTCTTACCATTGTCGCCTTAAGAGTTAAATCCATTACTTCAAAGAACTTAATCTAATTTTTTTGATGGCAAAACCTCGCACAAAGCCATGTCTTCCACTGCGTAGAGGTGTTTTCCGAAATGCAAAATCCGAGAGTGAAACACTACCGGATTGGCTTTTAGTAACAACACACTTTAAAATACTAGTCAAAGTGATATCCAACTTCATCAACACGAATAAATTCACGATTGTCGGAATCCACTCGTCTTAATCCTTAGTTCGCCTATTCAATATTGCATAAACAGCCAGACATTGAAAAGCTGTATTGATAGCCAATAGAGAAACCTTTACAATATACGGAGATTCGCTTTCGGAGCATCTAATTCTATGGACATCTTGAATGTACCTGGAGAACACAATATCGATAAAATATTTAACTTCATTATGGCGACCAGACTTATCATCTAACTTACCTTTTAAGGAAACAGGGCCGGTAGCCTCGGTTACCTATGCTCATCATTTTACTAATAGAATTTATTTCTTTGGTCTAAATAAATTAGCAACAACTTATAAAAATTATAAAAATATAAATTTTATATATTCGAAAAATATTAACGCGAAATTGCGTTTGTATCATAATACCTGCAGGTAAGACTACTTGTTAGATCATGGCAAGCTGATAGACTACGTCATATGGAATCCTATTATTATTAGCGGATCTCAAATGGAATGTAGAAGCACTACGTCAATATCCTTTATTAGTTAGTTACGAAGGGTAGTGTGTATAAACTGCAGTGGACACAACACGCTTAAGCCAATCCATCATTCAAATATTTTATTCAAAATACGGCAGAACTCTGCCGCCAATCTACTACAATAAATGATCTTATTACACTAATACATTGCAAATGTTGATCTTTATGGCCCATCCTCCGTCACCATATACGTTTGATTCCTCCAAGGGAAGACGAAAATATATATGAACAAAATTTTCCAAACTATAGAAAGTGTCTTGCAAATATCTCCTCAAACGCGAAGATGATCCATAGTGATAATTCACACTTTCCAGGTTTATGCCTTTGCTAAATTCTATGTTCAACAAAATAAAGAAAAATTGGCCAAGTAATTATTAAACTTAAAAGAGGGAAAAACGCAACAATGTCTTTTAATATGACCACAAAGCTAAAAAAGAGCGATAATGCAAATACGACGTTAAACAAACGTATGATCGCTGAAAGGAGGTAGTATGTAAAACTCGATATACAACATTTTGAAAGACCGAACACACTCACGATTTTCGTTATGTTTTAAAGGGCGCTAAGAGCTAGCATTAAAATCTCATTTCATCACAATCTCCTAAGGGGATCATCACTGAATTTTCTTTCATAGACCGCCATACAACGTGTACATAAAGCTTCGTATCATTTTGTACAATAACACACTCGTTTTAAAAGACCGCAAGAGTTATCAAGAAAACTTTATTTCTTTACGATGTCGTCTCCCATATACATCAATTCCCATGGATGTGAGACGCGAAAACTTTCGTTTACATTAAGGCTAAACATTAAAAAATTGATTCTCATGGTAACTGGTGACATATCAAAAATCTGGAGCTTGCCTAACTCTCTCCCCAATTAACTCAGTATATCTTCGTTTATTATAATTCTTCTCTTCCGCATAGTATATAGTAGTAATAAATTTTTATTTTATAGTTTCGTATATATAATGCAATGATTTTATGATTTTTTTGATTTATGTTTATATTTTGCTTAATTTTCGAATCTACATAATCACATAAAATATAATCACTTAGCAAAGTCGCGAACCGGCAGGAAGACAATCAACGTTGTAGGAAAGATGAAATGGTAGGCTATGTTCGATCGAATAACTTCACGTCAATTATTTTCTTCCTCTATGATAGAACTAATATGAAAATTCCTTCAATAGAAACGGAAGTCTACCATCGATTATCCAGTAGAGTATTTTAAAAAATAGTGTACAAGTTTTCTTTGCAAAATATTCGAATAATTTTGCCCGATAGTAGAAGCACTTGAACATTTTCCCTTGCACATCTATTATTAAGGACTTGAGCATTTTAGAAGCTGTCAAAGAAAATATTAACTCTCGTAAAGAGTTAATTAACTCGTAGAAAGCTTATAAAGAAAAAAAAAAAAAAAAAAAAATAGTAATATTAAGTTAATTAAATTCCTTAAGAATTGCATTGAATTGAATTAAATTGAAAAGATAATAAATAATCCTGGCGACGTAGTTACGGCGCTGTCAACGGACTGTATTTATAAACGCGGGAATGTTTTTAGCTTTTAGATGCAATCATTTTATGAATTTACAAATATGTATTATATGTACATATAAGTACACTTTCATATATCTGCCTATACAAGGTGAATGTGAAAATGTGTAAACCGAGAGAGAGAAATGTATTCCGAGTGTTGTAAACATAAATTTAACAATTCAAACAAAGTGACGGCCTCTGACATCGTTTAAAGAAAGTGTCACAACGACATGAAACTCATTAAGAGAAGCTACATAGTCTTACCATGCACACACACGCACAAACACACACATATATATATATATATATATAGATATATCCAGACTTATATCCTCATGATAGTATATATTTATAAGTGCATATATATATATATATATATATATATATGTATAAGAGACTTTAAAACATATACGAATAATGAAAACCACAAAACGCATTAAACATTTCATTCGCCATTGCAGACCAAGCCCCTGCTTTATACGGTAACGAGCGGTAAATTTACGTGCGAACTTCTACTTTAATAGAATTTATTGTCCTCCCCACTCAAAACACATTATTCAATTATTCGGTGGTAACATAAATTAACAAAACGAGCCTCTGTGAAGGTATGAATGAGATTTTCATGCAGGCATATACGCCATGCTTGTTAAGCTCAAATTGAAACATGTAAGCGAGCATCCAAATCAGGCAGTGAAAAAGAGAGCCAACACGATAAAGAGAAAGAAATATGTTCTTTGTAGACTTGTAGGCATACATTCGATAGTGGTGCATGCCGCGCTTATACCATTACTCCGGCTACACGAAAACTCTGCTGCGCTTATGAAGTAAAGTGTGAGAGAGAAAGAGTGAGAAAATTAAGAAATAGGTGGAGCTTGTTAGAGAAGTAGAAAAATGTAGAAAAAGCAAAAAGTAGAAACCTGTTTGCTTTTTATGAATTAAAAATTTAATTTAGATCGAAAACACAATTGCAGACAAACAAACATATATGTATGTATATATATGTATGTACATATATATATACAAATATGTATTTATATACACTCTCTTCTATGGCTTAACACCTTTTTGTACTGAATGCTTTGTTTCCGAATTTATCGGCTTTACATTTTGCACACCTGTGTTCGATCACTTGCAAGACAGAAAGAGAACTTTGTCAATTAAATTTTTCAGCTCTCATCAGCATATCGCGGAAAACTGGTAGAAAGAGTATAACAAGAGATCGCGCGCGTCTTATTAACTGGTTTGATAAGGCATGTGGGATTCACACAAGCATAACCGGTATTTGAAACACACCTGGTTATATGAATACGAACGATAGACTTACACTGTTCCCCAAGCAAACGAACTTCACCAGTTTACGGGCAACTTTGACTCAGTGTGGTTGTTATACGATTTTTATAATGTGTGCATGCATGTGGCGTTTTCCGTTAAATTTAGTTGAAACTTAAAAGTTTTGAACACTTTACAACGCGTGTACCCCGAATATAACGCATACAAGCAAATTAGATTATCACCATGTCGAACGCAATGAAATGCTTCCACCTCTCGCCATATTGAACGTTTGTTTGCATGCATACGTAAAACAAGTTTAGCAAGAACTATTTATTTACCGCTAAAAATCGTTACGAAAATTGCTTAAAACAGTTGTGGTTGTTTTTAATATTTTTTTTTTTTTTTTTTTTATTTCTCTTTTATTTATTTATATATTTATTTTTTTTTTTTTCTTTTGTTTTTCCTATTGTTGCTTTTATTCAATTTGCAAATGAAACTTGAGAAGTTTTCAAGCTCACTATTATACATTAGTAATCGATTAGTGGGAACAATATATTTATATATATATATATATACACATATATATCTGGTTAAGTGAATGGCGTTAATCGTTTGTGTGTGTTCATGTGTATTTCTGCGTGGATAGTAAATGATTGCAAAATAAAAACAACAACAACAACAACAACAACAATAATAATAATAATAATAATAACATTACAAATCTTAATTAGAAAGTTTGCACAACCGATGCATTGTGTGAGAAAAACAATAAAAAGAAAAATCAATTAACTTGGATTAAACATAGTGTGAAAATAATGATAGTGAAAGCCGACGGCGCTATAACTGGTAATACTGCAAATGTGAGGATAATTTCGCTAAACTAATCTTGCAGAAATTGGATTTTGTTTCATTTAATCAGATTCGGTAAGTTTTTGCTACCCCCAAGGTGCGGCGTGCGATATTTTTATTGACAGACTTCTCTCTTAAATCCATTACGTCGTAGCTGCATTAGGTTTGACAAACGGCAATTGTGCATTCAAGTAGAGGGTGTACCCACTCTTGATCTAAATGAGAGACGGAATGCTTTTAATGTTAACTGCCTGTCTCTTTGTTCACCAAAATCACCGTTGCGATCTCAAAAGCTGATTCTAGATCTTAAACGATCTCCTTTCAATTTCGACAAATTGATTATATAAGTCGGTCATGGCTAGCAAAAAAACCTAAAAAATTTCTCTTCCTTTACACAGAGCAGTTGCCTCAGAATTTTTGATTGAACTTAGCCTTGCATTTGTTTTTTAAATTCAAAAATAGAACAGACATATAAGCATGTGTACGTATATATATATGTGAAGTATGCAAGAGTAAGTAGCCAGGATATTCAGTTTTTACACTCACGATGATGACTTGCCGCCAAATTGTATAGAATGAAGTTTCAACTAACGTGTATTGTATATAAGAAAGTCCTGAGAAGATTCTTTATCCAATAGATTTTCCATAAAAGCCATAGATCGGAATAATTTCGATAAACATTACCCTATGCAGCCAAACTATCAATAATTAAAGGAAAAGACACAAAATTTGTTAATCCACTTGAAAGTAATGGACTTCTGAAATTAATCTATATTTATGTCTATCATTTCGACCAAGCCTTTTCAAGTTTTGACCATTGACCAAAACAACAGTTTCAACTTGCATAAGACTGAAGGCAAAAAGAAACTCAATATTAGGATATTATATATGAATTAATATATTCAATTATAAACTGGTTTGCGAATTTCAATTCCATGATTCAGTGAATCTAATTACATGTATTCAGTTCTATAAGTAATTAAATAAATATTGCTACAGTATATTAGTATATAAACATTTGCAAACTTCTTTATTCATTATTAATTACGGCAACGAAACCTGATTTTTACATATTAACCAGAGGTCATGTATACCTGGGTTTAGGTGCCTGCTAGTTGTTATGAAAGTTCTTTAAAAAAGCTTAGAATTATTCTCATCGTCAGCGCCCATCAAAAAAAATATCGAAATAACAAACATCAGTCAAAGTTGTATCAGATCTCTTTAAAGACCTGAATCGACCAATCAACTCGACCATAGCTAATGTTGCCCGCAGTCGTAGCGAGTAAACGAATGAAGATGACTATAAATGCGTTGTTGTAATCTGCTCCATAAATTGCCCTTTGATTATTGTCTGTCGTGGTGGACACATTTAAATTCCTATCACTTTAAATAACTTTTCATTGGAACTTCTTTGCTTCCGATAAGTTCTGCAATACAAAACCACATAATCCAACTATTTCTGTGAATAATACTCGAAATTGTTTTCTTAATTATCGCAAGGCGTCGGCTCTTTCATGCACTTGTTTATTCGTTTACTTGTAAATTGATTCTCTGCATCCTTAAAATAAGTTTTTGAAAGCATTTCAAAATTCTTACCCGGCAACTTTTTACCTCCACCTCTACTGGAAGAAAAGCGCGTGCTATTTAGAAGTTATCAAACTTCGTACAGGTAAAGATGGATTTTCCCGTGATAGGTTTCCTCTTCTTTTTTCCTCAAAAACTTGAACTGAGACTCTCTAGTTGATGTTTTACATATTGGTAGCATTAAAAAATGTCTTTTGTACTTCGAAAACCGATGTCATAAACTTTTTGGACATCCCTTAATCTCTTGACTCACTCTCTCCAAACAATAGTTAGAAATTCTATATAATTCTTTCTAAAGAGAGAGAGCGAGAGAGAGAAAGCTCAACAGTATGTGGCAAAGCTGTAGTTCAAGTCCGTAACTATCCATCAGTCCAGTTAGCCTCTTCACGCTCGATCCCTTCTTCAAAATTCGAAACACATAGAAAATTCTCTCACTCGCACGTCAGGTGTCTTCAACACCGTTAGTTAGTAGCTAATCGTTCACTACCAAACTATTATCCGTCATTTTTAAATAATAAAAGATATTTGTTGTTATTTGAAGATGAAATATATTGATAACACTGGAGCAAAAGAGAAGAAGACTTGGAAATTCATAAAATGAAATTTGAATTCCATTCTTCTCAAAATATTCCAGTTTCAGCAAATATTTTTTACTATTTAAGATCGATAGGTCACTTGAAGTGAATATTTGTTACTCCTACCATTTATGCTATATCGCAAAATATGGAGAACAGTTTGGTAACTGTTGGCTTGTAAGTTATAGTTTAGAAGATTGAGCAAACGGCTTGTGAACGAAAATCAGTTAGTAAATATAAGCTAGATATTGTAACTAGTTGCCAATTATAGGAAAAGTCTTCGGCTTATTAATACCATATTTGAAGGTAATCTATAACCATTAAACAGGAATCATATGTCGGTCAATAATTCTCGGGACAAAGCAATGCTTTTTTTTCACTGAAAACTTCTTCTTAGGATTCAGTCCAACGATTCTCTAACATCTTTTTATGGTGCATCGTAAAATAAGCATTAATTTTCCCAAAGATCTCACACTTGATCCAAATTCTTGTCGCTGAAACAGCTATTTGAGATTTGCAAACAAATAATTGCCGCTGTAGGTCGGATCTGGTTGTGACCGCAATTCGAACTTCATGCATCTTTGCCCTTGCAGACAACGATTTGTGTCACGTGTCTTTGTTCCAATCTGAGTAAATACGGTGCCCAATGGCAAAACAGCGCTTTTGTCCCCTTTTTTTCAGGGAGAATACTGAATACAGTCATGAATATGATACCTCTAGGATATTAGGTGCCCCATGCAACTATAGTTTTCGATTATCATGAATAATTTTCACGGTTCGACTTGAAATTTCAAAAAACCTCATAAGAAGGTCAGAAATTCGTCTGTCATAGTCCTTCCAAAGTCTTATGATTCTATCTCTGGAAATTTTACAAATTATTTTGCACCTTTACCCACATGACTAGTCGATCGCACGTGATCACAGGTCCAAATCTCAAGTGTGTTAGAATTTGCAACTCAGGCGAGCTTATGATTTAAGTTATCCAGCAAATATACAGACAATCAATAAATATATAAATTTTGGATTTCTTATTATAGCTATGTATGTTACAGAAACGTTTTGGATGTTTTGGTGTCTCGTTTAAATGCAATAAATAACTCTTTCAACGTGTCCACGACTCTTTCACCTTGAACAGGCATGTTAATCAATTTGTCAATGTTTTCATTAGTGTATTTATAATTCATTGTTTTTTTTTTTTATTGTTTAATTAACGCTATGTTAATTTATTTGCACAAAATTGTTGCAAGTGCAAATTACTTGTACGTATTTGCGTTTATTGCATCTGTATAATGTGATATATTCGTTATCTAAGTGAAAATAGAAAGCGGAAGAAATATAAATCCTTGATTACTGTCAACAGCTGTATTCGCTTGGATACATCCATCATTATATCAATGTGACCCGATAGAGAATATCGCCCTCTTATTTCTTGAACTTTCTTGCTTGTAACTTTTAGCGTTAGACGTAAAATATGCGTTGGTTGGACTATTGATCTGTACCTCGAATTCTAAATGACAAACCATATATTCGAGTATTCACGAAATGGAGTCATAACCTATATCACTTGCGATACAAGGGCATATTCAGTTTGTGCGGATATATGCAGCATCCAGAAGGACTTGGGTAGACCCATCTGGTTTTATACCGGTTTAAGCTTGCCTGCCCATCTTTTTTTCCGTTCGTCTTTCTTTCTCGTGTTCAACCTACAGGCGGCAACATTTGAGATATTTTGATTAAATTTGATGCCCTGATGTGCATTCGCTGAGAGACATTCGTTTTCGAAAATGGTTCAGATCGGATCACTTTTTCGACCTCTGTCCATATAACGCCGTGGCCCGCTATAAGGTTTTTACCTGCTGTTATGTAAAAATGATGTAAATTAAATTCAAAACAATTTCCTAAATTATAATACGGTGTTTATAGAATAAATAAATAAATTCTGTAACTTCTTTGGAAAAATTCAACTTCGTTTCAAATATACTTGTAACAAGGTTTATGAATCGAGATATATACCATCACTATCAACGGCCTTTTGCCTCTTGTTGAGTAGCTTGCCTATGCCCTCACGGCAGAAACTTTATGGTACGGAGCACACATTTCCAGAACTAATAGTCTGTTAAGTATAAGTCCATCGATCTGAACAAGTACTAATGGGAAGGAAACAGGTCGAGAAAAATTCTCGATCGAAGTTGAACATCACTTCGTAAGTTGTTTTTGCAGGAGATAGACAGAAATCTCTTAAAATACTTTCGAACTGTTGTATAGTTTCATTGCAAGCCAACCTAATCATTTCCGCAAATTTAGCTACACTTTTTTCTGGATCAATCCAGGTAAAAACAGAACAAAATGCAAAAATGCAAGGTACCATGAGTGACATCCATCTCTTTACACTTTCATATGCGCTAACTGACCCACTTGTAAGCAACTGAAACTTGTACCCATCCGCTCCCCCCTCCCTAATGCTTCGCAAATGCGTAGTTTACAGAATTTATTTGCTCACCTAATACTTTTACATGATTTTTGATATCTGAAATTCTCTTCAAAATGAATAGATTTTTCTTAGCCGTTATTAAGGAATACAAATTTTTGATAAAATATTATTTCGAAGCGATATTTTTGTAAAGAAGAATTAAAATTAATTTAATAAATATTAATAGGTTTAACTTATAGTAAATAGAGAAGTTCATAAATTCAAAGGAAAATCTTATCTTACGGTATAAAAAGTCCCAATTAATTTCGAAATCAATCATTTATGGCATTATTTTATTTAATTAAATTTTAGTACATCTTGAACTAATGAAAAAATTGGCTACAAAATCTATTTTTTTGTAATCAGCCTTTTTTGTGTCACTCAAAATTTGAAAATGTTCTTATCGCGTTTCGAAGGTGTCGAACATTTTTGTAAACTTCATTATCTCATCTCTTTGTTTATCAAAACTAAAATAATTGTGTTTATTTTGTTTATAGCGCTGATAACTTAATAAAAGAAAATAGATTTTTACCTAATTAATCAAAACGAAATGTAGGGAACATTTCCAAAATTTTCCTCTTAGAAAAGGCAACGAAGAATAGTGAGGGAGGTAAGGTAAAAAGAGTCGTGCTGCATATCGAGACCAAAGTAGAATTTGTCATCTAAAGGTCTAAATTTTAAGGGAGTTTCGGGCTTAATTTCACGGTAGTGAACAACAGCGCGACTACTTTATATCAAGATTTATGCAACACTTATTTAATGATGAAGTTTGCCTGACCGTAATATTTTTGCTTAGTCTAATAAGCGTTGAATTATTAACGTGAAAATGAGTTCTTTAGCAGATTGGTAGCTTGGTTATAAACTTAAGTCGTCTATTTACAGACTAGACTTCCACTTTTAAGACATGAAAACATTTTTAACACAAGCTCGCCAAATTTCAAATATTATTTTACACTAACCCCTGTTGTGAATGGTTCGGAAAGATGAACTATATTACACCAAACCGTTCAGCGTGACTAAAGGCAGTGAAGGTACACACTACATTTTAGAGATATTTGTAATTCTTAAGTACAATTCCGTAATACATCCCTCATAACCAAGTAGTTAAGAAAAGGTGACCATCAAGAGGGCGTATCTAGGCCATTCGTGGCGTGATCGATCATTCTGTAATTGCTATAGGTGTGGCCGTAGCACCTGAGCTTACTTACTAAGTACGCGTATATTTTCCAGTCGTCGACCGCTCGAAAAAAAAAAAAAAAAAAAAAAAAAAAAAAAACCCATGGGTTTTTCACCATTATGTAGATATAGGGAACGCCCCCTAAATGATTCGTCGATAAAAAAAAAACAAAAATATATGCAAAATTCTTGTCAACGGAATATTTTCAAGCAGCATTCTTCTTCAAAAGGCGTTCGCCCGGAAAAAATAAAATTACGTATACTTTCACTACCTTTTAGATAAGGTATTTCAAATACACTTGACACTAAATCTGATACACGCGTAAGGACATACATATATAAAAAAATACAGTGCAGCTTGCTGACTTAGACTATGTCGATACGAAATTTAAATCTATAGCCATAACCTTATATAAGCAAAAGAAAATGGATTGGTCCAACAGCACCGCCGCAAACAAACAAAATCTTGTTGGATTCATGTACGAAAATACTCCCACCAATCTAATGTATAGACAGTGTTTGTTATTAAAAAAAAAAAAACACAAATTAAAACGTTACTGTCAATTCTTCTAGTACAAATGTCAACTTACCTTCCTCATAAAATATCAAAAATTGTGCTTTAACTATGAGAAAGGGTATCGAAAAATCGACCAATGTGGCCCAAGCTGAGAACAGTAAATTTATATACATCAAATTATTATTACATATATATATATATAGTTTAGACCTTGGTGCTTCGTGGAAACAGAAACTATGTCGTGACAATCCCTGAGCTGAGTGTTCGATGTTGTTTCCAAGCAATAAACAGAGCTTCTACGTCGATTCGGGATCATTGATCAACTGTTATTATTACTTCACACTAGAGATGAAAGATGGACAAGGAGAAAAGTCGAAAAGGAATCGACATCAAGAAAGATAGTTCCGTTTGCTGGTAGTTTTATATCATCAAAGAAACAATCGGCGACAACTTTTATGCAGACTTATTACGTCGTTCTAGTGAAGCAATCAGAAAGAAAGGATCATTAAATAAATGATTTTCAGAATTGTTCTGCTCTAGCTTGATGATAGATTTCTATTTACACAATTTTTATATATCTATCTACGATGTTTTTATTGGAGTAAAAAAATGACAGAACCCAATTAAAACTATTACTGTACTGCTTAACTAGATATATGTCTATGGTGACGCTAATTCAACAACATGATCAAAATCAAAACAATAACATATATGGAAATTTTGTGTGAGCTTATTTATCTTATCCGAAACTAGTTCCATGTCCGCAATATCATGAACACGTGACATAGAAAAGAACCTTGGAAGTTTGTATATCAGCTGTAATAGCTTATTATGGGTTACCTCTAAATTATTTAATCGGCAATTTTTACTAACGGGCCAGGTAGGTGCTGCGTAGCATATAACATTATGAAAAATTGACTTTGAAATGACAATTTTATTATTAATGCTTAGGCTGGATTTCCGATTTGTGAAAGGATATAGAATACGAATCAAAAACCGCACCGTTATTTCATTAAGGCAAGAAACCAAAGCCCGCTGACGTTTGAATTGCTTACTCAAAACACCGTGTTCGTCAGATGGAGCCCCCTTGGATTCTTGGCTCTGCCCACAATTGAAAAAATTGTCTGGTGGTAAAGGTTTTCAGAACACTGAAGAAATAAAGACTGCACGACTGCCTAAGCTATCGAACGACCTAAGACGAAATTGTGTTAAGATGTAAAAATAACTTCGACCAAACATTTTTTCGCTTTCCCTCTGCCAGATCGTATAGTTTTAAAGCTGTTCCCGTGCGGCAATCTACCCACTTCTAACTCACAATCCAAGACTGTTGGAAACATTGATTTAATGGGAATTATAAATGATTCCTGATTAAATATATTTTCAAATGGGCCTGATGTCTGCTTTTTTGTATGATATGTCACTATGTTCCCTTGTCATCTATGTATTTTGTAAGTAAATTTGCAAAGCATGGATTTAAAGGCTGCCAGGTAACTTAGTTCATATGCTCGCCTGTATTGAAAACTCTACGGGATTTGAAATTTGAAACTGAGTTGAGTTGTTAGTCGCTGTCCTTTACTTACAGCGGACTTTCAAATCTATATCCTATATTCCTTATAAATTTGTTTTCAATCTTTTTAATTAAGAATGGATTGAATGATTGGAGTGAGTTTTTTTTTTTTAGAAAGTGGAATATCATCTTGCTTCGATGGAGAAAGATACAATTTTTGTATTTATAATGATTCGTCCAATTACACGTTTCTTCTCTCATTATTTCAATTAACTTAATTAATAAACGTACAATGAATGCATGTTTACCCATTAAAAACACAAACATTTTACCGAATATACGTAACGCAAACAAATGAAACAAGTCAATAAATTATGGAAGTCGGTAGAGATAATTGATACAAACAGCACTGAACTTTGTACAAAACAGATATACAACAAATATATTTTACATGTAATATATCACATGTGAAACACTGACGACAAGAGGATAAAATTGCAACAGACAAAATGCTGCAAGAGTTACATAACGATTACGGTTTCTAAGAGTGGCATTTATTTGAGTCAATATCGGTCAATTAGTCAAAAATATCTTTGAATTCAAGTGTATAGATGTGTGCGTTCGACATCCGCCTGGGACAAACAATTAAATACGTATGCATGCGTATACGTAAGAAGTTTGAAAGAATGATCGAAATGATCGAAAAAGCCAATAAAAGAAATGAATACATAGCACTTTTTATCCCCTTTTTATGTACGTAGCGCAGTTCATCTTCTTATCACCAGCAGTCGACGTCACCACTCATTTTTCATTTTATTGTTTTTCAATACATTTTGTTACGTTTTTTTTTTTCAATAATATCGCTTGGTTGGTGTTTTGTTCTTTTTGAAATGCTTTTACTTTTTTTCTGTTTTTACTGCACTGGTTCATTGCTTTACTTATAAGAGGGGCGAGCACATATAATCCCACACACATATTGTGCGGTTAACAAATGTTTTTTTGAAAATCGTTAAGCGATAAAACCATTAATAATCTCTTTTATATTGTTTGTTAGTTGACAATATGTTGATCTTTCCGGAGCCTATATTGTCAACAAATACCATTTACCATTTAAATCAGCCACACACAAGCACCTGCATTCAACAAGTGATTCATCGCTTCGGAATCCGAAATTCTTTGTTTCTGGCATGTGAATGCCCTAAGGAAAGAAAGTATGTATTTGGCGAATCAAATTGTTCGCCAAGAAATTATAAACTTTTCATACATAGTTTTTTTTTTTTTTTTTATTCATTTCAAAACTGTATATGTCAACAATGAAGCGAACAAGTGCATGCAACATACAGGTTTATGGATTTAAAAATTTCGCATTTTTACCCTAAGCAAACTTAACCAATATCCATCCTGTGAAGCGTGCCGAAGGGATACATCAAAAAAAGATTTCTTTCACTTATTGCTGCCGATGCCATGAATCTAAAAAGCAGTATGGAAGCTGAGAGCGAACTCTGAACTGGACTCTTGTCAATATTTTCTTCGCAGCCTATTTAGATTAATGGAATGTTATAACAAAGGGTTCCCCGATTATATAGAAAATCTTAAAATGATATTTGCGCCTTCACAAAGAATAATTAGAAGGTACTAAGGTTGTCAGTGGCCTAGGGACAGCAGACTCTTTTCTATTATGTGGTGGTGGATAACTTTCTTACGATAATTCTCAACACAATGTTTATGTTATGTCTTTTATTACATCGTATTTAACATCTTTGACATCGCAACTTATCCTACATTTTAAATGCGATTCAGGTGAAAAAATAAATGTTATTGCGACGTAATTATATTATGCTTGATTAAATAAAATATAATTAACTCAAATTGATTTGAAAAGATTCTGAATTGAAATCTTTCTGATAATTTTAATCACCACAATCACGGTTTGTACACAATTGATCAGTGCTTTTGCTGGCTTTTCATTACTTCACTTACCCATTCTTATTCCACGTTCTACCTGCTGCTATCTCGTTTGATAACCTTGCTCGTCATTAATAACAAAACTACCAGTTAAATAATAGCCTTAGCCTGAGTACAATGCTTATGTGTTCCTATGGATAGATTATCATACAATAATAGAATAAATTCAATCATAATTATAACCAAAAAAATGTTTTTATTTGCTGTTTACAGGAAGGAGAATTCACGATCCATGTTAAAATGATTATAAACATTTATAATCATATTTCCTTTTATTAAAACGTCCCTCCTTTGTGTTATTATATCTTGCCCGTTTATTTACAGTCAGCCGCAGTCTGTCTTGAGGAATGGAATCAATTTTACCCTATACATTAGCATGATTGGATACAAGAGGGACAATAAGTTTCATCTTATGTTCCCTAGGTGTACCATGAAAATGGTAGCCACAGTTTTCGTAAAATGCTATATGTTCCCAATATGATTACCTGCATGTAATCTGGAACTAAGCTTGAAGTTAAATTTAAAAGCACCGTTCATTAGATAGAGAAATGAAATAATAAGTGAGATGCGCTTTGATTCGACATGAAGATGAACATAATCGGAGATTGTATTCAGTACGCCCGCCGACAATATTGCATAGATTATCATATAAACAGAGATAGCCTTTATTAGCGCAATAAGTTCATCTACAAGTCTTAACAGTCGTGAAGGTATATGGGTGCGTCCTCAGCATATAGGCGAATGTTTGTCTGTAGCAAGAGGTGATAAACTCATTAATTGTTGTTGTGCTAAAGAAAATTGATCCTAATTTTCCACCTTTTGATACCACACAACCTAATATTTGACCATCGTTGGGACGCATCAATTTCAATGATATGAAAAAAGTTGACTACCAGTATGTCGCTACGCATTTCTTTGCGAAAGACGATAATGCCATAAGTAAACGCGAGTATTTGTTTCACGCGTTTCTGCGCAATCATTTACCAAGGTGAAATTTTGAACCGTTGAATTGCAACGCTTAGGTGCAGATGAACATCCGGAACGTCTAGAAACTGCGACTACTGATTAAAATGTCGCTCAAGCTTACCATATGGTACTGGCCGACAGCCGAATTATAGTTAGAGAGTTACCGGAGTCTATGAACATATTCACTTTACAAGTTTATCACATAACGAATCAAGAAATTTGTGGATACCGCCTTTTCCCGCATTCCATCGAACAAATATTCGAATCCAAATCTCCAACGTTCTGTAGGCGTAGCTAAGCCAGACTTTTATCGCGGATTAATTATCGTAGTTAAAACTTGGACTTTCGAGTAAGAGAAACAACAGGCTGTAATGGAAGGATTGATTCCACAAAAAAAGCAGATATTGTTTATTCGACTGGGGCAAAGTGATATCGACTGTTTTCCAGAATAGCCATGAAGTTATCCTAATCCGACTATCTCGGAACAGGAAACCGTTAGAGAAGCGTATTACGCATCATTACTTGATAAACTGAAAACAAAATTGCCGGAAAACGGCCACTTTTGCAAGAAAAAGATTTACTTGATTGCGACGGAATATCAAAAATTCAGTAGTTATGCTTTAAAGCGCTTACCTAATCTAAACCTAGACAACGTTTGCTCTTTGTTTCGTTGATAACTATCGTGTCTAGAAGAACACAAGTATTAACTGATCGGTTTAAAAGGAAAGGAACAGCGCAGACAAAGAGACTATGTACAAAAACAACAATAAATATAAAGAAACACTATTGTGTATATTTTACGGACACTTTTCAAACAATCCTCGTAACTTTTATATACTTTTTTGTTACAGTGTATAACAATTTATTGTAAGATAAAATATCGGATCTACAATTTATTGTACGATAAAATATCGGATCTACTAGCATTTATTATCTGTCTCTCATATTATTATGTTAAAATTCATTCCCCTTTAAAGCCATAGCTGGAGAACGCATACTATATAATCTCCTTGATTATAAAATCCCATTTCCCCCATTCATTCATCTACACGGTGTTATCATACAATGTTGCGATTATGAAAGTCGTAAAAAGTGAGATATTTGGTTGAAACTTAATATCCATTACGTTTGCTTGCCTTCGGCGATTCAAAGCAACGAAGTTGTGTATTTTGAAAAAATTGCAAATAGCTTACAACTTATAAGGCAGATATTTTGTGAAAAGTGATACTAAACTTACAACTAGAAAAACTTCTTCTCTCAACTACTGTTAGCTCATATTTAATCGGGTTCACCAGGATATAATGTGAAATAACAACAATTTATTATTTGATTATAAAAGTTTTTCTAATGATAGCTATTAACTGACTTCACAAATAAAATGTTTAACGAATATTACTAATTAACAATTTTCCACTTTATTATTTCGATGTTTTCCATTTATGCACGTGTATACCTCTCTTTGTACCACCCATCACCTAAGGATGAAGAGTATATTCATTTGGTGAGAAGGTTCGGAACGCCGAGAAAAAAGCTTCAAAGTCTGCATGTGTAATGTCTGTTGTAAATAGCTTCCTGGGCGCAAATATTTCCAAATCGATTTCAAATTTGGTAGAAATATAGTAAGTTCTTGCACGCACGTTGATATTCAAAATGAGCCAAACTTATCGAATGGCATGGCTACAGTACAACGTAAACTGAGAACACCTCTGCTTCTCAAGAGCAATAAGAATTTGGAATTTGGCAAATTGCTCATACACTGTAGCAGGTAAATCTACAAAAATTTCAACGTGTTCTACGAAAATTGACCACACCTTCCCAATATTATAGTGTGTCAAAATTTAAATAATTTTTCAATATCTTTATAACGCCCAGAAGCCAGCTTCAACAACCACATAATTACTCTCAGCCAGCTTCAAATTTGGAATGCCCCTATGCACGTCTATTTGTTCGTCTGTCCAACTATGTAGCATCTGGGGTAAACATTCTCCAATCGGCATTGTCAACAAGTTTGCAAGAGGACATGGAAAGGATCGAAACCGGTTAAAGGATATGCCCACAACGCTCACACACCTATCCAACAGACCCTTTGCTATCCAAGTTTATTGCTTGGTACTCATAAAGTATAACACATGTAAATTTTATATTTTTTCTGAAAATAAAAAAAACCAGCCATGCCCACCCAATGTTATACAGCCTAAAGATTAAGTTCTTTTACTTTTTTTTAGTTTTTTTTATGGCTGCGTATGGTGAAGGGGTTTAAAGATTCGCTCGCTTATTTGTCTTTTTTCAGCCCTTCACTTCCTATTTAAATGTCCCTCCTCCCTATCTTCTTTCGTGATTTTGTTTCACTACAACCTTATTTCGTACTGAAACATTTGATATCGGGCATCCTAGAGTCAATGAAAATTACCCAAAACTAGCTGCAAGTCTGCTTATCATTCCGTTTATGTACATGCTGCTAATATTTTAATTACTCATATCGTCTGTCAATAAGTTAAATGGAAGATAAGAAATTAGTCAGGTGTAAGTATACAAAATTCCCTTTAGAGTGAGCCTCACCTTCCTTTTTCTCAAAAACGCGAATATCTGTTTTTCTAACGCCTGACATATTTGACGTACTAAACGTGGGTTTGCAAGAATTTTACTTACATACAAAAGAAAAATATGCATAAACAGTAAATCATTTCTTAATCACTTTTAATTACACTAAAACTGATGCTAACATTTATCAAAACTTTAACGAGCCTACGTATTATTATCATTGCATAACAGAAGACGCTATGGCACTCCTGTTTTTATGGAACATACTTTAATCAAAATTCTTTTCTGTTAAATATAATCGAATTTTTTAATAACAAATAAAATACTTTTTATATTTTTTTTTTGGGAAATTTTGAAACTTACTATGGAACATGATATCAATAAATTGGTAAACTTTAAACGCCAATAAAAATGACCAAACTAAACAACCAGTCTATATTTTGTCTTGTAAAATACTCGCAGGTGTCCATATTACTTGAATCCAAGAATACTTTTCGTTGGAATAAATAAATTATAATAGTATTAATATTAATAATAATGAAGATATAACGAGAAAAATAATAATATAACTAAGGTGAACTTTATGGGCTACATTGCTTGGAAAAGTACTGTTCATGTAAACACCATTGCTTATCCTAGCAAAATGCTCGTTTTAAAGAAAATCGACCATGGTTTGATCATATACAGCATACAACGCCAAATCTAATGTAAATATTCTGAAACCGATTTGTTACCAAGTGGTCAAAGGCAGCACACATACTTTCCGAAAGTTACCCGTCAAGAACACCATTGCTGAGACTGGTTTTCCAATATTAAAAAAAAAAATGTGTGCAAGTTAAAAGTCAATATCACCCCGAAACTGCCCAATCTTAGCAATTCAATCCTCGGCGAAGATGCTAGAATATCTGCCAAGCGGCACCTCTTGTATATTTGCTGCTAAAGAACCAATTATCTCCCTAAACGTCTACCGAAAATCTGAATTAAAACTATCGTGGGATTACATCCTAACATATATAATAGAATTTATGCTATATATAGGCTTCCGGGAAGTTATCACAGAGAGAACTGATTATTTAAAGAATTATGATTGGCATCTTCCTTTTGCAGACGGTCCCTACAGTTCTACGCAGTAGTAGATGCCGCATAGATCCGCGCTTCAACATTTACAGTCGAAGCTAGAACCATTCTTCAAGTTACACAAACCCTCCTCCCAAATTAAAGCTCTTATCGTTGCAAATAGTTTGTCGATCATAAACTCTCCGTAACTCTTTAAATTCGAATGAGAACACCATCAACAAAATTAAAATTTATTGGGCACCGAGTCACACTGGACCCTTGGGAAATGAGCGAGCAGAGCTTTGCAGTCAAATTGGCGGCTTCGGCGCTTTTAAATATTTACAGCACAATGATATTAGAAAAATGATCGAAGAGTAAATTAATGACAGAAATCAATAGTTCCACACTACACGCATATTAATCCCAATCCAAAGTTCCACCCGTGTATCGAATCAACGTCGAGAAAACCAAGATCGAAACATTTCTTAAGACATCTACTCCTCCAATTTTCAATTGTGGACAAAATCTTACGATTAAACATTTACCTTGTGAATGCTGAAACTTTTCCAATATTCGAAAACTCGTCTTCGAATAATCTACCAGTATGGACATCCCGAATATAACTGCAGAATATAATATCAATGAAATTGTTAACTTTGGTAAAGCGAACAGAGTTACTGCTGGACTACCTTCTAAGAAAGGAAGAACCGATAAACTTTGTTGCTAATGCTGTTTCTACTTTAAATTATTTCTTTGGTCTAAATAAACTGTAATAGTAATGATAATATCTTGGCGGGAAATTTCCATTGTGTTTCCCTATCTCCAGGCAATTTTAGTTGCCAGGTTAAGGCAATTGGGTAGAATGGGAGTAAGAAGTTAGAACGAAGTCTTATTGTTTAGAGCAACTCCACAGGTACATAAAAGGACTGCCCGTAATACACTTCATCCATTAGTTACGAAGTGCAGCGTGAATAAAGCGCATTGGATAAAATGCATTGAAAGAGATTCAATCAGCAAGATTTTCGGGAGATAGCAACGCATCGGTTACTCGTAAAAACTTATGCGATGCATTGGAAAGCGAAATTGTAAATGTTCAGATGGATCGCCATATTTCGTTCCGGAGTTTTCAGTCTTAAAACAGATCGTCAGTTTACGAGATACCAATATTTTCTGATCCGTATTGGAGAGTAATTCCAAAACTAGACACTTTTCAATTGCAGGAAAACTAGACATACACCGTATGGATGTTAAGGGAAACATAAAACATCTTCAAATTCAAATGTTTTATATAGAATGCGATAAAACTTTCCCGCCAACGAAATTGTAACCAGAAATGTCTCCATTGTTTTTTGTAACTGCCTTCTTCCGTCTTTATAAAAATTTTGACTTGCCTTCGCTTGCATAATTTATCTTCAAAGAAAGTCGTGTAAAGTCTCTCTTCTATATTTCCGTGGAAATACTCTTTACAATCTAGAGGAGCCACTTGATAGACTTGTTTGATGAGCGCCCTGTGGTCTTATGTAGTCAAAGTAAAAGATGCTTTTAAACGTGCGGAACTCATATGTTTGCTATTTAAATATATGTAAGTGGCTTGAAACGGTGAAAAACAATCAAGTTATCTGTATTTACAATTTCAGCAAAGTAATCAGTCATAACTTTTAGATTATTATCCGTTCAATCGCGTATAAAGCCATTATCAATGACGAAGCTTCAAACTGCAGCCATCGTTTCAAAATCGACTCGAATGCTATATAGCCGCAGCTGTGTCACGATCTAAGTGCACTTTTTTTTACACATTTTTAGGAAACGTTTTTCTTTATTTTTATTACAAAATGAATTGAATTTACTAAAAAGAAAAATGCTGTCATCTGTTTGTCAAAGTGTGGCCTAGCCATGCAAAATCTTACCTGTAGCCAATAGTAACAATCACAACAAAAAACCTCGTGTTTCGGTGTTAGAAGTAAACCGAGCTTTGTAACAAAGGGAACCATTTGAAGCACTAAGAACTACAGATGCATGTGCGCCAATTATTAATGCCGACAGAAAGACCGAGTATCTTCGAGAAATGCAGTGGGATGGATTACTGGAACTAGATATGAGCTGCAATAATAGCAAAACGAGCACTTAAGCAAAGCTATAAGCGACAGCTAATCCAAATACGCCGACCATTAAAGGAAAATCAACTGCAGTATGACAAACAAAAGGCATTGTAGGCTCATATTTCAAAACACGCTGTCAAATCACTCTAGCATTAAACCAGCAGACATTTCCCCCTCTAATTAGCACTTGTTGGAAAAAATGACTAATATCCGAAAAATAACATAATCATCTGTTTGAGTAATCGTTACATTTTTATGGTGACAACTAACAAGTAGTCACTTATATGAATGGATTTAAAAGAGCACTCGTATGTTCTGCACGGAATTCATACTTTGCCTAAAAGATGGAAAAAATGGGTGGCTAGTGATATACAATGAAAAAAGTGTTTTTTTTTTCATCAAACAAAACCGGTCATAACTTTCTTTTACACTTGGTATTGATTCATCACGAGTATAATGTAGATAACAATCACGTACTAAGATATTTTGTGTAGACATAGAATAAAAACTGTAGTAAAAAATGCATTCGTCTTGAACAGGAACTTTTGCCATCATTCAATACTCATACAACACTTTAAATTTTATATATATATATATATATATGTATATATATATATATGTATATATATGAGGACCGCGATAAAGGAGATTTCAACACATTAAAGCTAAACATTCCTTGTAATGAACAAAAGTTCCAGTTTCTGCCTATTGATAAAAAATTTGCAGAACGACCACATGACTATTACTTTGGAGGGAAATCGCAAAAACAATTCGTAGTGAGCATGAATACATTGAATGTATTGATGCATCTATGCATGAGCAAATCGTTTATGTGTGACATTTCAGTGTATGTTTCGTTTCGTTTCGTTTATTTGATTACTGGTTTGTTACAATGGTGAACATCTCTGAAGCCAACAAAAAAAAAAAAAAAAAAAATAGAAATCAACTGAAAGTATGAAAGGTGCAGGCAGAAGGAGAAAAAATAAAGAAATGGAATAATAGACAGGCAGACACTAGGTCCGATAAACACAAACAGAAGCTTTTTATGTGCTCTTAAAACCACTAATGTGTTAGTGCGTCTACGTAATCATGCGAAGTAAGTGTTTATGTATGGAATGCAATCCATGCTTTAACTTTTATTTATGGTTTTACATTAAGCTTAACTACATTAGTCACACATTAATGATTAGTCAACTGCGACAACTTTGACGGAAAAGGAATTGAATTACAGCAACAAACAACAAATATTTTATTGATCTTCTTTTTCCTTCGGATGCTGCGTACTATTTTCATTTACTTACTATTGCTGTTAAGTATTCAAAGGTGGATGACTAGGTTCTCTACTAAATGAAAGAAAGGCGGAAAGAACAGATCTATTGAAAAAGACATTCCGCGCTGAGAGCATTGAACAATTGTAGCCATAGGCAGAAATGAAACATTGTCTTCACGATTTGAGTATGAAAGAGTTTTTGATTTACTAAGTGTTACAAGCATTTCAATAGATACGAGATAAATGTAGTAGATATAAAGCTAGCATCGTATCTCCAAAATATTCGCTCCACATTCAAAAGAATCAGTATGACTTTGTACAAGGGGTGTGGCTTTCCGCTTACACTCATCATCTTGTAAAGGGGCAACAAAACCACAAAACGGAATGAAGTCGATTCTTCGAGCTTCATGGCAGCCGATATCAAAATAAAAATCATCAAAGGAGGCTACGATTCCAAGTTCTTTATATCTGCCGTTAAGCCCAAAAAAATCCGTCTCTTCTTAAAATAAAAAGATCATAAGAGAAGAGTACTATTCAGGTTGAACAGTGCGAGTATATAGAATATGAAAAATATTTTATTTTGTAAATATATAGCACTGTGACAGACATCTGCGTGCAATTTCACTTCATTTTCACACACTTTCACAATGTTTGCCTTTATTGAGCAAAAAGGTTGCATTAAATTTTACTTGCGAAATATAATGAGGTGAGAATTGGATCTACGCATACGACCTGAAGCCAATCGATCAATCGAACCGAATGTCGTGCAAAAGGTGGGTCAAGATCGAAAAAACCGCGCTAAGTTCGCCCAAAACTAAAAGTGTTGGTGACAGTTGTCTTCGCACCGTGGCGGCTTGCACTATGAATTCCTTCCGTCGAGCCAAATTGTTAACAAGAAATTTTATTTGAGTTTGAGGGTTGATTGAAATGAAGAAACCGGCGAAATAAATTTAGAATAATAGATACAACCATGCTTCGGTAGTAGATACAAAAATTATTTTTAAAAAATATTTATAAAATGCTACTCTGGAGCCATTCTTCTGAAGTATATTTCGTTGGAGAAGCTCTGCTGCATCTAGTACTAATCTATGCAAGTCCTTAGCTAGAAAAGTATGGCAAGGATATTAAAATTATTAATATAGTAAGTATTAAGTATAATCATTTATTAATAGTATAAACTAAGCTTAAGTTGTTGAAAATCTTTTACTTCCCTTTAAAATGTTGTTCTAGAAATAGAGATAAAACATAGGAGCGAAAAGAAAGAAAATCGTTGGAGGTACACCGTATTTCGGAAAATAAGATAAATAACGTTTAAAGTATGGAAAGTTAACTTGCGTAGAAATGCTTACCGTTAATGTGTCATCCCAGAAACGTAAAACTGTCCTTCTATGCTTTTCTTTTTGTTCTTCTTCATTCGTCATCTTCGCAGATTTTACGCTAGACAGCTTGTCGCCTTTCATCCGTTTAGCATATAATTTAGTAAGATTTTCGAAGTACCTGCGTTGAAACCACACCAACGTACGTCTTTGTAGAAATCCTTTTAAATGGACGCAAAACACTTTATAAAGGCATCCGTTAGGGTATTAGCGAAGTTAGAAAGCAACGGATAATGCATTATTTTCTTTCTTCCAGAAGACTCTGTTCTTTTTTCTTTTATTCTAGGAGACTCTGAAACCAATCTATTAACTCAATGGGAAAAAATAGATTTTCCGAAAAATCTACGATCATGTAACTGCTTGAGACTGTAGTTAATTAAGGTTGGCTACGAGACGAATACAAGTTTTTTACGTTACTACTTTATTACCGTCTACCTTTACCATCGTAAAGGCAATTAATGAACTACAATTTCGCTTTCATTGTCCTATACCAACAGTACGCTTGGGAGGGCTTAAGAGGCGTACACTTTCTTGACCAACAAACATGCAATTTTGTAGTTCAATTGTCAATGTTAATTAAGTTATGCAAACAAACATATCAACTAACCAATGTTTATTTAAAGAAAAAAAAAACAAAAAATTACATATTTTTGAACGCTTGTCTTAAAAAAAAAAAAAGAAAAAAAAAAGAACAATACATACAACGTGAACAGTTATTATGAGAGTGCAAAAGAAATCTTCGGTTTTATTTAATTGATGAAATTCTTTCATGTCTCGTAAATTTATATTGCTCAGCAACAGGTATGCATGTAATATTCATACCAATATGAATTATGGTTATGGTTAATAAGTGCACCGGCCGATAGCAGCAAACGTGTGTTGGCTTGTTTCATAAAAAACAAAAACAAAAAACAAAAAAAAAAACGAGAACAGAAAATTGTAAACACACATCTATGCATTTAGATACCATTTACGTTGGTTGAATATGATTCCTTGTTCGCATTCATGTGCCTCACTTCAAAACTGTGCCGCCACATTATTTTATAATTGTTGTGCGTGCATTCAACAACAAATTAACACAACAATGTCAAACGCACGAGAATGTCAATTTATTAATACTATGACGAGCCTTAGGATCACATAAAAAAAAGAGAACAACGAAACAAACTTCCCTCGTCTTGAAATGATTTTCGGATACCCATCATTTACTGTATGCACACTACATAAGACGAAAGAAAGTTATGTTAACCTTAGAATATGCACTTGATATCCGCGTAAAAATTGCTAAGGAACTCATCGAACGCGACCGCTTTGATACCGAGCTTTTATCAATTTCTACAAATTATTTATTGTTTTTCATTACATACGCACTGAAGCAGTTGCAGTTTTGTGCCTATAGCAATTGTGTTTTTGAGTCGATTCACTTTTCCGTCCTTACGTCCCTGATTGAATTGAAATTAAATTTTGAAATTTTATACATTTGCTTTCGTTTGAAGTTCACATTTGCTATTTGAATTTACGCTTAATCCGCTTTATCCGCAGCCATTTCCGCCATATCTAACAAAGAAAATCATCAAAATTCATAAAAATTGTTTCAAGATTCCCCAACGAAAATTGAAAGTATATTAACAAAAGAATATCGCGTTGGGCACACTTTGGACGCCAAACATAAGATTTTGACGCTCGATTTGTGTCAGCTTAACACTTTTAAAATATTGTTCGAATAATAATAAATTTTAAGGACGAAGTGCAAGGCAATAAAATGAACGACTCCCCGCCAACATTCTGCTTTTATATATTTTTTTATGCAATTTTTTTAAAATATGTCTATCGACTAACCAGGAGATATTCTTGATTTACAACTCAACCCTAGGGCGACATTTTTCAATCGATGAAAACTGCTCGTCGGAAATATTAGATAGTATATAAAAAAAGGCATAAAAGATTTACCTAGAAAAACCAAGCTTGAGTTCGTGGAAGTTGCAAAAATACTTTTCAAACGGTTTCCTCTCCTAAAAATAATGCTTATTGCAAATGCATGGTAAAAACTATTTCCTTTAAAGTATTTTCCATCGCTATATGCAAATTTTCGCCATCTTTCTGAAGGCACAAAAACTAGGTGGCGAAAGGTGTTCTGAAGGGGTTTTGACGGAATACTGGCATAATAGTGACAATGCTGGTTAAGGCAGTGCTGCTTGTATTTGTATGTTTGGGAGTCGTTATGCTCACAAAAGGGACCTATAACGCCTTTCCATGTATTACGCTCGTTCCTCTTAATTGCTTCGGTTTTTTATAGTGTTCCTTGACTGTAGTTTGGCAACGTCAGCTTTACATCGTATTCCACAGTACATACAACTAATGACTTTAAGTGATATTTCCTACCTTACCACCTAGTTACCTTCTCAGCGCTATGGCTGTTTTGCTCTTTCGATATTGCATGGTAACTACCGTTCATCACCCACCAAATCTCAGCAGCTCCTTATAACAAGCTAGCCAAAGAGCATAACGCTTCTTCACGAACAACCCAATTTTTGCACACATTTTTTAGCTGTATGACTTAAACCGTTGTGTAAAGCTCTCATTTGAACCCCAGTCTTGAAGTTTGGATGTTTCCACAGAACACCTAACGGCTTCTCTTGGAAAAATTGACAACGGTTTGTTCACATTTTTAAATTTGTAGATATTGGTATAAAATATAATCTCTTGCGACCTCAGAATTTGTTAGATTCAAAATATAACTTTATTTAACTTAGTATCGGAAATCGTCTTTCAAGGCGAACTAAGGATATTTGATGTAATATATTAAGGGGAATATGCTTGGAGCATTTTTAGGTTTCGCAAATGGAATATCAATATTAGTATACCTGTATGCTTGTGTAGCAGGCCTAAAAGCTGTAACAACAACAACAGCATAAGCAGAATACAATTTTCATTAATAACTTGCAGACACAAGCACAGGAAAAAAATGTATGCTTCTTTTACTTTTCTCTTGTCTTGCTTCTTCTTCTTCTTCTTTATCACCCCTCGCTTGCTGATCATCTCGCAATAATTATAAATTACTATAATAATTGGCGCCAAAATGGGAAATCATGTTGTTACTTGTATCTGCCAATTGCCGCAGTCACACAACCTGTATGAAGAAAAAAAGTAACCAAGCATCAGATCCACATACATAAATGAGAATCATAAATATTTATGTTTGTTTCTTAGTTTGTTTGTTTTCATTTTATATGAATTCCACACAGAAATTTTCGGCTCTTTTTCAACTCTAATTTCATTTCATACTTAATGAACGCTTATACGGTTGCAGTTGAAAGTTTTAAGATACACGCGCATGCTCATACATTATAGTCGCAATTATCATAACTACGGTATGCGCTATTATGAAAAAACTAACACACGCTTACCTGCACACATTGCATATATATACATATATACATATATACATATATACATATATATATACTTACATACTTACAATGATTATTATTTAATTAGTGTAATTACTTCAACCGCATTTCATCTGATATAATAACACTACCAACAACGGCAATAGCAATTGAAAAGAAAAAGAAAAAAAAGAGAAGAAAAACAAGAGCAAACTTCAAAGAGATGGTATGTTTACTTTCTATTCCAGTAATATCTGAATTTACCGCCTTTCAAATGCTTGATTGATAGATAGACACCGTTCGGCTCGTGGTTTCTATGCTTAATCGTCAGTGAATATCTAAAACAAATACAAAAACAACAACAACAATAACAACAATAAAAGTTTGTTTAGTTATCAACATCGTTATTTGTTGCCTTTGCCAAATTAATATTGTCACTTGAACATGCGAGGAATTTGTTAACATAATATATCTGTCATAAACATCATAATAAAATATTAAAGTTGAGTTATTAACTGATTCCAATACAACGCAAACTCAACGAACAACAAACAACATTAAAGGCGAAAAAAAAAACAAAAAAACAAAAAAAAATTAACAGGCAAGCAAACACATATCTATATATGCATTTATGTCTGCATACACACAAGCTCAGATTTATGAAGACAGATATTATAGTTTTCATCTTCAATTGGACGCTAAATGGAGATGGCAGCAGCTTTGAAAGCAACATAATGGATGTACAACACGTACATGACGTTTGGTGCTGATCTTGTTGATATTTGTAGCGAATGCTGAGAAAACAAATTTTTCGCTTTTTCGCTTCACTTACCACATTCTTAAAAATATGCAATGGTGCTGCTGCCAGAATTGTTACACTTTCGAAAGATACTTGAACGGATTAGACATACGCGTGCGCAACAAAGGGAAAAGTAATCCTTACTCGTGAGTATCGCTCATATACATATTCTGGAAACTTTTTATGCAAATTCCATTTTTTTGTAAACACTCGTCTTCTGTATCCACTTTTTAGCAAAAAGTATTCCTTTGGAATTGTGAAAATTCTGCCGAAAAGCCGATAACCTGTTTCGTATCACAAGCTGAAAATTCAATTTGTTCGAAAGTTTACAAATACCGAACACAGGCTGGGGTCCGCATTGCTTTATCAATATTTACATCATTCGATCCACTGGGAGATTTCAGTATTCTGACAAAAGGCAAATAAATGCAGTTTGATATGACATAATTCGACCACCTTCTTGGTCGCACTGCTTTGGAAGCTCACTGAAGAGGACTTCTCTAGTATTGTACTTATATTTTAGGCAATAAGCAAACACCTCTACGGTTACGAACTTCCAGCGTTTTGACATCGAAATAAATGCATATTTTTAATGCAAGTGATTAGAGCGAACGTGATCGAGGAACGAAAGCGATTGCAAGCGGCTATTTTCTATGATTGTCAAACTTTCCATAATCCATTCAAAACACGTGCATAAAATGATGGGAAAATTGGTATAATTTAAAAGGGGAAACTCTTTAAATCGGACAGTCTAACCGCCCGACAAACGATTTGTCACGCTTTCCATTTGGTTGCAGAAAACCACCAATGAATTAAAGTTGACATGACAAAGGCATTACGCATCTCAATTGGATGGGTACGTGCGATCCTAATAAACAAGATATAGTTATAAAAACCGACAGAGACCTTACGAGTAACGATGCCTTGGTGTAATGCAACTTCGTCATCTTGTCACTTATATAAAACAAAGTATTTTAAATAATTTTTATTGTAACCTCTAAACATATTATAATGGTACAAACTCATTAGAGCCACATCTACTTACCAAACACTCCTGGTTTTAAAAAGAAATTTACGCGAGAAGGAATATCTAAAGGAAATTGGATTACTTCCTTGTAGAGAAGGTAAACATACACTCAGTGTCAAAAAAAATCATCTCTAGATTCAGAATAGTGGAAATAATCTATCTGTTGTGTCGGTTAGCAGGAAAAAAAAACACACGTTACGAAAAGCGTTCCCTGCGCACCTATCCGAACAAAAAAAACATCTACAGAAAAATGGATTATCGATTGGATTGTCGAGGAAGTAAATATGCACTCGTTGCCAATAGAAATCTTATCTAGATTAAGAATATTGGAAAGAAGAAAACCCACGCTGAGTAAGCCTGCACCTAAACGCTTTAAGAAACACATTACACTGACCTCACTTGTATCGGCAAATCGAAATAATTAGCATGCATTAAACAAACAAAAAAAGGCACAACGGCGTCTTAAAAACACTTTAAGCAACTCTCGTAACAATTGGCTTATTTTGTGGCATCATCAACTTGAAAATTATATCAAAAGACGAATTTTTATATCTTAATACGAGAATAATCAGACGTCTTTCTTATGTAACTAAACGAATGTGTTTTTGCGTATATGTTGAACATTTAGCAGTCATTTCATGTCATCAGACATGTGTACCTCAGGTACCTACGTACACATAAAGAATCACCATCGATCGCATAATTGCACACTGACAAACACTCGAAAGGAATCAATCATTAAGACACGAATTTGCCAAGATTTAAACATTTCAACATTATAAACATGACATTCGAACAATGTTGACATATTTGGCGTTCCAGGGTAATGTCAGCAACAGAAAAGAAATGAGAAAAGAGGAGAAACAGCGAAAAAAAAAAAAACATTTAAAACAAAAATTTTCTTTTACTAAACGTATTCCTTTATATATATATATATATATATCTGACCGCAAACTGTTAAGCAGTGACTGGTTGTCAAAAAATCAAACATTTTTACGTTGATTTGTTTGGGCATAATAATCTTTTTGCTGCTGTTTTTCTTTTTGGCTTTCAATGTCTGAATATCTTCCGCGCGGCTAAGTTGAAGGCAATTGATGGTCATAAGCAGAAGAGTTTACTTTGTTTGTGCTTTTAACCGAAGAATCGTAACAATTTTGATCCAATTTGATAACGATGACATGATGAGAAAATAATCATCATAAAGATGAGTAGGTAGATAGGTCTTCGTACGTGTGTCTCTTACGAGCAATAATGATATAATTAGCTATATGTAAACATGAATATAATTTTTCTTTTTTAATTTCAAAAATATATCAAAAATTTATCACCATTGTAATCTTGTAAGGAGAGCAAATTGCCTACGGTAAACACATCTTCTAAATAATATAATAATAACGTGAAAAATACTTAGCATTTAGACGATCAGAGGATTATAATGAGAAATTATTGCAAGTGGGTAAAAAGCTTTCAACTATATTTCTGAAAGAGTATCTAATAAGCCTAGTGGGTATAGAAAGATTGGTCTTGGGTATGCGGGACTAACCGAATCAATTTACTTACAAGCATCCTTCTGCTTCCCAAATCAATTATGTCATATCTCTGGTGTAAAATATCGAGCCTTCGTTCAAACCTTGTTCTTCATTTTAGCCTCTTTACGTTGACATTATTTAGATCGACTGGGGCAACCATTCCACTCAATCATTTATACATACGAGATGAATTATAACGAGAAATTTATCGAATGCTCGTCATTTTATAAAACTAGAAGTAAGTGAGCGACATATGAAAGCCGCTGATTATTACATGCGAATTTTCAACGAAAAATGACGATCGCATCAATGTTAGGAAAGAATTTTAAATTTCCCCAATGAAATTTCTTCCTTGAATTCCTCCCTTGCTAGTGCTGTTCATACGTAACTCTTTTTAAAGACTATATTTGAACATTTCTTAGACGCGCAGTACGGGTTGCTTATTGCCAAGACAGACTGAAGGAGTTGAACGTCTCCAACCTTTTCTTTTAGAAATTTGTGAGGACCAGAATCAGTTCATGTTTTGACCCCCATTTATTTATTTCCATACCGCTGTGGAGCAAGCGTAAGTATGGTATAATTACCTTCCCACACTCTTACTGTGCTAATTAAAGGTGGACAGATTTTTTTTTTTAAGTTTTTGCGAAAGCAAATGAGATATGAAATCGTTTGGTCATGCCAGCCGATATGCAGACAGATGTCAACTCGCTTTGTTAAGTTAATTTCTATCTGAACATACTTCTTACTGTGATCGTTGTGTTAGCAGGTGTGTTCGTTCGTGAGACAACAACTAAGAACAGCTACCGAAGGTAATTATTTTGAGAACGACTCAGGCAACAAGTTTCACCGAAAGAGATTCACAGAAAGATTGGACTAAGGGTGCACTTGCAAATTGGATCAGTTGGACAGGAAGATAGTGTAACAGGACAGTTATATTACAACCGTATAGGCCTCCACTGTAGTGCCCACCAAGTACCGAAAAATTCTTCTTGTATGAACTGTGAATCGCAATTTGTCGCAGTAAATATCTCAGAATAATTGACTTAATGAAAGGTAAATTGCGATTAATCCGATTACTCCGCGTAGAGATGAGTTTCAAGCTCTCTCTCTTTTTTTCCCCATCTTATGAAGGATACTAGGACATGATGTCATAATTCCATATTGGTTTCACACTTTTAATGCCATTAAAACATGTAGCAAAAGGAATGATAAAATTAATACGAGTTACTTGGTTGGAGTAAACTCATAAGAGAAAAATTTCCATATTAAATTATTACTCTTTCCCTCTTTATAGTAATTAACAAACATTCTGACTATTGCCCACAAAGAATTAAAAAAACATTTTCACCGGCAAGGTGTCAGGCAAATATATGCGAACGTACTCTTGCTGATGTAAATTAAGTTCTTAGTAGTTCATGAACTTATTAGCAGCTTCCTGTTAATATTGCCACCGAAGTACACCAAACACAGGATAAAACAGCATTCAATGCTGCAGCGATGAAAAGCACATATGTGAATAAAAACATTGATTTCCTCTTAAGGAGGCCATCTCACATCTCGTTGCTTTAGATTATTCCTGATATAGTTGCTACCAGAATACATATGTATATATTCGCATGAAATATGTATGCAGTATCACCCTGGACCCCCTCAAAATGTTTTCTTATTAAGCTTGTGATAAAGTGCAAAGAATATTTAAAACCTAAACTTTATTAAATTGCAAAGATAAAGAAGCATACAATGAGAAGATACATGCGACTTTTTATCACAATTCAATTTATAGTAGAGTTTTTAATTAGTAGAAACAACAGCTTGTTCAATCGCTCCAATAGGATAGGCGTTTAGTTGTCCTTTACAAAGCACAATTTTTCAAACGCTACCTTCTAAAGGTGAAAGCAAATATATCAGTATTCGATTTCTTTGCGGATGAGTGTAACACTGAGCGTTGATCCAGTAAAGGATTGCAATATGCCAAAAAATTAGTGGATCTTCTACAACAATTCATAGATACTTTCTCCATATATTAGTAATTAATATGCAATCACTTATCAAGTCCATGTCAACTTCTTCAACCCTATCTTTGCTATCTATCCCGGTCTTTAGGTGCAATGATCACTTTTATTGCGAATCAGAACTAAAACGAGAAGCTTAACAGAATGCTTTTCGACATATTACTTAGCCGTCTCGTTTACATCACCCTAAAAAATCTGTTATTCCATTAATTATCTCTTAGTTGCTACCCTCTAAGGGGGAAAAAAAAAGTCGAATTTTTGTTTGCTACGGGCGGAAAATGGAAAAATTCATTTCAAATACTTTTTGTTCTAAGTGAAATAAATCGATCGAATCACTGATTACCTTTCGATTCGCGGACATTCGATCCAAATATATGTATTATTCGATCAGCTACTTAGAATCTCAAAGCGAAATTTATCGAGCGGGCGGAATACATTGAAACACATGCCATTACTTGTTTCTTTCAACTTTGCAGAAAGCAAATAAAATATCGGGTGCTTGGAGCTTTAGTCCGGTTTATTATTATTATTATTATTATTATTAATTTCGCCAGAGAAATAAATTCTAAGACTAAACTCTTAAAAGCACTAGCATCTAAGGCTATCGGTTTTTATTAAAAACTCTACCGCACTTGAGATTCGAACCCACGACCATTGACTTGCTAGTCGAGACTCTTGCCTACTCGGCCACTCAGGCGGATAGTCCGGTTTAAAATTAGCACTGGTTCTGTTCCTGTAGATTATTATTTTTCGGATATTTTTTCTATATAAATAAATCACATTTGATATGAAAATTTATAAAAACACGCTTTGTTTTAAAAATGCATTCAAATTCAAGCAAAGTTTCCGAGTCTTAAAAAAGGAGGAGTGTTTTTCTAACGTGTATCCCTACATCGCAAAGCTATTGTTGACCCGGAAGCGGTCATTCACAAGCTGAGTTTGGGCCTTTGACGCACTTACCCTCTTTCACCAGCAGACTGGCTTATAAACCATCGCATTCAGTGTCGGGCTCGTTCCATCGACTACGTGTATGAACTCTTTTTCTTTGAGCATTAGAGAGGAACAAGCGCATTCGTTTCACATATTTTTGGCTCCTACTTGGCAGTTTCTCCACAAATTCGCGCATTCAACTTTTCTTTCACTAAATAATAACATGTACGTATGCTTTTTCTTAATTGCTGCCATCTACTCGATAAAAGACCGATAACTTTGGTTTTCTTTCCTCATACAAGATCAAGCATCAGTTGAACTTGCACTTGTGGTTGTTTCGGCTTCAATCGATCACATATGAAAATGAATGTTGATATAAGAGAAAGAAAAAAAGGACAAATAAAAAGTGATGAACCACTCTAATGTAAGAAATATACGAAAGAGATATTGATAATATGAATGTAGATTTCATTTCATTTGTCTTTTTGGCTGGCGAGTATTTAGTTTTCTTCTGTTATGTTTATACAACATGCTGCTGCAACATGAACATTTGCATCATCTTATGTAATCTAAATAGAAATGTTAAGTTTGCACTCGTATCAATGAATTCGATCGTACGGCGATCATGTAATCCCCTCGCAAAATCAATACGAGTTCTGTATAAATTATAACTTGCTTTAGTACTATACGCATATACGCACATACGTTCCCGTACATATATAATGTATACTTGGTGTTCGCGGTTCAAGTTTCAACTTGCTGTACATGCCCATTTCGGTGGGCATATATATATATATATATATACAAGAATAAGGAATTCTTCCTTTTTTTTTTTGTTTTTGTTCTTTCTCGTTTTTACCTTTACTTAGAGTAGAATTCGTTTTGTTAGTTTGTGGTAAAACTGAAGTGATTAATGAGTGTTTCTGCATAACATGCAGCATTGTCTCGTGAAATGGTAGCATACGATGGCAGCTATCATGTTGTGTTTGCTGACAGTCGTACCATCATTTGAACATGTTACAATTTAATGAATTACATATGAATATGTAATGATATCAATATCCACAAAGTCAGAGTTCGAATATGGGCTTTTGATGTACTACTTAAGATGTATATGTATTTGTGTTTTTCTTTATGCTTGCGTTGTGCTTGCGTTTGTGTTTTTTTTTTTATGTATGCAGTGATTTACGATATTTCAAATCAAGTAATAATTATAGGAAAAAATATAAACTTTAACAAAATATATTATAGCTTGAGATTTTCAATGTTCGCTAACATCCTTTAACTGCGGACGCATTGGAGAATTGGTTAACTAAGTGGTGGTGGTATTGAAGGTATAAAAATTGTTCATTATTTATGCAAAAATGCATTCGAATTTTACGTTTTGTTGCTTTTGTAAATTGGTCGTGTGCCTTTACTTATATAGATCACTATCCGAGTAAGAGAGCCATCGAGAGAGAGAGAGAGAGAGAGAGAGAGAGAGACGGATAGTATATATACATATATATTTGTGTGTGTTACGGAGTGAAGTATAGAACGCTTTCATTGTGCATTGGAATCTTGTCAGGCTCTTTTGGTATTTATGTTTGCTCACGCGTATTCACCAATGTCATGCATAGTAATGTTTTCTGCATGTCATTGTTCAGGAATATAAAAAGATCCTCCTGTTAATGTATGCGTTTTGTGCATTGTATTTTGTGTATATATATATATATATGGCAGCTCTGTGAAGCGTGACTTAAGTTGTGAAATAATGACGTTGTTGTACACCTTCGAACAAATTGTTTGATACCTTAAGCGAACGTATAACTATTCCGTGAGTATGTCAGTTAGTCTATCTATTCGACAATTCCAATCCATAAGTATGTCCGTCCTGTCTTTTATGCTTAATTGCATGATGTGATTAAGTTGTAAATCACAGCTTGGCTGCCTATCAATGTCCACAGCGGCCACAATATTACCGAACCATATATGTGATTCTCACGAACTCAATTAAATTTTTCTAAATCAAGTGATCTCTCGGTGCAAGTTCATAAAACTCATTGGAACCATAATGCATTGTCATAAAACTGGCATCAACGCAATGATGTACACGCATCACATTAAAGTATGAAATGACAATTAATATTAATGACGGAATCGTTTAAATTCAATATGGCAGACTGTACATCTTCACTACCTATGCGCGGTTAAACGTTCGCCTATCTATCATCATTATTTATTGCCACAGCATTTCTATAATTTATATAAAATTTCATTTTCTTTTGTCTTTTTTTTTTTTTTTGTTTTCTATTTCAGCTTTTGTGGATACAGTAAAGAGAATTTAATAGAGTTACTCATTGTAAACATTGCATAGTTTTGGGCCCATATAGATTATGGGCATATCTGAGGAAGTCAAGCTGGACGAGTTACCACAAGAAGCCAAATTAGCTCATCAGGATGCTATTCCTGACCGTTCGGCCTCCTGCACTGTTACCGCTGTCGGTTGTGCCCCAAGCGGTGGTACAAACAGTCCAATCTCCGATGCAAACAGCGACGGTGAATTAGATGATTACGCTCCGAAACGTAAACAACGTCGCTATCGTACAACATTTACCAGCTTTCAGTTAGAGGAATTGGAAAAAGCGTTCTCGCGCACTCACTATCCTGATGTTTTCACACGGTAAGCTTTTCTACCTTTCATTATAACTTCTCTTTAGATGACTGATTATTAAAAAAAATAAATAAATAAATAAATAATAATTTATATTCGCCTTTAATACTTACCACTACCAATCAATAAATTGTGGTGGTTCGTCGGAGAATTGTGTTTTGAGGTTAATCTAAACAGCTCCCGGTGCCGGAATATATATAGTTTCGTGATTATGCAAGGGCGAGTAAGCCCATTTTCTAAACTGACATACGATCGTCAGTTAAAAATCGTAAACCCAGCTTTTGATCTGTTTATTTTCTTCATCAAGGAGCAATAGAGAAATGGACGGGGATTTCTAAATCGATGCAAACTCTTATTGGTGTAGCATATACAGGTTTTTTAGGATCCCTAGAGCGTATTTCCGGGATTATAAACACTCAGATTCGTCTATTCGTTTAAGAAGACCATTTTTAACGAAAATCTATTTGTTAATGCTTTCGATAGCTTATCGTACTTCTAAAGGGAGGATATTTTTCGCCACAACAAGGCGACATTTTTATAGAATCTCGAATATTTTTAACTTCCGCAAAAAATATTTTAAACCATTCGCATAAACTTCTTTGAAACCAACAATAACGACGTATTGGAAATCCAAAAGATTGCTTTTAACATTTCATCTAATAATAAAACCAACGTCTGCAAGCGATGCGACTATATTTTCAAGAAATCCGAAGAGAAAAAGTTGTAAGGGGTAATAAAAGTTTAGCATATGAAGGGAAATTTACCAATTAATTGCTGAATGCTGCTCACAAACCACATTTAGCCCTCTTCGAGCACTATCTGTCCCCAACTCGCAGCACATTCTTTGCATTTAAAGAATTTATTAAGACTTTGGATAATTAATTTGAGGATCTGCGAGAAAATCAATTCAAGGACGAAATACATGGATATGTTAAAGCAAATGACTACTAAAGGAAAATCTATTAAGCTTATATTGCTCGTGCAGATTGTCTTTGACAGAAGAAGAAGAAGAAGAAGAAGAAAGTAGTCAACAACTATCAATAATTACTAACATGTGAACAAACTAAGCACACTCCCATTTATAAGTTCAGAAAAATTCATAATTTTTCTTCTTGAGACAACGCATAATGATCGTTAATATTCACATTTTGTTGAACATAATCAACTAAACCTACATGTGTGAAGACTTTTCATTGTATTTCATTACTTCCTTTAGCCGCGTATAAATTGTATGCACGTCGTTGAACGCTAAATCTTGTTTTTTTTTTTTTTTTTTTTCGACATACATGTGTATATGCATATAATTTCTGTAATTTTTATAATGAATAATCATGTTTTCTATAATTGAATTTATTTTTAATAAAGTTTACAGGTCGTGATTGAGCATAGCCTGCCATCAGAAACATCCACTGACTGCTTAAAAGTTAAAGGCATCGTCAACACTGATTTAATACTGATTGGTAGCTATGTTGTTATACAAGTTTATATAAATATTTTTACGCTTCCTTCAGTGGCGTACGAACAGTTAAAATAATCGGGACTTAAAATTTCGAAAATTTCATCCAATTTTCTTAAATTTCATCATCACTTATCCCATCCACTTTACTATCAGATGATGAAAAATATATTGAATCATTTCGTTGATAGCTTTATAGGCGCAATTTAATGTAATGCGCAAAAATATTTAATTGACTTTTATGATGTATTACGCCTTTCTTATTCACTTTTTCACGCCCACTATTGCAACAATTTAAATACGTTTGGGGATTATTCAGTTTGTTTATAGTAAAAGAGTACGGCTTGTTACTGCGTAAATGCAAAATACACTGTGACGTGATAATATGCTGCTTTCAAGTTAAAACAGTTTCATTTAATTTACCCATTAGGAGAACAAAGCAACTAACGAGGCAAAGTTACATAAACTTAATTTGATGTTTCGCGTTTTATACTCCATAAAAGTGGTCAAGAAACACTTCGAACGTCAATCTGACGGTGTGCAAATGATAGCGTTTTTATACACCTCACTTCGTACGCTTTATTGAGTATCGTCGCAATTTTTTCTAAATACATTATCAACTTTCGATCAAGTCTGACTTTGCTTTTTCGATTATGACCCTTACACATGTAAAATGTTTTACATGCGCAGCAAGCGAGCAGGAAAGTGCCTCTTTAACCATTTTTCATGATTTCATCATACTTAAGTATACATATTTTCACCGCAAGCAATACTGGTTTATATCGCATTTTATCTCGCATTAACGTGTAACTATGCCGTCGGCCTTTTAACTGAATATATCAGTACAACCAATCATAATTGTATTGATTTAAAAAAAAAAAAAAAAAAAAAATGTTCAATTTTCAGCTCTTCTCTTCCGAACGTTTACTTATCTAAAATTTGTTGTTGTTATTGTTGGCACGATTGAAATAGATACAAGATAAGTTGAGTTTAATTTTATGTTACTCTTCCTTTAGTATTTACCAAAGATAAATTTGCATAACTTCGCATAGGTATTCTGTTATTTGTTTTAATTACCACCGATTTAATATTGGCCGCCTAGTGAGGGCTCTTTATTATTAAATACTTTCTTAATTGTAGTCAATTAAATGATCGGAACATTCAATATATGCTTTGGGTCCTTGGGGATATTTGGCCTATTGTTGGCCCATTTGCAAAAAGAGCCACACTTCTTCGAAATTGGAGAAGGCACTTATAGACATTTGCTTTAATCTTTAGATTAATATCCGCTACAGATGGTAAACTACAGTTTTTACTTATTATGTTTCTAACTTTTCCTCGATTGCCTTTGCCATACAGCAGCAAACATCTTCATGCTGAAAAACAAGTAAAAAGATTATAGAGGGCCATGGCTCACCTTTAAATACTTTAACCCGCAACGCTTGTTCACATTACAACTTTTCAAAATGAGACGTTAGATGGGAATTAGTCCAAAAAATGATCCAACACGAACGCAATAGCGTTTGTCCTTGAGCCACGAAACGTCGGTGTCCCAATTGCACCAAAATATCTCAAAAATTAGAATGTGTAGGTTGAAGACGGATAGATGGACAAACGAGTTCATATAATATATAAGACAAACTTATACAATGTATAAGACAAGCTTACGTAATAGGTAAGATAAACTTATATAACAGATACAATGAAAAACGCGTCTATCCTAAATCCTTCTACGTGTTGTATAGATCACCACTAACGTAGGGTATAGCTACTCTATAATACCTTTCGGCACTTCACAGCTGGAAATAATTAACTGTCATCGGTAATGGCCACTATAGGTTTTGTAACTATAGGTTTTGTAAGCTCGTAATACACAGCTCGTAATATATTCAGCCGACTACACGAATAAGGATCCGTCGATATTCGCCTTTTTGTCGATATTAGGGTTTCACCGGACTGGCTTCATGGTTTGTGCTTTCGATAGTCCACGTCTCTTCAGTAGCGCTTTCGTTAGGAGTTAAATGGAAAACGTAGCACAGCCTTCAAATGGGTTTTTTTGGCATGCAAATCGCGCTGAGCTGCGAAAAAATCAGAGTTATACACACTTCATCGAAATAACTCACACCATCACCTAAAGTTTAAATATATTACTTTTATCCGCCGTAGGCGAAGTATAAATCACTAAATCAGTACAATATACTACTAGTCATAGCACCTTTCAAAAAATGTTTGGAATACATGGGCACACCTATTGTTTGTATTTTTGCGAAAACCACATATTTGATAAAGTGAATGAACATCAAAATTACTTAAAGGCGCCGTAAAATATGGACGCACTGTACAGCTCACAAAAGTTGCGTGGTAACGATTGCAAATGGAAACCCATCACGTGAGATAATTAAGAATGTCATAGGGAGTTCGTAACTGCGGTTACCTCATGTGTTCGTTGTGAGAGGGGGCAAACGAACTCCCTTTCCCATTTGCCCATTTCTATTCGTTCAGAGGGAAATGCAGGATGGTTGGTGCTCTACACGCTCGATATGCAGTCATTTTTTCTTAAGAGTAGTTTTAAAGAGAATTCAAAATGGCCAGATTACGCACGCTGCCCTAACAATGCATTTTTTATAGAGTGTTGGGACTCAGTCACTTTGTATAATTTGCTTAAGTCAAGTTCTTCGTACGTTGAGTGAATTAATTCTTACCTCGCTGACTACCGCAACACAGAGAAGGGCTGAGCAACGTTTGCATTAGCCTTTTACACAATTCTCGATATGCTTCTTTTTACAATTCATCATACATAGAAAATATTATGCATATAAATTTTACGCAGCCAATGACAGTATACACAGAAGGAATATGTTGCTCTAATATGTTACAAAACTATATGAACAGCAAGCATGTTGATTATATGTCAAAAATAAATATGTTACTCTCCTATATATTAGATGTATGTACGTGTATGTTTTGCATAAAAAAATGTATGTAGAGAAGGATAAGATCATAGAGATATATACTTAGCTTGGCTAGAAACATTTTGTTGTAGCGGAGCCTAGAAAAGGAAGAAACCAGAAGAAGAAATTTTAGGCCAAGGAAGAAGATAGAGAGAAGATATTTTGGGTTGCAATGAATATTAAAGAGTTTATAACCACGGAAAACAAAATAAAATATGATTTAAAAAAAAAAAAATAGAAATTAAAGATGACTTCAGAAGATTCACGCATTGAATTCGAACTTTGAAAGAAATATTTCTCATAACAGAGATTATACATACAATATATACTCGTATATAAAAATACACGTATATAAAGAAAAACTTTGCTCACAAAAAACTTGAACGTTTTTATGAATAACTCAAAGTGTAACTTGCAAAGTAATTTCACAGTCTGTGCGCATTTGAATGGGACTAATTTATATGAATTAACATGAATTTCTTAAAGAAAAACAATAAATTAAACTTTTATGCTGTTAGCTTTTTTACGATGCCAGTAAACGAGCGTCAACAGCAACTAATGTAATACATTAATAAAAATTTTATATTCAACAATGATTGGTAGTGATATACTAATATTTTTATATAATTTGTAACGAACCATAAGTCCATAAGTCCATTAATTTATTTATTTACTACTAACCGTTAGAAATGTTCAGAAAATAAAACTTGAGCTAGAATGATTTTGGGCATATTTGCTCTTAGATATAAATTCCACAAACTATTACTTTTGAAAACCATCCAATATGTTGTTGTTAGGATTCATTAACATATCGGCAATTAAGAGAGACTTAAGCAACTATTACATTTAGTTTAGATGGTGAGTAACCAAGATTCGCCCTAAAGCAATATTTTCTGACTTGTTTTCATTTATTAAGACATTGAATGGGTTTTCCGTTGTTATTCACCTTTCTACTCTTCGGCCTAGCGATTTCAATTTTTATTATCTTTTAGTTAGTAAATTAGTCTTGTTTTTTGCTCTGAATTTTATTTATTTTTTTTTTTCCTTTTAATTTTAACTGCTGTTGATTTTTTGTTTTATTTTAATGGCATTTTTACAAACCAATTATAGTTTATTTATTATTCCAGTTTGTATTGTTTGTTTTTTATTTTTATTTTTTATTTTTTTTTTTTGCGCTTATTTATAATAAACGCGGCCAAGATTTATTGATATAATTAATGTTCAATTAATAAAGCATTCGTTTGTTTTCTTAAAGTATGTACGTATGTCGCAAATAACGGAGCATTTGATTAAATTACTTGACCTATGGCAAAAGATATATATACTCATTTTCTCAAACTGCTTGCAAAAGTCAGAAAATTGACTTTCGAGAGATAAGCTCAGCGTATGATTAAAAATTAAAATGAATTGTTCTCGCTATTGGTGAGAAAGAGAGATTGAAAATAGGCCAAATCGCTCAAAGGATACGACAACAGTACAACATGATCTGAGACTAGTTCTCTCTTCAAAAAATAAAAACAATATCGTTTTTTATTCGTTACTCATGAACTACAACAATTACAAAGATGAATATTTGTACGTACCCTCTATGGATGATCCTGCAGCACCTGTACAAGAATTGAAGAAATTGACCACGAAGTTGCACGAAGTTATAAGTGACTTTTTCACTATTTTGATGTTTTCTACTTATTACTCTTAAGATAAACGAGACAAAATGTTGAAAATTATTTTACACATTCCTCACCCGTAAAATATGTAGTCTGTCTAGAAAGGTATTAGTTCCATAATATGTAAGGTGGATCCTACGGCGTGGAAGATTCATTACCTCTTAGCACCGATATCGATTGGCTATCAAATAAAAGAACTTGAAGAGTAGAATTCGACAAGCTAAGTGCGTTAATTCGAAATTAAATATCGCAGGCGTCACGACGATATACGATTTATACCGGGGATGGGTATAAAAGGTTCGTTTCCGGCCAAAGACAATTTTCTTGCTTGTTTTAATAATCATTATCATATTGTGAATATCAAAAGATTCGTTTCAAGTTGATTGCAATTTTTTCCATTTTAATGCTAGTGCAACAAATTAAATTAAAAACCGGCCGATTATTAATTTTATATATTTCCTTTTTTACATATATATATATATATAAACTTTTATGTCCAAATAAGCATTAAACGGGGTAATGAGTTAATAAAAAAAAATCAAAGTACAATTGTAATTGAAAGCAGCTATAAAGCTATCTACACTTATAGTTTCTTTTATCTATCTATAAGCATTTGCTTCGATATAACATATATAAACACATGAATGATTCAATTAATTGCGTTTGCTTGCTTTAATATCCGTTTTTCTTTTTTTTCCCCCTTTATTTTCTCATTTTTTTATTGCAGAGAAGAGCTGGCCATGAAAATTGGTTTAACTGAGGCACGCATACAAGTAAGTCAGACTATGTTAAGTAAACTTCAGATTAACTTAAATTGCGACGGACAACTTAAGTTAGGAATAGATGATAAATGATTGTCTTAAGAAGTCATGCAGTAAAAGTTTCTTATAACCGTAAGCCACACTATGTGTATTTATTGGATTGCAATTAAATTGGAAGAGTTTTTCAGTCACTTAGTAAGACTAGCTTACTAGAATTAGCATTAGATTGAATGTTACTTAATAAAGATCAATATGATGGTATGATGGTGTAAGTGCTCGAAACAGGTTGGAAGGAAAAGGAAAAGGAAATCTCATATTTTTATTTCTTACAGTTGTGGTGAAAATCTATCTTTGACCAAAGAACGATTTTATCCGCAAGTTCTTCTGTGTAGCGAATTGTTTTGTAAGATTGGATGGATTGTTTTAGCCCCACTTTTGTATTGAAAAATTGCAATTTAGGGCTATGAACTGAAATTCAAAGATGATTGATGTAAAAACAGCAGGTCCTTTGAAAAAACGGTGAATTTCCGAGTGAAACGCAAATTATATATTTATTCATCGAAATCGGAGGGTAGTGACCCCCCCCCCCCCCCCCCCCTCCTTCCCCTCTTCCCTTAAATGCACCTGCGTCAACATTATTTCAGTCGCCTATTCCATTTCTAAATTCCTGAAATCGCCCGATAGCTCCTTTAGCTTCTATTAACTCAAGACGATTAGTACAGATTAGTTCATTCAATTGTAGAAAAAGAAAACACACACTAGAGGTCGTTGGAAGCGTGAATAAGCTGCAAGTGGAACAATATTAGCAAGATTCTTGTTAAAACATGATGATTAAGCAGTAAGCGAAGGTGTCTTCTCGTGATGTGAAAGTCAGGAAATATTTTTTCAGGTAACTGGATATTTTTTATGAACTGGACCAAGGCAGGTTGAAGACGTAGACAATATTCTTTGTTAACTAGTTTAAGCTGTGGAAAACGGTCCTTACGAAACGCAAAATGATAATGAAAGTAAACATTTAATTTCATGACTTTAATTTTCAATAATGAGATGAGCGCATCTTAGCAAGTCGATTAACGGTGAACGCCATTTGCAGCAACGAGGCAGATGAGAAAGAAAATAAATGCATTGTCGCAAGAGAAAGTCCGCGAAAAAGGAAAAATGCCTTTTCGAAGGGCTTCAAAGTAAATTATGAGATAGTTTTCCAAAAAATTAGTTGTTTATAGGTTTATAGAACACCCAGTCTTTAGCGAAGTAACAAAACGTCATGTGGCCTCAACAACGACAAGCCATTCCCAATGCTGCTAAATGACTGGCTTTGCAAATACTCAAAATATCAAATTGAAATAAAGCTGTGTTTAGCCAGGCAGCGACTTCTCTTTATTTTAGCATGTGAGCAACAAAATACTTCAGCGATGATTACGAACGCCGGAGAAGACGTTCGATTCATTTACAATCTCTCAATGATTGGATTTAACTTGTTCGAAAATGTATTACTAGAGTGAAAATGAATGTACTAAAAGATAGGTGGCATTCAACAAAGAGGGAAAAGGCCCGGAATGACACACATAAAGTGATTACTTCCAGTATACGCAGGGAAACGGGCAATATGAACTGTTTCAAAATATTCAAACAATTGAACTCATTCTCTATTTTCAATAACTAATGCGATTGAAGGGTAAACGTCCACAATCGTTCAATAAATAAAGCATCGTCTTCGATCACGGCAATGCCAAATCGAAAATATGTTTAATGCCCAGCCCAAAAGGGAAAGCTGCTTTTCTGGGAAGTTTTGATCTCAACCGATTTCAACCATTTTCAATAGCGTTCGTCTTTAGACTCAAACACGTCGTTTTATCAAATTTCATTAAAATATCTCATAAATTTCGGCATGTTGGTTGAACGCTTCAGCACAATAAAACAAGAGGGACTAATGGACAGATGGACAGACAAGCTTAAACCAATTCAGGGTAACTTTCATAATAGGTGGATCTATCTCAAGTTCTTCTGGGTGTTGCATACATTCGCATAAGCTTAATATATCCTTATGGCACAAACCCATTATTAGGACTTTGATGAAAAAACACCAAGAGGTTTTTTGCCTTGACAGATTCGGTTTTTATTTTAAGATCGGAGTCATTCCTTTTCGAACATTTTCTTCAAACCTTAGTAAACACTTTTCTAATTCTAATTTTATTCTTAGGAGTTTTAAAAATACTGGGAATGCACAAAGGAATAAGCGCGTATCTTACTTTGCAACTAATTTGCAATTAAATCTCGAATTTTTCAAGTAGTGAAAACCAATTTTCGGTTCTAATTAGTCCTTCTTTACTTCTTTGACGAACCATGACATTTAACAAAGGCGTTTATACGGTAGCATTATATCATTTCATAAGTCATTTATCAAGCGCATTAACCGTAGTTATAACTAATGTATGTTTATGCTTGGTTTAGAAAAGTAAATTTCCGAAAATATGAAGGGAAATAAAAAAAATTGCCACAGAATTCTTGATATTCTTTTTTCTTTTTAAACTAACATGGCTGTAAGCCTTAAGCTCAGAAAAAAAAACGAAAAAAAATTTAGTTATTGCGGTTACTAATGTTACTAATGATTTTGTGCGGTAGTAAATGTACTCAACACTAATTAGTTAAGCTGGCAGATACATGATGAAAAAGCCAAGTCAAAACTAACACCAAAGAAATACATGAGCAACGAATTTAGAAAAAAAGATAAGAAAAAGCGAAAAGAAAAACAAAAACAAAAAAGATAAATCAGATATCAGTTGAATTCGTGGAAAGTAATTAAATAACAATTTAATTTAAAATCAAAGAAATCAAATCGCGCGAATAACTTTAAAACAAAGAAAAAAAAAAAAAACAAAAAAAAAACAAATAAATGAATGAAATGCACAGATGTGTAGACACCATACAGAGCAAGGCTTCAAGTTAAGTAATGTTCAAGTTAATAATGTTCAAATGTTCATTTCATCGACAAAAAACAAAGTTGTGAAAACAGTAGCCTGATAGTAGCTTTTAAGAGTAAAGAAATATATATGTATGTCCCTGATGATTTTAGTAAGAAACCGATAGCATTTAAATTTTATTTTTATTATTTTCTTCCTTTGCCTTGGTTCGTTTAAGGTTTGGTTTCAAAATCGTCGCGCTAAATGGAGAAAACAAGAGAAAGTGGGTCCGCAATCGCATCCTTATAATCCGTATTTACCTAGCGGGCCGGGAGCTATTCAAACAGTGGTTAGTTCGACATTGCCACCAAATCCGTTTACTCATTTGGGTTTTGCCAACTTACGCAAATCATTTGAGGCCCCCGCCAATTTAGCCGCATTTCGTTATCCCCATTTATCCGGAGCTCCTCATCTTTTACCCACGGGATATTTTAATCAATTTCAAAGGTATTCCTTTAAGAAAAAAAATCGTTATATATATTTTTGTTTGTATTTCGCTCATAGCATTCGATTTTTTTAATAGAGCTCCACCGCATATGCTACCGCCGGCTATGGCGTCCATGTATTCGCCGTCGACGTCATTTCAATCGCTTCTGGCCAATATGACGGCAGTCCCACGTCCACCATCTGTGGCAGCTAAGCCTCCAATTTTGATTAGTTCGCCCGATTTACATTCGCCCAATCACTTGATTGGCTCACCTCCTACGTCGCCGGCTTCAGTTTCTTCACAATCGGGTTCTGCGGGAGCAACGTCACAATCCTTACCGCCGGTATCGCAAATTCCATCAATTTCTTCGCAAGCCGCAGCCGTAAGCTTATCATTGGCTCATCAAACACTTCCGGCGGCGATGAACGCTCCGCCCCACAATGTGCCACAGGCTCCTGTCATTTTACCATCCCATCATTCGCCCCAACAACCGGTTTCATCAACACCGACCGGAAGTAATGTTCGCTCTAGTACCCCACCTGAAGATCGCCGCACTTCGTCTATCGCTGCTTTACGCCTTAAAGCTCGGGAACACGAACTCAAACTGGAATTGCTGCGTCAAAACGGTCACAACGATGTGCTCAGCTAATAGTCACTTAATCAACCAATAATTACAACTAACTAACTAAGACCACAATTACTGTTATTCGCAAAGAGGTGCTTGATCACTTTGCCCATTAAAACTTTTTAAAAAAATTTTAAAAAAAAAAAAAAAAAAAAAAAAAAAAAACGCCAATTAAAGCCAGAGTAAATTAAATGTACTTAACATCAATTAATTCATGGCATCTGCATGCAACTATGTACGGTATACGCGCCTATCATATACGGTTACGACGCATTTATTAACATCATAATTACGTTGTTTCGCAATGTTAATGCTTTGCAATATGTCGGCGTTTTTTAATACACAAGTCATAAACACACATACACACAAATATACATATATATAAATAGAAATTAAGAGAAAAAACAATTCTTACTTAATTTTTTTTTTTTTTTTTATAATAATAATAAATACAATATATGTGTATGTAGAGGGATGTAAAATGAAACGTCGATGAAAAGTCTTTCTTCACATTTGTAAAATTAGGAGAAAACAAAAAATAAAAATTTTGTGATATTCACAAAAACAAAATACATTAAAAATGTAAGAAACTCTGTTGGTGTTTTATTACTCTATCATGCGTAATGTAGAGTGGATTTTAAAAGCAATTATTTTCTATGAAGATTTAAATGAAATTTTTAAGTGCACTTGCATTGTTGCTGTTGTTGTTATTTGTGTTTTTTTTTTTTTGTTTTCATCATTATTATTTTTATATTCGTATTCTTGTTTTATTTAACCGGTGAATCTCACATGCGCATCTCACTTCTTAATTCCTGTTTCACGTTTCAGTCAATTAACTGAATTAGAGTCGGTGTTTATGCGCTTAAGATGTAATTCTTTGTTTCTTTTTTGCTTTATTCTTTGTGGAATACGTCATCCTCGAACTGGATTACTACGGCGCCAAAGCATTTATTGCACTTTTAGTAAAACGTGGTTTTTCATTTAACATCATTCATTGCCTTCAGTATTTTAATGTGACAAACTGCAGTTAAAACAAGTTATAATGGTATGCTTTATCAAGCCCGGCCATTTAATACCTTACACCCTGTTTAAGTGCTTGCTTCTTTATGTCAAATCTTATTATAATGTGTAATGAGATATTAAGGACTTTTTCTTCAACAAGCATGCTCAAGTACACTAGAACTTTAGACTACTTGGGTACACCTTATGGTGTTCTATGATAAATAAAAATTTCTTAATAAATTTTCATCATAATCTCACTAAACTATTTATAAATTCAAAATATGAAAAGGTTTCAAGAGAATGAAGTCTCCTAATCGGTCTGTGGAGCAATCTGGCAACATGACTATCACTGTATTAGTCGTTGTGAATTAAAATTGGAAAAACCAAACGTTGTGTACGGATTGGATTAATTTCCAATAGGCTTTCTTTCTACTTGCTTTATACACATTTTGCATGCCATGCTGTAAATGCCCGCACGAAAGCATGTGACTCGTATTTCTCTTACAATTAGTCTCTAAAAAGTGATCTCGTTATGGTACCACATATTCGTTGTTCTGAGCAACGGAAACCTTTGGTCTACTGTTTTATTCTTTTGACGATCTCAACTTTAGAAGTAAGTACTGCTTTCGTTGGTCTCAAGGACTGTAGCGCACTTTCTGCGAGACCAAGCAAACTGCACTAAATTTAGGAAGCACCATCACTCGCTAATGAAGATTAATGCACGTTACAGATAAAGCCATCACAAAATGCTCGAGCAATGTCTTAACAAGCCAATAAGAAGTGCCTAACAAACGCTTACTTACCTTTCTTAAGATGCAAATGCGTCAATGAGTCATCACATTTAAAATCACAGGGACAAAACAGGCGTACATATAAAGCATTAAATAAGTAGCTATATACATACACTTAAACGAATTCAATAGACGATTTCAATGCATAGTCTGCTTGATTTTATATAGATCACTACGTTTCGTTGCTGCATAGACCATGAAATAAAAGAAAAGAAAATGTTTATGGCCTTCAAAAGCCTTCTTAAGTGTACAATCGTTTTGCTTACTTAGGATGGCTAAAATCAAAAAGCTATACGGAGTGCTATAAACAACGTTCATTGCATTATGAGTAAGCAAATTAAAATCAATTAATATCAATTATTGGTAATTGCTTAACACTTGACACTCCTTCAATTATCTTAACGTTATTTAATTGAAATGAACTTGTATGAATTAATCAAACTGATTACAAATAATTATAATTATATATGAAAATTTTAATGTACATAGTGCACAAAGCAAAATGACTTCATTCTTTGAAAACAGGCTTGATTACAAGAATACAACATCGTCGCTCTAAGAAAATGCAAATGTACTTGCAACATAAAATTATAGGTTATACTCATCACAGAAAATGAATTAAAGTTTCGAATGTTCAAAACTCATAGGGACGCGCACAGGGTGTACAACATGTTATATATTGAGTTAAGGCGAAACTTCCAAGCCATTCATCAAATCATTTCATGAAGCATATAAATACATTACACTCGGCTGCGGTCACTTCTTTCATATACAATACTAAATAAAATTTCATTACTCGTTGATATTGAGTGAACGCAAGTCTTATTTTTTCCATTTTTGGGCACGTGCTGCAAGATCAATCGGACAATGTCAGTGCAAATTTGCTTTGTTGAGTACTAAGCAAAAAATCTCTTCCTTTTTCTTTCGAAAACAGAAGCGTTTGCAAGCTGTTATGTGTTGTAAGCAATTCCTCGGCTCGTCATTAATCTCTATGGGAAAATTTTCAAAACGTTTACCAAACTTAGAAACCGTATAAGAATTTTGGCGATTAGTCGAATGTTTTTCTGAGAGAGATGTAGATGTGGAAGAACAAAGGTCCCTCCACCGATTCAGAGTCCGATTTCGATCAGGAATATGTACACTTTCCAAAATGTCTGCATCGTCGAAAACCCCTCGACGATAGGTATAAGAAAGACATCATGACATTTATTTCAGTTAGAAGCAACCGAGTTATGAAAATGCACTAAAATGTGAGAAAAGTCTTTTTATTCTGCAACGTCATTTCGACTAAGGCAATACGGTGTCCTTGTGGAACACAACTGGTGTGAGAAAAAATTGAAATAAAAGTGAAAAATTTATTGAACCGAATTTTGGAAATCTCTGCTGAAACAAAACGAACTGCGGTAATTTTTGAAGAGACTGATAACGAACAATGGAGCCGCAAACGACTGTAATATGCGGAAAAGATAGTCGTCGAAGACGAGGCTATACAATTTGGTACAGCCTAGATTCAGATCACGTAGGGTAATCCTTTCTGTTTGATGAGACTGAAAGAGAACAGCATTGCGTCAATTTTACCAGAACTCCTTTCTACTGTAAATAATTAACGCGATTAGGCTGCGCGAGACTAAAATAAAGCGACAACCTCAGTCCACATATACCTTTAATGACTCGGTATAATAATAAATTGGTAGGAAATCGGTAGATAAGGAAGCAATAATCGGTGCAGGCGAATGAACGGGATGACTTGTATTAGGTCCGCTTTGCTTTTTATCAACCGATTAAAAATCATTTTCTAAATCAATTCAGAATAATTTTTTAAATCTACTTAAGAGTGTTACGTGCGACCACATGTTTTGCGTGCAACTCCCAATTTACGAAATGTTCGAATGAAATTTCGCACCCCGATATGCTGCGTCCTAAAGACGAACGCTTTTGAAAATACATTAGATTTTTAGCATAATTCCGCATACGTATAAAGCCCTACCTTGAAAAGTCGTTATATGAAAAAACGTTTTCGTTTTTATTGCTTCTCAGCGAAAGTAAGTAAAAAGTACTATATACGAAATATCTTTGTCTAATGCGGATGGAATGAGACGGTTTCTCTTTATATAAAATAATTCCTTACATGGTGACAAGGTTTGATTTTTAGTGTTTTATTTATGGTGAGAATTAGTAGAATATGTCATCGATACTCTTTTCGGACCCACAAGACTATTCTCATAAAAACTAAATTCTTATATGGCAAAAAGGTATAATGCGAAGCGTTACTTTAGACGGAGTGAAGTAGGATAATACATTTTTACTTTCTTTTACTTTCTGTTACTGTAAGGTAAATAATCCTTTCCAAAATTCAAATTATTTGCAAAACGTTGTTCTCGATTAGAGACGTTTGCTATTAATTAAGAATTTTAAACCAAACTCTTCACTACATGCTGTGTTTCAGGGATCTAAGAGGCGAGAGTTTATACGAAAGAGAGTGGCAGACGGACCATGTTAAAGGATTTTCCAATTTTTTTTATATAGGTTTCGGATGATTGCTATAAAAAAAAATCCTTCTTAAGCATGAACAACTTCCATGTCTTCGGTAAACTTTTACATATTTTTAATAAAAACAACATCGGCATCCGAGCACTTCTGTTCTTTAAAGAAACAAGTAAGCAACAAGTGTTAAAAGATTCGATGAAAATTGGGCATTTCTTCCCTTTATCTTCTTCCTCTTCTTTTTTTTTAATGTTTCACAATAACATACGGTTTTCATTACGTCCCTTTGTCTTCTTTTTCTTCCTTTTTTTTTTAATTTACTTCCTTTCTCAGCAACATGCGGTTATCATATCTTCCCTTTATCTTCTTCCTCTTCCTTTGTATTTATATTGCTTCCTCTGTATTTTTTTTTTACAAAAACATACGGTTTGTAAGTTCTACGGAAATTGCATTACATGGAACTTTTCCAAGTGTGTACACGTGTGCATATGTAGCGTATAATTGAAATTCAACTTAAGCTCAATACCTTCTTAGCTGTTTCTTTTTTCTTCTTCTAATTTTTCTTCTTCCTCTTGTTCTTTCTCTTCTTCGGCTTTTTGTTTGTTGCCCCAAAAAATTGCCGGTTTTCGTTATTTGATATTAAAAGCAAATATTGTTATTATGAAAACAAAAACAAAAAGAAAATTGTTAGCGCGAAATATTCCATTAAAATATGTTATGTTGTAATATTCATTCTGAAATCAAAAAAAAAAAAAAAAAAAAAAAAAAGTAAAAATAAAAAAAATAATAAATTAAAAAAAAATAAAAGGCAAAAAAATAAAGAAGTAAAAACATTTCAAATTACTTTTCGCTCACACACGCATCACATCACAGACGAAAGGCATCAGTCATCGTCAGGCGATGAACTAATGGTGGTGACGGCGGCGTTGGATCGGTTGCAACCTGTGTTAATTGGATTCAAATTTACTGCACATAATGACCATAATTTCATTAATGGAATTTCGTGTGGTCGGTAATTGAATTTAGTTTTATTAAATAAGAAAAGCAACAACAAAAGGAATTCATACATTTTAATAATAATGAATCAACAACAAAAACAACAATAACAGCAGCAGCAACGCGCAAAAAATTTATGCCTGCTGTTGTTGTTGCAGTAAAAATAACTCACTTGACTGTCGAGCAATAAAATTATGTTGCGCACAATGTAACATTTGTTCGCTGAGAGGGGAAGTGTTGCTACTAACGATCAACGTAACAGCGAGCAACAAAAACAACATTAAATAAGAAGAAAAAGCAAAAAAAAAGACAAAAAGGAAAAGAAGAAAACGCACACATTGCGAATGTGTTGCAGTTGAATTGTAGGAAATTGTTGATTAAAATGTAATTATTTCTTGTGTTTTAAGTTGTGTTTCTTATTAAAATAAATTGAACATTTCATCGCCATGTAGGAAATAATTGTTGACTTGTTGTAAAAAGTATAAAACAAGAAAAAGAAAACTGAGAGCAGAAAACAGAAAACAGAAAACATAAACAATTCATCCATTCAGCTTTGCTTAGTCTATCCGTTTAAAGGATATTAAACGAGTTAATCAATTATTGTGGCTGCTAGCGATGCGACCGTATAAGCATTGTATGCATTTACTGCTGCTGCACCATGTTCACCGTGAAAAATCAATCAGACTCCATATAAATCTTTGTGCAAATGAAATGAACGGCATTTCATCAAACAAGTGAACAGCGACAATAAGAGAGCATGTGTATGCATACACACACGCACACACACACACACACACACACACACACACAGGCTTGCTGCTAATGCACAGTATAAATCAATTAACCCGTGATTAGATCAATAGAAATTGATTCACATGTAGAGAATGTGGGAAATTTGCTTTAATTGCACAAATCAAATCAAGTTCGCTTTTCTTTGCCTTTTATTTATTTAATTTTTTTCATTTTTTTCTTTTTTTTTTTTTTTTTTTTTGCTCACTTTGCGTCCGTCTTTCCTTTTCCTTTTCTTTTCTTTTCATATATATATATATATACATTAAAAATATATATAAATATATAATTTACATATATACATATATATATTTTTTATTTGATTTCATTTTATTTCTCTTTTGTTTCTTTGTGAGTTCATTTCATAAAATGTGCATTTTCAGTTTTTGTTTTTGTAATTAAACTCTGGCGCCAAAGTATCTTGGAATAATCTTAACGAGAAAAACTAAATGTCCTACAGAAGAAACGTACGCTTCGGATCACACGGCACATATCAACGCGACGATGTGAGTGTAGAGCAAAATGAACAAAATAAGACTTCATTAATTTAGTGCTGAATGGATATCGAAAAAATGAAGGCACACACATACACACACTGGCATACACACACACACTAATACAAACAAACATTCAAACATACTCATCCACAGAGACATTTACAAGCACACATGAATGTGTACGCGCTCGCTTAGCTATACATCCGTCTTATCAAAGGTACAAAATATAAAAATTAACAACATGATGGCAAGGGGCATCATGTAATTTTTCATCACCGCTTCACTCAACGAAAACAATATTATGGTGCTGCTGAAAATGTCTCGTACTTATATGCACAGCAAACACAACAAAAGCCCACACTACTCGTCTTATTGTGCTAACACAAGCATTTATGAGAAATTTGTTTATGCGGCCACCATCAACTGCTCATATTCGCACCGAGAAAGAAGAAACAAATTGCATTTGGTTTACAACGAATCTTTAAAGCCCATCCTTTACTGATATTAAATCATATTTTAAACTTATGCTCGTCAAGTTTAATTCTAAAAATATATTACTCAGTCTGCCAAAGAAATACCAGGAGAACTTACTCCTTTCCATAAGCAATTTCGTTTTCATTAATGAAGTTAAATAACTAGTTTTTAAACTGGCAGAATGATAAGATGACATATTTTGCTATTTTCCAAAAGGAATTTTTAACTAGTCTGCTTACAATAGTCGTTCTCATTACAATAGTTGGAGTTTGTGAAACTTTTTGGGTTTTCCCTTCGCATAGCAATACGAAAACAGATTTTCCTGCAAGAAACACTTAAAAGCTTTCGAGAGAATTATCGATGGAATGCTTGGAACCACGAAGTAATCATCTAATTGTATGAAAACAACTGTGAAAGATTGAATAGATAGATAATCTTGGAGACTCGTCAAATCCTACGAATGCATTCGCGTCATACTAATTGATAGTTCAGGCATAAAAACTTTGGAATCAAAATTCAGTCGACTATCATCCAACAATCTTTGTCTAACATTTCTCTTTCTCCGTAGTTAACTTAAATTTTGGAAAATTGCATGGAAGCGATATGTGTCGTGTTAATTGACGCTATAGGGACAAATTTAACAAAAGACACCTTTCCAAGGTAAAAAGACCTTCAACGAATGGCTTAAACGTTGCCAAATGTCGATAGCCTCAAAGAAACATTTTTTAACAGAGATCATAAAAACTTTGTTGTTTATTGTATTGAAAATTCACGGTACTTTTTTTATGTGTATTTAAAAAATTTTGCAACATATCTTTCATATCTAGATTTAATATGTTATATACAAATCTATTTATGAAATTTTTGTGTACAATATTTCCCGACCATGCGTATATAAAATGAACGAATTTCTATGTTAGAACCAGATGTTTGCAGGAAAGTTTTAGAATTTAGCTTTCTTGCTAGATAAGCATGAAGAACGAAAAACCATAGTTCACCGAGAAGGACGTGACAAATTCATGCTGTATGCATATATCATTCATCAAAGAATTTGCATTGTCAAAATCATTTGTTAATTATTACGAAAAATTGAGTAGAAATGATACCGTTTAACGAACATTTAGACAACATGGAGCGTATGAGAAGAGATTTGCGATTGAGATATAAAATAAAAATATTAGTAATAATCAGAAAGCCTTGAGAGTAGTTCCTCAACCATTCAGTTTCAATCACCCTTAAGGCGTAAGAAGTAATTATTTGTCAAACTTTTGACTGCTTTGTACGAGCCCTTCGACATTAAAGAATGTTAGGCAGTGGAATCGAATTTTTCATGAAAATATACTCTAAAACTTCTTAGTACATCGGTAGCCCTCCAGTCGAACTGTAGTTAAATGATAAACTTGTACAAGATAATTGCATATCTTACGGCTTAGTACATTGGCCTCTGGCTCCATAGTTATAAGAATAATAAATAAAAACATAAATATTTCTCATGTTTTCAATTGCCAATCGTTTAGCCTCACATTGCAACTGCGCAACAGTAGTGGTAATGCTTTCTAGTAAAGCGGATAGGACTTCTTTCATTGATTAACTGATTTTGATACCGAGTTTTAACAGATTTTTTTGCAACAAAGTTTTGTTTTTCTAAAATCGCCAAAAATTTTTTTTAAATAATTTCAAAAGATCTTACTCGTGTCGCTAGATATTGATTAACATTTTAAGAATTATTTTTGTCTTTTGTTTTAAATAAAAAATCATTAAATGCGGCCGAGATGATTTAAAAAAAAGGGGGTCCGTAATGTTTTTTAAAAATTTTTTCAAGATCCACAAAAGATACGTAAAAATTTATGAAAACTTTTTTCCAACACATTGATTGATCTGTCGTAAATAAATTCGAAAAAATTGTTCCCCATGATTAAATTGTGGCCGTAATCCATTCAAAATTGAGTCGGGAAGAAAATTTCCTCCTAAAGTTTATTACGGGCTGCATACATAGCCCACAAACCGTAATTCAATCCAGTGCAAATTATTTTGTAGGCAAAAAAATTTACATTTGCGTCCATATAAAAATCAATCGTCACAGGGGATTCTCCTGCCATTAAAAACGTTACTATGCACATATAAAAGTAAATAAAGAAAATGAAGATTTACAGCTTGGTTATTAAAAGTAATAAACTTTTCCAGCACCAGCTGGGGAGATTTTGTAATGCTCCCTTCCCTTCACTTATCACACTTTTACTAATTATGCAATTTAGTTAATACTCCAACGTCAGCTGGTTAGAGCAAATAAGAAAAATTTAATTCCAAATTTGATATTTAAACGAGGCTTCAAAGTCGTTATCGTAATTTCAATAAGTAGACAGACGGACGGACAATTATTAAATATGCCATTTATATATATAACCATATATATGACTTACACACGTATTTGGTAAACTTAATAAACCCCCTGTGGTTTGTATGAAAACGAAAACAAAAGACTTAAACAACAAACTTTTTTTTAAATGCCATATAATCATGCAAGTATATGAAAGAAAGAAAAAGCATTCGAATTAAGACGACTCCAGTAGTTGGTCTACACAGAGACTGCAAAGTGTAAATTTGTTCAATAAACTTAAAATTTTCGCTTATATATATATATATAGGCAATTTATTGTATTTTCTTTCAGTGTATCTTACAAACTAGTCAACGAACCGTACATATTGACGTATATTGCTTTATAATATGTAGTGCGTAAAAATAACAAAGATACCACAGCGAACATGTGCTTGGCTTGTGATACAGTTGAAATGAATGTTGAACGTTTTATTGTGGTGTCTCGTCTGCTACTGATTACAAGGATTCAATAAATGAATATCAGTAAAAACAAATCCATTAGGGTGGCATGTCTAAAGCATGTTACGACATAAGAACACTTTGATAGTGGTAAAATTGAATTAAGATATATGTACGCATGTATGTGCATTTCGAAAACGCATTCATTTATATACAGAACAAAAACATACATCGTTCTTATTATTTATTTATTTAGGAAATCTTTTCTTTTTTTTTTTTTTTGTTTGTTTATGAACAAATTGTTATTATGTAAGTTCATATAAAGTTGAATGATTAGACGAAAAAAATAATTTCTTACATTTAAGCTACCGACATAAAGGGAAAAAGTAGTTATACGCAATTCTAAATCTCTTTCTTGTTAGTTTATAATATAAAAAATGTTAAGTTTCTGTCATAGAAACAGCAACAATTACTTGCAACAATCAGAATAGATAAAAAAATAATGTGTTAAGTAAATTAAATGAATTTTGTAGGATTAACATTTCTTAGATCGTCTTAAGTAATTTGACTTCTCTTTTTCTGAATCTAATCCGTCTGTGCGCTGATCAGTCAAATCGCAAAAGTTGCAAGCATTAGGATAGAAATTTTTAATTTTTCCTTCAGTTGACTTCTGCACATGAAGTAAAGAAAACAGTTCTACAATTGCTTAGCTAATAATTATGACTTTAAAATTAAAGACATTTTGTCGAGAATATATAAACTATAGCAGAATATATCGCTCAAATTGTTGTCCATCTATACAAATATTGTGTTTTCACAGTATTCACTGTCGATTCTGTGTACCTTTTCAAGATGGTTAAAAGCTAGATGGAGAGGATACCATGCCCATTTCGTCCGCACGTTATAACCATCCTAATAGAATTTTTCCTTATTGAACGCTTTTCCGACTTCCGAGCATAGACATCATGGGCCGAAGGAAGCCATAGATAGAGCAGGGTGGAAAATGACCCAGAGCGTAGGATATGCCCATTCGGTAAGATAGCTTTCGTCCGTCCGTAAAGGTTGTGTGAGACAAAATTTAAAACACGCCCACATTTTCCGAACTAGCTAGCTCAGCTATGGCACTTACCGACCTATAGCATGTTACACAACATCAGCTGATTAGCGAGTTGACTGTGAAGTGTCGTGACGAGAAATACACTTCGAAGAGATTTTCTTCATGTCGTGAAAATCATGCTGGATATGCTGCCTGTTGATATTTTTAGGGCGTGAACTACCTCAGGCAACTTTACCACCTTTCGGTCTTTCAAACCGATTTTGTTATCTGGAACAACCGTCGAACTTGTCGTCGTAACATCTTTGAAGCCAACGTACGTTTGTTTCTGTATGTTTTTTTATCAAAAAGCAACGTTCAAAGAACACTCGAAACTCAGATTCTTGCATTGCTTTTAAAATTACAAAAGTAGCGTCACAAAAACCGCAACTTGTAACCAATGGTCGAAATGTCATGAAAATGTTGACAAGAATAATATGAAAGTTGGTACTACTCAGAAATGATATCGGAAACTTATTGGGTGACCTGTTGTTTGAATGCTAAAATAAAACCGAAATTATTTTAAAATAATGCCGAAAATGCGTATCGATAAAAAATGTTTATATTGAATAATTGAAATGGTTCTGAAAACTAAAAAAGTCTTAAATCCGAAAAATGTTATTAATGCTTGTTATGGTAATCGAGTTTTTATCATGCTTTTCCATCGGTCTGCAATCTCAGCACCAAAAACTGTTAAACATTTTCTAAAGACATCTGACAGTGCACTAGAGAACTTACAAACCAACAGTGAAGATGTGCGGTCGTAATTTTCTAGCAAGGATTCTTTTCATACACGACAAGTTCCTTTTAGGTAATGAATTCTTGCCAACATATTCGAAAAGTTTACAGTAGTTGCTGCTTTAAGTTACGTAAAGATTGTTATACCCTACAATATTTTTATTATATACGTGGATTAAGAAGGACTTGCGATAGAGCTACTTTTTGTTAAGCCGGTCGATGCGGAATTACTTTCTGAATCGATCTAAGTTCGACCATCTTGTTTTCTTGTGTTCAACAAATAAAATTTAGTACACTAAAATGTTTGGCACTGGGAGAGGCGCTATTGAAAATATGAATAACTGCAAGATGATGTAGGGTATTCAATAGTGCGTCGTGGCCATTACAATTTCTTTACTTATTTGCTTTATATTAAGGGCCTAACTCTGGATAGGAAATGTGCTCTCATAAGTATCCATAATACACAAAATAACCCCAATTATCTCCGGATTTGCCATTCTGGATAGTGGACTGCAGAGGAACGAATACATGCAGATATAGAATAGATACGAATGGAGCATACAAAATACGTACAACGGTCAAATATAAATAAACAAAACAGACAATGAAAAAAGAAAATAAAACCAAAGTTGAAATGGTAACGACCGAATAGAAGGACATATTTATATGGTGTTTTAAAAAAGTTGCGAGCTATACGACAAGCATCATCCTACATGTGGTAGGGTATAATAATTAAACGTATAAATTCAAAAAAATTATTTCTTATTTTCTTATTATTTTAGGCTACACAGTCAGAATGGCAATTATCCCAAATTGAGACGTATAATTATATTATAAAACAAAGCGGCATCTATCATAACGGACATAAAATATTGCATTACATAGATAGTAAAAAGTATAGCTAAAATAGTATTAGAGTTTACCACCAAGTATAGCAAATCTGCTATCATAGCAGCGGAATTTTGTTTTGCTGCTATTCTTAGCAGATGCCAACTACCAATAATATCAAACCTACTATGAATGACTTTTAATTCAAATTCTGAATCTTTTCTATCATGAGAAATTGCTTACTATCCAGAATTTAAAACAACAACTTGACACGTAGAATGGGCAATATATAATAGATGGTTGCGTTAATTTTGGCCAGCGACTTCTATAGGTAAAAATTATAAGGAGATGAGAAATATTACCCATACATAACGATTAAATTCGATGATTTTGACCTTTCTCTATCTAAAATAGTCGTTTTCAATTTAGTATTATAAGGACATTTAGTCTACAAAGACGCTCATCACGGAACGCTGAAAATTGCATTTTCGACATTCACTACTTTTGTTGCTTGATTTGGTAAAATCTCCTGCCGAACTCCAATCAAACACTTTTAGAAGCTTATGGCGATGCTGCTCCGTCATATCGCGATTGTTGCTTTTAGCTTCAACGGTTTAAAAATTCGGTCTGGAACGGTCTGGAGAAGCAAAAAAGTTCGAAGGCAGTGAATTGCAAGAGTTATTGCAAGAGATATTGAGGAACTTTTGGACAGCGCAGCCAATAAATCAACAATTTCTAGACGTTTACATGCGATAAGAAAGCCGCTGTGCTTTTTTCAAGTGAAAAAATGGCCAGAATTGACGCAATCACGTATAATCTGCTTCTTTTTTGCATATTAAATATGAAATGAAAGATTTATCGAGCAAGATGTGGGATCCTGAGCACGTACCGTGCCTGTTGGCCTGTCTATAACGTAAAACCTCGAGTACGACCTTAAAACTCGTGCTAGTAGAGTAAATTTTGCCTGAAATTCTTTCTCACCGTTCTTTAAGTGGGAAAATCAACTGAATTGTCCATAGCTCATGAAGGCATTCGCAGCTATTACCAACAATTGTAAAAATTTTAATTTAAAACTTTATGATGCGTTTTCGATTTTTTTTTAATAAAACGTCGCATCGCGAAATGAGGAGAAATATATTATTACAATGTTACCTGCAAAGTGCTGCCAAATCGTATAAAAATATAACTTGAAATGTATACATAAAACGGTTAATATAAAAATTGATTTTTTGCTTAAACGAATTTGAATTCGCGCCATATTTTCAATGGCTTTATAGGAAAAGTACATAAAAGCATATAAAATAATCTACAAAAACGACATGTGCATAAAAAACAAAAGTTAATTTGTGTTTTTTTTTTTTTTTTTCTTTTGTAGGTTTGTCTTAAGCACTCGATATCTTAATATTGCCGCTAAACTTTTGTATTTTACTTGCTTATGTTATTTATTGTATAGCTAAAGTCAGTCTGATATCCATTGAAACTAATTTTTTTTTTTTTTTTTGGTCAATTGCAACAATTAAGAGTTTTTAAAAATGAATGCCATAATGAGCGGACCTGTTATTGATAGATAAAAGGGAATTTAAATACTTGTAATTTCCGTCGATTATATTATAGGCTTACATGTGTTTGTTTATGAATTACATTCCAACGCCTTGGCTTCCATGCATAGAGTTAATATATGCATCGATACCCGTTCAAGTAATTTGAATATAATTATTTCTTTTGTTTTGCTTAGTTATTTATCTACATATTGTTGCGTGAGTTGTGTTAATTAAATGTCGTAACGAATTAATGTGATTAATATAATTAATAATAAAATGTTTTATTATAAAATTTATCGATTTTCTTCATTATATAAACTTTTTTAATTTTACGAAATTAACATAAATCATAAAGTCCCTATGTCTATAGTCTATTTCAGGCACTGAAATAAATGATGTTTTTCAACTTATAATATTTTTGCATAAACCTATTTAAGCCAATTAAAATTATTGCTTTACGCCGAGAAAATGATAAATGTTAACGTTTTTGCATATAAGTAGCGGCACCTGCCTGCACGTTTTTCCAAATTTATCTACTGTCCGTCTCAAAAGAAATGCAATGAAAATGTACTAGTTTCGATCAGAATAAGGTATCATCTCCTACTGGCGTAGTACACTGCTTAAAGTATTAATAGTTCAGGTTCGTGTAACATTGTCTGTCACGTGTCACGTGGAATTTTAAGTGGATTTTAATGCAAGTCTTCGTTTCCAGTTTGCGCCAAAGTTGTTGTTTTAAGCTCCCTTATTTTAATAATCATACGATATTTTTAGTTTGCAATTTTTCGACTATCAAAATACCCTACATTACTTCGCCTAATAAAGTTCCTCATGTATTTTCGTGTTAGAAAAGGCAAAGTTACATTTTGTTTCCATGCGAGGTCTCATATGAAAGATCGCTCAGAACATGGACTGGCTTAGTCCATATTTAGTAAAAATAATTTTCTCGACATTGACCATTTTCGCCAAAATGTACTAAATTAAGTTTCATGAAAACTTTTATATGGGATGGTTCGAATTTGGTGCAGATCATTTTTATGTCTCATTACTCTTATGAATCACATATGACAAATCAAACCATTTTGCCATGTAAAGGCTAACTTTTCATGAGGATAAATTTGCCCACCCGATGCAAATGTTTTCTTTATCAATGAAAATTTAAAAATTTTAAAAGAAATGCAAAAAATTTAAAGAATTACTGTCTGCTAGTTATATGTTACGTGCATTATAAAAAGAAATAAGTGTTAGTGAAAAGAAGCCAATAAAACGGTGAAAACTGACATCTTAATGTTATGGTGGTGTTCTGGATCCTACGAGTCTTACTTTAGTTGCGCTTAGGAAACCATACCTAGAGGTACCTAAGTTCAAGTGACACCAAATCCTTTGTTTAAACAACCGCGTGAGTTGTACGCATACTCTGACTTCAGAGTATGGCTGTGTCTCTTCGCGTTGCTCTTCTTGTGTTGGCTGTGGTCACAACAATTGCAGGATATTTAAGGAATTAGGTGTACGGATAGGCCCTGCCTTACCCAGAGGGGATAATTTATATCATATCCAACCTTCGATATCTAGCACTCCAGTCTTGGAATACGTCCCCTCATTCGCAGTATTTTCTTGCAAGCTGGAGAGCGTCGATAGTCACGCGTAAATTACGCTACAAATTTTTTGGCTTTACTCTGTCAAAGCCGGCAAAGTAGGTGCAGACTATAAACCTTAAAAACTACACTACATATGTTTCATACATTGGTGTCGTCGACGCCACTCCTACGTCAAACACGTTAAAGTTTGCAAGTAATAGGAATTGAAACAAATATCGCTTAAAAAACATAAATGAACAGAAAAAAGACAATCATTCACTTCATCTTTCCGCTTTCCCATTCCTCATATGCTACAAATTCAATTTTTTTTTTTTTGGGGATATTAAGTTAAGATGGACTAAGCCAATTCAATTTTGATCAACCATATATTTTGTACATATGTCAGATTAATAAACTGAACAAAAGTGATGCCTTTTGATATGTAATGATAAATTAAAGGAATTAAACCGTTATTCATGGGAAACTTCTAGACTCGCTAATGAAATAGATTTTTGCATAAAAGTGAAATATACAAACCTATCCAAACACCAACGCCGGTTAAATCTGTTGACAACCAATAGTCTGTTCACCCACATACTAAATAATTACGCAGCCCATAAAAAAAAAAGTCATTAGGAACCGCTTCGAAACTATTCGGACGACCTTTTCGAGTAACAATTTAAATTCAGCAATATAAAAAAATTAAAAAATGGCAGCCACTGAAAAAGAGGACAAATCGTTATTGCATTATAGTGGCGCTTCATATCAAGGAAGTAAATAGTGAGTTTAAAATGTTCAAAACAAGTGTCAAGAATGCTTTTGACTAATGCGGATCCTAAACGACCCTTTTGTTTGTTTGAAATCCTTTTGCAGTATCTTTTCTGGCAAAAGTCATGGTCATGACCAACAGATTCTTTACTTCTTTTTTTTTTTAATCTTTCTTTAATTCTTTAATCTTTTTTTAATTAAGAAATATATCCAAACTCTTTAAGAAATATATTTTTTGACCCCTAACTCATAAATTCAATTTTTAATAAGGGAAACCTTCTTTTTTCGTCTTGTATGTTGACTTTATTGGGCGACTGTATACATATATGTCATCGTTAGATTGCAGAGTTCCTGAAGAGCTCCATACTTCTTTTGCCAAGATATGCTAACTGAACATTTGTACCTTTACGTACTTTACCTCTGGTTAAGCTCTTATTAATTTCATTCAAAATGTTGAAATAACCAAAAATGTGAAAATTTGCTTTAAATGTAAGGCTTAAGTATAACTTTTGCTTACCTTTAACGAACTCTCTGAATACGTTTAACCGTTCAAACCATTTACCAGTTACCGAACTATAATAAATGGAATCTGTGGTATGTGATGGACAAAAATATACTCCATAAGAAAAAGAATTGAAATGAAATAACCAAAAATACAACTTCATAAGTCAGGAACATGAACGCGACAAGGAATCGTTGTGAATTTAATTACGAATCGTTTGGTTGCAGTTTTTTTTTTGTTTTTATTTTGTATTTTTTTTTTAATATATTTTTTCTTATTTTTTTTTTTTTCTGCTCCTTTTTCTTCACATTCATGAATCCTTTTATGCATAAAAATTGAATAAATTCAATTTCTCCAATGGCATCAGAATTCTGAAAAATTTTTTAATTACGTTTTTCTGTTGCATAAATTTATGAAATTTCAATTGCAATGAGTTTGATTTCGTGACCAAATCTTCTTCTTTATTGAATGATTAATTTTATTATTCCACTGGTGACATGTAGAAATATATATGTCAGTTATTAGATTAATACAGAATATATATATATATATATATATATATATGAAGCAATTTTCTTAAGTCTGTCTGTTAGTCCATCTGCCTTTTGTGGAGATATCTGAAGCCATAAAATTCTTACCACATTTTACAAATCAGCTTTGAGAACGATATGGAATCTTCCAACACTGATCCAAAAAAAAAAAAAAACAAATTTTGATACCTCAATATAATTTTTATGTTTAATATTTTAAGCTGATAGAAGGGAATTTTCGAAAAATCGAAATTAACCATTTCTAAGAGATCGGAGTGAAGGACATTTGACAGCAAAAATTACAAATTCAACACATTTTCTTTGCCCACTCGCTATTTAGTCAAATAATTGACAATCTAGGACGACTGAGTGAACCAAGGTAATTAACTTGAAGATTTAAAAATAAAATACTTACGAAAAATTTTTCGATTTTTCACGGTTACGCCCATTACTCACAAATTTTTGCTCCCATAGATATTTAAGCTCCATGCTTAAGATGCATGGTACTACTACGTTTTAAGCGCTTTTAGAAATATCATCATCCTGATGGATAATTATATCGGCACAGACCATGGAATGCCGCACTCATTGCATGAATTCATATCCATGCGCGCACAATTCTACAACAGTAGCAATGAAACAGTAGTCAAGATGTGAGCAATTATCGAAACAAGTTAATTACCGCCTCTACTTCAACAGCAAATATGCACACATACTCATACTTTAAGTAAGCGCAACGATATACCCAGCATCCGCCATTGAATGTTCATAACGATGATGAGGATGATTGTTATTTGGTTACTGCGCGTCACGCAATTACATTTACGAATTTATAAAAAAGTCAACGGTACACGAAGAAAATGAAAATAAAAAGAAAAAAAGAGGGAGAGCGAGAGCGAGAGGGAGAGGGAGAAAGAGCATATATGTGTGTGTGTGTGTTTGTATGCGTGTGTGAGAGAGAAAAAGAAAGAGAATGAGGGAAACGAAGAAAGTAAATTGAGCGCGCATGGTAGACACGCTCCATGCAGCACACGTTTCTTGACGCTCGTTCTTGCATATTTATAGGCTTTAACGGTCACCTTCATTTTCACCATTTCTGAATATTTAAAATTGGAAAAGTGTCCTTTTTCGGCAAAAGAATTCTTTTCACATTTACTACTCACAACCAACAAGTTCAACCTAAATTCTGTCACCATTTCATTTTGCAACAGTTTACAGCAACAATTTATTTAATGTAATGAGCGTAAGTTGAGCTTTCGGAAGACTCACATTGCATGTATGTATGCCCTAAAGAGTTTTGAAAGTTTTTCAATTTGTGTTTTTCTTTTTAAACGTACAACAGACAATTTTGTATTTCGAACACGTATTTTAATCACTGCATTTACTTTAATCATTACATGTTACGGAGGACCGGACATAAAATCAGTACAGCATAGCCAAATATGTTTTTATATTTACCGCCCGAGGGAAAGGTTAGTGTGTTGTATACATATTGAGTTGGCAAGGAAAAGAAATCGATTGGAATTATTGTCAATATCTACTTTGTAAACTTTCTTCTGATATTTGACTTTAGCCAAAGCAAAAGATGCGTAGAGAAGAAAGAAATAATTGAGCAAATGTTGCAACATCACCTCTAGAGCGCCAAGTGGATAAAGAGAAACCTCTAGTTTGTGGTCTTTTCATTGTATTTGTTCTTTTTTTGAAACTCTTGCGCTTTCTACTTTGTGTCAATTTAAGTATTCCGGAAAGGAATAGTCACAAAAAAAAAAAAACAATGCAAAGTCATAGTTCTACATGATGATTATCAGGCAAGAGCAAACTTTCATACGTTCATAAGACGTCATCCTCTCTGTGATCTCTGTGTAATAGCTGTAACTTGATCATATACAACAACAAACAACAAACAAACAAAACGAGAAATTATGATCAAAGAAAAATTATGTTGAATTCATGTCCACCAGCAAATCAAAGTAGAGAGCTTTAGCTCTCTGTTCCTGGGACAAATTGTATCCATAATGCAGCATTGCGAGCATGCAAAAAAAAAAAAAGGATCGATTGCAACTAACGGAAAAGAAAGTAAAGAACGATATAAAAATCCCACAAGTGGAAGGCGTATCACCTAATTAATGTTGTAGGGACACTTACAAGCATGGATCTCTTATTATCTATCTATTAGCTATTTTTTCATGTATTAGTTATTCTTATATAAGTTGTCTCAAAATTTGCGCCAGCTTGGAATTTGTCATCATTTGTGCGGTAAAGTGTTGGCAACTGCAAAAAAAAAAAAAAACCATTTGACAGCTAACAGTGTTGGATTTGTAAATATACATCTATATACCTGCTTGTATGTAAATAAAACTTATATATATTTAGGTTGAAATTAAGCCCCTAAGGAGTCCAATCCAACGCAAGCGCCAATGGTCTCAAAATAAATGTTACCGCGAAATTTATGAAACCTCTCTCATTGCAAACCCATAAAATTAGTTTTTTTTATTTAATTGGGAAAAGATGAAAAAATGAGCTCAAAGGAGTGAAAGAGAGTCTCAAATTTGGAAGTAAACCCTTTTTTGTTTTTTATAGAAGAGGCGTTTATTTCAAAAGGAAAAGAATGTTTTATTGGAAGTGTTGCCCGTTACTAGTTACATACTTTTCCCTTTTACCTATTCTTTGAGGCAAACCGCAAAACTACTAGTTTTTGGGCATCGTTTTGAGAATGAAGGGAAGCTTTCAAACCCAAGAAGGCATCGGCTTAAGCAGGTATCGCCCAAAAGGGTTCCGTCTTAAATATAACATATTCAGTCCAATACGTCTTACACCGCTTTTACCGCCATCGGGACATCATAACTTTTATTGGGCCTATTTTTTCTTAGCTCAATTATTGCGGGTAAGGTGCCCTAATAATGGTTTATTTTGTTCGGAAATTTTAATACACTATATTCATCCGACCACCGCAAAAAGGGCGGCACGGATATTGGACGGCCACAACTAATTCAAATTACACTTGATTGCGTTTAGCATTTTGTAAGCCTTCCGTTCCGTCCATGACTCATCACGGTTTAGCAACGTTATCCGTACAAACAAAACTAATTCTTACCACGTTTGACTTTTTTATTTCCAAAGAACATAATATTACCAAACACGATATTATGTAAAGCATAGCAAGTCGTCATAAGTATAACTTACACTATTATGCGGAGCGTAAAATGAACTAGTTTCACATAGAGAAGCCAAGGGTCGGCAAATGCACACAGACGTGCCTAGAATAGCATAAAAACAAGTACAACTTTAAAAAAAGTTTGTACTTCTCGAAAACCCTCATATAATGAATTTTTAAGAAAGTTTGTTTAGTGGCAGAGTTGCCACTATTCGAAAATTTTTAAGATCTTAAGGCTTTATGGAAATCTAAACGTATAACATTACAAACGTACTCAACTACGGCTAAATCGCATGGCAAGATGATAGAATTAAACATATTGTCAATGTTAAAAGATCCCTTTCAAGCTGCCAATATCTTCAGTTTCTATTACTATTGTTTTTCTTATATTCTCTATTATGATGGCAAGTGCTGGTAAACACCAGACCTGCCGAAATAAGGCAACTTGACCCCTAGTCTTTGTGGAGTCACCACAGTTGCTGATAAGATGCAGAAATTTGGCATATTATTGCATAGTTGGAATATTTGGCATAATATTGTTATATTAGTTAACGGATCGAAATCATTCTTGGAACTAGCTTGCAGATAGCTTTGACGAATGTCTCAATTTCTTTATAGGAAAGAAAGTTAACGACAACTGTAGAAAAATTTCTTGGTTTTTCTCGCAATTGTCTTAGTTTCTGTTTTGTTGTGTGAATGTATGTGAGTGGATGGCAGCAAGTCTTAACTTTGGATCCTTAATCAATCAAAAAAAGTTTATACCAAATTTCAATTTCCTATTGTCATTTTTCGAATGTTTCGACAAAAATTGTAAGTCAAAATTGCTCATTTTGGTAGCAAGAGGTGCATCTCATTGCCATTTCGAAAACTAAATCGAGTAAAAAAAACCGTTTATAAGCGTTTCAAGGTCTTTTCATACAAAGAAAAGTCACCAAAATGCTTTAGAGATGTACATGCTTTATAATCATATTTTGGAAGCTCGATAATTAATCTATTCGTTCTAATGTCAATAAGAAAACCTCAACTAATAGCCTTTATGGATATCTAACGCATTTTATTTGTGGAAAACTTTCGTTGTGTCCTTCTCCTCTGCCACGTATGATGATGGCGATTCTGTGTATGGGATTGCAATCATCTAATGTGACTAATAAATTAACGACAAAATATTTATTCGCATTATACGACAGCTGCATACTATCATGTACTAGCCGATGAGTAAATTTTTCAAAAATGTTTACATAAGAATTTTTTTTGGTTAGTTAAAAAGTTAGCCTTTAGTATGATATAAACATATATAAAAAATGCCTACAATGCTTGAGAATGTATAACAACGTAAGATTTTGCTTTAGTTTAATTAAGTGGGTGTATACGTCAAGTAACGCCCACTTGTTGCAAGGATCTTGCCACTTACCGGTCAGTTTACTTCTGAGCTAGCTAGAATCATATTTCAGCAACAGTAAAAATGAAGCAAAAACACAAAAAACAACAGAAAAAAGGAAAAAGGAAAAAAACGCAAAAAATCCCAAAACAAATAAATGAACGAAAAAAAAAAAAAAACAAAAACAAAAACAAACGTATATACAGGAGCTTTATAAAGCTCTTAAAAATCTGTTGAATTAATTAAAAAATTCCATTGCAATCTGTTACGACGCAATCATCATCATTGCGATCTTGTAAAACTTGTAAACCGATATGCTCAATAGCTTCTTATTAAGGCAACACCCACTTTACATAAGACCATGCACGCGCATGCAAAAGGTGTACTTGCATCATATCGATATACTAGAGGCGCATGCACTGCTTTAACCGAAAGATACCCTGATTGCTTACATAAAAATTCATCTACACTTACACGCAGTTATAAACATAGACTTTCATGCGCATGTGCGCGTAAATGAGAAGAAAACTAACATTCGAGTTAAAACGGATATGGGCGGTTTTACTCCCTACTGTGCATTAATTTTTTAAATCAACTTTAAATTTCATTAATTAAAATCATACATAATTCATTCTACACATGGAGACTTTTTAAAACAAACACAGCACGGCCAAGCCGCCGCATTGGATTTAAATAAATACCAGAGTACTCAATGCAACGAGCTTTTGAAATTGTTGTCAATTATCTTATTTGACATCTTTTTTATATCTATTTGACCGACCAGTCAGGGGGTGCCGCCTAGCCATGCAACCTAGCGATGGTCACAAAGAAGAGAGGGACGGGAGAACCAGGATGGTCGAAAAGAAGACGGTGGGGAGTGATAGTGAGTGCGGCCATAACCTGGACTCAGAATATACCCGATTGGTGTATTACTGTTATTGTTATTTAGCAAATGCAATAAGGATGGGCTTAGTTCCTCTACATAATACCGAAAAATAGATATCACACAAACTCCACATCCGATTGAACTAAAACGTGTCTTCATTTATGAACACAAAATCTAAGTAAAAAGGAGAAACATGATCTTTGTATGGCTCCTCTATTATAAGATATTTACGGCGAAACGATTTATTCAACTCAAGAGACGAGACAGATGATATATCAATCGAATCAGAAGCTGAAGCTGCCAAAGATCCCGACACATAGTATTACATACAACCAGGGCTTTAACTGCAATGTAAAAAGAGAAAAGAGCTTAAGAAAATTCTTGATCATTACTGGCGTTTAAACCTACCGTCGTTTTCGACCTATGTATTTTTACAATGAAATAAACACAAATTCCTACCCTATCAAAAAAAAAATCAAACCGGACGCGTACTTAAATAGTGAGAGCAGAGCTGAGTGGCTCTCAGCCTAGAGAACAGTTATAATAAGAGGCTCAGTATACACAATCAACACAATCTGCTTAAGCTTTTTTTTAGCCTGCACTACTAGTGGCACAAGGATATAAGTTTGTGTGAATGTACGTAACACCAAGAATGATTTGAGGTCGACCCTCGTTTTTTTATATCGACCGTTTAGAATTTGTCCGTCCGTCTGTCTGTCTTCTTTCTTGTTTTCAGTCCATACGCCGCAATTTTTTAGATATTCTTGTGAAATTTGGAATACGGAAGTGCTTCGGCCTAAGAAAGAACGATATTGAATATGGCTTAGTTTGAAACACTTTTTTGGTCACTTGTCCATATAACGTTTTATTTTGTAAAGTTATTATGTGAACAACTGTGCGCTAGCGGGCCAGCACAGTGTTTTTAGTTCTTTTATTCCTTACTTGTGCATTTTCGCTTTAATTTTTGTGTTTTTTATTTTTCCATTTCGCTCTTTTTGTTGTTTAACAATCGATGACAAACAAAAGAGTCCAGTAAATCTTCCAAAAAAATCGTTCGATATCTGAAGAAAAGTGCCGTTCATGATAATGCGAGCGTTATTTACAAGACGTTTACTTATTACTCTTATTTTTCATTGCGTTACGTGATATTCTCGTATCTCGTCCGCCCACTAAATTAATCTCGCATGTTTTCTTACAACAAATTGCACAAGATACGGTCTAAATGAAATGCAAAACCACCTTGAAGACTTCGATATGAATCGAAAATTTCAAAGTTGATGAATGTAGATGCGTCTAAATAAGTTAGAATTCATAGTTATCTGCATATAAATTAATGAAAATTCCATCTTTGTTCTTAATTAGATATGCGCATATTTATGTAATAGCAGTAAGGGGCGTTTATGCAATTAAAATCTACTTGAAGCAAATTTTAATTAGTTGCCACAATCCATCAACGATCTTGTTTATAACGACCCGTTTTTTTTTTCTTTTTCTTTTTTTTTTCTATAAACTTAAAATCAAAAAAAGTCAAAATCATGCTTTTATGCGTAGATAGTCAATAAGAATCCGTTGCTGCAGACAGCGATCCATCAAGGGGGCGTTCAAAGGCAAATTATAAAAAAAAGCAATTAATAAAAATGTAAATTCAATTAAATTTATATGACAAGAAGCTGTCAAAAGATCTCAAATTAAATAAACTAACTAAAAAGCAACATGTTGCGCTAAGAATATACGCAAGCATATATATGCAACACGTGCGTGTGTATACTTTGATTTTTGAGAGATATTCTAAAGGAGCAGTAAACAAAACCCTGAGGAGATTGCTGTTGCTGTTGCTGCCATGCTTTGTTAAAAGCGTACAAGCGGAGAGAAAAGCAAAAGGAAACTTACCTAAAAGTGAAAACGTTGTCTTGACCGATCGCCGATATGCAGGCAAAAGCCGTTCATGTATACAGCCGGAATTTTATGATTTTTATCAGCGAAGTGTATCAGCAAAAAGAATCACAACATCAACTAATCATCAAATGGTAGCAAATTCAGTTCAATGATTTTGTGTGCACATCACGATCAAATTAAAAATTACGCGCCAATATGCTTGAGGCTTTTAATAAGACCATTCGCGTATATGCATACATACATACATACATACATACACATGACCCAGTAAAATAATGCAAGAAATCATGCATACCTGTCAATAAACGCGAACAAAATAACATTTCTTGGGGTGGAGCTGTTAATATCACATAATTATCTTCGGAATAAAAAATCGAAACCCAAAGGGGTTTGTTTTCTTAGTGACATGTAAACGCAACACAATTCAAACTTTTGGAAGCATTCCGTTTTTTAGCATTTAGACAATCGCACAATTGTTTATAGTAAATGCAACAACAAGTCAAGTTTCCAACATCGTCCGCATAGGAAATAAAAAAAAAATATTTAGAAAAAAAGCAAAAAAAAACAAAAAAAAAGCAAATTGCTTGTAATTAGTTTACGAATTCGATCACGAACTCTTCCTAATTAAAATAATAATCAAATATTATCGCCAATAAGTAGGATAAACAAAAATGACAGGGTAAATAAAGCAAGCAAAGCTAATGCAAAGTAAGCGAAATACGAATATATATATAACACGAATATACACCTCTAACCTGTCATAAGCACACTAAAAGTTCAAAATCGCTAATAATGTCAACTTATGGTGGGTGGTATGGCATGCGCATAGCCCAGCAAATTTGAAAAGTTCCCCTTTTTTTTTTTTTTTTGATCACACGTTCGTACACTTCCCTTACTTTCGGATCTTCTTTGCATTGTACGATGCTTGATATACATTGCTTCATAGATATCGCTTGATAGTAATTCTAACATTAACTCAATGTAGTCCAAACTTTGTATTGTTAGATTAAATTGTTGTCATAGGTACGTTGTGGACTTTTAGTTTCGCGTGATGATATTTAACGGAACTCTATACACATGAACCTTATCAAGATTAAGAAAAAACTATTTACACTTAGGAACCCAGGTTAGATCACCATGCTGTTTAATGGTCGAAACCATATATCAGACCTTTGCACATGATTGTATTAATAAATTGTTGACTTGTGTTGGCGGCGGGAATTAAAAAAATTCTGTTCGCATTTACTTGTAAAACAATATCCGATTCTTTAACAAACGAATCAAATGAGAAATTAAAGCAAGTATAAGATATTCTTAATACCATGTAAAGATTCGATTGTGAAAAATATTTGTTCACTTCGCATTATACCTAATTTGAAGGTATTGCAAAGAGAAGATTGTACTAAAGAAACACTTCAGAAATTGAAATGCTTTGCCTCGCAAACTGTCACATCAAATCATCAAAGGTGATAAGTGGAAATTACAGGTGTATTATTTTCACTCCACACCATTTTGTACTGTGTAATCAATCCATTATTCTATGCTATTAGCTTTATTCGGCTGGTGAAAAACTTTCTCAGCTCAATTTGTCAGTTCGTTTTTTCACAAATTAATTGTCCACAACTACAATTTCTTGGCTGCCGTGAGTAAAGTTGAAAGGTTTGAAGTCAGTGTAATTTATTGCATTGAAGAAAAAAAAATACTATTAAGAGAATTGTGTGCGTGCCTGTGTGATAATAATTGTGCCATTTTTACCATACAGTGAGACAACTATAGACTGTTGCACTTACGTATATTTTTCTTATATGTATATTTTCATTGTCATCATTCCATTGTTGGCAATGCCAATGTGTGAAGAGGCCAATCACTAAGGGGATGTTTCCTGCTCGTGTAATGCGCTGACGGTCAGAAAGAATTGAGAAAAAGGAAAGAAATAGGGAATTGGTAACCCAATCGGTTTGTGTTATATCGTTACCAACTGCCTTCTTTCACAAAAATAAAAACAAGAAAACCAAAAAAAAACAATCTATTTGAACAGTTTGTTACATTAAACTATAAGGCGCTCACAGCTGCGTATTGCAAGAACTCCCAAGCGCCATATTAATAAAAGAGGAGCTTAGCAAAAAAATGGTAGGTGTCAAATGACCCGCTTTAAGATATTAGTTTTTTGCTTATATTAATTTCAATTCGCACTGCCGCAAACTATGATGCTCTCTATCAACTCGCTTGTAAGTTCTTCATTTCAATACGCATATGATTTTGAATATTCGTACATTAGTTATGCATTCTCCAGTTAGTCGCAAATTGTCTCTTGATAACTCAAATGAATTGCGAAACTTTTCGGATTGATGGCATGAAGGTCTTCCTTCTTTGTATAGTAAACACCATGCTATAGTGTTCGCTAATCGTTCGTGAAGAAATTCCGCACGCGGACAAACTTTGTAGCCGACGTGTAATTCACAGTTCTTTTGTTCCATTCAGAGATCATGCTTTTTTTAAGTATTAAACGTATCCAAGTTAATGGGCGAGCAGCTGGTCTTGATTATTGTGAGAACAAAATCTTAGTGAAGCGACAATTTTTCCCCAAAGAAGCTGAACTGCGTGGTGGAGTATAGTATGAATCATATGGGAAAGACACATACCTGTTTTACTGCGTGCTTTTACTTGGTATTTAGCCCATTTAACTGAGCGCGAGTGGCGAACATTTTCACAGAAGATTTAGAATTATCAACTTACCTATAGGATATTAATATGGTAGAAGAAATTTTGTAAATTTTGATCATTTACAAACATTGTTGAAGAATGCATTATTATTACAAAATTTAAGCCAAAATCAAGGCTTCAGTCCACAAGATCACAGGAAAAACAAGTACAAAGTATTTCTCTGCAAAGACCTTATAGTGATAGTTAATCAATAATAATGAGTTTGGATTTGCCCAATGTTGCAGTATCAGTGGTTCCAATCATTTATTCATTTAGATTTTGCCAATGGCAAATAAGGTTAGTTTAATCCTAATCAGATCACGTGTTATTATAAGGAATCATAGCATATTATGCATCATAGGCTTCTTATCAGAGAAGAGTCCCTTATCTTAGGCATGGAAGACACAATCAACGCAAAATCGATCGAGACGGAGGTACGTTGAAGAGCCTACACAATTCTAAAAGACTAACCGCAACCTTCCATTTGGTAGTTTCTTTAGAAGCTATAAACTGAATGAAAGTTTCTTTATATATAAAAAAAAAAATAAATAAAAAATTGATGAGATAAGCAAAGACGTATTTGTGGATGCGAGCTCTGGCGTAAACTTTGCTTGTGCAATATGAAATAATAAAAAAAATTTTAGTTCAAAAACTTAATGTGAGTCTTGAGAATTCTTTTAGACATTTTTGTTTTTTAATTTTTTTTTGTTCCAAATGAATTGTCCAAACACTTAAGAAACACTGACAAAGAATGGATAGAGTTTAAAAGGCATTAGACGGCACTATGCATCATCTTACGAATGTATTAATTTAGTGAATGCATCTAATAAAATATAAAAACATATGTGTTTCGCTTTCTCTTTCTAATATTTATAAAACGTCACAAATAAAAATCTTTCGGTTTTTTCATAACACGATACGACGGCAACAAATTATTCAACAATGTACGGCAGTAATTATCTGATTCCCATAATAATAAAAACAGAGGTCCAGTTTAAATATGTGTAGGCTGCATGCATATATGGTTTTTAGATTGTTTTTCTTTTTATGCGCTTCCACAACTCACACAAATACTAATGAACCTTTAGAAGCAAAAAAAAAAAAAAAAAAAAAAAAAAGAAAAAGAAAAGAAGACACACACACACACACACAAGAGAACAACGAATAAAATTATGATCAATTTTCGGACCACAAGCTGTGAAATCCAATTTCGTTTATTTATATTCTGTTTCTTCACATGTTTTGTTAATTTATTGATTTTGCTGTTGTTGTTATTGCTATTATTAGCATTTGTATTTACTTAAAGGGGCCATCAAAGACTACTTAATTTATTGGCACTCTGAGACATAAGAATAATAAACCACCGTTCACCAAACGAACAGGTAGACATTGAGTTTAAATGACCCCCGAATATAAAAATCAAAATTTAATTATTACGGAATTTTATCTCTTTCTTTTCAATTTTTTGTTTTTTTTTTTTTTTCTCCTTTTATAATTTTTGAATATGTACAAGAGGGTTATCCCTACTGTCGATTTACACATGATTTACACGAAAATAAATTAAAATATCATAAAAAGGGAAATTAAATTCTTTTAATTATATCTCGGCTGGTCAGTTAAAAGACATGGCCATGCAAAGTATTCATTCTGAATTTAAATAGATCGCTCCATTTATTTTCGTGAGTGGAGCGCAGAGTTAGGAGAGTTAAGAAATATGCATAAATATTTAAATGTGTGATTTACGACAATAACCCTACAGGGGTTCCAGAGTTCAACGTAAACTTTTCACGTTTGCTTAACGTGGAAACATATATGTCAAGGGAAAGAATCCTATGCAAAAAAGAGACGCTATAAGAAAAACTCCATATATATATATACATAGGATTTTAAAGAATTGGCACAATTGCTAAACTCAACTAGTTGGCCGTTTCTAGTAACTGAGAAAACCAATAATAATGATAATGGCTTGTAATTGGAGTTCAAACTAAACTCAATTGTTATATACGCCCTTACGTACGTACATCTAAAGTATTTAAGTAAGTTTGTAAATATGAATACGAATGAATTGTCCTTCTCTCATCGGTGTGTGTGTCTGTCAACCATCTTATACATTGTCCTAATGTTCTTTTTGGTAGTCCGTCCCGTTGCGTGATGCGTGCTTTCGTATGCCGCTAGTGTTGTATAACATGCACAATCAGCATATGGTCATGTACGCAAGACACTTAAATTGGATTTAGGCGCTCCTGGCGCTTCTGGACACTCGATGGCAGAAAACGATAGCTTTATGCTCCACTAAAACACCTCTTATACACATATACGCTATTTTATGCCAACGCAAGCAAGCAAGCAAGTATTTACTTGCATTGACCAATGCCTTCTTGGCCACTACATCGATACCTAATCGAATATTGAAACATTGTTTACAATGTGAGTAGATGAAACAGAAAGACAAGGAGCCCTTAACAAGATGCACAGCAATGAATGACCGGCGTCTGGTTGTAAGCAAACACACACATACAAACACAAGCATTTTATGCTTTAAATATCATTTGATAAGATTCTCGCATATGTCAGTTCTAGGCATATATGAGAGTTGTTCTCTTTTCTTGTCTTTGTCCGGTTGGCTGACTCGTTGCTTAGCCAGCTATTCGTAAATTTGTTGTTTGTTAAAGCAATTATTCAGTTTGTTTTTCTTCTCTTTCGGATGTCGCTTGATAAGAATTTATTACTTTTTCCAATATTTGAAATGTTGTTCTGTCTGTATCCCGATCTCGTTGCCCGTCTATCTATCTCTTCGTTCGGTAATATTCATTACTAAAAGACAAAAAAAAATAGCTACAAACAATTTACGCCGAATTTTCAGTACCCTAATCACCTAAACTAAAAAAGAGAAAATCGTTTAATTCATTTAATTAGAAACTATTTTTACATCCTTAAAGCAATTCCCAATTCTAGATCACTACTTCGCTTGAAACGTTAACGAAATGTACTTCTCAGTGTTACAAATAAAATCATTGTACACATTTTCGATGTTGACAAACCTATGAAAAGATTGAAAGAAATTTTAAATTTTCGAATCATCAGGTTCACTTATGTGTAGTGACATCAGTAGGACGACCAGGCTCATTTTTAGATTCCTACTAGAATCTATAAGTTTTTAGTAAACATTTTTACAAGCGGCTTTGATTTAACCCATTGCTTGATGCCAGATTTTTTTCGCTCCCAAAATTCACCTGTGGTAAAATAATATTGAAATCCGCTAGGGAAGTTTCAAATTTCGATTTGAGTATTTATGTCTTTCGAAAGTTGAAATACAAGTGGACAGAAGATGCTACCGCTCACCATTTGAAATTAGACAATATCATCACAAGAAGCGTACATTAATCCTTTCTACATTTTAGTTTATGATTATATGTTCATTCAATATTCACGCCAATAATCATAAGGCTACTCATAGTCATCATTCACTCTAACATTTTTATTTAATCAACATGATTTCTCGCTTAGTATTAGCTTAGCATTTTTCCGAGTTATCGAATATATGCCGTCATTTATCTATTTAATGCAAAAGGCATAACGACATTAGTATACCTCTTTCTCCGTAATAATGTAAAAAGTAAAGAATGAAGCAGTTATACAAGCTCACCTATATATACATTTATATATGTATATATATATATATATATATATATGAAATCATGTTTTCCAACTGTTTTTTAATTACATTTCAAACATCGGCCAAAGTAAAGATGTTTCCGTCGAAAGTATGTGACTTTTGAACTGATTTTTTTGTTTTTGTGTGTGTTTTTTTAAAGTCGTCGCACGTTCTTGATATTCAATAATTAAATATTGTTTTCCATTCCTTCGGCAGCATCGTTTCATTTCATTATTAACGAAGGGAACTAATGAATTTATTCAAAATTTTTATAAAGGTTGTAAAAAATTTTAATGTATTCAATGAACGAACGACAACGAATGGACGCTGCAGCAACGCGCATTGCGACCGTTTCTTATTTAACTATATACCAATTGTTTTTCTTTTATTTTATTTCAATTTGCGCTCTCAGAGAGAGATATTGAAATTTGATTAATTTTTAATTTGTTATATCGTTACTGTTGCTAAATCGTTTACAATAATAGCAATTTGTAATTTTTTATATTTACGCTTATGCACAATTTCCGGTCGTTCTGAAAATATTAAATTACATTTATTTATTAACAAGAATTCCGAAATTTCAAATCCATGTGTTTCCGAAATAATCCAATCCATGCTCTCTTGTGGCCGCAATACAAATATTTTCGCTTAGCTAATAGACTTTTTTGTACACCATACCTAGCAAAGTACATACGTTTTTCAACTTCTTTAGAAGAGAAACTTCTACTACTAATGCAAACGTATATGTATATATATGCAGAGAACCCAGCTCAGACTACAATGAGGATCATAGATTGTTTTATAATGCATCTTTCAGGCTCACCGTCTTGAACCATTGTCTAATTTTGCGATGATTCTAAACCGATCAAGCCAGCTGTGTGTGAGCCGTTTAAAATGTAATCTTTCTATTGGCAATGTTGTAAACAGCAAGGCAGAGACATCACAAGTCACAAGACATTGCTCTCTGCGCAATTTGTGTGAGGATGAACTTACGAAAAGCAAACGACGAACACAAGTCGAAATGTCACCAAAGTGAGTCAAGGTGTTACTCAAGATATGCTTTTGAAAGGTCTTGACGCTTCTTTTCGCGCAATGCAATGCTTCGCAATGCTAGCCCAAATCTTATATATCCCCTGGATAGCGAGAAAGCACACTTTACACTGCGTCTTGTGTACGCAGTAAAGATCAGCGGAGAACTGATTGAATAAACGAAAAGTAAAACAAACGAAGTGACATTGCGGAGAAACACATAGAAGCAAGGACCAGTCATCAAGTGCAGTTCGATAAATCAAATTTTAATGTCACCCAGTTATTAGATGGAAATCGTCGTCTCAAGTTGTAAAATCGTACGGTCATCTTTTTCGCTTTTCTTTCATTATTTTTGATTTTTAATCGTGAAATTGAATTATTTTACATTAAACATCTTCATTTCAATTTAAGTTCTGTTGTTCACAAGCTATCGTTCAGTTTGTGTCAATCTGCAAAAAGATGGATATCATTGCGTTTTTTGATGTTTTCATCTGAATTATAGTTAATTGGACGAAATTGCAGCTGAAGCTATGGAAAATATTAACCTAGCTTGAGAAACAGTTAGAAAGTGATTTGCGGGCTTTTGTGCAAAAATTTTTGGTCTTGAAAAGAATGGAAATTCGATCAAGTCCATTCCGTCCCCAATAAAAGCCCGCATGAGTAGATAACAATAGCAACTACCAAATCAATGTCCGCGGGTTCAAATTTCAGTGCGTTAAAATTTATTTTGGTCATAGCTGTAGGAAGCGTTGAGTCGGTAAAAATATAAGACATTGGCACCCATTTACTAAGCTGCGATCGTCATCCCCCCATTTCTTTCTTTCTCTTTCCTCGGTTCGTTTCGGCCGTCGCGGCATTACGCGAAAGGGAGGCATCCCCTAAGTGATTGGTCTTATCAAAAATAAAAAAAAAGTAATCCAGGAAGTGCTCTTCAGTTTGGGACGGAAACATCTGCCGATTGCGGCCTTCGAAGCACCACTTATCCAGGTCAATGTAGATATATTTAATAGGTCAGCGTTTCGCAGAAGTTGAAAATATCCGAAAATGAATCGATAAATATTCCACCTCGAAACGGGCAAATTTCTACCGCGAGGGCATCCGTAAGTCACCCAATGAATGATAAAAGATCATAGATGATTATAATGGTGGCTACTTCCACTGTTAAGCTTTCCAATAGGTATGCACTAAATAAACTTGAATTTTGTCAATTTATTCGTAGACCTAACGTAACAGTACACTGAGCACGAATGTAAGAAAAATGTCGCCCGTTGCCTTTACACTTCGGAGTTGGTCCTTCTGTCCTGCTAAACAGATTGATGCAATACACAAACACAAACACAAATTGTTTTATACATTGAATATCGCCTTTATTTTATACATTTTAAGAATCTGGTGTTTCCCAAAATTTTCTATATTTCGAATTTATTATGAAAAACGCTTTAATTTCTAGCATTCGATGTTGCCTTTATTGAAATGCAAGAGAATATTGCAAATAAGTAAAAAAAATTAAAAAAAAAAAAAAAAAAAAGAATAAGATCATTTAACTTAACTAGCAACACGACAAGTTACTTCTAATATCAATGACACATGCATTTATTTATTATTTATATAGTTTACTGTATTTCAACGTCATATGTATTTAACATAGCTCTAAAGCAGGAGATTGTAAACAATTAGTTTACCATCACAACTAGATTTGACTATGAGAATGAGCAAAATTTGTTCGGATATTTATACACATATATAAGCATACAAACTTTTGTATAATGTGGATATTCATAAGCATTATTGTACTAAGCACCACAGATTGTATGTGGGATCACTTCGGCATGCATTAGGCTGGTCCATTTATAATATATAAGACTACTTCGAGGATATTGGGCTCTTTTACACATCTCACTCTTTGTTATCATCTCGTTTTTTTTTTTGATTTCTTTCGTACAGGAACGTTATTTATAGATTTTCATTTCAGATGCATACATTGACAAACATTTAGGTCAAATTTTAGAATTATGGATATAATAGTTCGTAGATAACAAATATATTTTATATTGTTCATGCTGGCGGCTCTTCGATCCATAGTACATTAGGAAATTTACTCACTTGGAATATCAAGGATACAATAAATCCATTCCCGGTTTGCGCGAAGTTCTGAATTAGTTTACTCACATTCACCAGTTCGCAGAATTCCTTTACCTCGGAAATTTATGCCTATTCGCCTATTCGCTGAAGAATATCACAAATTCATGACAATACGAATGCAGCATTCTTAATAGCAGTATAGATGTTCACTATGTCAATTAAAATAATCCATGATCTCGTGTAAAACCGAGAATACGTTTATTTTAGAGGTGTAGGATGAGCGTACATTTCAAAACCCTCTTATATAAGGAATGAAAACAAGTAATCTATCGCGCTTATAATACATTCATACAATGCTCCAGAAAACTATATATATATATAAATATATTTATAAATATACATAAAACAAAAAATTGAAAAAATTAAATTCATTTCACTTAACGTTAATAAAGGGATGTATACATGTTTGGACCAACCTAATGTAAGTACATTCCAAGTTATTTTAGGTTACATTTGAAATTTTTGGCAAATTGTTTGTTATGTTTATGTATTTACATAGCGTTTTCGCTTTTCACGTACACAGTTGCTATACTTAATTTAAAAAAACTAAAGCACGCACATATAACTAAAAACAAACAGTCTTAAAAAAATGCAAAAATGTAAAAAAGTAAAAAAAAAAAAAAAATTTACACGTACATGTAATAATATTAAAACGTAAGGACATACACTTAAATAATAGAAAAAGAAAAAAAAAAAAAAATACTAAATAATAATACAATGTGTTTTCACAATGAATATAGTACAAAAACTTTTGTCAATTATGTTATTTCGGTTTTCCGTTTGCGAGAAACATCCACAACGTATAAAATTGCAAAGGAACGTGAAAATCTGATCGTCGATATAACTCACCAGACCAGATTTCGTAAGTGATGACTCAATTAAACTATAGGAGAAGGGGTTAGACTGGCACGGGCTGTGCGCGTCGGAGATTTCGTTGTATTTTGTTGCGCTCCACTATGAAGACGAAATAACTCCCCAACGGTTATGGCTACTTGGACGGCTCCTTTCCCTTCTAATACATCAGCGGCACAGCATATCAAATTCTAGAAAATTTAAAATTAAAATTATTTTAAAGAAAATTTTCTTTTAAATTATTTTCAATTTAAAACCAGTTAATATGTTATAGTCAGCTGAGGATAACTTTGAAATATCGTGCTTCACTTCGCTTAATACCGATCTTCTTCCGATAATTTCTTGCCTCATAACAGAAATTACTTTCACGTATAGAGAGAGTTATTCGAAATATAGATTTATGCACGCTAACTAAACTTAACACATCACAGATTTGGACCACCATAAAGTTATCCAAAGAGGGCAAAAAAGTAAGCCTGTCATGTAAACGCTTATTTTTTGTAGGATCACCTGAGCTCATTTCAGTTTTTCATTTTTTATCTACAGACGATTATATTCAAAAAATACACCCGCAACACACCTTCTGAAGATGGAAGGACGATCGGACTAAAGTTCGGCCTACGATTTTGTATAGGAAACCCCTTCAATTAGTGCGAAATTCGCACCAAGGCAAATATTATGCAAGATATATATTAGATTCATAAAAGAAACATCTTCGGGGGAGAGAAGTGAGAGTTAAAGAAAATTTCGGGAAATCTTTCTTATCTAGGCTAGCTTAAGCATCAAAACCGATTCAAACATTTTCGTTTATTTGGACATACAAGCAGACAAACCTTGATCCCCATATGCTTATTTGGGGACGCGCGGTCAAGTTCCGAAGTAGACTTGGACGAGCAATAGCTAAAAGAATTAAATAAAGATTTTAAATATTTGCATTCAGGACCTTACAACCTGTGTCAACTTGTATCAGTTGGTGCAGGTATTCTGTGAATATTTGTTGTAAAACAACGTTCAATAATTAAGAGGGATTTTTACGTTACAAGTATGCCAACATCGAATATAACTAAAAACCCTATGCTGGTACAAATATAGTTAACATATGACATCGATGGCTAATTAGTTTATAAAATCTTTTATAATTGCTCCTTAAGAGACCAGTGATCTCTATTAACTCAAACCGATTACCGCTAAAGCGATCGCTTTAATGTTGAGAAAAATAAAATACGATACTCTAGGACACATCAGGTATATACGACGCTTGTGCAAGGGTATTAGTTTCACATTTGTTGAATTATAGCAGTTTGTAAAGGTGCATTGTCATGACGCAAAAACAATTATTCGATTCGCTATAAATCGTCGGGGCGTTTTCCTTCTTAACACCGGAAAGGACTTCAGAACAGCATCACAATAAATAATAAATAATTAATATTGGTTTATTTCATTGTTTCCCACCACGTGTAAACCTTTTAGTATGCCATCGTCCAAATTCTTTCTTTTGAAAATATGCAGAACCAACCGCAAATTACAAGAAATGCTCTAACTTATAAATAAACGGACCAAGTGTTAATTAGAATTATGTCTATCAACACAACAAAACAATTTTCTTTACTCTTTAAATAGCCTGGCGTCTTGTAATCTCAAGATTACTATTATACCTATATACTTATGTAAAATTCCTTGCCTTGAGAGAAACTTAAAATAAATCGCTTCTTCTTTAACATCAATATTCCATGAAACTAATTAATATATTTTAATAGGCGTTCAAACAAACGATCATTATGATATTGTTATGCACTTACATATATATTGCATTGTATTATGAAAAAATAATAAAATAAAAAAAAATTCTCCTTTTTTTCCGCAACGTTAAACGGATAAATTCATTTTCAAAATTCACCCAATTTTCACTTCAATTCCCGAGATCTTAACAATCTCAGCAATCAGCAGGCGGACGGGTGTCTATAGTTAAATAATAGACAAGAATTTTCATAATCGTACTTCGCCCTAATAAAACAGACAGCATCGGTAAGGTCTATGGCTACTAAGCTAAACCAATTCCGAATCTTATGCTGAGAATATTGGAGAATATTTGTAAGAAAATTTCGTGTACAATATAAACGTTGCGTCAGATGCAACCTCAGTTTAACTTCATCCTCCGAAAACGGCGGACATTTTATGAAAAATTGATTTTATTTTCAAAACAACTACCCACCATTAAATACCCTACACCACTTGACCAAGTATAGTCGTCCATGTAACCACTTTACAAAATACAGTCTTCTATGGGGAGTTATTGAATAAGTGAGTCGACCGGAACCATTTTCAACAGCTTTCGTCCTTGGATCAAAACCCGCCGGTGTACCAAATTTTATGAAAATATCCAAAAAATTGCGACTTGTACGTTGAACACAAGAAAACGGGATGGACAGACGGACAGATAGGTTTACATCAATTCAAAAAGCGATTCTGGATCAATCCGTACGATAAAAAATGAATATATCTCAAGTCAGCGTATAGCCTTAAACCACAAGTGTGTGTGTGTACAGTCATGTATGTGAGTTATGTTATTGCAAAGAAATATAAATAAACATTCGTTATTAATGTGATAGATAACGCAGGAGTGATGTTTTAAATTAATTTATTTGTATCAAAAAGTAATTTGAGTTCTTCTGTATATGATTATTGAATACATTTGAAATTCAATAAATAGAATACATGACATGGTTTATATATAGTTTTTTTGCTTTTCTCTTTTTCCTTTGTAATTGCAGTATACATATATATACATATATATATATATATGCATATACATATATATATATATATGCATGTATATGCATATACATATATATATATATATATA
>NW_023998416.1:4601897-4745839 GCF_014805625.2 Glossina fuscipes
TATATATATATATATATGCATATACAGTTATATATATATATATATATATGCATATACAGTTATATATATATATATATATATGCATATACAGTTATATATATATATATATATGCATATACAGTTATATATATTTATATATATGTATGCAAAATTTTATTTAAATGTAATAAATGCAAACGTTTGGTTTCCTTTTTTCCTTTTTAGACTCCCTTACGTATATATATATTAATATTAAGATTAAGTACAGAGATAAAAATTTCATTTTGTTGGCTGACTGATTGTATGTATTTTGTAATAAATGCATTTCACAATAAAATATCAATAATGTGCATATAAAATATTTGGCATTTGTATTAGTTTTTAAAATGTTTACATATACTTAAATACTTTCGTTATTTTGAATGGTTGATGGTTTGATTGATTGATTGATTGATTGATTTGCTTTTCAATTAGGTTTAGATTAATTTAATCCAAAAAAGTATTAACTGGTATTCTTTTTTTCTCTCTCTCTCTCTCTCTCTTTCTTTCTTAACAGTTAAGATTCAATGCATTTTCGTAAAAAGTGATTTTTGCTTCCATTTGATATTCTATCGATCATGTATTATGATAAATTCTAAATTAAGGAATATTAGTTACAGATTTATTGATTGATTGTTAAACTAAATTGTTAAGTTGAATCTACGTAATTTTAGATGTGGTTTACGTTCGCCACTAACGAGTGCAAAGCTTTAGGAATTCTTTATAAATTTAAAACAAAAATCTGTTCATAAGCATTCGTCAATCGTCGCTCATCATCAACTATATGCGCGAGAGGCTATTTTCTATTTTCTTTATCCACCACCAAAGCAAAAATATATGCAATGCGTTGTGTGCGTTATTTCACTTCTAATTCCCTGACCGGATATAAAAAAGAAATTAAAGATTTATACATTTTTGGCAAACGGAAATTGGGAAAATTGAAAAGGATCTCATATATGTTTATGTCATATACTTAATATATTGGCAATCATATTGAAAAACATTTTATATAATAGATTAAAGACTATAGCAAATATCGATGCAATTCAGGTTTCATGATTGGTTGAAAAAAAAAAAAAAAAATACAAATCACGTGCTCTTAACAAAATCCAAGCATTTCGCGTCTTAAAGTGATGGATATGCAAAATTCGCCTTAAGGCGAATAATAAATAATTTTTTTTGTTTTTCTTATTTGTTTTTCTCTACTTTTCTATTACAACTTTCTGCGTAAGGCACTTTTATCTGAATTTGTTACATTGCGAAACAAATGAAAATGCGAGCTGAATGCGTTATTCATCAGCTTGATAAGTAAAACGATTCATTAACACATTATTTTATTAAAACCAAACAATTGAAGAGGAAACCGTGTTTAATGCTTTACACTCGCTGCGATTTGTAATTTCTTAACCCACGAATTGTTTTTTTTAAGTCAATTTTATTTTCTTATTAATTTTAATTATTAAGCTTTATTGGTACGGAAAGGTAAATATTTCAAAATTTTTAATATTATTGTAGTACTACAGGTTGCAATAAATAATGCGGATTTTTCAAATATATTGTTAGTATATATGAGAATTGTACTAAGCTCAAGCCTCAAAAGCCCGCAAAGAACTTAACATTTTCGATTTATTTTTTTTTATACTTAGTACTAAACGATTTTGGATTCGATCTTACTCTTCTAAGAGACGTTCTTACTTACAGGTGTATAAGCATCAGGTTCGAGTTAATTATAATCGTGTGTTCGTCCTACGTGTAGTAACAGAACTCGCATAGATTGAAAGCAGAAATTTATCGCACACACTTTGTGAGAGCTTGTACAGCTAAAGAGTGCATAATCCGCCACGAAATACTCTTTCAACTCTTGACCAAAATAGTAAATATTATAATAATTGTCATAAAAATTTAGAGCCGACGATTGCTTAACTAACACAATACTCTGAAGTTTTTTATCACTTCGCTAAGACATGTTTCCTATCTAAACTTTAGCCTGTATTCGCTAAAGACCGCTACTTCAACCACCGTACTTAATGTACAATTAACGCCCTTAGTTCGGGGCATTCTATTCTCCAAGCTTGCTCATTTCATATCAAGGAGATTATTAACAAAAGATAAGTCGGCCATTTTGAGTTATATGTACCAAAAATATGTAAGCCGTTTCAGCGTGATCGGATATTTGGAAATGCCCTGAATATTGATTGGAAGTTTCCATACTTACACAAAAGCAAGTCAAATATTATTATTATTATTATTATTACAAGTCATTTACCCCAAAAAAATTAATTTTTGAAATAAAGTAAGAAAAGCATTGCTTGAGCAACTAGGACTACCGACCCTATTACAAAAAAAAAGTAAATAAAAATAAAAAAACTAGTACGTGGTTCATCTAGTCATTCTAAAAAGAATTAGACATTTTACTACATATCATGTTCTGCACGTATGTCCATACCGTTGGTCGTCCCGAAAGCGAACCTTCGAACTGGCGCTCACAAAATATGCGTTTAATTGTCCGTATTTTACCTTTGATTAGAAATTGTATAAGCACAACATCACAGCAGATTTTTGCAAACAAAAATATTTTTGCTGCCGTAATAAATGGTTTGGACTTTGTAGATTATGTGGAGAAGAAAGAAAATCCTTCAAAGTATTATTTTTCTAGAATTTTTCGGCATTTTTCCGAAAACGAACACCTGCATGCTATGAGCATAGACTGACAAGTTGAAGCCCAATATTTTATCAAGTAATTTTTGACTTCTCTGATGCAGTTCCAAACGTCTTTGGTTCGAACAAAAATAAGTCGTCATAGCCTCATTAAGATGACCCTTGGGAAGACATAAGGCTGTACCTCTGACAAGATGTAAGACATTGATGGGTTGAGATATTAAATGCGGGGAAGTTTTTGATGGTTATGAATTCTGATATTCTGATAGGCTCACGTTTTTTCTTTCATTTCAACAGATGACGGAGAAAAAAATGAGAAGACAGTTTTGTGATACTGGGATTGCGGACTAATAGGAAAAAATAACGAAAAATTTGTTATACTGTTAGATGTTTGCAAAAATTTTGATCAGCGACATCTACAGGTAAGAATGATAAAAAAAAATGGGAAATACCAGTGCATTTTTAACCTTCCTCTACATAAAATACAAGTTTTCCATTTAATATCATTGGTCTATTCAGCGTAGCCGATGCTAATCATAGAGCTCTCAAAATTCTACTCCTGCCAAATTGATTACCAATTTTCCACAATAAATGACTTTTTCAAGTGAAAAATTGATTAAAATTTTTGCAATCATCTAATAAAAAAACACATCACGAAACTTTTCTTGAAGTATTAGTTTTTCGAAACGAGCTCGTAATATTTTTTAATAAATTAATTTTCATTTTAATTTTCACCAATCATACAAAATTCAGTACATCTAAAAAATCCTAAGTCCTTTCATAGCCATAGCATAGCCTAAGCATTCAAATTAGACGATTTTTTTAGATTAAAGTGAATTAGACGGCATGCTGCCGAGCATCTTCACTTGAAAATGCCACGAATACCTCTGGTCATTTTTTTTTTTTTTTTTGCCAATTATTATTCTAGGAGAAGGAAAGCCCTCCATCTCAAAACAATTATTGTTATAGTAGTGGTATCTCTTAAAAACCGAATTCTTACAAAGTTTAGTGAAAAAGCTTATAAAATAAAATAACATAACATAGTAACATTCATTGATTTTAAAAAAGAATTAAAAGTTCTACTAATAGATCTTACATATGAAAGTGGACAACAATTTTTTTTAGGATTTCTTAAAATCAAAATTGTGATGTGGCAACGATCCTTTTTTTTGCTTGCTCTTCCTTGCCGTCTGTTATGAGCCACAATTTTAAACTTACAAGAACGAACTAAACATTTTCGAAAAAAGTGAATCAAAATCGTGCTCACATGAGGCTTTTCTCGGAAAAACTGAAAAGAAAAGTCAAATTGAAATTTTTTTTTTTTAAATTGCTTGAAAGATTTGCTTGCTAGAATGCGCAAATTTTAATTTAAAAAAAAAAAAAAAATTCTATTGTCAAGCCATAGCTAAAATTTCAAGGCAAGCGGATGCAGCGATACATTTTTTGAGAAAAAAACCGTTGAAGGCTTCAAATTTTAATATTCGAGAAATTGTTGGTTTATCTGCTGTCTGCGATGCTTGCATTGTACAACACAATCGATTTATTGGCTTTTGAATCAATAAACCTTACAGCTTTTTGTATATCTATCTGTAATATCTTCAATGCAGCCCTAAGTCAACTTTTCCATTCCCATTAGTCTTTTCTTTTTTTTTTTAATTGTTAAAACATGATGATTTGCGATTTTATTTTTCTTCCAAGATAGGAAAGAGAAGAGAAAAAAAATTTCGATTAATCGTCAAAATCGGTTCCAAAGTGAAATCCGCTCTACAAAAAAACATTGTCTTATATTTGAGAGCACGAAAACAACATGACAACAACGTTGTCAGGTTTTAATACCTGATAGAACTACAAATACTAATGGATGTGGGGAATAAGTTATAAAACTCAGTGTAATCATGGAACTCCCAAAAGTTCCTTCTACTCTAGGCGAACGTAGAAAGAAGTCCCTACCAAAACCCTTTAAAAACCTTTAAAATCCCTTGAAATGCTACGATGTACGATTCTGCTTGGAGGCGCCTAATCAAAGCCATACAAATTACCTTAAAGTTAACGAATCTAATGCCAAACCCGGTTCAGTTGGCAAGAAGTTTCACTTATTTTCTTTAAAAAATAACTCTTTTTACAATTTATTCTTGCCACTCAGATGGTGAAAAGTGAATTTGAGGACCGAAAACAATGAATTGACTCGGGCCGAACGATTGCAAAGCGAAATCTAGATAAGATGAAAATCTGTTGTGTGTAAGGATATAAGAAAGATATGATCTGTTCTAAATTTTGAACACCTAACAGAACTGTTAGCAGTCATAGACTTCATATATCGTAAAACGAAAGACATTCCCACCAAAAGCTAAGAAAAGGATCATTATCGACACTTTTAGAACCATTTATCAGTTATTCGAATGAAAGAATTAACCATTCCACTAGGACGAGGAATAGTCGGATCAAAATTTGTTTTGGTCGTAATTTCGCAGCAATTATTTACGCACGTGAATTGCTTATTTGTAATTTACATTAGAAAGTTAATTTCTAAAATAAATGCAGCGATAAATTTGATTTTGGATTAGCAACTAAAGTCATAGATAGGCGCAGCATGTCTTAATGCCCGACTTGGAATAATTATGTTACATTGTCTACATTGTCATGGTTAAGGGCCAAATATTAGCATTAGAATTGATAATCGAGTTCATTTTTTGTTTTGTTTTTATTACATGACATCAATAAATGGGATATTTTTCAACACTTGATTTAAGATCACAATCTGCAGACTAAAAATACACTTTTTTAATTAAGTTTCAAAGCTTAAGAGAACACATACACGTACCAAGCTTAATAAGGTACTGACTGTGTACTGAAATAATTTGATAAAATAAATTCATTTTTAACATTTAATCATAGTAATAGTCTTGGATGAACAATTAAGATGGTGGCTAACAGAGCATTCAATAAATTATCATAAAAAATCAATAAATTCAATTTAATGAATACGTGAGGACATAAACATTCATTTGCAATTAGTTGCACTTTTTTCATTTTTTGGTTTGTAGTGCATATTTATAACAATTTAGACAAATTACTTTGAAAAAAAAGGCATATGAAAATATTAAATTGATTTAAATTAGAATGCTCTTGGAAACTATTAACAAGTAATTGAATTAAAACCATTTAAATTTAGAACCGCGCCATTAAGCAATCAATTGCAAATTTTTTTAAAATTTTTACTAAAACAACTTTTAGGTTTTTTTAGGGACACTCCATTTACCCTCACTTTTTTGGGATTTTTGTGGACAGTAAAATTTCTCGGTGACGTTCAAAAATTCAAAGTCAATCTCTTCTTCTTATTCAATTCAATTCAATTTCTTGTACTTATTAAGCAAATCAACAAACGAAGATTCGCTGAGATGTGTTCACCAGTGATTTTGTAAGGGTATGGCATAATACAATGAATGCCATAACGTCCACTATGATAGAAATCCAATTTTTCAGCTAATTATTGTTGTTATTATTATTACTGTTATAGTTAATTTAGCCGGAAAAATAATTTCTAAGGCTAAAGCCTTTAAGCATTAATAAGGTAATCGGCTAATAACTAATTATTGTTAATAAATTGTAGTTATATGAAATTAAATGACAACAATTTGGCTCAACATTGAAATTCAATAGCAGTTATGCGTCATTCTACTTTACAATGAAAACCAATGCAATAGCATTTATGTACGCGCATGAGTTAGGGTAAGGATCGGGATGTTTTTGTCAAAACTATTTTACGAGTTAAGCTCCTTAACTTAACAACTTGCCACATTACGTAATCGGCGATGCCGAACTGGACCTCCGCGCAATAATGATAGTCCGCTCTTACAAAAATTCTTAGTTTCCCAGAAATCGAAAGACATATACTTATTCCACACATGCGAAAAAGCCACAAAATAATAACAGACCCATTTTGCGGAAATTCAGAGGAAGTTTGTATTTGCTCTTACGAAATTCACATAAACTTCCTCTCTCCTGAGTATAGAACAAAATCCAACTATCCGTATACTCACAGCGAGGATAAACGCTGCCTTATAATGTAATTACTCGCATTAATGCCAATAATAAGCTATTTAGGGAGATTGTCTTGCATGCCATATATAAAAAACTGCATTAGTTCAATCCGAATCAATGCTAACTTGGAACTTACAAAGTCAACAATTGTTTCACGAACATAAATATTACTTTTAGATAAAGAAAATTTGTCTAAAGTAGTGTTCATTAACTTTAAAGAAGTTCTTAACAATAACAGTAAGAGAAAGTTATTATTTATTTGACAATAGGGGTTTGGTTATCCGATATGAATTTTTAACGGTAGAGTGCATGCATAGTCTCTCTCTAAGCCAAACTATAAGCAAATTAGACAAGGAATCCAAGCGATTGGCAAACTTTTTTTTTCCACATTGCAACAAATTGCACTAAATTATAAATAATGAGAGCCGGTTTCAAAATTTTTTTACTAAAAATAAATATGTAAATATTAATTAATTTAATATTTTATAATAAAAAAAAAAATAAATAAATAAAAAAATGCTGCATTAAACCTTTGAAACCTATGAAAATGTAAAATTTCAAATAACTTTAATGCCTACAAATATGTATGATATTGTTAGTGGATCTTCTTCTTCTTCTTCTTTGTTTTTTTTTTTTGATGCCGAGAAGAAATAATAGTAGCGAAAGGATATATGATTTACATACTTTTTTTTTTACAAAAATGTTGAAATCTGATTCGACACATCGATTTTACAATATCAACTAATGCATACACTTAGGCTATACTTCTGTTATGCCTCTATACAGGGAATAGGCTGGACTGGAGACTGATGCATGTAAGTATACTCTTCACTATTTGTATTTCCAAAAGACTCCTAATGGGAAATGGTCAATCGGAAAATGGAAATGTTGGTGACAGAGCGTGAATATGTGTATTATGTCACAGAATCATTTTTAATTAATATTCAATAAATACTATTTTAATATTTATCACAAAGAAAGGTGTTATGAAGACACCTTTTGTGCAAGATGTTGATACCGTTAAGTGAAGTAAGTTCTTCATTATTGTTGAAATTTTTACAAACATGATACTGTAACTGCGTACTACTCCAGTTGTATATGCATGTATATGTTTATAGGCAGGGTGCAATTCGATTAAAGTGATTTGGGTTCACATTAAGAAGTCTAAAGCAGTTTTTGAGTATATGTAACTGCTAGGCCAGGCGGACGATGGGGATTTTGGTGGTTCACTGCATCGGGCATCATGTCTAATTTCTCAGCCAGACTAAGATTGTAAGACAATTTAGCAATATGTGAACAATAATTATTTTAAAATGTGCGGATGTGCTGTTAACGGATCACTGATATCCGCTACTATCAGATATCCAATAAGTTTTAGGCAAATTTGTCGTCTGCTAATGCAATGACAAACTATTATTAATAATGTAAATTTTTATGAATATTAGTTATTCAAGTGATTTGCCCAAAATCGCATACGAAATTCTTATTTCCCGTATATTGAGTTTTGTCAAATCTGCGTCGTAATATTCGAGGTATATCGAGCAAAAAAACACGTTTCTGTTAATTGCACATTTTATAGTAATATGGTGGCAGCAATATGACCAACATTATTCATGGCAATAACAACAGTTCTGACGTGCATCTCGAATCTGATTTAACATTACAAAGGTCTTCGTTTCTTCGACTGTAAGTGAAGTGCAAATTAATATAATTTGGTTGCAATTTTTTCGCATAATGAACCTGCTCCGCAATCAACCTGGAAATTACTTTAATGTAACTGATATCGTTTAGTTCTCCGTCACTAATTGAGTTGATTAAATCAATTATACGATGATTAGAGCGTTATTAAGCAAACGAGATTTAAATTAATTAATTATGAATTCAGTTAAAATTACACGCAAGTTCATAGAATTCAATTAAGTAAATAAAAGAAAACTTAAATCAAAAATAAATTAAGTAATTAATTAATATTATTATAAAAAAAAAGAAAATCTTAAAGCCAAAAAAACATTCAATGACTATATAATACTATTTCCATTTCTCTTTCATTAATTTGAAAAAAAAATATTTAAAAGAAATCCTCTTTTTTTTTTTTCTCTCTCTTCTCAAATGCAAAACATATTCAAGGAATAAAGACGTTACTTAAATTATAGTTTATGCGAAATTGGTCTTTTCGTAAAGTAGTTCATGGCACGCATAGCGGGCATTTTAAAGTATATATGTAAAACTAATATATATTATAATTATTATATTAAGGGAGCTCATGTATAAGATATAAATAATTGAAGGTTACGTAAAGCTTCAAAAGAAAGCGTTTTATCCCTTTGCAAGTATCTATAAAAAAGTAAAAAAAATAAGATTCTCTTATGGAAATCTAATGAAGTATATGAAGAATGGGTTTTTGGCTGCATTCAGCCTGGCAGTGGAAAGAAGACTAATAATAAAAATGTGACAATGAAGACACACGACAATATGACGGTGAGCACGTGCGAGTCGTGACGCAGCAGGAAAGCCGCAGAAGCGCCAGCTTCCTTGTTTTTGACAAGTTGCTCGACAAGTTTGTCATCTTCGACCCGGTCATTTCCCCGATATATGCTGTAAATGTTAGTTTTCGGTTTAATAATACCACCGTTCGGTATATTGGCGTGTTCAAAGAACTCTATGCGTTTTGAAACCGAGTTTGCTGTTGTAGTAAAATTATTTGATTTATCCGCGCTGTTTCCCATCGAAGGCAATTCCAAAAGCTTATATTTGTTAGGTGTGATCGCAGTCGTCGTAGTAGTTGCTTGAGATCCTATGTTAGTAATCTTAAGTGGCAGTTCGTTGTTAAAACATTTGACTTTTTCGTCTATTATTTGATAGACTTCAGTGTTGGCTGAACTTATATTGGGTGTGATGGCATCGTTTTCATTTTCGACTATTGTTTGTAGAATACTATCTTCTTGCGGATGGCCAAAATTGCCAAAAGCATTACCATTGTTGCCGTGGGCTGTAATTAGATTCAGTTTAATTTTTTGAAATGTTTTCAATTTCGCATAGCGATAAATGTTGTTATGCCTGGGTCTTTCCCCTGCTCGAACAGTGTCACCATCAACGTCGTCGTTGCCGCTGTCTTCATTTTGTCCATTGGTAAGTTCATGTTTGTTTTGGTCACTGCAATGGCCCTTATTAAAATTATTATCGAACTCATAATTGGAATTCTCATACTCCACTATCATCATCTGTTCTTTGGTGCAGGTTGCAGTTAATTGCTTTTGCTCTTCACCATCATACTGATCATTGAGTTCCCGCCTTTCCGCTTCCAATTCCGTATCTTCCTCGTTGAGTCCCTCGAGCAGCACACAACGACGTTGATTAGGCGTTTTTCCCTTTTTATTCAACAGCATGTATTCCGGCAAAAGTCTCTGCTTTGGCAGTTCTTGTTGCCTTTGAAACATTTGCAATTTCATTTGAAATTCGCGCTGTTGCTGTAAATTTTGTACATTCCTATGATGCGGATTGCAATCGAGGGCAATTAATGCTGCCACTGTTTTCAATACGGCCGTTGGATTAGGCAGAGTTTTTGACTGCGTTCGCTTAAGCTCCAGCTCATTCTCTGCGCTAGAATAATTATTATTACAGTTGGCTTGCGATGTATTGCTGTTTTTAGTTACAGCGTTGTCGACCTCGTCAATGCTGTTAAAGGATGGTATAACATCAGAGCAGGAGCAAATCAACTCCTGCAACCAACACCAAACAACAGATTTTGTCAGTTTAAGCCATATTTTGTAGAACTATTTTGTTTAAATTAATCTCTTTTATACAAGTGGGAAAGGAATGTACAACAAGGTAGGAATATACGAAACAATTTTCAAATAGTTATAAAAACTTTATGTACATATATAAATGGATCATAATGGACTGCAGAATTGTTATTTGCTTAAGGTGATAATCCCGATTATCTACTTTTTAAGTAAAACGAAAAAAAAAATTTTAAATGAAACCCTTTTGTGCAATTGTTTTTAATTCTATGCGTATAACAGTCTTATTCTGGCACTGACACCATTCAACGGTCATAAAATTAGTGCTTGTGTTCGCATGTCTTCGTTTCTGTCACTCTTTATAGAATTTGATATTTCGTATCCGCCTGATTAGCCGAAGGCGAGGAATCTCGACTAGCAAGTGAATGGTCGTAGGTTCGAATCTCAAGCGCGGTAGAGTTTTTAATAAGAGCCGATAGTCTTAGATGCTAGTGCTTTTAAGAGTTTAGTCTTAGAATTTATTTCTTTGGCGAAATTAATAATAATAATAATAAATTGATATTTCGAAGTAGAAGTGACGATAAAATTCTCCAATAATAATTTTGCGCTAAAACAGTGGCCAGTCTATGGTCCTGGGTATTGCATTCTTCATGACGAGTAGAGATTAAACGGTTAGCGAGTGCAAAATTTTCCGATTTTAAAATTGCTGTCGGGTAATGCATCCAAGTTATGGAGCAAATTAAAGGCAAATTGTTTATACATTATTTTAGCTTAATGATTTTTATCCCTTTTACGATCCAATCGGATGCATTTGACCAATGAATTACAAATAAAAAGCAATAAAGTCTTTTATCTGCCTTCCTTAGCTTATTTTCCACAAAATTGCTTAAAAACTTTTCTATAAATTTCTTTCTTCTCTTCAGCTTTTGAAAATTTGTACATCTTTTCAAGGCTAAAAAACAAATATGTCAGGTATTTATGGTTAAACGTCAGTTTACCAAAGGCCCATTGAAAGATGACAAGCCAGGTTTTAGCATTGTTCGGCAGAAATATACGACCAGTGACATATCAATGCTTGGGCTCAGTATAAGGCTGTGTGTGTGTCATATTATTAATTCCGCTAAATGTTTCATTAAATTAAATTAACAACGTAAGTAAACGCCCATAGCAATCAAACTGATGCTTGGCACAGCTATTAAGTCAATAGATGTTGTCTCCGATACACCGATAGACATGGCACAATTAACAAATATATAAATGGCATATCGAGAAGAATTTACATCCATTTGTTCTCCACTTAATAAATTCGAATTAAATGCGAAAGTTATTTTAGTTTTAGTATAGGTTTTTCCGTGAATCTTTTTAGAAACGAATCAATGCGTTTTGTCTTTTTTCCGACGATGTTTTAAAAGACAACTCTCAAAGCTGAAGTCCATTATGATCAAAAATGTATTAGTTGTAATATACAAGCCATGGATTATACAATATTAGTCATAAGATATAATTATCACATAATATATATTGCTCTATGTAAAATGTAAAAAATACGTACCTCGTCTACGCCAATTTTTCGGCATGCTTCCAAAAAATTATCCACATTTCTTCGACAACGAGCCATTGTTAGTTTAGACTGTATTTGAATGAAGGGAAAAGTTCAATTGAGCAAAATTCGAAGAATATAAGTTAAATATGCGAGAACTTACTACTCCTGGCGATGGCACATGTATACTAGCTACCGAGCGGGGCCTCACATAATTGGCCAAATGGCAAAGAATGACTCCATCGGTTAAAGCAGAAGCGATATCCTCAGGAAGCGTCATCTTAAGACGAGTTTCAATAATCTACAAATTAGTTATGTATTCATCAGTTTCGCAAGGAAATCGTATATATAAATAAATATATGAATCGTAGCTTCTATACGTATTTTTGATCTTGATTCAGTTTAGCTATATCTGCCTGTAAACTGTTCGTTTGTTAATATCGCAGGCTTGGGACTTTAAATGTTTGTCTAGGGGAGCATATTCCTATCATCGAACGAAGTCTCATACATTTGGTCAAATGCATGCGACAGACAATTAATGGCCTTGTGCTTAAATAGGAGGCGGTAACTTCAGGAACCGTCATTTCACAATAAGTCTTAATAACCTATAATGTTTTTGAAAACATTATTTTCCCAAAAAAGTTCAAAAGTCGGTATATTGCTTTCGACATCAAGTGCATCCATGTATTGAAACACAATTTATAGTTCTCCGAGTTGATACTACCCGATTATTTTCTAATTGCAGTAAGTTTCTTATTCGTTGCATATTTAACGAATTACACATAAATGCAAAGAAGGATAGGTAAAGTAAACAATCAAATGAGCAAATAATTCTAATTTATTAAAATATAATCTGGAACATGTAAAAATCATAAATGAGAAGCCATAGACTTTCGTTCCGGTTAAGCAAGAATTGAAATATTTCGAAGCTTTCCCTAATAGCTGAAGAACATTCTTTTATTTGCATTTCAATTTTCTCGTCGTATCTTCCATTAGATCAATCAAAAAAGTGCGCTAACTTTATAGTTTTTGTTAATGCTTCACAAATCCACTTTTAATCGTTTCCCACAGCAATATTAGTTCTTGGCTTCTTTTTCGAAAAACTGTTTCATTTCACATCAAAAATTATTATTATTTATATTTACTGTTTTTCCCAAAATACTAGTATTGTTCTAAGCTCATTTGAATTCAGTTATAGTTCAGTCGCTCCTTGCAACATCTACAATTACTTTTTTTCTCTAAATTATAACCTCAGAAATATAAACTTTCTACCATATACTTATCGACTGGATTTTAAAATTTTCCTGAAGAATATCTACCGTTCAAGTTCAAATATTTGCTAAAGCGGACTAAGAATTTACACTTACAACTGCAAAAACCACATATTTCTAAAAAATGATGCGAGCAAATATCGTCTTTCGTTTAGTGGAATTAGTTATAAATGCTGCCAAATCATATAAAGCTATGGCTTGAAATATGTAAGTTTGATATTATTATACCCACCGCCGAAAGATGAAAGGTGCATTGATTTTGTCTGTCCGCCTGAGCAATGCCTATTGAAAACATACCCCATTGGAGACATTGGAAGTTCATGCACGCAGGTTGGTATTGCAGGTGGGCTAATTCGGTTGAAGGACACACCTACAATGCAGCGTAAGCTGAATACACCTCTGTTTTTCAAAAGGAATAAAATTTTGTTTTTTTTTTGCTCATCACCCATAAACTAAAGCAGATAAATCTACAACTTGCACGTATATTCTGTGGGCAATGCTGTAGTACCTCAACAAAAGTGAAAAAATTCAGCCACGCCTACTTCATGTCATAGTGTGTCATATATCACACGTCTACATAAGAAAAACTATTACCGCCTTTGTTACTTATAAAGCAAAACACATACCCCACATAAATGTCCATTTTTATTCTAAAAATGGGTAAACCCATCCCCATCTACCCAACGGGAAGGTGTGAAGGATTCGGGCACGACAGAATTTAATCTTCTTACTTGTTATATATGCAATCGATATATGAGAACAATGGAATTCAACTCTAACTGGCAACGAAATATGGGTTATGGGTGAGTATGAACATGTTTTCGTTTTTTCTTCTTTATAAATATTTTTAGAAAAATTGGTTATCAAAAGATTTTTAGCTTGAGATTCTATAATAAACTCTGTTTATTTTATGATTAATCGATAATAATACTTACACTACGTAGCTGAGTCATTAACTCAATTTCTTCTCGTTGACGATCGAATTCCCGACGCATGGTGAAACTTAGTTTTTCTGGCGGTATATCGTGATTCCAAGTAACATTACTATTAACAACATTTACAGACAATTATCAAGTTTTAAATAGGTTTTCAAAATAAAAAAAACTTACCGATGAGTTTTACTGGTGCCAAGTTTGGTGGCATTACCAACTGGTGATTTAATGCCTCCATTCGTTGTAAATTTATTATTATTTGTTAAAATACCTACACCTATACCAGAGACACCATTGGCGTTGCCACTGCCTGCATTGCCATTTATTGTTTTTAAAGGACTATTTGGCTTGACGTAACCAATACAATCTCCATTTGTGATTGGCGATGATTTTTCGTTCAGCATTAATTCCGCACTTATTTGACTTTTCACCGTCTGCGACATTAATTCCGTGTTACGAGATGGTATTACTTTTTGAATCGGTTTCTTTGGTATAACAAGACAATCTTCGCTCGGTCCATTTGTACTAGCGTTATTTACCGCACCGCCCGGACAAACATTAAACGCACTATTCGAAGGATTATTGGTACTAGTCTTCATTATGGATTTTGGCACAGTTGCGTTTTGCGCATTAACGTTATTTAGTCGAATATCCACCTGTTCATTACACGCATTCACTACTGAATGCAACAATTCAGTCGAATCACTTAATTGTTTTTGGTTTTCTTTGATTCTGTACACGTCTTGACTACGCTGCTGTTTTAAAGCTTCCTTGTATTCCCTGCAAAGGAGACGAATAATTATCAAAAAAAAAAAAAAACCAATATAAACGATGGATATTACAAATACCTGTAAGTTTGTATATTTCCTATATTCTTATTTGTTTTATCATCGATTTTGCAGGAGAATAGCGATAATTGTTGTTGTTGTTGTTGTTGCATGTGTTGCTGGTGTTCAATTAGGCCGTCGTCCAGCTCGGGTGAAGGATCATTACTGGATGAAGTGGAACAAGGTGTTGCAGTTGTTGTTCCAGTTGATAATTGCGAAATATCGTCTTGACTTGTTAGCGAAAGCTTAGCACTGTCTCTTGTTGCAGTTTGAACGACATCCACATTTAAGGGTTTCACTACTGCCGCATTTACCGCCAGCGATTCGTCTACTATAGTACTAGTGCTCGAGGTAAGTGAAGAATCCATAAGATCGGCATTTAAAAGTGTTGACTTAGGCGGCGTCGTAGGCGTTAAACGTAACGAAGGTTCGTGCTTGCACTTTACTGTAAAATGGAATTGAATTAACATAATATATTTTCCTTTTGTGCTTAGCTATGCTTACGGGGCATATCATGGGACCAACGTTTGTCGATGCCGTCGCAAGTACTATAGCCCGAATCAATATGATGACGAGCTAGACGATTTGTTTCCAAAACACTACCGCCAACATTGTGACGAGGCGCTCTTCGTAACGTGGTGTAGCCATCATAATTTCCGCCAGCTCGGGATCCTTTTTCATCTTTGGTTGCTTGAGTTTCAAGATATTTAAAGACGTGCACAAGACCACGAATGCAAAGCTAAATGGGCAACATGCAAAAAATTAAAGAAATTACAAACTGAATAGAATGATAGACCACTGCCAGTACATACACTAGCTGGTGGCGATGTCAAAGGGTTATTTTCTAAGTTTAATTCAACCAATGTGGTCATTTGACGTATTTCAAGAGGCAGACTAGAAATGCGGTTGTTTGATACATCCAAGGAAACCAATGTTAGACACGTTAATTCTATGTAAACATAAGCAAAAACAAAATTGTAACCACAACACTTCAACAATATAAACAGTGTGAGCAGTGAAGTGAGTAGAATACATACCTCGGGGTAAATACATTAACTGATTGCTTCGCAATGAAAAAGATCTTAATAAACGCAATTCGCCAATGCGTGCTGGCAGTGACGTTAGTTGATTGTACGATGCATCTAAATCGGTCAGTCTGTCCATGCGACCTAATTCGTCGGGCAATGCAGTCAGACGATTATTCGAGACCAGCAGCACTTGCAATGGTAGGAAACACAATTCTCGCGGCAGAGACGACAGCTGATTGCTACGCAAATCAAGATACGTTAAAGAAGTCAAGTGCTTAACTGATTCCGGTACACTGCGTATGGTATTATGATAGAGAAGCAACGTTTCTAAAAATGAGAATGTAGTGATCTCTTCGGGCAGCTCGCAAAACCGATTTCGGGATAAATCTATAAAATAAGAAAAAGAAAGAATTTTTTTTTTTTATAAAATATAAAAAATGAAAGTAGTACGGCTTTTGCATCTAACTCATGCGCTAAGTTTATTAAACACGCATTAGTCTTCCTAGACTTACTTGGAATACAAAATTTATATTAAAAGAAAATTAAATTTGCGGCAGTGGAAAGGTAGAGTTTGGTGCGTTGTTGTGCCTAATGGGCACCTGCCACTTTCGTGCGATGACAACCTAACTTTGTTCGTGACCATCATGAGCGATAAATATGCAGAGTCTTCCAACAAGAAGTGTCATTTCAATTCAGTCACGCAACAGAGCTATTCTTTTACGAACTATATGGTACTGTATGTGCCGTTTTCCTTTAAATGAACATCGTTCACACCTATACCATAAATTTTAGGGCAACAAAATTGCCGGTCAACATTGTTAGATAACGCACCCATTCATTATAACAGTTGATATACCAACATTTTCATAAAGTAACAACAACACGGTCAGGCCAAACACCTGCCCAGTCTGTCACTCGCTTTGTTTGCAGGGGTTGTTTCAGCCGCCAGTTTACTTATTCATTTAGTCAAAATAATTTTGCAAAAAAATAACTTGACGGTAGATATTCATGCCGTCTGAAATACAGTCAGAGAATGACAACAGCGTCGAATCCGTTGAAAAATGTGTTAAAAACCTCCTAACGCTTGCCAAATATTATCCCAGGGATAGTTAAAAAAATAGCGTACATCCTCTGCTTGAAAGAGCATATAGAGTAACACGCTACTCTGATCCAGGAGTAAAATCACGCTTCCTTCAAATATTCGCTACTGTGTGCGTATTACGACTTCCTACTTCTGGGGCATAGTAAGAAGAAAGAATATTACTTTGGCCTTATGCGTCCATTGCGTAAAGCTTTTAGCTACGTAATGCATCTACTGATAATGTTGTATTATGCATGCGAATACATGCAAGAACTTCTAATGTTTTTAACAAATTTTGAGAAAGTTTTTTATAAATGCAAGGACGGACATAGACTGACTGAAAACCATATATCATACAATACTGTACAGGTCCTCTAAAGTTTCTTGTTAAAAGATCCAAACGTTTGCAAGTCAAGGTATAAAAAACGGCTCATTTGGAACAAGCACTTTAAACTATCTGCCTAAGGTGGTAGACATTAAGGCAGAAACTTGAAAATTTAATTCGTCATTCTTTTAAATTAAATTAAAGGTTGTTTTTTTTTGCTCTGCTTGTTGCCTAAAATGAGTCCTTAAATATTCACAAACGATATTCAAAAGGGTTATGAGGCTCAAACGGTTGATTTTTTGAATGGAGTTAAATAAATAAACATTTTTGGCTTTTTTTTGTTTTTTCTTTTGAACGTAGTTGAATTCAGACTTTTTGCAATAATCAATTTTTTTCAAGTAATCACCGTTCATATTTTACACCCTACAACACTTATAGTACAGCGTAAGTGTGTGAGCGGGTGAACGCATTCAGTCGGAAGGACTGAACCTATACCCAGTGTCACCTTCTAAATCGATTCATGCGTGTCTATCCGTCTGTCCGATTTCTTTTCTACAGCCGGCAATTTTCGGAGTTTGCCAAATTTTGAGTTTAAAGTCAATCGCTTGAGAAATAAGATACGTTAATGATATGATGAAGGAGGTAGTATGAAGAAAAAAATCTTTCTTTCCCAAATTTTCAATTATACCAAGAAATGTACAGATTACAGACTGCATTGATTAGACTTTCCTGAAAGGATAAAAAGGCCAATAATTTCATAATCACAAGATAATGTTTCCTTTATCAAATTAAGGGTTACTTGAAAATCTTCCTAAATGGCCAATAATTTCATTCCCACAAATCTAGAGTTACTTGGGAATCTTCGTAAAGCGAGAAAACGGCCAATAATTTCGTGCTCTCAAGACAAAGTTACCCGTAGGTGTGTTATTAATTATTGCGCATTATTTAAGGTAATCCCATTCGTAATTAGTTCTTTATGTTGAAGTTATACACATACCTTCACATCCCTCAAAAGTTAAATTAGAAAAACGAAAAACATGGACTAAAGCCAAAGGGTTTCCTTTATTTGCCATAAGCAGTGAAGTCTTTTGTTCTACGTAAAGTAATCTGTCCTTATTTTTCCCCCTTAAGCCATGATTTATTTTTTCAAAAGAGTATTAATAAAGTAGAGTAAATAAATATGTTGGACGTAGACAATAGATAACAAGCGCTCACCCTAATGAAAACACATTTTGCTTCGTTAGTTTTTTGCTAAAGATTTTATAGGCATGCTGCTCCATTTAATTTAAATTATAACTCAAACCAATTTAAAATATCCCCCTCTAAATTCATGTACATCGTACGCATACATAACTTCATAATGCGTTCTTATTCTAAAAATAGTACCTCCCTCATACACACACACAAACATAGAGGTTTGTGATTACATTGCACTGCTGTAAGCTTATAAATTAAAAACGATTCATATTAAAAAACCAAGTACAAATATCATTGCCCCGCAAGCCCGATCTTTATATACCCTAAACGATTGCTCATTATTTTCGTGATAAAATAAAAAAAATCATTGCTTTGTTTCTATGTAAAAGCATTCTTTTTATGGAGGCCATTATGGAGGCGTGGGATACAAAAATTTAGACCTACGTGGTACAAATCTCTTACATTTTACTTTCATATAAACTTTCTATCAGAGATGACGTTTCACTCTGAAACATTAAACTTATCATATGAACGCTTAGTTTTTGTAATTACGATTGTATGGGATAGGAATCGGAAAACGATGCCACCCAATCTAAATTTTTCATATCGATTTATTACTCAGTGGTTTCTATCAAAGTATTCTGAAAATTGTAATATTTCGCAATAAGTATTATATAGGAAGTGGCCGCATTCATCCTTGGGCCAAAGCGTACCATCGTATCAAATTCCGCGAAAATAAAATCGACGCAGAAAATATTTCCTCATACTTAATATACTTCGTGGCATTCGTAGCGCGTGAGAAGCGTAGCAAGTAAGAAAATTATATTCGGCTGCTGCTTTAAGCCACACAAAAAAGTTATCCTTCGATATTCTGTGATACTGGTGGTGAGCATGTCCGATTTTTTCCATTTTTTGTACAAGTATTGCAGCATCGCCCATAGGATATATGAAAATTTTGATCGTATCGACCAAAAACCGAATTTTTTTTTTGCTTTTGAAAACAGAAATGTTTTCGATCGCGTAGCAGATATGTACTCCAACTGATTCTATTGGTTTTCTATATTTAATCTGTATACACGAACTTGCAAAGTTCTTGCAGAATTTGAAGCCGATATCCGCATCCAGCAGGATATTTACCAGAAAGATTACAGAGACAGAAGGACATGTTTTGATAGCTTCAGGTTTTGATTTTGATCATAATTAGATATACTTTATAAGGACGTTGGAAACGTTTTAGCAAAATGTGCGAATTGATTTCCATTCGTCGATAATGGATATATTAAGCTTGTGGCGAATTTTGGATACCTTAACTAGAAAGTTATATCTACTATAAGACGAAATTATTGATGAATCTATGTTGAAATTATAATTTTTAGGTCATGTTCATCTTCGAGTTCCATATTTAAAATATTGATCCAAACATTTGTATATTGAAGCGCAAGTTTTAAGTATCAACTTGCAAAGAAACTTAGTTTTAAATAATGCCTAATGAAGCTCTGGTCGGTTATAAGAATGTATTAGCTTTATATTGGGAGATGACATCACGTTTCTTATGTCGCATTATGAGCTTCTTAAAGTTTCTACAAAATGATGAATGATGAAATCTTCTTTCTAACAGACAGCGTTTCGCCTACCAGTCAATTGCAAAGCTGCCCGAATGATGCCATGGAACAGATTACAAAACAGAGCTACATTGAATGTTACATACATATATCTTAATTGAACGAATTGGAAATTGTCCCTAAAGTTATAATCCTAACGTTTTTCCTCCAGGCCTCTTAAAATCCATAGCCCCGCAGTATGGGACTATTGCAGAAAGTAGTTTGAACAAAGGCGTTGTCGTGCGATGAAGTTTTCTCCTGAATACCCTCTATAATCCAGTCCAAAACATGGAAATTTGAGAAAGGTGACAATAAATAAATGAAAGTAGGAGGGCGCATATTTGATGAATATTATTGATGGTTTAACAATTAGTCTCCTGGTTCAAAGTATTAGTCTCCTACTCTCATCCCGTGGGCTTAAAGTCGATTAGCTCAATCGCTTAATGCACGCCGAAAAATTGTCCCAGCAGCCGCATTTGATTTTTATCGTCTGAAGAACAAGTCATTGGTCGTCCCAAAACCTACCCTAAATGAAGCAATCCAAATCCACTGTTCCGAAACACAACCATTTTCATATTACCAAAGTTTCTTACTAACTTTTCCTAATTGGATGTATAGTGTTACCATTTCTTCATTACATTGAAATAAATATAAAACACCTCCATAAAGACCTATCTCAACTGATCTGTTTATACACTACTCCGCTTGTGATATAGGGCATATTAAGTTAGTGCATACATTTGTAACACGCAGGTGGGCTTAAGATTGACCCGTCTTTTATTATACCGGTCGCTTCAGAAACATAATCTGAATTGATCTAAGCATGTCCGTCCGTCTATGGTTTGTCCATATAAATTTTTGTGTATGCTATAGGTCGAAATTTTTGAGATATTTTGATGAAATTTGGTACGATGACGTGTTTTGTCCCAAGGACGAACACTATTGAAAATCGTTCGGATCGGTCCGCATATAACGCCATAATCTGAAAAGACGTTATATGGAAAAAATTGCAATTCTCAAAATCTCTTGGCTTAAGTGGCTATGTAGTAGTATTTTGTCATTACAAATTACGATGAGAATATTGGAACGGCCGGGGCAATTTTTTGAACTCCTCCCCTCTTATACTAGAAGGTATAATTTTCAATGCTCCATAATGAAAATTTTATCATAATAGCTATTTAACATAAAGCAATTAGCCGCAGCAAATTTAACCTATCTCGGCCTATTATTCGGATCCTATCCTAACAGGAGTTTTCATAAAAATTGGTCCTTAGTAAAGGAGAAAAGTCTAAGTTTTAATATGTAATGATGAAAATCGACCCTTAGTAGCAATTTCATCCAAAAATAAGAATTGTGTTAGACAATGTAGTGTAGAGTATTTCAATGTCGGCCTTGCTCGACTATAATGTTCTTACTTGTCTAAATGAACAATTTGGATGATTTTATAATGCCTTAACATTGAACACGGAACTCACTAACAACTGTATGCCTTAACTATTAGGAATGTGTTCTGTGAATATTTGAAATGTCAATAAAATTTAATTGTTTAACCGTTCAAAAATGCTAGATTGACTTAATTTGTCGTTGCATTAAATAGCATTTTACAAGCGTTTATTTTTAAACAAAAGCAGATTATTGTTGAACGAAGCCGTAAGTGCCAACGTTTACAGAATGAAACTGTCGCGTCACAAGCTTCGCTTATCATAACTACAAGACAAATCAACATTTCGCGTGACATCGCGCCATAAAACTTCGCCTCTACAACCTTCATGGTTCGAAATTATCCCCTCAATCGAATATATTGCATAATCTGCACCATATTTAGCGTAGCAGCTAGAAGACGTGTTCAGTGACTTCGCAATTTATATGTCCGTCAGCAAAACGAAATTACGCATTACTTTTTTAAAGTCTGTTTAGTTCAACATACAATATGTATTTCACTGATCTTCAAATATTTAAAAAATTTTATATTGAAAATAAGTGAGTTCTCTTGACAGACACTGAAGGCGTGACTGATACTATCCTAGTACAAAAGTTATAAAAACCATTCAAGGTTGGAAAGGTAGAAGAAATCCTTGTACATTCATTTAATTCTCGCACATTTACGGCTTAATATGGACCAATCCTAATGCTCGTCTTAGAATAAGTATTTATACCATTTACTACTTGTGGTATATGATCATTAATCTTGGGTGGATATATATAGCATTCAGAAAGACTGGAAACAGGTGCACTTTTACCTATGTCCATCTGTGCAAGCTCTCTTCCGCTAAATCTTCAAATTTCAAGATATTTTCATGAATTTTCTTACAATGAAGTATTTTGCGTAAAATGAAAACTACCGATGAAAATGAATTGGATTGGATACCATTTACGATCAGGTCCCATGTTTGAGAAAAGTTGTTACATCAATTGTATAAATATCGGTGGAAAATGGTATATCCGGAAGGATTAATATTTGAAACTCTCGCACATGAAAGAATCTTAGCAAAAATAAATCTATATATGGCAGATAATATTTTATGATGAAAAATGTTTCGTATGAATAGTAAGTTATTAACATTTCGTCGAAATATCTTGACAATTGCGACCTTTAGATAGAAAACACAATTCACGGACATACATAAAATATATACACAGATGAGTTTAAATCGATTCACAAAATGATTCTGCCACCCAACCGCCAAAATGAATAATGGACCTATCTCAAATGCTCTTCGATGCTGCAGCATATATCCGCACAAAACACACTATACCCATACTACAAATGGTATAGGCTTTGCTGACACCATAATTTAAGGGCCGCATATGCATGCAGAGGTTGCTGTATATTTGAGTGGAGGACAAATGAATATTTAATCACAATTTCTATGTTAGTAAAAAATGCTTAACCGTTTTCTTATTTTACAAGGGTACAAAACGTACTCTAGGGCTTCATAACGTAGATATTGAAGTATCCATCTTAATATACGTATTCTCTTGAATGAATGAAAAAAACAAACAACGTTTGCATTTTAGTAAGACTAAGTTACTACTACATTTGGCTGCAATTGTACACATTTTTACTATTTCACTTCACACTCTACGAGCTTGCACACACTGCCGTGCGAAAGAGTAAATCATTCCATATTAAAACAAAGCAAAACATCATTATAACCGGTTGAATAAACTCTACTACAACCCGTGTGCCATTAAATCGTATATACATATATGTTCTGTCATCCAGTCCGCAAGTCAATGACGTTTGCTTGTCAAACTCGAAGCAATGGAATATGAAAAGAAAAACTGCTAGTGTTATGGCAAATAACTCTCTATGTGTGTGCAATAAAAGCAAAAAACAAAAAAAAAAAAAAAAGAAGGAACGCAACTTTACAAGGTTTATATATGTACGTTAATGGAAAAAATCTAATGCAATGCATTAAAAATCGAAAAATGTATATGGACCTATCATCGCACATAATATTTGAAGTTACAGTGACTGCTGCTGCTATGTTTTGAAACATATCTATCTATCTACATCTATCCTTTCAAAGCCTACAATGTACTCTTGTTTGTAACAACGATTTGCTTTGTTCTTGTTGTTGTTGTTGTTGCTATTGTAGTTTGGTTTCCATTACTATTATTTCCTAATAAAGGAAACTGAAGGCGTCAATAACCAGACAGATAATCAAGTGGGCTTGGTTGGCATGTAAAAAATGTTTTCATTCATCTCTTTCATCAGCCTGCGTAATGTTAGGATATATGTAATAACAAGAAAATTTAATTTCCAAATCAATATTGCCTGCCCAGCGCTAATGTTGGGTTATTGCACGTGATATGTATGCGTTGTGTGTGAAAAGATGAACTTTACAACCTTCTTACGATGGAAAACAAAAACCAAAAAAATAAGTCTTTATTTGTGTGAATGCGCCCTCGATGATACTCTAAGAAAGCACATAAGCCACTTTCCAAAATAATTGATTTAATTAAGTTAAGGAAGCTTTTAAGCGCTCTTTCAAGCTCTTCAAACATTTTCGAATAATTTTCTACCAAAAAGTTTAAGAAGAATATTAACGCTAGAGCGATCGCGTGTGGTCAACATGTCCCTAGGGGGCCTAAGAAAAAGTAGTTATAAGGCGAAGAAAATTCCAAAATTTTTCACTGACTTTTACTTATATGCACACATCGTACTCTATCTGCTCTATATTTCAATTGATGGCATGTATAAGAATATTTATTTCTAGCAATGGCTGATTTTAACCCATGCGGACCCATGTCCCCCATCGCTACGACGACAAAAATTAAAGAAATTAAAAGACCTGTGTAACCGACCAATATGGACAATCCACAATATAGAAGAAACTGAGACACCCTTGAGAAAACGCGGACAAATTTTTCATATTTGTGTCTATAACTTCCGATCTGTTGAAAATATTTTCGAAAACGTGCTACCTAAATATTCTTTATCCACCTGCACATTCTCTCTAAGAACGATACCGATCGGTTCGCTGACGCCGCCCACAACTAATGATAATATATTAACTCTCACCGAGTCGCCCTGAAGCAACCTGCGCAATAACACACTACCGGGACTCATCGTTCCGGCAGCCTTTTGAAATAACCTATAAGCAGCAGTCTTTCTCACTGTACCTAACATCTTCATTTTCAAGTCGAACGTTTGCAAATACTACTGCCTTCCTGCACCCCTCTCTTCCTATAACTCTTCCTAATTACTACCGTGCCCACAAGTAAAGGGAAAATCCCCTATGCAGGCGGTCATAGAAAAAAAGGTTCTAAATTCCTCGCAATTTATCTCAAAGTTATTTGTAATCGGGTGAACTGGGCGTAATTGGAAGCGAATGCGCGTTAGAGTCAATTGAAATAAATTAAAATTTTCTTTAATCGTCAATTATGGATGCGATAGTAAACCGATCGGAACCATTTTTCAACTGGCCACGAAGGCGATCCTGATCTCGGGCACGGGTTTTCGAAAAAAATCTTCACGCGATCAAAACTTGTAGATGAAATTATAAAAAACTGTCGATGTTTTTCCGAGACTCTGCTGATATCTTTAGTACTGTGAGCGTGCATAGCTAAATCGCGTTCATTTTTTTACCACATGTTTTTAATCGTCCAAGGGGAATGTTTGCGCAAAATTAATTGCACATGAGTCTACATGAGAAAAAATGATCCATTAAAATTAAGTTTATACACAACGTCGGTAGTTCTACTGTCAATTAATCAGTTGAAACGAAATCTGGGGAAAAACGTTGGTAGATACTATAGTAGAATTTTTTAATTAAGCTCTGAGCACGTACAAGATATTTCTCTTTATCAAGAGAGAGAGAGCGCATTAAATCATACAGAATATTCTCTCAGGCATACATGTATATGTCCCCATGCAAATATATGTATACGTAACGTGTATATGTGTACATATGTGTAGGTTCTTTACACATACCAGCATCTTCACATTCTAAATTTAAGTATTATTAATAACAGCATTTACGTCGTTTTGTTATATATTTGTTTAAAGCTTTTTTTATTTTTCAAAACTATATTAAAAGGATTATAAAAAAAAAAAAAAATATGTAAAAAGAAGTCAAAAAAAATTGTACAACTCCAACTCCAAGTTAAGTCAATTCAGGTTTCAGTTAGCATCAAATCTATTAAAGGCCTTTCAACTATGCTCCAACTCTTGCTTACAATAGTTACTATAAGGAACTCCTTCAGTTAACTACTGCTAACAAATAGGAGAAAACATCTAATGATAACAATCATGTGGTTAATAAAGCGAAACAAGAAGAATTGCGGGAAAACTTTTGCAACAAGAAAAGAAAAAGAGGCAATCATAACAACCCGACTAGCAATTACTATAGTATGTGTTATTAAAAAAAAGCAAATAACTTAACTTTTAGTTAAGAACACCTGTTCAGAAAATCTGGTTTTTAGTAAACTTTCAATACAAATTAAGAACTTCTTCATCCGCCCCAATGCCCAAGTAAGCTTACGATCTCGACTAAGAACTCAATGGCCGTGGGTTCGAATCTCAAGAAACTACGAAAAGCTTCTCTAAGGAAATGTGACAAACAAATCTCCCAATTAATTTCACTCAGCTCTACTAATTGGTGATTCTTGACATATAGATCTGTCAGGTCCGGTGATTTCGGGGCTACCCTAAGTCTCGCTATGTTTGATCTGGCTAATCTTTAGTCTTCGTTCTCTATTAATATTACTAAACTAACTGAAATCTTTGGGAAGCGACGGCGATACAGCAGAATAAAAACCCTTTGCTTTCGATCACGACTTAGGATCAACCAGATGACACTCTTTTGGGAAAGGAACCCCATTCGAACGCTCATTCGATCACATTCGCTAAAGAAACGCAAGAGCCGAGCAAATTGAAGGCTTAATTAAGGCTATTGCTGCAATAATCACAGCATACATCATATGTAGATTCATTCGATTTTCATCAATTCTTTTAAATTTTCCTTATGAGAAGAATTTTTTTATCCAAAGGATACCAAGTATAGCGAAAAACCACTTCGGAAGGATGATTAACTGTAAATGGGGAAATATGTTAAATTGAAAAATGTGAGTTCACGAAAGATGTGGGGCATTTCATCTGTAAGCCGGCAGGTAGGGTATTACTTTGCCATTTTCTATTAAACTTATTTTCACTTTTAAACTTATAGTAAGGAAAGTATTTTCCGCCAATGAATATGAGGAAGATTGACAGTTAGTACGACTTAAAATCTCTTTTGTGATGTTTCATCTGTAAGCCCGCAAGTGGACTAATACTTTGAGACTTTCTATGAAACTTATAGTAAAGAAAATTTCTTCCGCGATTGACTGTGGGAAAGGTTGATAGTTAATGCGTTACAATCAGCTTTGTTACAATTCTATATATTACTCTATATTCTATATATTGGCGTCTTAAGACGCTTCCTAGCAGCAGATGCAAACCGAACTTAAGTAATTCGTAGATAAACCGCAAAATGTGGAAAAACACATATACGCCCCAATCACTTAATTTATAATTAAGGTCGTTGACAGCTCGTTACTTTCGACTTGATGTTTTTTAAACTACTTAAGATATCTACACTCAACTCTCGACTTACACGTTATTAGCATATGATATTTGCTTCGCATGGTTCCTGAATGAAAAGGATCTGTTTACCACTCTTTGGAGATATTGACGTGAAATTTTGTATATCAGTAGCAAAGGCCTTACTTCCATCGTCGAGTTTTTCTAAATTTTTTTGCTACCCTGCAGAGCTTTTCTAGACTTCTTTAACACGTCCAATTGAGCGAAGGAATGGAACCCTTGAAAGAGAGCTTTTTCTCTTAATAATCGCATAGTTATCGAGCAGTATGTTTAACTTGCAAACTAATGGTTAAAATATCATGAAATTTTACCAACCATCCCGTTAAGGTTGCTATCATCCAGAAATCGCATGGCTTAGCCAACAGTTTTGTAATGTATATGTGTCACACCGAAGACTTACTTATCAAGTGATGTGATATTTCTTGACCTTTCTTTAGAGGAACTTATATGCATTTTGCCGTTTACTATGGATCCTCATTCTGTTTTCCGTAAATTATTCATTTATATTATATTGACAATCATATCTAAATTTGTTTGAAAAACACATCGAGCGCGTAAGTCAAGTCATAGATGTGTTTGTAGCTTTTAATAATTCTAACAAGAAAACGAATTTGTATGAATTGATTAGAATGATTCGCTTATTTGCTCCACTTCAAACGAATACTATTCAACCACAAGAACTTCCTGAAAGTGGGAAATTCATAGAATTTAATTGTAAACACAAATCGTATAAGCATATGTTAAAATTAAATTTGCATCAATTACAAGTCAAATTACTCGTTACTTCCGCCACAACACACAGGATAAGCGAGTCTAAAGCGTGGCATGCAATCGTTTCAAACTCAAACAGTTTACATAGCATAGATGTGCTAAATACTTTTATACGCCCACAATCAAACAGTATTAATATAAATGAAATGAATTTATCAGAATTAGCTGCGCACCACAACGAACCAATTACTTACATCCATACTGAAGTGGAATGAAATTTAATATATATATCCGAGATTCGTACAAATTATAAATAAATATAAACAGACAGACGTTTTTGCAATGTTTTATATAAAGTGCAGGATGGAAAATATTTTTGTACCCATCTCAAGGGATTAATTATGTATTAAGTTTACCAACATTTGCAATGCATGGAAGTATGTAGTTGAGGCCTCGTCGCAACGAGGTATTGTAGTGTATTTCTACACTTTTGGTCAGCGTGACAGGGGCAACTCTTTCTCCCTGCTTGTCTTTCGTCGATCTGTCTGTAACGATGTCAAAGCTTTGCATACGTTTCCTTAATTATACTCTACACACCACCTACGATGCAGGATGCGTTAAGTTTGTTCGGATGTATGTAACATCCATAAGAATTTAAGATAGAGCCATCTTTTATTACATCGATCGATCAATTTAAAATCATTTTCCTTTTTCCAATGATTTCTTTATTTTTTTTTAATCAAATTTTTGTTTATTTTCAGGAAATTTTGTACTTTGGCGTTCTTTGGACCAAGAACGAGCCGTATGAAAAATAGATAAAATTTGATAGCGTTTACGATCGCACTTCACGTAGAGCATGAAAATGGTGAAATGCTTACACATATATCAGAGGGAAAGCGAAATTTAAGTTAACTCAAGAGATGGGTCTACTTTAAATCCTTACAAAATGGCTTCGTTATGCAATGATCCACAATGATGCTGCGAAATTTTGAAAAATTGAATGGAATTCTATCGCATAAATGTTATGTAAACAAAAAAAAGTCGCACGCATATGTTGGGTGTTAAAAAATTCGACCGGAATTGGATATAATTTATTTTTTATTTTTAAAAACAACTTCAATATTAATTAAAATGTTAACCTAATATAATGAATTTGCTGCACATTCATCGTTACGTCGCGGAAAAGAAAACCACTTAATGCCAAAAGTTGTTCAATAACTTTTACTTCAACTAGTCTTTTCGATTAACTGGAAATACGAAACCAGCCAATCTTGTAAAGCCTATCGATTGAATCGTTTACAACTTGGTTACAAATGCGTTTCACTCAAATATTGTATCGATCGCTTGTAATCTTTAATAAACTCATCACCATATAATAAATTTATATGCACCTATACGAATGCTTGAATGCGTTGGATGCGTTTAAATGTTAATAATAAGAAAAAGTTGTCATTGTTACATTTATATAAACGCAATATCATCATTACAAAAATACTTGAATTGCATTTGGTTTTACTCCAATTCCCAAAGACAAAGCAGTCGTTTACGTATAGAGTTTACATTTACAGTTATGATTATTATTATTATTATTATTATTATTATTTTTTTGCAACTGACGAATACACTTTTTTTGAGTCATTGCCAAGGTGAAGTGGTGCGTTATAGTGGAAATAGAGAAAATTGCTCCTTCATCTGACCCTTCTAGGCTACTGAACAATTCACTTAGAGCTTATAAATTAGAACAAACATAAGAGAACTTTAGAAACCGTATAAAGCGACCTCAATATTTAATTCATTGTTGCAATTACATGATGATTGTTTCTAGGTTAGGTTTAGTCGCAACCGCAAACTCCTTCACAAATAGCACGTACTTGGATAATATCAAGCTTTCTGTAATACCAATATTTTGGAAAACGAAGTTGAATAAAAATAGAGATAAAAATATTTCTGTAAAGCCCAGCTCTATTCTCTCGCTGGTGAGGAGAAAAATTCATCAAAAGTCTTTCTTGCGTAGAATGTTGCTTGGCTACGCATAGTAAGAAACTTGAAAGTATCGCTTTTGTACATGTTTCGATGTATTCCAAAGACCTTATTATATAGCTGAGTCCAATTTTCTGGCGAAAATTGACTTGTCCTCTTGTCGGCAACCTTTGTAGACATGTAACTATTATACGAGATTAGCTTCCTTTTTATAAGAACAGTAAGTGGCTCCGCTATGAATAATTACACATAACTATAAGGGATTACAAGGGAAGTTAAGAGATTGCAGGCTAACATTATATCTGCATAAAGTATAATTTCGATATTAAGAATCAGAAGAAGTAGCCGGCATCAACTAACTACTTCAACAATGGGAGGAATTTTTCAGATTTTCTTTTACTTGTATTAAGCAAGCACGGCCCGAGGGCATTCAGAGAAAGCAACCATTTGCCTGAAATAGTGAATATTATCCCAAAGCGTTAAATTACTTAATGCTGGTTATGAGTTCCGGTTAATCACTGCCTCCAAGAAACATAATCAAAATATTTTTCGTTTTTCCTTTCTATCGCGAAAATATATAACAACCTAAGCCTTTATTATCGTTTTGTAATCTTTTGCAAAAAATAGACCACCAGATAAGTAGGAAGACTGCGATTTAAGATGATTTTCATTTGTGTTTTTAGGTGGCAGAGGCTGAATAGCGAGACAATGTTTTATCAAAAAGTTTTCTTCCATGTAAAGGAATTATGTGAAATAGTTTGTACTTGAGTCAGAGTTTTATGTGGATGAGAAACAACATATACTTGTACGAGGTCCATAAAGGGTATTTTTAGATTGTTAAAAAAACGAAGTAGCAAATCTTCGATGATGCATACAACAAAACACAAGAGATATTATATTCGGTATCGACGGAATTTTTTAACCATTTAACAGTGTCGACCTCTTTAGCGATATACTTGTACGCTCGTCAAGCACCGGCTATGTGTAATATAATACTAAGTTGTAATGAAATGACTTGACGAAATGGCAAATATATTTTCTAAAATGCATTATTATGACAAATACACATTTTATGACGGCTGAACGGATCATGACGTATACATTCCTCATACACAGTGAAGTAGTAAAAAGCCATCCCTAATAGCTTGTATACGATGCTTGATAGCCCAAGAAACCGTTTATCCGATATATTGATCGTATAGGGTAGGACGCATATCTTATATGTCGTAAATCCTATCTTTTACGATCCAATGACATCTTATAATTGCTGGGACAAAAACACGTTTTGAATTTCTTTGACTTAAAATATGGTTTTCGAATAAACGTGAACGAGTTCTTAATCCGTTTTGGTTGATGCTAGAAATGCGAAACGCTTTATTAACCAAACGTCCAAGACCAAACTTATAACTCTTAACTGAAAGTTCTACAACAGGGCTACAATATTTCGGTTTGTCGGTGACGACGAGGTGGAACGAATTTGCTGACTTCACAAATTAACCTGACGAGAGAGAACGATTGATAAAAACAATTATGACGCCAAAGTCTTAAATTCTAAAGACTTGCAGACCTGCTACTACAGTAGACATAAAAAGAGTAAAACTCTCTGCAGATTTCCTGGATTATGCACTGCATAGAGATCTTCTGAAACATATCTCTACATTGGAAACCCCTATCGAACATCGAACATATATATTTTATAAATAAAATAGAAAAAGATTCGAACATACAAAGTACCAGCAACGACCAAACAAACATACATTTAAAAAAAACGATAAATTAGGTAACAAATTGAAAAGAATCTCCTCTTCTTTTTTAAACAGAGTCCGATCGAGCTTTTCCTATACAACTAAGGAATTTTCTCTTAACATCTTTAGGCAATGAATCACTTTTCCAATGCAGTCAAAATAACGAGTTTATCCATTTTATATTACATATATATAAATATATTGATTATTTCAAATTAAGATGTCTAATTATAAAATAACGCGACATCTGTAATAACAGATGTAAAATTTTCAACTGCAGAGAGAGTAGAAAATTTCCCATAAAATCTTTCAGAATCTACTCCCAAGAATGCCATTTCTGCTATCGCAGCAGTGGAACTCTTCTTTTTTTCTGGCATTCATAGTGGAAGTCCACTGCCAAACCTATTATCAGTAATTCTTTACTCAAATTTTGACTTCTTTTTACTGCTAATTACTGCTACCTTTGATTCTTCGAAAGAAAAACTAAGGTCTAACGACTGACCTCAATGGAGACTAATTGAACTGACGAATCAATCCGTTCAGGAGTATACACTTTCTTTGTTGTGCTTCTGAAATTTATTTCGATACGTTACAAACCTTTAGCAAATCTTATATGCCTCGTGCGGCGAGTACAGAAAAATGCGAGAACATAAGAAAAGTTAAAGAGGAAAATTCATGTCACGACTATTAAAACAAAAAGTAAACAGTAAGAGAAGCTGACAGCAATTTCCTAAAGCATAGAAAGACAGACGTAGACTTCGACTCAGGAAATGACGAATGGTTTTGTTGTGCGAAATAAAAAAGAGAGTGAAAAAAAAGAACAAAATTAAAAAAGTCTTTTAAAACAATTAAATTATAATAGCATATAAATAAATAAATATTCCCAGCGAATACACATAAATCTGATTATAATGTTCTTCTATAAAACATGCATATGTGCACATGTATGCGTGCATATCTGCGCATACATATTGATAAGGTGAAGCTATTTATGGGACCCAATGATGAATACTAACATTCGTGTTTAGCATAAAAAATTAAAATTTTTCATATTTTTAGTAACCACATATACGCATAACATAGCATAAGAGCGAGCTAAAAAAAAAAAACCTTTAGAGAATTGTCTATAAGAAAAAAACATGTTTTGTCGCAAGACGAATCTTAGATAACCACTTCTTCTAAAATACGTAAATTCGTATACTTTTTTACTATGAATAGCACTTCGTAATGGTTCCACTGATGGGATATTTCAAATCTGTATCAGAAATGGAATGAAAATTATTCCAGGAACAATAACGAGATTTTCAGTTGTTTTATCAAATATTGGAAGCGCGTCTATAGTCAAGTTAAATCCATTTTTAATTTTTCAATAGTTAAAATTAAATTGAAAACCTATAAATAATAATGGCTTCTTTCTGCTTTTGACGATTTTTAAATTTCCAATATCATTTTCTACCGATATCTGTTTAGAGAAATTTTATTTTTTGACCTTTACAAATGCAATGGATAAATTAGCATACCCCGATTTTCTAGTGATGGATGTAAAAATAAAAGTTAATCATGTTCGGCGAAGAAGAGTCAAAGCGTGTACACACATGAATACATCACAACACAACAAAAAGTTCTTATTAGCCCAGCAGCTGTCTGGATAGGCTGTATTCACTTTAGTTTAAAGTCGAAAGACTTATGTAGTATATAATTTATTTATTTATATTCCTAACATGTAATCTTTTTAACGATTACTTGAATCTCTTAAACGCAAAGAGCGGCAACAGGAAAATAATAATAAAGATCAAGAAAAGATGAATGAAAAAAACTAATTATGTATTATAAAGAAAATGCAATATAAAGTCGTTTTTGATAGTAAGAAATAAAATTAATTTACGTAATTATTACAATAAGCTGAAGTAATTCCAGGTCAAGCCAGAGACACAAGTTTTTCAACGTAATAAAAAGCAAAAAAAAAAAAAAATACATATATATATATAGCAAAAAATGGCAATAAGTGGAAAGTTTTGGACAAAAACAATTTACTATTAATATTTACGTATAGATGAACATGTGGTGGTGGCCTAAAGGATTTGATGAAACGGCAAAAAATGATCAATTTTTACTTTGAAAGGGAAAATTTTGGCCTTGAGAGAGAATGCAAACTATTACGTACTCATTTTACTAATACAAACAACCACTAACTACTGGAGTGATGGGAGCGAAAGGAACAAAAAAAGAATTAACAAGATAGTAGGATTATTGATTTTTACAGTTTATAAGTGAACTTGTAATAGCGACTTTTTTTCACCAAACAAAAAACAACAAAAAGTCAGTTAAGTATACTCCCACAAGTCGAATATTATATAAGTGTAGCGTTTACTTAGCTTAGCTAGATCTAACGGCGAACAACTTTGCTGACATCCTTATGGATTACATGTACAATAAATATATGTCATATGACCGCACCCAAAAGGCTTAACAAACTTGTCAAATGCACAATGCAATGCAATCGAAAAATTTTGTATTTCTTACCAGCTATTACAGTATCCGTCAATATGTATTTGGTCCCAGTTTTCGGAAAATCCTTTAATTTCCGGTTTGTTAATATTAATTCACCGCTGAGATGGGCCTCCTCCAAGATACGTTCTAGAGAACGTGCCAGCTGATGATGATGTCCACCACCGCCGCTTCCTCCGCTGCCGCTTAGACCTACGCCGCCACCAACCACACCCACACTATTATTGTGTAGGCGGTTGTAGACGGCCACTGTAGCTGCCATCCTCATTTAGGCGTAATGGAATTTTAAATTTTCTTACACAAAAAAAAAATAAAGAAACTTATAAAAATCCCGAAAATCCTTTTTCGTTTCGTTGTCGTTTAGCGCATTTTATCGATCACAAAGTAGAATGATAAAAAATTTTTCTTAGAATAATTATTTCTTAATTTTTTTTAACTTTAAAAAAGAAAAAAAAAAAGGAACCGCTTCCAAGAATTCTTCACCTTGCAACTGCACACAAAAGCCAATCCCGCACAGAGACAATAAATAAAATAAAATCAAACTAAAACAAACGCATAAGAATGATGCCAATAGTGTGGTTTTTCTACAACACTTGTGAAATTTTCAGTTGATATGGCACAACGGAGAATGTTGAAGTGTACGTAACGATTAAGCTACAATAAAATTTTTAGATGTAATCTGCGTCACTACGTCATTGGACTACGTCTCATATTAAAGAGTTGAGACGAAAACTGCGCATATGTGAATATAAAAATTATTTAAGTACTATAAAATTACAATAAATTTCCTTTTCCAAGTTAATAACGTGGCAACATTTTTCATAAAACCAATTCCACTTTGTTTCCGTTCAAAATAAACGCAACTATTTAACGAATTTTAGCATTTTCAGTATGAGAAAAAATTAAAAAAATCGTTCACGTTGTAGTTGTAATTTTCCCTTTTCTGTCAAATTTAAATTACTCGAATTAGAGAAAAAAAAATTTTAAAGACTTTGTTTTTTAATAGGTAACGTTATATAATGTAATTTAAATAAGGAAATGAGTATACGCGTTAAAAATAAGTAACAAAAATTTTGCCAAATATCTAGGCATGTGTAAATAATTGTGTTTTGTCGCAGTAGCAACAACAACAAGTGCGGGAGTATTTTCTATTGTGCCAAAGAAGAGCCAATTTATTAAGTGAAGAAGATATTTAGTTAAATAATTTCGAGAAGAAAAAAGCAGATGTATATGATTTGTGTGAAAAATATGCTTATTTTGGTTGAGAGTGTGTTCGTTCTACAATGTAATGCGGTCAGTGTGTGTGGAAAATCATATGAAAATTAATTAAGCTTGTGTCGCAAAATTTTCTGCATGCAATTGTTTATTTTTCAATTGCCTTTCGTCAATATTCGTTCAAGCAGCTGTTTAGTATTGAAACAGTGGTGGCAATTTAACACACGAAAAACGCCTAAAAGTGTAAATCAACGTAATCGATCTTTTACAATTTTCAGAACATAAAATTAAGATTGAAAATCCGAAATAAATAACGAAAAAACTATTTTAAATCATATATCTATATATAAAAATAATCCTAAATTGTGATCAATCAGAGCAGTGAGCATTTGACTTATACAATTCAATAAAGGTGTAGCTGTAACACAAGGTCGGGTCAGGTAAGTAGATAATATTATCATTATACATATATATAGAAAAGTAAATTCTCCGCTAATAAACTTAAAAAACGAAAAATAAAATCGGTTTTATTCGGAAGAAATATATCGATGTTTTACTTGGTTTCGAAAAAGTTTAATTTTAAGTAAATTAATAAAAAAAAGTGAATAAGTTGATAAGTGTTTGGAAAGTATGAGTGATAAAAATAAAAATTCCGCTGAGGCGGTTACGAGTGAAAGTAATGATAAAAATATAATCAATATTGCGAAACCTACATCTAATGTTACCACACCAACGTCATCTGTAACCAATATACCCGTCAGTAAGCTAAAAGCCCCAACAAATTTCAACAGTTCAACGGGAACTATCTCGAAAATCGGTCGTCCATGCTGTCATGCAGAACCAAAGACTGGCCCACCACCAAGAGGTAAGTGTGTTGTTCTATAAAGCGAAATTTTAGAGTAAAGTGTTAATAATGTAAAATAAATTGGTAAAGGGTGTAATTTTTCCATAGGAACCAGTCATAGGACTAAAGATTACCATATTGTCTCATATATATTTAATTAACAAGGAAGAGTTTTATTAATTTAAAGAAATATAAGAAAAGCAATGATTTTGTTAATTGCAGGCTTGTCAATAAGTCAATATAAATTATTTTGGATCTCGTAAATTTCTACTTTAGTATGTTTCATAGATTGCAAAGTATAGATAAACATATTCGGAAAGGCTCAATTTATTTTCTTATTAAAAAACATCTACGTTTCTACAATCGGCATTTAAAGACTACCAGAAATACTATACTGCAAGGGTGCGCAAGTTTGGCTCCGAAAGAAGTTTAATTTTATGATATACGTAAATAATTTGGTAACGTGGTTCAATGGCATGTAGTTAAACCAAAGGAAATTTAAGAACATGTCATTTTCGAGGGGGAACTTGTTCGCAGTGGAATATTTTATAGACATAGTTAGGCTGGAGATCGTGGATTCATTTCTTGACCTAGATATATTGTTTGATCATAAACTTCGATTCAATTTTCACATTGAACACGCTGAGAATACTGCTCGATCAGTGGTAGGCTTCATCAAATGCTAGTCGCGGGAATATGATGAAAAGATTATATGTCAGCTTAGTGCGCCCGGCATTGGAATACGCCTAAGTTGTATAGTCACTGTCGTATTGCTGTTATGTGAAATCCATGGAATCTTTGCGGAAGCAGTTTTTGCAGTTTTTGTTGCTTGCTCTAAGAAATTGGCGTCGGGATCCAAACTATTTATATCCTTGCCGTCACTTGAGACACGTAAAATGGTATTGGGCATTACTTTCATGATGAAGCTGATTAATGATGCCATTGATTCGCCGTTTTTGTTGAGTGCGATTAGTTTTAACGTTTCTGTCCGTCCGACGAGGTAATTTCTTTTTATTAAACTTAGCCAATGCAGGTTAAATTATGAGTTTTTACATCCACTTCGTGTTCTTTGTAGCAATCTAAATGAGGTTTATAACCTTATTTCTTTATCGGATTCTCTTGCTTCCATTAAGACTATTCTTCTGAATTGTTTCCGTCGACGTCCTACCTACACTAATAGTTAAAGCTTAATATTCGGAATCCTGAGACGGAGTTTAATGAGTAATTGATAGACACATTAGTTATTTTCTTGTATGTTTTGTATTAATTGTCTATTGTTTTAAGACTTTTTTGCTTGAATTGTAATTAGGTTAGGTACAAATTACGCAATTCACCTGAATCTTCGCTATAGCTGAACTTTGTATTTATAGAAATTAAATAAATATGTAACTAAAAATATTGGATCGCGATGAGAATGCGTACAGTTCCGATTAACTTTAAAATGTCATGTCATCAACAGGGTTTTTGAGGGCCAAACGAAAAACTTAAACCGACTTATAATTCAATATATATATGAGTTTAGTTATGGAGAAGAACTGTTTACTAGCCGTTCTATTTTTTAATTAAACAATGCTTCTTAAAAAAAAAAAAACAAGAAAATAACGGCAAACCTTTATGGAATCGTTGCATATTAATCGAATGAAATTGCATTGTAATTTTTTCTGAACGTTGGCGCTGGTTAAGTTTGGTATTATTAGCTCATCTTTTCAGGTAACCTACACTTATGGGCTAATTGAAGGGATTAACGTAGCGCTTAACAAGCGATAGGTATGTTGCATGAAGTGTTCCGCTTAACAATATTTTGAATTGAAGATACATTAATACCATAAATAGCTGATTATTATAAGTTAATTAGAAGCTCTTTCGAAGTGAATAAAGAACTTTCCGAACAGAAGGAAGAATTTATGAAGATTTGAAAATTATTACCTGTGTTCCCCAGCACTGCGTAACTCTGATTAGGAAAATGTTTTTTTTCCAATGTGATTTAAATACTTTAGTCAAAATAGAACCAATAATCTCACTCCTAGGATAACTTGGGAAATTGGAAATACAATCTTACAATTGGAATTCATGTTGTAGAACTCGCGGTTCTTCACAGAAAACATTGAGAGCTGAAAGGCTGCAATCCAGCGAAAACACCACACTTCCCTCTTTCCGACTTTGTTGTTAGGGGTTTACTTTTTCGTTGTAGCGCCCACTAATTGGGGACATTTTCACTGTTTCTCAAGAAATCCAAATTTTACCATCTGATGGGGGAAAATCTCGATATCTTTTCTACTAACTATATGTAGCGTCATTTAAATTCGAATTAATTCTGCAAGATGTTGTAATATACGCAACACAATAACAGTGATGATCATTCTAACACCCACAACAACAACAATAACACATACAACCTCTAATTACATAAATGGGAAAAGCTTGTACTGAATTTTTAATGAAACGATCAACAATTTTTTGTCTTTCTATAATAGACAGTAACAGATAGCTGCAAGCGTAGTTGTGATTTTAACAGCAAAATATGTGCACATATGTTCAATGTAAACATCTTTACAAGCTCTTGCTTGCTTTGTTTACTACAAATTTTGCCCTTTTTAAGGATAATTTATTACATAAAACATATTGTGTTAGCATTTAGACGATCAAAAATGGTTGTTCCGCGTTTATGTTTTCGATAAGACAGACACACCAAATGTATGAAATGTTATGATTTTGATAAGGCTGTCGTGCAAGTACATTAAAAGTACTCTCATGCGTTTCAGATATCGTTCTGGATATCTATTATTAGAAATTCTACGTAACATTAGTTTAAAAATGTCCACAAAGGTTGGAAAAGTTTTTATTCTTATTACAGTCATTATTATACCCTACTCTAGTTGCGGTATACGCTGTACAGCGATTTTGGGGATGTATGCAAAACCTAGAGAAAACTTAGGACACATTTTCTGAATCGATTTAGACTTGTCCGCACATTTGTCGGTTTATCTGTTTGATGTCTGTCTAATGTAGGATTAACATCTTTAACTTGTCATATTCTACTTTCCAAAGCCTTTTATTTTATGAGAAGGATAGTCTGCCACTTTGCAGCTGTCACCATTTTGTATATATAGCACAGTTGATTATATCACATTGTATTCCTCTTTTAACGAAAGGCGTCCCCAAGATTTAAGCATGATTGAATGGATGGGTACATTAAATATCGATTCGAAGTTTACATGCTGACCAGACACCAAATTGAAGGCGCATACAAAACTGTCTAATTTTTAATACTGATCGGATCCGAAACAGTTATTTGATATAAAAGTTAACTGCAGCAAATTTGCCCCACGTAAATCTATATGTTGAACATCACGGCACGTAAGAGTTCTAATGAAAAGTCGCTAAATGGTAACAAAGTTTGATTTTTAGTACTTACACCAGGCGAAGACAATGTAAGTTCACGTTTTGCACCCCGTTGCCATGAAAAGTATACTTTTACACGGAAAGAAGGTATAATATCTGGTATTGTATTACGGAAATAAATCAAGAATTGCATTCAACATAAAGGTGTAGGGTATTCGATGCTCGGCCAAGTTTGTTTAGAACGTTTTTATTTCAGTTTTCCATCTCAATTCGTATAATACCGTGATGGTCAGGAGATAGGGAGGTGGATGCAGACTAGTGGGTGTGTGCCCAACCGACTAAGCACTCGCTATAACTTTGAAAAAAGTAATCTCTACCGCACTAAGATTTGAGGCAGTGGCTTTTGACTTACGATTCTTGGCTATTCCGCTATTCTAGCGTACAAATAGAAGTATGAACCTAGCACACCTCTATCTTTCGTTGGCAGATTTAAAAAATGCGTAGCCGTCTGGAAGTCATTTTCTGAATAAAAGGAAGTAGGCGTGTGAAGAATTCTTAATCAAATTATCTCATTGGGGAGAAATTTGTCATTTTTTTAAAAATATTCTCTAGTTTATCCCTATACAAATTGAGCACATCTTGTCGTTTACTTATGTATAAGGGCGGAAAGTTGGCCAAGAAGAAAATTACATTTTTAGGTTACCTTTTTTGTCACATTCTCCATTTCGGCAATAAAGACAGATGACCCTTTTAAGGACACCTCTAAACTATCTAAAGGACGGAGCTTGCATCGTGTTTTATATAAACTTTTTACTGTTTCACAAAAACGATTCAACACATCTACTGTAAAAACGAATTCACACGGACAACCCACAATGCTTCGTTGGTATGATTAAGATCAACATGTCAGTAATAAAGTGTTGCGTGCTTCCACCTATTGTTTGCGTTTGTGCTTGCGATGTTAGTTGATTAGATCTAAAAAATGCTTCTTAATTGAAAACTTTTTTCATAGTGCTCCATTTAAACAACAATAATGGCATGTAGACAAATTTTAATGGGAATTGTAACATTTTGTTGTTGGCAGTTTCCTGCTCGCATTGTTGATCGTTACATGTTTCTTACTGCTACCCGTCTCTTAACTAAAAACTAAATTAATCTCAAAACCGGATTGAAGACACTGTCAGAAGTCTGCCTTTGGTTAATGATGATAATAACAACAATATTGCATTCTTTGTATACGGTGCACTTACGTAGGTTGTTTGAAAAGTTTTCTCTAGTAACATGAAGGTAGCAACACTTGTCAACAAGAGTTGGGAAATATGCTGGTTAGCACTCAAACACTTCAAACATCAAAACTTCACCGCACGCGCAGTCATTGGTTTCCGGTAATTGCCTGAGTGGGTGAAAATAAAAAAAAAAATTGGCTATCGGGCTGTCATTAATTATTTGCTTTGTCCGATATTGGATCAAGTTTGGGCATAAGAAAGCTGGGGATTGGACACTGGTACAAAAAAAGCGATGGTTGCGATGGGGAAATTGCTCGAATGAATGATTCGTTTACTGTTGCATTCATCATGTTCCACAGATCTACATTAATAGCCAGTCTAATCCCCAGCTACTATTACTTGTTTACTAACCTCAAAAGAGTAATCCAGAAAAAAAACCTTGGATCAAATAATCGGATCATGTGGAAAATGAAATCTATTTTGGGATTCTTGACAAATTGGTTTCCAAAGAAGCTACGGAAATGTTAGAGAACTATTTGTCTCATTGTTGCAGAAGACTATACAATGAAGAAAAGAATCGTATTTTTCAAAAAACTTGGTTTCTTCTGAGATACGGCAAAATTTCCAGACCGCTCTCGTGAATGCATTATTTGATTTCGAAGTAGGGGAAAAAAGTTCCTCTAATGTGTGACATTAAAAATCATATTTTTTTTTTTTGAATATATAAAAAGTGAAAGTCATGTTTTCTTATTCCGTCTAGCACATGCGGGCCAGCTTTTCACCTGACTTGCATTATTTTCGAGCCTACAATACTTTTCAATAAAGTTGTTCTCGTTTACAAAATTTCTACTTTATAATCGCGACATCAATAGACAGCGAGTAGACAAGGAGACAGATTTAATACAATGTATATAATACGTGTGCATATAATAAGATTCAGCGAAGGGGCTGCTGCTGCTCCCCAAAATCCTTCTCTTTTCCTTTATACATATCTTACTTTTTTCTCTTTTTAACGTTCTCATTATTTTTCTCTCTCTCTCGCTCTCTTTCTGTTCGTCTATCTCCCTGTAGCTTTTTCTTATATCCCATAACCCACGAGCATTGACAACATTGTAGTAGTAGTAGTAGTAGTAGTAGTAGTAGTAGCAATAAAATCTTTTGAGAATTTTACTGTGCTTAACGTAGATATCCATGACTTAAGATTGCTTTTTGAAATTAATTAAAGTAGACGTTTGTATAACGAATAATGTAAAGTAAGGTGAAATAGTGAAATGACTTTTCACATTAACGTCTTTGATGTCATCTAAATTTAATTGGGAACTTCAACAATAGCATAAGAAGTTTGCTTTTAATGAATAACGACAGCTTCACTGATTTTAAACAATTGATTTGATGATTAATTTGAAATGTCAATTACGAAGTAAAAAATTATTGTGTGTGTATGTACGTTGCGACATATAACGACGCGTAGTAGTATTATTTAGGCTGACATTTTCAATTTCGGTTCTCCCGAATTATCTAATATTATGTGTCAATGTGTAGTCATAAGTAGATCAAAAATTTGTTCATGTTTTCATTCATTCGTGTACTTTGACATTTGCGGCCAAAAAAAAACCATCACGCATGTTAGGCTTAGTGCTTTTAAACCGAAGGAAAAACAATGGTAATGGTAACGCATATAAAGTTCCAAGATTTTTAGATGGCTTTTTACTTATCTGAATAAACATTAAAATGCCTGTAAACAATATTTCTCTAAGTGGCCTACGTTTCCAGAAACCGAAATATGTTCAACTTGAGGTTAAATAAAATATGATTAAACCAAATATCTATTTTCTTGGCAAATGCGTCGTTACTTTTGAACCAAGCAATGAGTCAAGCCGAACCACTACCGATCTGTTCACGCCAAGAAAGTTCTAGTTCAAAGCATCCGAGGAAAATGATTCGATCTCAAATGTTCTTATCAGATTAGATTGAAACACAGCTAAGCCCGTTTATAGATCTGCTCATAATTAACAGAATACATCTCTTATTTTAATATCAAAACTTGGTGTTGTTGGTCGTTAGTTCTCTTGTTTCGTGTTAAGGACAGTAACTCATTATTTATTTAGATAGGAAATAGTAGCTTAGAGTGAAGTTGTTGTCCAAGTTCGTCTAAAAGTCGTTGACAATTGCTTTTTGACTGTAACTTCCTTCCAAACACATGTCCCAAAGCATATCCAGCTCTCTCTTGCTTGTTTTTAAATTGTACGAGGGGCTGGTTAAGTGTATAAATCTATGATTGTTAATATCGTATATAGTCTGAAAATGCATGTTAATAGTATTTGCAGTAACGTACAATAGAAGATCAGGTAAACGACATTAACTCCACATCTAGTTCATTGAAAATTTTTCATCAACTAAAGCGAGTGGCAAGTAACAAACAATTCGGTTGGTTCGGTCCGTCTTACATATTTTTATTGTTGTTCATTCTCAATTGTGGGAGTCCTTAAGATGAATAATATATATATATATATGCAGTCGATGAGTTTTGAGAGATAGCGAAAGTTTAGTTCTCTTATTATTTTATTGTCAGCTCTTAAGTTTCTCTTCATATAAGACAATATGCTCACAATGCTCTCGACTCAATATACTCAATATTCCCTATTAAAAAGTAATATTGAAGAGTTAAAAGAGAAGATATAAAGAGATCTTATATCTCTTGCTTAAGCTATCAACTCCGATCGGCACAACAACATCATATGGATGTGTCGAGACGCTCTCATTTCTTTATGTTACCATTTAAAGTTGAGCAAGTGTTAGTAGTAAGTGCGTTTTGTGTTAGCTATAGCTTGATTAATTATTGTTTTAGTAACTGGTACGATACTTTCCAAAACGGACGTGTGAGTGCGGTTAAAAACGAAAACTGAAGGGAAGAAGAAAATTTTGAAAAAATTTTTGCTTAACATCAATTGTTAACGAAGTTAACGCCGATTCATCAACGAGTTCCTTTAAGCGGATGTGATTAATAATTGCGAATATAACGAAAAGGATAACTTGCTTTAGTTTTGTTTTTTGCTCAATTATCATTGATTTCAAGCCGAAAAGGTGATTTAAAAATAAAAAACAGGCAAAAAAATTTATTTTATTACTTGCGTTCAGGTTCAAAACAGATATTGTTGTCCTTGCCGGTCAGTTGTAAAATAAACAAGTGTCTGTTTGTGAAATGAATAACAACAACAACTATTTTTTTTTTTTTTTTGTTTTCTTTTCATGTTGGAAGTTAAAAATAGAATTTGCGTTAAGTGAATTTCACACGTTTTTTTTTTTTTTCCCATTTTATTTCTTAACATTCGACTGACTACTTACTACTCATCAGATCTGTCCGTGTTCATGCATTTTTTTCTGTTTTTTTTTTCCGATTTAACTGTCTTGACAATGCCGGTTTAGGTGAGATTCTTCACTTACCTGTATTTCAAGTTGTAGCCGACGAAAAACAATCGTAATCTATAAATTTCAATGCACACAATTATCAGCACGTTTCGACAACTTTTAATGAAGTGCATTTCAATTGTTGTCGTAAACGCTATTGTTATTGCTTGTGTATTCATGTCGATGCCGATATTTATACTTTTTGCAAAAATTTTATTTCATTTTTTTCGCGATTTTTATTCCTTAATAATTTTTTTTCGATTTATCTTTTCAATTTTTTTTTTCTTTTTGTTTTTTTTTTTGTTAAAACTTTAGTATTATAATTTAAACTTTACATTTGTAACGTTAAGACATAGATTGGCCTGGTTAACGTGTTTTTTTTAAAATTATTTATGCAATCCTAAAGGGTAAGGGATTAGATTTCATGAAATTTTAATCATGTCAAAGGAATTCTTCGATTCGTAATGCGATATCTTCTGTTTAAGTAACTAAATCATCCAAAAAAAACCGTAAAAAAACGAAAAATGGGACGGATTGACAAGTAATTCGAACATGCAGAGTTAACGAAAATTAGTTAAGCACAAATGTTGCTTTAAACAATATGCAGATTATTGAATGTGTACTTTTAACGTATGGCGCCTAGAGTGCGTAATCCAAGGCATTTAAGTTTCGACTAACTTAGTTTTACAGTAACAGCTCTTGCTGAGAGAGTTCATTTAAAATATATCGCACTTCGAGCATATAATACAAGGCATCTAACTTTCAACTAGCGTAGTTATACAACAACAACTCTGGTCAAATCGCTGACTTAAGCAATACTTTGCGTGCAAATATCTTGTGTAAGATTTGCTAAGTTCATTATTACTTAAAGACAATGAGTTCAACGAGAAAGACCTTGACTTTTTCCGTTATTATATTGCTACAATAAATTAAACGTTTTCTCAAGATAATAATAAACAAAAAAAAAAAAATAAGAAAGTTATTCCATTCATTTCATGGTGAATCTTAGGTAACCGCTAATTCAATTCAAAATACATAAAAATGGGTGTGTATGACCTTTTGAGCACTGTACGTACGCTTAGCTACGTTACTGGCCGCGCTATCTTCAAATATTCTTCTCTTATTGTAGCCTTTGTTTCTAGGGATATTTTTGATTCGTATTCGGCCATTTTTAAACTTGGTTAGTGAACCTGACTGGCAGTACATGTACGAAGGGTTTTAGGGTCCTTGGTCCCATTAAAGCCATCAAGTTTTCAGGTAGGACTGAGGGACGTATAAATGGGTAAATACAGTCATAATTTTAAATTGCTTGTGATTGCATAGCCATTAAATTATTTGCAAGTTACAAACGCATTATATATTTTATTTATTAATTATTAACTCTTAAAAGCTTTTGTTCTCTAGAACTCTGAAATTAAAAAAAAAAAAAAACTACAATTTTCATTTTAGTGCAATTTTAAGCAATAAAACAAAATCCATTTAGAAATAATTCATTTATATTCATTGCTATTCGGTGAACACTTATTTGTTGATGACATTTAACTCATGTCATTTCATTTAAAATCGTTGTACTTTGTTCACAACAACGTCAAGTTTGTTGAAAAATTGAAAAAAAAATGCATTTGTATATAATAAGCTAATCTTTTGTATTCATCAGGAGTTCAGTCAGAAATAGGAAGACATTCGCGAACCTTCCGATTATTTCTTCAAGAACACAACAAAAAACATGTAGGAAGGCGATAGAGGACGGAAATATCGATATTGCGATACTTTAAGCCGAAGTACAAGAAATTTTTTGACACAAGCCTGACATTTTTCCGATTTTTTATTGGATTTTCTATACATATACGATGAGCGGTAGTGACTCAGCGTATTTATTGCACTTACATCTCAAAAATTTCGTATAATTTATGAATTCTATATTAATCTGTGGCTGTCCTTTCAGCGTTGGAGGTGCGCCTTTCAAACACTTCATAGCTCGGCAATGAAATTTATGTTGGCAATGAATCATGCACATAGATACCTACCTCTCCGTATATATTCTTTTAAATTTATTGTATTTTTTTAACAATTTTTCCGACTATATAACCGGCCATGGGCCACCATTGAATTGGTTTACCCACTTCGCTTAATCCACTTATTCATATAACGAATTTTCAAAAAAAAACGCGCTAAAGAGGAAGTGTTCGAAAAAATGCTCCGAACCATTTTCAATAAAGTTCGTCCTTGGTCTTCCATTAAAATATCTCAAAAATATACCCATAGTCCTTGATATGAAAAAGTCTTGGTCTGTTGTTTTTACAATCCAAAAAAAAAATAAATAGATTTTCAACATTTTCATCAATTCATCAATAGCTAAGTAAGCAAGCTCACTCTATGGTTGGTCTGTGTTGAGCATTGTTGCAAAATGTGCAAAATTTAATAAACGCACTTGCATGCCGCCTACCCATGCCTAATCTAAGCATTTCCTTGGAAATCGGAAAATCTCTTTCACTTGGCACTTACATCACCATAGCAATATTTGTTAAATTTATCTCTATGCTTACATAATGTAGTTAATTAATATTTTTCAAAAAAAAAAAAAAAAAAAAAAAAAAACAGCCCAACGAAAAAAAGTGAATAAATAAGTTAGCTACATATGGTGGTGTTCTTTTGTGAAGTAATTTTTACCGAACCGCTATTGTTACAATTTTTTCATATAAGCTTTGTATGTGAATGAGTATCTGGGCTGGATAAAGTATATAACGCTTTCATGCTTATTTTATTCTTGTAGTCTTTTATATGGCAAGCATGTAATACATTAAAGATGTATTTTTATTGAATGCTTTTACTTGTATACAAGCATATTTATTCTTTGTATACTTCACCTGTATTAATTTAAACGATGATAATTTACATTATTATCGTTTTTTCCATTTTCTATGTGCTTTGATTATTATATACTTTTGCGGTTTACCGCTAATTAAGAAAAAACGTATGAATTTGAGATCCGAAAGAGAAAAAATCTTATGCTTTTTTTTTTTTTTTTTTTTTTTTTTTTTTTTTTTAAAAAAAAAAAAAAAAGTTTGCATTTAAAGCGAACCCAGCTTATTATGTATTTGTTATGCTTCTTGAAAGTTACACTTACTTTTTCTTTAGTTTTAACCGCAATTCAAAAACTTTGTTGTTACGCGACATATTGTCACCTCATAGTAGTATCATAAATTATCTTAAGGCTGAGAGAGCGTTTTCGTTATTTTAATTCAAAAACTTACTTATTATTCAACTCAAATAATCAAATCATCTAATGCTTAGCGTTTGCAAAAAAAAAAAAAAACAAAAAAACAAACAAACACAAAATTAATTTCTATTCGATAGAAGAAAAGAAAAAAAAAAGGCAAAACAAATTCTAAAACAAACGCTAAACTCTTTCTTATTTGAATATTATATCTTTATAAAGCTTTTATAACATATTACTAAAGTGCAAAGGTTTTGAAAGAAAGACGATTCGAAACACCTACAACAACTAAAACTTATGAAAAGAATATACATAAACATGTATGCCTTTGACTTTAGAAATCGACATCGTGAAAAGTGAATAAAGAAAAAACTACTAAGAAAACTACATATGTCTTAGACGAATTTTGCATACCTCACTCTTTAAGTAAATACATGCGAAGATCGTTCACGCTTTTCCACTTTCAGTATTGCTTTTGCTTAACACGCTTTAGATATTTGTTATAACTCGTCAGCTACTGTACAAAATATGCTGATTATGCTTTTTAACGATTCCGGGACGATTTGTTTATCGTGCGCGTTCAATGCTTGAATTTGATTTGCAGTGGAGCCTTTGTTAGCAAGTCATAGTTCGTACATCCTACTCTACTTGTGATACGAGGGCGTATTAAATTTGTGCGAATATGCTCAGCACCTAGAAGGACTTGAGATAGACCCACATTTTATTATACCGAGCGATTCAGAAAGCTTGTCTGTCCATCTGTCCGTCTTTGTTCCGTCTTGCGTTCGACTGACAGTTGGCAATTTTTGAAACGTTCTAATGTAATTTGACGCATCGACATGCTGTGGCCCAAGGCCGGACTATTGACAATGGTTTCGTTGGGATCGTTTTGTCGATCGCCTGAGTGATATGAATAACTGTATTAAGCAAAATGGTGTGGGGTATTTAATGACAAGCGTCGTCCCAATAAAGTGCCTTTACTCACTTTTCGTTCCAATGTAATTTAATGCATCGTCATGTTGTGGCCCAAGGCCGAACTATTGAAAATGGTTCGGATAGGATCGCTTGTTCATTCGCCTGAGTCATATGAATAACTGTATTAAGCAAAATGGTGTGGGGTATTTAATGATAAGCATCGTCCCGCCAAAGTGCCTACACTCACTTTTATAAAATTTTTATTTACTGTTGACAAATGTTTATCATATCAATAAGAAGAAGAATCTCGAAGAGAAACTTAAAAGACGAAACTTTTTATTTTTACCATCATAATGTAATGAAATTCAAATTTACATTTACGTAGTTCGAGAAAAATGTTACAAATTTGACATTTTCTCATAAGTGTGGCCGTTTCTTAACTGCCAGCGGGGAATCTGCCTACCGGCTTACATACGTTACATTTTTACTAGCACAAGTTGGACTTGGTTTCAAACTTTCAAAATCAAAATCAAAAGCAATTCAAGCATGTCTTTATATATTAAGGGAAGTTCCATGGCTGTTTTACACCGGGATGTTACAAACGTAATGAAAGCATCAGTTGATCTCATCTTGAAACGGTGCATAAAAAACGGAACTTTTATCATTATCGTTAATTTATATAAAATCTTGCTACTTCTCCGAAAAAGTTTTTTAATGAATTAATAATGAATAGCAAGTGACCAAGTGTGGGTATTATTTTTCATATTTATAATGTATATACATACATACATATATACATATATACATATATACATATATGCATATATGTATGTTTATCCTTGTTTTAGCATTTGAGCGTATACATGACTCTAGAGTATCGGTGTACGTGTTGGCAATTTCAATGATTGACGTATGCTATACGAAAACTGTTTGGTATGGATCTCAAGCTTACTGTGACAAAAGTAAATAACAAATTATCAACATTTCAAAACACTTTAGATCGCATACTCAATCATATACGACCACATTTTACAGGTGGCACAATTTAACAGAGACGGGTGTTAAAAGTTTACAAAGCAATGTTGTGTTGTGTGTATCTCTTTCGAGACGAATTATGAATACTTATTAGTTATCGAGGTATAGAGCAGTTAATTAAAGCGACAGTGCTGCAGAAATAAATCTAAAAATTTTCTATAGATTCTTTAAGTTGTCTTACAAGGCCATTTAGAGAGAGTATTATTGACTGTTGCAGTGAACCATTCCCAAAAAAAAACAAAAAAAACAAAAAAAGAACGACAAGAAGCGAAAAGAATTAAAGAAAACAAAAGAAACAGAAAGGCACCTCGCGCCATAAGTCTCTGCGTTTGAAATTAGTAAGTATTCTGCCCATAAAAATTCCAAAAAAGCAAAGCAAAACTTTTAAGAGAACTACTCTGCTTTGTAAATGAATCTACGATAGTCTTTACCTTAAATAAATAAATCATGATATCAGAGCAGGCTAATCGTTTGTTTGATCTATCCGACGTAAATCAAAAGCATTGGTATGAAATTTTATCAACAGACGAACGGACGAACGAAAATAGGATCATTTGATTAAAAATAAAGGTAAAATATGTTTCAAATATTTTTGGATCCTTGAACGCCTGATATGGGCAAAAAGAGAAGAAAGTTGCAACCTAAGTCCACTAAAAGACAAAAGTGCGCAAGCTTTAAGTACCCAAATGTAAGTATCGGTGAACCTTCTTTTGGTGTGCGTAAGATTCTGATTTACCAAATTATTTTAAATTTTCACTGTTGTGGATCTCAGATGCGTAAATTTTGAGCTTTAAAGTTTAAAATATATTAAATGCCTTCCCAGTTAATGAACAGCTCGGAGTTTGAATCGATCCGCAAGCATCAAGGTAATAACCAAATTAAATCAAACGTCTGTAGTCGAACAAAACCAAACATTAACAAGCAAGAACGTTATAGTCGGTTGGGGCCTACCTTCCTACGTACCCTACACCACTTCGTTTAATACAGTTATTCACTCGTTTTACAGTGGCATCCAAAAAAGACCTATGTTGTGTAATTTCTATGCCAATTTACTATTATGAGTTTTACCATGGAATACTAAAAATTATCCCATTTTATCATATAAGCATTCAGTTTTCGTGGGGATTATTACACGGGAGGTGTTTAAATAAATTGTCCCAGTCGAACAAAATTTTTCATACCAATTTAAAATGTCGAAAAGCTATTAACGAGAAAGTTATCGAAAAAATGGACCAATCGAAACACAGTGTTCGATAGCGTTCGTCCTCGGGTCTTAACACGAGTCATGTAATTTTAACATAAACGTACGTGGTCAGACGGACAGCCAAGCCCTTCCGGGTGCTGCGGACGTCTGCCCAAACTTAACACATCCTGCAACATAAGCGGTAGAAGGTGTAAACATCTTATACCACTTTTCCTAATAGAATAACAAGTTTAGGTCGAGTTGCCATAAGAAGGCTTACTTTTCGTGAGAACCGTAAAATAAAATGTACTCCGAAGCGACCAATGTAGTTCAATTTTAGCGCAGGTGATGTGCTTATAAAATTGCTATTCTGGACATACGTTCATCATAAAATACAAAAAATTGCTATTTATCGCCACATAAATAAGGACTGATTTCTTGTAAGAAAATTTAAATCTTTTTCAGGAAATGTCCCCTATTCGTGTAAAAGGTTGGCGGTCAGAACTGTAGGTAGGGAGGACGTTATCTCGGTCTCGTGAGCATATGATCGGCCGCTATGTAAAGGCAGTGAACGCGCACTATAGCTACAACTCTACCGCCCTTGAGGTTTGAATCTGCGAAGACTGACTTGATAATCCCATTTCTTACCTGTCAAGCTATTCACGCACAAATGGGGAAAAATTGATCCGGTTTTATTCAAATTGCGTCCAGTTATTACGACGGACTTAAATCGATTGATGCAATCATTAAACCAGGGTCCATCTCAATTATTTATAGCTTTTGCTTACTTTTGCTGACACTTAGTATGCCTGACTGAAAGTGACGTAAGATATAAAAACGGTACTTTACCAGAGTAAATGAAAAGTTCAATTTACACCCACTGTTAACCCAGCGTAATTCGTGCCTTTTACATAAGCGATCAAAACAATGCATACCCAAAACTTGTTCCACGACGACTTGTTATAGTAAGAAAGATCTGCTAAATTTTAGGTAGATTTCTGAAAAGGTCTTCCTTCATGGGGTAAGGAGTATATGTCTTCCCCCCTAAGCTAAACGGGAAAGGTGTATTACGCTTTGCTTTAGCGGCCATAATAAAAAGACGTGATTAGTGAATGATTATAAAGCATAAACTAAAATATCATGTGAAGAGTTTTATTATATATTTATACTTTGATGTTTTTGTTGTTGTTTTTTTTTTTTTTCAATTATATATATATTAATGTTTACGTTGGTTGTTACGTATATGAATATGGAAGTTCCAAGAGAGCTTTTGGTTGGTATTTATATGTCTTCTTTATGCTTTTCCTTCTCCTTCTCCTATTATTATTATTATTATTATTATTATACTTGTCGTAATTGCTTCATTGATTTTCGTGTTTGTGTGTAATTTATGTTATTATGGCTCTGTTGTGGGTTTCTATTTAGTTATTCAATAAAAAAATAACATTAAAGAAAGTTTTTAACAGACTTTCGTTAATAGGAAATTAACAACGAGAAAATTATTGCATTCGTATCATTTTCTTTTGCTGCTTTATCTTTATGGGGGATCTTGCGGTATACATTCGAATTGAATGATTGACAGCCGATGTGCCACTGAAGCTGATCATTTAACTAGAAATACTGTATTCAATATTTCATGTATGCGTAATAGTCTCTATATTTGTGCCATATGTGACTTTCATTAACATTTATTAAAACAATTTGGCAAATCGTAAACCGCTAAATTAACGCCGTTTTTACGACGTCGCGTTAAGGAAATTGTTACGAAAATGCAACGCTTTAAGCGAAAGATCAATTATGTTAGCGGACGCGCGCTTTGCAAAGATAATCTTAGCTATATTTGAATGTGGCTACAGTTTTATCCATTAAATAAGTCATGTTCAACTTAATTGCGGTTATTTGCAAGATATGCTTGTAAATGCTTATACAACGTGCTCAGTACGAACAGAAACACTTTCTAGTGGTGTGTGATCTCGAGAATCGAAGCCATTAGCTGTCTAAACCTTTGAATCAATGGCTTGATAGCTATCAAAAAGTTCCGGGAAATTTAACCCAAGTTTAAAATTAAAAAATAACTTAAGGCAATTTTTTATAAAAATCAAACCTATTTAATAACTTTCAGTTAACAACGAATCTATTTCGCGACCTCCAGTTATCTTCTGGCCGAAGTTTAAATTGAATTGTTTTGCTTGCTTCTGTTGACTGTTAAGTTAATTAAGTTGAAAAAAAAAAAGTAGAATCTGATAATCTACCTACTAACAAATACCATATTATGTATTAGTAAAGGGAAAACGATTAGAATTAAAGTTATAGCTAACAGTGCCAATCTAAAAACCTGTCTGCCTCAATAAACATCCAGTAAAAAGTAGTAGATTGGAACAATTAATTGTTAACAATCGTTTCTTTTTCTGTTATGTTTGTTGAAAAAAACAAATTCTAAACCAATTTAACTAAACTCTGAGTATACTAATTGCCGAAGTTCCGATGACTTGAAAGTTTGCAAATGTAGTCCAAAAATTGTAATTTATTAAGTCAGACAATACTTGACTATCGTTTCGCTGTCTCTGTTATGTTTCTAAAGTGAAATTATCAAGAAACACTGTGCATTTGTATTTGCTTTTTTATGTATATTGGCAAAAGTGACTTTAATTGCATGATGACATGCATATATGTCAATGCACGCGCATGAGTTTGCATTAAAAGCGCATTAATTGCTAAAACAAAAAAAAAAAAAAAGACGTAAAAGGTAATAGAGTAATAAACGAAAATAGAGACATAATAATAATAAAAAAAAAAAAAGTTATATTTCTTTGTAATATTCACCATTAGACGGCGTACCCCATTTCACTGCAAGATAGAGCAAAGTTCTATGTCAACTACATGCACTATGAAGTATAGTCTCTTTGTCTAGTCCATAGCATGACATCGTTTTGTAGATAATATTATAACCATGAAATAATGTTCGCAAGACTTAATTATGGGAAACATTAAGTGTCCAACCGGAGACTCGTAGTTTAAAAAAGTCTAGCATTTCAAGTCATTATGAAAAAAAAGAAGAATGAAGCATCCATCGAGCAATTGCATTTGACAAGAGTATGAAGGAAAAGCGTTAGGATCTCAAAATTTTTCTTCTGAACCAGGCATGGGCAGCCGTCGGCCGCAATAGCGTCAAATCCAGCCTTCTACACTTAAAATTTCCAATAATTCAATTTGCTCGCGCACGACAACGCTGTAAATGTAGTTTGTGGCTCCCGCAATGATATCAAAAATTAAAATTGGCCCGTAGATAGGCAGATTTGCCCACACCTGCTTTAGGAGAAGGTTTGAGATGTTAATCGCCATTTCATTGAATGCCCCTTGTCAACAGACACGGCATGCCTGACTTGCTTCGTCTAAAAGCTTATAGATGAAGATAAAGGTATATATTTTTATGCTAAATCTAATCTAAAAACACTTGCAGAGAGCATCAAAAAAAAAAAAAAAAGGCACACAAAAACTAATAATGCATTGAACAATAATAAAGTTTATCAAATCTGTGAAAGGCAAGAAAAATAACCGTAGGAAATTTTCCAATAATTAATTTTATAATTAGCCACACAATTTGTACGTCAGAAACAAAAAATAGAAACCAGTACAGTGAAGAAGAAAAATGTCGTTTATTTTCCGTTTAACAATTTTTTACATTTTTTTAAAGGCAAGTCAACGTATTTTACAACGCACCTTAAATAAACGAAGGCTTTGTTTTTATTTTCACTACAGAAGAAAGCGGATACACTAGTTTTATCCATTCATATGTACTATAATAATTCGCTATCAACATCCATATATAAACGACAGATAACCTTAATGAGTTTAGAATTTTAAGTTTCTTTTCATGATATTTTGTCCGCTTTTTGTCTGATTGTCATCTCACAAAATGACGATAGAAAACCGAAAACTGATACATAGGGGCGTTGAAGAAGATCTGCCTCCATCTTAGCAATAGTACAATAGTACTAACTACTACTGTTAGGGTTCACTCTACTGCTACATTGCACTTCACTACCCCTAGTGCACTATAGTACTGCAGTAGTACTTGTTAGTGCTCAGTTGAAAACTGTGAGTTCTCCGTTTAAAAATACTACTTTTAAGCTATTTCACTGAATGTTGACATCATCATTTTTTGGAGCTTGCGACTATATTGACCATCACACGGGAAAGCTATGGATAACAACTGAGGCAACTGAATTGAAAAGAGAGATACAATATACTGAATGTTATTATATCGTATTATGACATTCGCCCCCATATGTCCCAAGTGCGTAAGCAATACTAAATCGGATGGTGTTCTCGTCCTCACTGTATTTAACGGTACTTATTGCTTCAATCAATGACTTCTTGGCCGCGAGCAACACTGCTTATGATGATAACCCAAAAAAGTGGGCTTTTCTGCTAGAAAGACAAAAGAATTAATGGTTAGCGATAGTCAATGGCTTGAATAAATATATCTCATATCTTTTTTCCTTATAATAAAAGATAAATAGCACGTATTCTTAGCAAGGATGTAAAGTTATATTTACATGCAAGTAGAACACAACACAAACCAGAAATTTTAACGAGCTATGTTAAGCCTTTACCAGAGTTCTGTTAAACAAAGTCCCAGAAGAATTTTAAGCAAATTATGGTAGGAATAGAACTGAATATAAACTGCACTGATTCACGCTTCTCAAGCTCATGTTTAACATAGTCAAAAAGATTTTTCCATACCATCTTTTCTTATTATTATTAATTTCGCCAGAGAAATAAATTCTAAGACTAAACTCTACCTAAAAACTCTACCGCTCTTGAGATTCGAATCCACGACCATTGACTTGCTAGTCGAGATTCCTCGCCTTCGGCTACTCAGACGAACACCATATTTTGTTACATATGTTTTGTTTACAATGCTTTTTGAAAAAGTTCCATTTCTGCCACATGATGTAAATGCTTTCGTGGCTTTGCTTAGCAGAGCTATGTTAAAATTTTTGTCATTTTCGCAAGCTTAAATTTCGTTAAATATTTAAACATTTAATATTGCCCGTGACACGTACACAACATAACGATTAACAGATATTGATCGAAGACTTTCCTCAAATATATCGAAACGTTAAGTAAAAGTTTAATGAACAAAAACCCACATATTCGCAATTAATCAGAAACTTTAATGTTTATGTATTGGGTTTTGTGTTATCTGGTTGCGAGATGAGAAATATCTTTTCGATTAAATTAATTCAACCCAATTTGCTAATAAAATATTTTCTATAGTGATTATATAAAATTGTGATATCGCTACAAAAAAAGGCTTGAAGACTCAACTTCAAGTGTATCTCATCGCCATTTTGGTTTTTTTTTCTACTTTCTATTGCTTTTTTCTTTGTTTCTATTGTAAACTTAAGGTAAAATATGGCGTTATATGCAAAGATAATGCTTCAAAATAAAAATAAAATTAAAAGTAAAGCTAGCATAAATTCTGCCGACTTTTATGTCAAGTTGATGCATCCTCTCCCTAAGCGAATTTAACTTAATGAAAAATTGCATGGCAACGCAATGCATGAATGCAAGGCATTGTTTACCTATTAAAAGGAACTATTTGTTGTTGTTTGTGGGCATTCTTTAAAGAAGCTAAATGATGAACTAAATGAAGAAAGTGCTTTTAAAAAAAAGGTGTTCTCGATTTGATATCGATTTTATTTTATATAATTTTTTTTTGCAAAAAATTTATTGCTTTAATTTTATTTTATTATCATACCATTTATTACCATTTAATTTAAATTTTTGTTTTGCTTGATTTGAATGCTTATTTCTTGTTTGTTGTTATTTGTTTGTTTCTTTTCTTTTCTTTTCTTTTGTTTTCTCTCCTTCTTATTAACATTTTTTTAGATTCAACCAGTATGAGTCGTGAAAGCGATGACAATCTCAGTTCCATCAATTCGGTACATACGGGTAAATATTTTTTTGCAAATTTTATTTTTCATTTTTACATAATCGTTACTTATTTCGAGTTTCAATCAAGTTATTGCATTTTTTTATTATTATCATTATTATTATATTTTATTTTTTATTTTATTTTTTTTTTATATATATACAATTTTAATGTTGACAGATAAAGCTGTATTTTAATTATAACTACGTTTTCATGCTCTTAACCAAAAAATTTTTTTTAACTTTTCAATATCACTTTAATATCAATACATTTCGTGCCAATTTATTCGTTTCATTTCAAAGAAAAAAAATAAAAAAAAAACAAACAAAATATTCAAAGTTTTCTGCTTTAATTAACTTTCTACTATTGTACTGATTTATATAATTAAAGTTAAAGTTAACCGAACTATAAATCATATTGAACATTATTTTTTTTGTTTTTTTTTTAACCATAAACACATTGACGACAAATAATTATTCATACGAACTTTAGTCATGAACAACACTTTTTTTTTTAAATTAAATTAATTTTGATTAAAGTTGAATACCTTTTCTTGGGTAATGGGAATATAAACTTCTTATAATGCGAACTTATGTAAGAGCATCAAAAATTGTGAGTTGTCTTCTGCAATTCTGTAAAATTGTTTGAAACGTCAACCATCACGATTTCATTTCACTCATTCAAAGGAAATTTTCATTAATATTATCCATTGAAAAAAAATGCAAAAAAAAATAAATAAATAAATAAATGAGAAATAATTTGAAATTCGAATCATATCCATGAGGTGTATGAACGATCACAATCAAACTATATATATAAAATATAAATTTTATTCAAAGCAACAAAGTATGTACAGTAAGGCTTGCGTGGATTTTGGCGAAAAAACCATTACGCGACCGCATTGCTCCATTTGTAATACGCTGCGCTTAAGCCATTCGGGAATCTTTTGCTTTTATACGATGATTTTTGAAAAGAAGTACAACGAAGTATCCAGAAACGGGAAAAATTATTAGATGTACAAGTAAATTGCTCGCGTTGAATTTGGTCGCTTCATAAAACTTATCTCACGCTTTCAATTTTCCCGAAATTTTAGTTAAAGATAACTTAGATATATTGTTTGAAAGGTGTAATTTACGCTTGCTTACAAGCTATCCTTCAGTTTAAAGATGTCATATATGACACTGCACTTTTCTGCGCTATTTACTGACTTAATCTAGAAAAAATGCAGCTAAACGATTAAGTTGAGCTACGGAAACGATTAAGTTGACATTGAATGAAAGTGCAGTAAGCTACGAAACAGTTAGAACGTGATATTGGATGCAAAAATGCTAGTCGTGAAAGTGATGAAAATTCACCTAAGTCCGTCCGTCTCTAACAAAAGTAATTTCCGACTTAAGCTGAGAAGGGTTGCCGCATCCGCTATATTAATCAGGTCTGATCCCTGCCGCTTGCTGCTTATTCAGATGGATGCAGTCTTATTTAGCAAGTCGAGCTCACACAAGTTGAAGACTTTCGAAAAGTGTTCGACGTCTATTTAGGTTCCAAGTCACCAGTGTGGCAACTATAAGCTATACGATAAATGACTAAAGATAGGAGATAATATTATTAAGCTTTATAACGAGTATATTTCAAATATAGTTAATTTTTTTGATTAGAAAACAGCAGGAATTTATTTGTACATCTTATATAAATCATTAAATTATAAATCAAAATAAATTTAGTTATAAAATAAAATTGTGTATACACACTATTATATAAGTTTGTTTACATATGAAAGAAATACATTCCAACCTCAAAGATTTCATTTGGTCATATTCATTACCGCAATATGTACCAAAGAAATATTTCCTACGAAACGTGATATATATGTTTTTGTAACCACTTGTTCATATTTTCCTCATATCTAAGAACTCTAATAGAATTCTCGACCTATGGTTATAAACGTTTGTAGAATTGTTTGAGTCTTATAAGAATAATAGTAGAATATAATAAATTATCTCATGAAAGTACGAACAAGAACTAAGTTGGATTAAGAAAATTGCCAATTTTAAATATCATCCAGGCTAACAAAAGTTTGAAGGAGGGTTTTGGCTTCTAGTCGAAATTATGCGATCAGCATCATGAATTGCATAGTTAAGCCCTTTGCTTGAGCTGAGTAATCATGCTGTAACTCCAAGCGTCCAATCGCTGCTCTCGGTTGCTGAACGGACAGACTCCACATACATATGTATTCATATAAAGATGTATGCATTTACCTTCTCAAAGTTGGGTATAGATGACAAAGCCATCTTTTTTTTTTTTTTTTTTTTTGAAAATTGGCAATACCCTGCAATCACCCAGCTTACTAAATTTGAACGCGACTAAGCTGTGAACAGTATATATATATATATAGATTGCTTTTGTATCGTGCATCATGCAACCAAATGTCAAAATATGATTTGATTGAGCTGAATCCAGCAATGCAAGTAGATGGGAAACTTTTCAGTTTATTGCACGCATTTGCATTGACAAGCAAAACAATAGCACTTATGAAGACAAAACCAAATTATGGTTAATATTTAAGGCACCTTATGATGTCAAATTGCTGCGATGATATTATAAACAACGCTAATGTATGTTGATTCAAAGATATCAGTTTTCAAAGAAATTTTGCACGTTATTAGTGCTTATCTAAACAAAATCTAATGTCATAATAGTCAGTTTTTGCTTCAGTAAGGCAACGTAAGCCATATGTTCTACTTGTTTAGTTTATTACTTTATTGCAGCAATGCTCGAGATGCAAATGCATTTTTTCAGTTCAGCTCTTAACAACCTATTATTTATAAAGCAGCCGTTCTCCTTAAAATTGTACTAAGAATTTTGTGATTTTTTGCAATCGAAAACACAACAACAACAGTCGGCACAATATATATTAATAAAAATTTTCAGGTTCAAATCGTTGCAAATGTTGTAAGCTAACTAGGGGATCTACCCTTATAATAAAAACACAAATATACGAACGGAAAAAAACTTCCTAACAGTCCGAGAAGAATGATTTGTCTGCCTTTGACTTGTGTTCACCACATACAAACTCTAGGAGAATGCTAATGAAATCAAGAAGGCAAAGCTTGAGAGCTATCGCGTAAGCCTTACAGATGTGATTTGTGAGGAAAGAGGATGTATGAAGTTTGCTCATATCATTCGGTTTGCAATTTTGCAGTAATGAAACATCTCAACGTACGAAACAAGGCAACGTTCAGGCAAAGCTTAATCCCAATAAACGAACAACTACCACACTCTCCATCTAACTTTCCATTTTTTTGGGAAAGTAATATTATCTATCAAGAAGAAAACTCAAGCTAAAGAGCTTATCATAATAAGACGGCGAGCAAGGTATCGAAATACATTCGAAAGGTGTAAATAGTTGTGCTTTCGTTTACCACAAAAACTGTTTTCAGTCAATAACTTTTTAAACTATACCAGTCAGACTGTTAGATTGTCCATGATTGCAATTTTTAACACTCGACCCTCTCACGTTTTGCGTATACCTACCTGAAGGTCTTAACCAGATACGCGTCATCGGCATCTTACAGCCGTTTAAAGAGTTTTCCTTATTAAAAGAGGAACAAAAGTTTTGAAGCTTCACAGGTTTTACAATAATTTTTTTGTAGCCGAATAGTTGAGAAAAGTCAAATTGGCCCAAACGGTAGGTCTAGTGTTAAATCGCATGTTTGCATATGAATTTCATTTACTTTCGATAAACTACATTAAGCAATGACTTTGTTCTATCGTAAACTCTTATAGATTGGAAAATTTTTCGAAATTTTCAGCCTTAAGAAGTGATAACTAGTGTGCTTTAGTTATTCATAGTTGTATTCCTTGTTGTATTGCATTATTTATTTAATGCTTGCATACTGTATTGACAGCTTTAATAGGCTGATTCGTCTAATCATGTATACATATATACCGAAACGGTAGATCATCTGCGATTATTATGAAAAAATGTCTTGATCATCCCACTTTAATTATTATTATTGTTATGATAATTTTAAAATGCATTCAAGTAGAAAATTCAATACTAAACAAATTTCCGCCGGCTTTTAAGTACATTAACATTTAGCCCACGTTTGCTTTTGCATCATTTTGTAATTTGAGGTTTTTTTTATTTTTTTTTTTTTTTCTATGTTATTTAAACTGCCTGGAAATTGATTATTGTTACATGCATATGTAAACACGTAGGAATAGATATCAGCATCGCTAATAATCCATATATCGATATATTTGTATATCGCTCTAATAGATCAATTAAATATTGCTTTGAAGTTATTGGGCATTGAAAACACTCGCCCACGTTATTTCATTTTTTCTCTCATATAAAACTGTTAATTAAATGTCAACGGTTGTTTAATTAAATTATTTTTTTTTTTTTTTTGTACCCACTATCTAGGAAACGAAAATCTAATAAACTTGTTATCGCTTTTGTCGTTAGTGATGAATATTTAGCAAAGGCCTTAAGTGTCCTTGACTATCCTAAGCAAAAAACATTATAGGCACTCTTTGAACCTAATCTGCGAAAATAAATGCTGAATATATAGAAGTTCTATTGTCAGTAGACTCTTCGGAATGAAATACTACGAGACATTTACTGCAGTTTCTTTTGACATTTGAAATAGCCAAGGTCTACCGTTAAGCAACAAAACAAGTAGAGAATTCAACGAAATATTTTATTAAAACTCACATCTAGAAGATAACATCACAATATCATACCCAATGGCTCGATGACTTAATTAATAAACGATATTAGCGCTCAAGCGCAGGCCAGTAAGCTATTAAGACTGATATTTTTGTACAAACAGCCGTTGGCGTCATTGCAACATTGTTCCCTACTTTAAATGAACTTAGGGAGACCTTAATATCCAATAGTTGCTACCGTCACAAGAGCCTGCATAGTGTCATAGAAGAGACATAGGTTCCAGAAGAACTTAGTTTCCGTGAAATAAGTGGAAAGCTCTTGCTTCCAAACACGCAATACTAAGAACAACTCAGAACTCAGATTTAACGCTTGCCGGTCTCAACCACGTCAATGCAGTCAAAAAATTTTGAGCTCTTTTATGTAAATATCTTTTCACTTAGGCCGATAGTTTGTGTACTTATATCAAGTTGGCAAGGATGAAACTTGCAGTTTACAATTTTGCCAGCCTTGAGAGTTTGTTATTTGGCAACGACTTAATATATTATCGTTCTGTTTCTTTTGTTAGAAAGTTTCCCAAGCCCTAAAAAATATTATTAACTTCTCTTAAAAACTATTATTTTTTAATAGTTTTGATAATGGAACGTTTGGAACTTCGCTCTGTCATGAAGTATGAGTTCTTACGCGGAAATATGGTATCGCAGACAGCGCGAAACATAAATCGCGCATTTGGTTCTAGTGTAACTACGCAGCAGACAGTATCAAACTGATTTGCCAAAATTTCGCAAACCTAGCTTTGAAGCAAAACGAAGATCCACGTGGTCGCCCAGAATGAAACGATGTACTGAAGGTCACCGTTCAGTGTGACCAATCTCAAAGTGCTTATAATTTATCATTCCAGTTTAATCTTGCCAAACAAACAATATTAACCCATTTAGCTCATATCGGTAAAGTGAAGAAGTTAGATAAGTGGATTCCACATGAATTGAACACACAACGGAAACAAAAGTGTTTAGAAACTTGTTTGATGTTGCTTTCTCGTCACAAATCTGATCCATTTTCGAATCGAACAATCACTTATGACGTGAAATGGATTCACCAAAGCATCAGAAGAAGCTGATAGTAAGTGTTTGGTGGCCTAGAGCAGGTGTGATTCATTACGATTTCATGAGATTAGCCTCATCCGACAGATCCATCAAATATACTCTAACCAACTAGACAAAATGATGCTGAAACTTGGAGAAAAACAGTCCAGACTGGTCAACAGATGGACTCGTATCGTATTGCAAGGTAACGCTAGACTGCCACACGCTGCGTAACTGTGAGTGGCAAAACTACAGGAATTGGAGTTGGAACTTCTCAATCATCCTTCGTACTCAACAGAACTAGCTCCCCTTGACTAACACTTCTTTCGCAATTGGGTCAAGTTCTTGATAGGAAAAAATTTCAATTCCGAGTAAAACTGATCTTCCAGCGTTCATAGACTCTCATCCGCCAAGGCCGGCCTGAACAAACTGCCGCTTAAATGGCAAAAGTGTGTAGACAATATGGCCGTAAACCGTGATGAGTAAAATAATTTTTTATATTTAAAAGTTATCAGCAGACCTTGACTCTTTTTACAAGTTTCATCCTTGACAACCTAATAATTCAAGATTTCACAAATATGAAAACTGTTCGAACCAATGTGACAGTTACGTTAATGCTGCATATCGTCATTGCAATATGTTTTTAGATTACAAAGCATTCATTTTTCCCATTCTAGCGTTACAGTTTAATAGGAACATATATATATTAGAATATAAGAATAATACAAAAGCACGAAATTGCTTAGAAAAATTAATTTTCTTCATCAGCGTATGTTTTTCTTGAATTCAAATTTGAATTCAAATTTCACAATGTGTTAGTTCTTTGTTAAGGATGCTTTCATTAAATCTTTCCGCAGTGATTAATCAAAAAACAAATTAGTAAAAATGACACACAATTACGGTTTATACTAAGTTAATTGCACTTCTTATAGCACCAACGAGGTCAAGCCAGTGCTGCATAAGGATGTTATGTGTTATGTGTGTTTGCACAAAACATAAAAGTTTACAAAAAAAAAAAAAAAAAAAAAATGTCAGACATCAAGTAATCGATTCAAGTCGACTTTGTGTAAACTAAAGGTAGACATTATTACTATTTCTTGACAGGATGCATGGATTTCTCATTTCTTCAAGCCTTGGTTTGGTTCTACGATTGTTTTCCAATTTTATTTAAAACTTCTTTATGGCAAAAGTCTTAAGATCAGAGTTCGTTAACTTTTGTTGCCAGTATATTGAAAATGAAAAAAGTTTGAAGTAAGAAATTAAAATTTAATATCTACGCACAAGATTGAATGTCGCTTATGCAGTTGATTGAATTGGACTACAAGTACTTTCTCAATTACTAAAAGGAACTAAAGCACTCAAAATGTAGTAAAAGCTCTCAAATGCTATGAATTATGGAAATTAAATCATTTTGTTGTTTTAGTAAACAGTCCATTATTACATCTCGAAAATACTTGAATAGTTAGCTTAGTCTACAATATTTGAAAAGCCCTTTATAATATTGATAAGTTCAATAGAGAAAGGTATAGAGGGTCGGAGATGAGTCGCTTCTAAAGTGCATGCTGAATATATCTTACGATAGTTAAAGACCGAAGAAATGATAAAGAACTGTTTTCGGGCGAGCGTTGAGCATGACGTCTCTACTATCTTAAGCATATATATGAACCTGATAAAGCTTTTCGTTAAATGTGATAGTTGATAAGAGTTATGTTTGTCCTGAACTTTCAGACAATTGTGAGAGAGATTTATGGCAAATTTTGATATTGATATATCTGCTATATCCGCTGTTTGCTTTAAAGCCTATTAGTTGCCTACCAACGGCTCGAGGCAAAGCATTTTTCATATTAACATGCGAAGTAGATGCGTTAAATTTTTTTTTTTTAATTTTTTCGGCCGCATTTTGATCCAAGTGCAAATCCTAACAGGAGGCTACGGTCTTATCAAAAAGCACGGGTCGATTGGCAGACTTTTTCTAAATCGTTTCATTGATTTATTATTACTCCGGCATGTTACAAACCGCATAATAAACTAGCAAGACCGTATCCGTATGAAAAGCAGAAAGAAAACAAAAACTGCTATAAACAATTGTCAATAGAGCGCCATTTTGCACCTCCCATTGTTGCAATCATTGTGATCGCGAAAAGTGCAAACATTAGCCGGCTTTTCAGCTTTTGATGACTCATTATGACTTACTACGCATTGATATACTCATTTACTTTATATAAGACGTTATGTTGTTAGCAATTAAGGAAACTCATATCTAACTTTATTTAATTTTCATTTTCGACATGAAGTTTAACGCTTATGTATGCTTGTGCGTTTATATATGTTTGAAAATAGAAAATCCCAAACAAAAGTCTCAGTTTCGCGTAACGACGAATGTTTTGATTTTTTAGAGCATATTTGTTCAGAGAACGAATGAAACATGAGAATCTAATACCTAACAAGACATGAAGATTATACTAAAGAATGTTAATCGATAGACGTTTAGAAATTTTCATTGCGACTGTGATGAATGATATAATGAGTAGAATTAAAATCGATTTCACGTGAATACGTATAAAAGATTTATTATAGAGCATTGCATGACTTTGTGTATTATATATAAATTGCAGGTGGTCAAGAAAGTCATTTAGATCTTTTTTTTCTTTACTTATTTTTATTTTTATTTTGTTCACCTTTCTGCTCCGTTATTGATTGTAAATTCCTGTGATTAAGCCTAGACTAGCGTCTAGAAAATTTTAGCTATATAGGATTTATTAAATTCTTATCATTTAAAGAGAGTTTTCAAAACTTTGGAGCAAAAAGTAAGTAGAAGGTCCGAGATTTCGAGGCCTTTGTAGGAGAGGCCTCGTTATTTCTCAGTTTAGCTTCTAATACCTTCCACAATTTATCCACAAAAAGCAAGGCATCGAAAAGAAATCATGTACAGTTCAGTTCGAAACGTTCTAGTGAAAAACAAGTAGGAAAAATATACTCAGTCGTGACCGAGTCTTTCATATCCGTCATACGAGATAGCCTTAAAAAAAAAGGCGCGGCTGATTTTTTCTACTTTCAGTACAAGAGCGAAAATTTATATGCACAGAAACCAAAGCTTTCTCGGTTTTTGTTGTTACACAAGCGTTTGGTCATTTTCGGCGTGTGTTTGGCTTGGTTTGGACACTTTCTTTATTTTTCATATTCGTGAACGGGAGAATGCTTACTACAGATACTACATTGTTGGGCAAGCGGACAAGTATACACGGGAACAAAGATACATGCTTAGGCGCAGTACGAATTTTAAACTGGCCAAGAATTCATATATCCTATGGGGTTTTTGAATTTTGCGTCCGCGCTTTATAAAGATATTGAAAAAAATAATTAAATTTCCATTTTTTATAATGTTGGATCACCTTTTTCGATTCTTATAAAGATGTTGCAGCGTCACCCATAGAATATACTTTATCTGCTATAGTTTATGAGTTATGAACAAAAAAACTCATTTTTTATTACCTTTGAAAGACGGTAGTTGTTCTTAGTGGTACCGTAAGCGAATACTTCAATCGGTTTGACTCACTTTTAATACCAACTTGCGTGCAAGAACTTCCAATGATTCGACCAAATTTCAAATCAATAACTTCAACTTTGTGACTAGACAGGCAGACATTACAACGACGGATAGAGGGACATGTTTAAATTGATTCATAACTAGATGGCGATCAAAACTATAAATACTTTGTTGGATCCCTGAAGATTTCGCCTGGGCTTCGCAAACCTTCTGACGAAATGAATAGACTCCTCACCCGTAGGTAATGGGTATAAAAATAACTGTATACTTTCGATATGACGCTTTCATACGACCTCCCTGCAAAAACAATGTAACTAAGTGATGAACATTAAAAACTTTTGTTCTCAACCAAGCGTAACTTTTTCTTATTTTTACACTTAACTGTTCTAAGCGATAGATAAACAAAAGTTAAACAAAAAGGGAAAGCTTTCGTCAAATATCGTAAATTCTGTGTAAATTTTTACTATTTTCGCGGTTTATTTTCGATGCCATGGAAATCCGTATTGCTTGCTCGCTTTGTTAGACATACTTCTAAAATCTATTATTTATTTTAAATAGACAATTAGTGTTAATTTTCAATAGAATTATTATTACTTCTAGTTGCAGCTTTCGAATGCGGTAAATTCAAAACAAATTATACGATCATATTTTCATTATTCAGATAAAATCACTTCATAAATATTTATTTACGTAAACAGCTTAACTTTAACGTTAAGAATATTTCAAGAAACTATTGAAAAAAAATATATATAAATAAATAAAGTAAAAGGAGAATACGTTATTAAGTCATCCTATTATAATATAAAATTTTTAAAATAATCATATCTCTCGTATTAATTTAAACGAGACAACTTTAACAAGCGCGTAGAAAATTTAGGAAAATTCTGAAAAACACAATTTATTCAGTAGAAGTTGTGACTTAAATTGACTGTAGGGTGATAAAATAAAACCAATATATAATTTTAATTATACATTGTATAGTTATACAAATAATATATATAATTATACAAATAACAGCTATATATATATATATATGTAGATATATTGTACAGGCTATCGGCTTTGGTTAAGTAAAGGAAATTAAATATTGAGCCCAGTAATAAAAGCAAAACGTTATAAGATATGAATATGGGTTGGGTTTATTTCAGATACATGACATTTTTATTTAAAAGTTAATTCATGTAAATGACCGTTTGTGGATTAGCACGTAACGCATCACTCAATAAGTCTCAGGTCTGACACATATACGGCAACATTGTTGACAGGGCTATACGATTTCTAAAGAGGATCATCTTTCAAACGAGATATTTTAGATTTTCATGACATTTGGCGACCATTAGTTTAAAAGTTACAGTTGTTTTAGTGACGCTACCTTTTTGTTTGTTAAAACAATGAAAAAAAATAGGATTTTCGTTGTGTTGATTAAAGGGTCCTTTTTAAAGAGACAAAACGCCAATGTGTTCATAATCAGCTTTGGCTTAAAAGACGCTATGGCGACTCTTGTCTGTCGAAAAAAAAAATTTGTGATCGGTATTTTCAAAACACATGCCGCGTTTGCCTACTCTTGACAACAAACTTTCGTTGATTCAGAGCGCTACTTGGCGCTTTTTACGTGAAATATAAAGCGATATGTGACAAAGCATCAGCAAAACAGTTGTAACTTGTAAACTAACAGTCGCCAAACATACTAACTCTGAATCTGGATCTATTGAATGGGTATCTTATGACTGAACATATACTTTTTAAATGCAGAAACCATTGCATTACTGGAAGACTCGTTTTCGAAGTTTTTAACCCTATGGACATCCTGAAAGTAACGTCGAACATAACGTCAATAAGATAGTTAACTTTATTAAAGCGACAAGACTAACCATTTAGTCTATCCGTTACAAGAAAAAAGACAGTCTTGCTGCTTGCCAGAGCGAATCCTACTTTATTAAGCCTAGAATTTATTTCTTTAGTCTTGGGAAACTACAGTAATAATAATAACGATAACAGTCATAATAATATAATTAGAGATATAACTATTGCAGTCGATTCATATGAATTTTCCATGTCTGCAATTTAACATTGAAAATTCGAACACAGGCAAATAAATAAGCAACAAAAACCTCGCTCTTATGGCACTCATGTTTTCTGCTTTTTCAAACGAAAGGGCAATATTAGTATAATCCCTTTGTTCAACGGTGTATAGAGCAGCGTCAAAGCAAAGACAGGGAGAGAGAGAGAGAGAGAGAGGGAGAAAAAGCAAGATATGTTCTTGCAATCTTCCAACTAAATCCAACCTTACGATTGGGGAAAAAGCCTTAAAAAATCGATATCATCGATAGCTTCATGTTCCCGCCATATCTTCGTAGCCTATTATTTTGATAGAGAAGAATAAACAAAAAAAAATATAATTTTTAATGTCCTCATAGTAATGTTGCTATTTACTCTTAGGCTATCTGGGTCATATTTATGTTAAAAGAATTAATTATGCTGTGCAATGTATATCAGTACGCATATATATATTGCAATAATAGCTCTTTTGGCCCAAAGACATCATAATGCATGGTATCTATCTATACATACATACAAAGTGATTGTGTACGATCGCTCGTTCGTACATGCAAACATATGGAAGTCTCTTGAAAACAAAAAACAAGTAAAGAAATTACCGTCAGGCAAGGTTGACCATTAAATAACCTACACAACCTCCTCCTGGTTAAAACCTTTAATTATCTTCGCTATAAAATAGCAAAACAATGCAATTTAAACTAATTCACTTGATTTTTTTGATCGCCGTAATATCTCTCTTGCGAATCTTTTATGTCAAATTTGGGAATTGCTTACTAATTTTTTCCATGCACTATTAAAAAATAGACTTCTCGACAATATGACGTCAAATGAAGGGTGGTGTTTATGATCCGAAAATAATTTACTTAGCGATGTTTGTTAAGAAATTTTAAAAGTTGCAATTTTCATACTTTATACTACTTGCGATACATGGTATATTAAGTTTGAGCAGAAGCATGCATCCCACCCACTCATCTTTTACTATAGCGATGGATTCGGAATCGCCTCATTTTTCATAAGAATGGTTAAACTGGAGGGAGTTTAAAAAATTGGGTGGCCATAATTTTCATGAGAGATGAAAGCGAAATCAAAACCTGTATGGACGTGGGCCAGATTTAAAAATTTTTTTTCAATTTTCTCGTTTTGAAAAACCTTGTGATTCTTGGTAAACTTTTGTTCCTGTCATAAATTAGCAAATTGTAGACTTTGGTGTTACTTTCCTTGGAGTGTAGTCCAAAATATAGATCTGTCTGGTCCAAATTTTCTACACTCAATCTATATTCAAAACTACTACTATGGAGCAATTTTCTTCATGAAATGTTAAAATTTAGACCTTTTTGTCAAACAAGGGCTTACTTGTCTTGAAAACTGTCAGGTGAGGTGTAAATCCAAAAATAGACCAACGTGATCCATATTTACTAAAGTTAACTCTTATGACAATTTTCCATTACGCACAAATTTTCCCCGTAAAATATTGAAGATTACACTGTTTTATCACTAAAAGGGTTATCTCAAAAAGTTGGTCCATCCAAACATTTCTTGACAATATGGTAGGTTAACATCTTCATATTGCGATTTTTGTCAAGAAATTTTAAGATACGCGACTTGTTTTTCATAAGCCGTCATGCGATGGGCGGTCCGATCTAACCTATTTTCAATTGGCTTTGCCCTTGGGGCAAAACATCGATATACCGTCAGCAGCACATACGAATTTAAACGGTTTTTGAAGATGTTTCTAAACCGATCGGAACGGCAAAAGGCCAGACTATATGAAAGTACTCTTTCACGATTACTCTTGTGTCAGAAGCGGTGTAAGAAATAGAATCTATCGTTAAGTCGAATGTTAAATTCTCCTCGACGAAATATTTTACGTTTTTAGTATGCTATGAAAAAAAAAATTTTAGTCAATTAGACATTACGCAGTCAAGCAAGTAATACAGTTCATGGTGGGCTCGCGCTAGTAAAACATGTAATGGATTTTACAGATAATTTATATATATCGACAATGTCGAGTTGAAATTTTGTCTTAATTGTATAATGTTTTTATGTGAAAATCTTGACTTTATTTTGGCCGAGAGCCAAATGTTTCTATGTTAATTTTTTGTTTATTTTAAAAATGACGACAATAAGCAAACCTCGACATATCCACAATGAAACTAAGTAGACGCACCTTTCAGTTCAGAGCATATTTACTTCTGTGACAATCTGAACGATAAAATGAATATGCTCATAGCCGCTGTCTAGAAGCTAGATGTAAAACTAAAAACAATTGCTTTCATAATTTTCATAGCCTGTTCGCCTTCATTCGATGGTCTTCTAATGCTATAAATCAAAAAAGTGAATGGTTTCGTTTGTTTGATTTTGAAAATTTTTTTTATCCAATGCTTTTATTTTCTCTGTTATTGATCGTTGAAGATATGAAAATGTACCCTGATGATGAAATGTCTGCTTAATGACTTTCAAAGAATTTTAATTTTACGATTAGAAGACTTCTTTCAAAGTTTCTAAGTGTTTTGTCTTATAACATATGCTCTCGTTATTCTTATTATTTTAAACGTAAATGTCTCGCTCGTATGACATAATTCATTTTTCATAAATCCATGATATCACCACTTCGAAGAAAGATGTCATTGGCAAGGCTCAAGTTCTATAGGAAGCTTTAAAAGTAAAAAAGTGTACTGCTACACCTAGCAAACGCGGCATAAGAGGATGTATGAAAGTATACCTCAAATAGCACTGTATTCCTAATCAGCGCGACACGTCAAATAATTTTAACCACATCGTAGGAAAATTGATTGAAATTCTCATTTTTATGGAAACAACTAAAGGCGAAGCGAGGTGGACAGACGGACAGACGTGCGTAGAACTGAAACAAGTTGCGTCTATTTCAAGCCCTTCAGTGTGTTATATACAGCCGCTTACAATAGCCGCTTTATCTACCCTTGTACCACAAACGGTAAAACAATGTTCATAAAATTCCAAAGTTGAAACTTTTTTGCTGTACTCGTCATGTCGACTAACGATCGATTTTTGTCATTTCTTTATTTACTTTTACTAGTTTAGTTTTCTTTGCAACTAACAACGCATTGTCACGCCCATGTCTATATTAACTCAACTATATTTGATATAATATTGGTTAACTGGATTGTGTAACGGTCTCTAAAGAAACTTTCATCTTATAATAAATAATTAATGACTTATGCGCGTTCGAAATTATGTACAGTGTCATCCTAATAAAACAGAAATTTATTGCTTTTGTGTTGATCGTCACTTGATTTTGTGAAAATAGATTTGTATCAAGAGACTGTCAGACGTTTTACACGATCGTCTTTGTCGCCGGAAGTGGACAGATATTCACCTATGCGTTATTCTTTTCGTGCGTCTGCCAATAAACAGAATTTTGATATCAATCGTCGACAATCTTGTAAGTCATTCAATGTTTTGTCAATTTACCAAACTCTTATGAGCTTTTATTTTTTTCTTTCTTTTAATAAATAATTTATATTTATTTATTTTTTTTTTGTTGTAATTTTTATTTAATTTATTTTATAATTTTGCTTGTTGTTGTTATGTTCTTTATGCTAAAGACGATTTGTATCTAGAGGCCACTGGCCGACGACGAAGTTCAGGTAAGCAAAGCGGCGGATTCAATAAATTAAAAATTTTACTGAAGATTAAAAAATTTCTCTAAAATTGTTCACTAATATTTTTCATTACAAATTTTAAAATTGTTTTCACTAAAAAAATTAACTTTTCTAACGCTTTCTTTCGTAAATCCAACATGTAAGTGGATTGTTTATATCATATCTGTTTGTAAAGCATATAAGCACAGATTGGAAACTTCTTAACTTCGACTCTAATAAAGTGAATTATCATTGCTACTGTCGATAATGGACGCCCTACTACCGTGCACACAAAAAATTCAACTATAGTTATCGCAGGAATATATTAAATGTACCGAAAAGAAACCATGTGCGTTGCATTTCTATTTATCCGCTCTTTTTCCGCTTCTATAATAGATGTTCGACATTGCGTAAAGACTTTACATACACTTTGCGTACCTTAGAGCAAGATTTAGTCTACCTTTTTACTAGGTACGCAAATATGCAACTGGAGTTTGCCCACAAGTAGCGCTAACCTCAAACAATGAAAATGTCTAGATTTGTGTCAAACGAACGAACGATACGAATGATAATCTTTTTTACATCCTCACTCGAGATGAAAAGTGGAACTGTGAGACACAAGAATTTATGGATAAATGTAGACGTGCCACCCACGTCGACTGTAAGACTTAATTTCTTTAGCAGAAATACGACGAGAAAATGCGTATTATATTTATATATGACATCCGTTGATCCATCCATATAGCAAAACCAGTTCTCGATACATTGAAATCGCTCAACCGAGAAATGCTAGCCCGTGAGATGTACTCTTATGACTTGTATTCTTCCGATTACCATTCATTTGCAACCATGGGGCGCATAATTGCTCAGCAGCGCTTCCCAGTGAAAATTTCTCGAAGACTGGCTTGCCTCAAAAGAGCAATACTGCTTTTGGCGTTTCATTCAAAATCGCCAGACAGATGGTAGAAGCAAATAGCTAACGATGCGACAATATTTCAATTAAAGTATATATTATTTTATCATTTTTCTACAATAAATGTGTATTTTCTGTGCTTGGAATTCCCATTTCATAATTACGTACCTTTGAGACGATCTCCCAACCTCGACGGGGCAACTAAGTTCCAAAATGATCTCAACCGACGAACTAAACCACTTTTGTTTAAGACAGCTTTTTCTATATCTGGGTTTGTTCTCCCTGATCTTCCTAACTGTTCACTATTAAGGTTCACAATTTAATTGCAAAGATCTATAGACTTACTTTACGACTGACTGATCAGCGATTTAATAAAATATGTATTCTGGCCCTTAAGTGATAATACGTTACCTAATCGTTAGTATTTGGTTGCGGAGAGAGCATTTTCAGTGTCCCCTAGGGGTGTCTCGTGGTGGCTGTGGTTGCCCCCAATATAGCGGGAACATTAAATATTTGAGGTGTTAGGTAGGCCTCGCCTCCGCCAGTAGGAAGGGCATGCCATGCACATGCCCTTGATCTGGAACTGCAGGGAGCCTCCCTGCTCCCTGTGGGACGTGAGTGACGTTTCACTCCGTGTGCCAGCGGGCACCGCAGGGTTGAGCCTTTCCGGCAGGCACCTGCGTTAAACCCCCTGAAACTACTTCTGTCCCTACATAGGCGGTCTTTTAATTGTATTAATGGATTTGAAAAAAAAGGCATATTTTCTCCTTTTTTTTTTAATATAATAAAAGAACTTTTCAATTAACAGAAGATATCAACATTTCAATCATATTTTGTAAAATTTTTATTTAAAATAAAAATTAACATAAAATTTAATATAACAATTTTGAAAATTCAGCCAGCGCAGCGTGACTTTTCCATGACAGCTTTATCTGAAATCAAAAAATCAAACAGTGGTTCCGTTAGTTGATGCAAATGGCCCGTCCTTGAAGGGAGGATTTTCAAAAACATTGCAACTTGAGGGTCCGCTTCGATAATAAAGTTTTGACGCGAAAGAATATTTTCGAATATCTATCTGTCTAGATTGTATTTTGATCCATTTTTATGCACACACAGTCTTGACTTTACAATCACATCTTGGAGATAAATGCATTCGTGTTTTCGAGTTTTTCTATTTCAATGACACGCTAACGATGGGTGAAGAAGATTTTTTTATCTAGCTAGTAATGGTTATACTTAAGATTATTCTCAAAGTGTTGGAGAAGAAAAGGCGCCCTAACAGGTGTACACACATCATACATACATACATATATGTGTGCGAAGAGAAAATCTTGACGATCAACCACCGTCGCAACAGTATTACTAACGACAACAACAAGAACCATCTAATGATACCATTTATAGCGTCAGTAAATTAGAAAATCTTGTTGCGCTCACAGTTACAGATATCGCTTTGTTTGGTTATTGCGCTAAAAACGCATTTCTTTGAAACGAGAAACGCACATGCATTAATCATTTTTCGAGTTCAACTATTTTTAGAATGTCATTAGGCGACTAAACGTGACTCTTTTTGTGCAATTTACACAACCGGACAATTTACGTATCGACAAATGTGTGGCGGCATAAGAAATGATCTAATGCTGCTGCACTACGACGGCAAGCTAAACACATCATTTATAGTTTATTCTAAAATAGGTATATAAAACATACTCTCTGTGTATATTACTATTGCTATTGAATGCAAAAGTGTTAGCTTTTGGTGGGTGGGTGTGTTTATATATATATATTTATTTAGCATTTAAAAATCAATTTAAATGCATTTTCTGTAGAAACTGCAAAACTGACTGTGTAGGTAGGTTTACTTTTCTATCGATAAATGTCGGTCTTGAAGACTCGCAGGTTCTCATGTTAAATGCAGCAAATTGTTCAAATAATTGTCCAAGTTTTAGCAAATTTTTTAATAATTGTTGCAATTTTCAAATGAAAACAGAAAGAAAAATAGCAAACAAAATGTAACCAAGAAAGTAAAGGGCAACCAATAGTTGTTTTTTTCAAAAGATGGTATAGACGCGGCCAGCACTTGGATAGCTGCGAGCTATGAATTAAAAAAACAAACAAATTTATCGCATGAGAAATATTTTTCCTTTATTTCAAAACATTTTCATATGCATCACCAAAGGATGGGATGTATTCAGTTTGTCAAAGCGTTTGTGACACATAGAAATAATCCGCAACGTTCCCCCAACGCCAAAGAGTATCGAAATTTTATTTATTTTTTTTGTGTTATTCTTTTTAGGAAAAGGCAAGGGCGCTTACAAGATTCGGCCACAGCCAAATATATAGAATTTCTTTACATATATGAGGTTGTGATGGTTATCGCAGTAGTTTGCTTTTGTGGGAATATATAGCAAATCAAAACTATTTCGCAGTAGCCAGTGTTGTTTTTCGGAAAAGTGCTTTGAAGTCCCGACAATTTAATAATCTTTTCCATAAAAGCTGGATTCCACTTACCTTGAAATAATCAAACAACTCAGTTACTTTTTGCGGCTCAATTAATGGTTGTCACCTGCAGCAGTACTACATATACATCAATCAGAAGATTCCTAGAACATTCAAATCACCGTATGGATCAGTTGCAAGAATCGAACTTATCGTACTCAGAGAGCTATGAAATGTACAAAAGAAGTTACGACTAGATTCATAGATCTAGATTAAAATTTGCACTTGCAATATTGATTAGCCACTAGACCAAGTGGCACGTATTAAGGCGTAAGACCACTGTAAATTTTTCAAAAAATCAATTTTCTTTTATTATTGGCCTAAATGATCTCTTATATAAGTCAAGAGTGACATAAAAAGACAATTGTCATTGATTTTTTGAATGGCAGTATATGACAGTATATGGCCACTGTAAACTTTAAATGCATTTTTCTGGAAGCTTGATTTTTTTGACAACGGCATGTACCTTAACTCCAACAAATATCATACATACATTTCGTTCCAATTTTTTACAATATCTTCAAGAAAGTATTCTCAAGTGAAAGGCGTAGAATATTTTCGATAATTAAATCCAAATAATGTTTTATCAACAAAACAGTGCCATTTTCTTTGGTGAAAGGCTGAGCTTTTCCTTTCAAATATTCGCCGTTCAAACAAAAATCAATATTTCTTAGAAAGTCCTCCTTGTGTCACTAGGTGTGGGCATGTCGATTAAATGAATTTTTTTTCTTTTAAATCAAATTTTGATCAGTTGCATTGCGTGCCACAGAGCTCCTTAAGGCGATAACGCCTCGCGAGAATGGCTGCGGTGTTGCCATTTTTAATATATTTTTTAAAAATTATTTTTTTCTTTCGTACCTACCTAAGCTTATAATCCTAATATCATCGGCAAATATTATTATATATTCCATTACCTCTCCTTTTATCTCAAAAAAAAAAATGTCCCAAATCCTCTTCTGTGAGGCTGTTATAGAGCAATCCTACCTCTTACCCCTTATGGCACATGTTTAGAAGTTGCGGCTGAAAAAAATACAATAACCTTACTTCTGAGCTCCTCTGAGCTCCTTTCTGATAAAATCGCTTCTCATCGCTTTGAACCCATCGCAATTGCGGATGCGTCGTTTAGACAATCAAACCTATTTTCTCATCGAATTTTTGAATGGAAAATATTTGCATCAGGTTATGGATTAATGTCTGACAATAGCTAGCGCTCTTTTTGTATGGACAAAGCTCATTTTGTATTAGATTTTTAAGTGGCCCTGGCCCATATTTAATATCTGTTAAGTTTTCGGTATGCTCCATCGGCTCACATTGTGTCTTTTGCACTGACATGCACTGGCATGAAAATCATAATCTCTGAGCATAGTGAGGATGACAACAAGCTTTAGTAGCCTTCTTAAGCTCACATTTAATGCAATCTTATGCTTGATACTCTAATGTTCTGTGTCTTCAACTAAAATATCACCAAGAATGCGAATTTTTCTAAATTTTGTCCAATCGAAGTTGCTTCTATATTTGCTTTTGTCCAGTTAGTTAGTCAATCAGTTTAGCATAAACGATTTTTCTTTAATATCAGCTTTTTCTCTCACACATACGTCTTGATGTTTGGTGATTTGCTTAAAGATTCAGAATGTGAATAAAACAAAACCTAAATTTTTTCGCTCCATATGTGGCACATGATAAATTACAATTTTCCACCTGCGATTTTATTATCATAACGTCACACATCGATTCGGTCATTTTAAATCGGTGTCTATATAATTGAAATAAGTGTTAAACGTTTTTTTAAACAATAGCAGTCACCATAGCAGTATCTCATGATTTCTCGCATTTTAACACTGGGATGGTGCCGTTTGGCTTTATAATTTGATTAAATATTCGGTTTTCCTCTTTGGTCTTTTTAAAAAAGTATCACATGAAGTCATGAAAACTTAATAATATCAAACATACTAGTAGCGAGTAACGAATTAAATTTTTTAATCGAAAAACGCATAACTTTTATGGTACAAAGTTAAATGTTGATGGTGTGTAAACAATTTCGTTTTTCTTCTCAACTCTTCTTTATAGATCATGGAGCGATTTTAACGCATGATACGGAACAGTTTATAATTGGCCAAAGAGTCTGGGTTGGAGGTATAAGACCTGGGCAGATTGCCTATATCGGCGAGACACATTTCGCACCCGGCGAATGGGCCGGTGTGGTATTGGATGAACCGAACGGTAAGTAGATGAATTTGCCATAAATTGCCGTTGAGAGGTTATAATAGTTAACAAAAAAAAACAAAAAAAAAAAAGGTAAAAACGATGGTTGCGTGGCCGGAAAACGTTACTTTCAATGTGAACCGAAACGAGGCATATTTTCACGTTTAACACGTTTAACATTGAGCCCATTGCCCGGAGCACAAACACTGGCATCGCCGTTGCAAAAAAATTCGCCAGAACGTTCACGTACAGTCTCACCTACCGCAAGCACACGCAGCTCCTTTTTACGCATCCCGGGCAGTAAGTCTGACATATTTATATTAAAAAAAAATCACACATAAAATCCGCATTTATTTCCTTTCTTCCCCTATCATTCAAAATTGATATTTTCAAAACATCATTCACGATAAAAAGAAAATGGTTTAACTGTGGGTGATCGTATTATTGTGTCTTCCGGCTTTGGAAGCCGGCCTGGTATTTTGCGTTATCTTGGCGAAACACAATTTGCTTCGGGAAATTGGTGCGGCATAGAATTGGATGAAGCAACCGGTAAAAATGATGGCTCTGTGGATGGCATTAGGTTGGTTTGCTTTGATCAAAATATAATTTTTCATCTCTTAAATCAATTTCTCGGCAGATATTTCGAATGTAAACCTAAGTATGGCGTTTTTGTGCCAATCGCAAAAGTTTCGCTGTCCCCGTCATCGAAAAAGACTCGTCTCTCCCGAACGGGATCGCGTGAGTCATTAACTTCAGTGGGCACTTTTAACAGCATTGCTTCCACAAACACCTCACGTTTACGCTTGAACTCTCAGGTATAAATAAATCGCTTTGCTAGCGCCGTTATCGTTATCGCATGCATATTCAAAAGCCAAGTTTGACAACCATTTTCGATCGATGATTAAATTGTTCAAATTGTTTAATTGAAATTTTGTTGTTTATTTGTGTTTAGTTCTTTATTTATTTATTTATTTGTTTTTTTTTTTTTGTTTTTTCTCAAATATTTTCGTTGTTATTATTATTATTATTACTATTATTGTTTTGAATTTCTTGTCAACCAACTAACATTTTAATAACCCATTAACCTTTTCAACTGAATGTTTCTTTTGTCCAAGCAGCGAAAATCCCCGTCAGCCAAACCTGTTGTTGTAACCGCGCCAAAAACTCAATTTTCTATGCAGGTATGCTACTCTTAATACATATGTGCATACATTTAATTCATCAATGCCCGAACACCCACGATATCTCTCGTTTTAAACGCGCTCTTATCAATATTTACACAAGTGAAACATTTCGTTTTATTCTTGTATCGATTTTCCCTTGACTTCAGTCTTTCTTTACAACCTATAGAACTTGAATTTGTTTTCAATATTTGTGTCTCCGATATTCGTAGGGTTTTCTGGCAAATTGTTTTACTTTACCGCTCACTCACACTTTCATACATAAGCATAAGAATATTTTTATTCCCCTTATATCAAATTTCATTTTCCCTTATACCCACTACCAGATAATTAGCAGAAACTCTTTTGTCCTTTCGCGGAAAAGGTATAAAACTTTTAGAGTCGTCCTTGCTTATGAAAAGGCGAGAAAAGGATAAAAAGTTTGAAATTTACAACATTTCCTAATCTGTTGTAGGAAAATCTCCTTATCGGCCGATGCTGACATTGGTCGAACGGCAGTCATAACTCTTCCATTTATTAAATCCACCATCGAAAACCGGGAGCTTAGTACATCCCATGCATTCTTCAACGACTCAAGCCATTCCCGGTTTTATTATTCGAAATCTCAGGTCCGCAAAAAGTGAAATATGAAAACGTTTTACTTGATAAGAACAGAAAATGACTCCAAAACCGGGGAAAAAAAACTAAAAGGCGAACAAGAAATGAGCTTACAAGCTTCGATGGACATCGATTAGAAATTAGAGATGCTTAGTTACATAACGGAACAACCCAAAAGTTAGTTTATTAAAATCGAAGCCGGTTGATTTTGCAATGAGCTGCAAGTGAACTCTATTATCGAAGTAGTGGGTATCAAAGTTTCGCCATAAAACGTTTATGTAAATCTATCTTGCTTGCTTTGCTTATCTGATGCATTCTTCTTTTCTCTTCTTTTTGTTTTTTATGTTTGGTTTATAAGGTTTAAAAATAATCCTAAAATATTTTTTGAAAAATTTTTATCGTACTGTTCTTATGCCTTTTTGTGAATTTCATGTATTTAATTTTTATTATTGTTAAAGTTCATGTTTGTTTCCTTTCCTTATGTATGTGTAAATAAAGCGTAATACCTTGCTTTTTTTTTTTAATTTTTAAACTCGCACGTTTTGTTTTATTTATATATTTTTTTTCTTTTTTGTATCCACCACTTGGGAATGTGAACGTTTTAGCTCTTCGTTGTTCTGATTTTATTTAACAAACCCTGCGATTCTGTGTTAATTTGAATACATCCACTATTCATAGCGTCCGACTCATGTATCACTCTGCCTGTCCGTCCGTTCTCCTATTTGGACTTCAAAGTTAGTTGCATTTCGATTGAGAAAGCTCATCGAGCTGGAAGTATAGAATAGCACCGTTATACATAAGCCTACATTTTGGTTAAAATACTTTTTCATTGACCCGATTATCGATAGTTGAAGATATAGACAAACTCGCGAGAATGGACGAAGTTTTACCGAATGCTTTACTTATTAGTAGCTCCCCCGCTTAGAATCACTTTAGTGAACGGAGCCTTCAACACGACAAAACAAGTGACGCCATTCTGAATGTCGTTTTCGTACGTTCGATTTTTAGCGGCGCGTGACTAGAAAGCACCCCGAACCTGGGGTAAGCGACATTAAACCCAAATTTCAATAAGTCATTCAATCCGACGTCATACTCGTTCGGAATCCATTGCTTGTCATAAATTCTTATATTTTCTCCTGCTCATCAGAGTGCATCTTGACCATTCACGTTGCTCACTTTTCGATTTCTTGCATATTTATTAAGAAATTGCGTTAAGTTTGATAGTTTTTTCACTTGAAAAAGACTTTCATTGCGGAAACTTGGTATAATGTATATTCAACAAAATAGGTTCTAGCATTTTGTAAAATATTTTTGGCGACATAGCGATATCGCGTCGAAAAAAGTTATATTGGTGTGCCAGCGATACATCCACCGACACATTTCTGCATTTTTTCAACTTTACGGAGCAGCGTGCCAGCCATTCGATGCTGCACCGATCTGAACAAGTGGTAATCAGGAGCCGTCTAGTAAGCACGCTGGGTGTGGCAGAACTTCCGTTCCGAGCAGCAGCAGTGTATTCTCTTGTAACAATCGGCCAAAAAACTGGCATTTGCAGTAAATTCGCGTCGGCACTTTTAATCCGTTGAAACCAAAACCGACAATTGGGATATGATGGAGTAGCATCACCATAAGCCTTCGGCAGCAGATTTCTCCAAATAAACAACAAAAGTAATGAATTTGGGAGAAGAACAATTTTGAGCACTCCTTGACTAGCGTCGGCGCATGCCGAATAAATCAATAATACTAAAAGAGTAATCGAAACCATCGAATTCACCGTTATGTGCATTAGTATTTCGCATTTCTTCATAATTTTTTTCCGCAAAAGTTTCCTATCAAAATTAACGCAACCTCCTCATATATATGTACTTATGAATTATATGAAACTGATTGAATACTTCCAAGAATTTGTAGATCACCCCACTTTTAGGCAGAGATGCCTATCAGCTGCATGGGGCGAAGCTGAGTGATATTTCCGCCTTATCTATAACCTAAATGTATTGCACTTATAATGGTCAGTTAAGGTCAGAGGCTGACTTAAATCTCAGCAGAAAAGTTCCTTCAATCAATCGTCAACTTTAATGGGTTACATTTCGCACTTAGGATTTTTTTTTTCCTCATAGTGGTGGATATATCGGATTCGTCTCAAGACGAATATAACTTACTTACTTATATATGCTATAAGTTTGGTTTCTCTTTGGTGCTCTTGAATATATTTGGGATTTTTTAAATATTCTGTTAAATATATTTCCGCATGTGTTTATATGTAAATAAATGGTCCCCACTTGCTAGTTTACATTTTCCTGTTTAAATCGGAATAAATTATGGCAAAAAAAAAAAAAAAAAAAAACAATCAAGCAAATGTCCAATATATAACTGATGTATATATAATGTTACGTATGTAGATAAGAAATAAAGCTTTTTCTTGTTGGGCTATCTATATATGCGAACCTTCAAAATCAAGGTTGAACACGCACATGAATTATTATGCAAGTATGGAATAAAACACTATTTGATTTTATTAAAATTTTTTATGATTTTCCCAAACAGGATCTGCTGCGTGAGAAGCAATCGCATATTGAGCAGTTAATGATCGAACGCGATCTGGATCGTGAAGACTCACAAAATCAAGCCTTACAATATCAGAAAAATATAAATGAGGTAATTACCAACTACAGTGATATCACATATCGACCAACATCAGCATTAAAATCACGACTATTACAAACAACAACACTATTACCGTCTCGATCAACTAGATTGACATATAGCGGCGAACAAAGACGCCCGCTAACTACTATAGTACCTTCAGTAATAAAACGATCCTCATTGACTCAACGTTCTCAAATGCGTTCACCGACCGTATCGTCCACAACTGGATCTGCTAAGAAAGTTTGGTTTTGCGATCAAAAGAAACAATACTTTCCAACAAGATTATAAGACGAAACAAGATAATCGATATATACATACTTGTGAATGTTCCCAATTTGGCTTATAATCAATCGATTGTTTAGAAATTCCTTTCCTTTCCTTTATTTTTTTTTCTTTTTGCTTTCATTGAGAAGAACTCTCTTGGGCGCTCAATCGTTAATTTTTCATTTCGTTATAACAAAGTTTGCCATTTAACATTTTGTTTTATCGTTTTATTGGGTTATTATTCCATTTTCTTTATCTTTACCTTTGTTAGCATTTTTTTTTTCTCTTTTTTTTTTTTAAATCATTTTTGTTGTTACTTGTTACTGGTGTTTTAACTTTTGCTAATATTATGGTGTTTACCTAACACAGAAAACGCAAGAAAATAATCTACAATTTCATTGAGTTTTATTATGCCCACAATCCGAAGATGTTCTCTTCATGTACAACTTTCATTTGTTCTCTTGATATGCTCTAAAATATTTAAATATCTAAGATATGTAAACAGATTGTTTGAGTCATGTCCGTTTTTGTCTTTCTGTCCGCCTTTTAGAATACTGAAGCCTATTGTAGGAAAGTGGAACCGCATATAACCAATTTTTCTTAGAATTCTAAATGACAGAAACAATCATCCCTTATATACAATTTAATTAAACTTGAAAAATATGCTAAATAGATGTGAGAACCTTTAGCCCTTTTATCTGGTCATCTATTCTAAAAATTGTGAAAAACAAGTAAGAAGAAAAAACTGAACGCGTACATAGTCCAAGTCAAATTTCAAAACTTACTAGCTACTAGAATTTTCTAGGCTATAAATAAACAGCTGAAAATAGGTTAATTTATTTTAAAAAATGTGCGAAATTCGCCTGCGATTCTATATTGGCTTAAAAATGACCCTCTGTCTTCTCCACGGCTGGCTGTTGTTACAAGCTTAGAAGTCACATGGTCTCAATTGTTTTGGCATCTTATGCCTAGTTCCCATATATCGCGACGTGTAAGGCAATCTCACTGGAAGGAAGGCACAGAAAGGTGTAAAGTGGACTCAAATGTTCGAAGTAAAGTTTATAACGAGTTAACATACTATCGACAAGCTGTGTGGATATCCTACACCACTTTGCCCAAAACATTCCCGTCAAATAAAAGCTGCTTGTCGCCTTGTAAACGCTTACTTTCCATAAGAATCATTTTACAAGAGCGGGCCCAACATTTAATCTACGAAGTTTGAATTTAGTAAAATTAATTGTCTTTTCTCATAAAACATTAAAAATTGGTTCTTTGTAGCCATTTAAACTCCATTCTTCATCAGTTCTCTTATTTGGGAAAGGGGTCCGAAAAAGACACTTACTGAGTTTAAATGCCAAGCCGTTATTTTTTTAATAATTTCCAGCTTAAAATACTAAAAGTTTTTTTTGATAAGAAAATTTAGAAGGAAAAGGTTTAAAAGGGTTGCTCCATTCCAAACGTGGCTCATTTAATATCTGAAAATATGGTTTTTCGCCGAATTTTGTTGAGCAATGTTAAAGATGGAAAATTGACTTTCTCTTACTTGGAAAGTAGCCATTAAAAATGCTCCTATCAAATCCGTCGCCCTTTAGCTATACAAAATTTAATCAAAATATCTCAATAGGCCAACGGAAAGACCAACGGAAAGACAAGGCCTTTTTCCTAATCGATTAGCATAGCATAGAGCATTAGAGATGCGCCTATCTCAAGGGTGTACTGATGTGGTGTAGATTTTAAATACCTTCATCGCTCCGAATCAACGAACTTAGTGTGTGCCTAACAAAGTTGGCGGAAGACTCCTACTTCCATAAATGTACTTCGGTTTGTGGGTATTCTAAAATTCGCCTCAAGGTGAATACAAATTTTTTTATTCTTCACATTTTTAATTGTACACGATTTTTCATTTAAACGCAGATGCATAAAATGTTCTAATTTTTTTCAATTATTGCAATATTAATATATTTAAAGTGTTAATAATTTAATGATCATTCAGCGATGCGATGGCACAGATAGAATGCATAAAACTACAAGCGTGCTTTACTTTCTCATACTGCATGTTGCGCATAGGATAGATATATGCATCAAAATTATAAAACACATGTCATTGCCATTAAACATATGATTAAGATTTCTGCAGAAAAAATTAAAAATTATTTATTATTAAAAGATCGTTAAGCATACCGAGCACTTACTTAGTAACGTGTCGTTATTTGCTATCTTTGCTATTTGGGGCGTGAGCAATTTCCATCTGTGTCTTCGTTGTTGTAAATCATGCTATTAAGTCCAATAATAATAATAATAGTAAAAAGTAAGCAACATTAATAAAAATGCAAAAAGTAAAAAAAAAAAAAAAAAAAAAAAATTTTTCATTTTTTGCTTTTGCATGTCTGGCAAAATTATAAAACAAATGTTTTATGTTTTTATTACCATCAAGCTATGGTCATTATTTCCGCACTTAAAAAATTGGTTAAAGGCCGGTATTTTATCTTCGCCGTTTGATGCATGCATGCATGCGCACATACCTTCTTCTGTCTGTGTTGCTTTCACTATAAATCATATAATCAAGTCTCACAATAAATCAGCTTTGATGTCTATACAACGAAGGTGTATTAAAGCAAATACTTCCCGTAAAAGCATACGACAATCATTTAAATCTCAAAAAAAATTCGTTCAGAACAACAATAATATAATAAATAAATATTTTTATATTTATTTATTTTTATATTTATTTATTATTAATAACATTAAATAGCATATTCATATAAATAATCGTATAACGAGTAACAGCTAGACGTTCTTCTAATATTTTTAATCCTCTTACGACGCAACAACATAACAACATAAGCTATTGGCTAACATTCCAAATTGTATGATTGCATGTAATAATCAGTAATGAGTGTATTGAATGTCATCTGCTTACTTTTATAGTTAATACATGTTTACTTGTAATAACTTGTAATATATAAACACTTACGTGCTTCATGTCAATGTTACCGATTTTCGAAACATACACAAATTTCTCAATTAAATGTAATTTCGAAATGTGACTAATTAAAAGCGAAACCAAAAAAAATTCATATTAAATTAGATATTAGATGTTACATACGCTACATTAAAAATTCATAGATCAGTTACAGGAAATTTTCAAATCGTAGACGGCAACCCATTCAATTACAGTTATGTTGAAAACTTTTCAAAACAGTGTAAATAGTTCGTCAACTTTTGCTTGCCGATCCACAAAAAGACTCCAAATGTATAATAAAAGTAACCTACTACCGTCCTATACTACAGGCATGGCCCAGGAACCAATTGAAATCAGTTTCGTCAAATCAACAAAAGCAAATGCTAAACGTTGAAAGTGTCCTGCTCCCAAAAACCAGAACCGTATAATCAACTTATATTTTACCATGAAATCAGATTCCTTAGGGTTTTCGCCTATACAGGGCCAGAAAGCCAATTTTCACTGCAATCACTGTCAAGTTAACTGGGGAAGAAAACATTCCGCAACGGTTAAGTATCGCTAGCTTGCTAGGCGTGAAGTCACCGATAGTTTTCTCTTGTTTAATTACCAATATTTTTGCACAAGCTATATACTGGTAGAAGATGAACAAAAAGCGTGTACTAACACCCGCAATCTTCTTTCTTAATTCTTGATTTAAAAGATGTAAAAAAACCTTTAAAAAACCCTACCACGCCCTACAATCATTCATACAACACCTTTTTAAAAAAGCTTTATGGGGGAAGGGATCGGAAAAGTAGTCCGGCTCGACAGCCCGACGGACAGACAAGCTTAGACCTACGCAAAATACGATTTTGAATCGACCGATATGGCGAAAGACGAGTCTACCTCAACTCCTGCTGGGACTTCGCCACAAACTCAATGTGCCCTTGCACCACAAGTGGTTTAGGCAAAAAAAAGGAAAAATTGTTTTGATTATTGGTGAAAATTATCTATATTTCGAAAAAATTTGACCAAAACTGCTTAAAAAATCGTTAAAAAAGAAAAAATAAACCACGCCCAATATATGCATGTAATAAAGACGTGATCCCTAAGCAATCTTTCTCCTTCAAGCCTTTTGGATGTCAATCCTGAATATTTCACACTAGATTTATGGACGTTTTGTATACACCGATTTTTACCGAAACTCGCCAATTCGATGGGTAACTTTTGTGAAGCGGCCCAGGCCTAAAACTATAGATAGAAAGGTGAAATTTGTCAGGAACATTTCCTGATCGAACTGCGCACATGCGTTCGATTAAATGGTTAACAAGTTGGGAATAAATTGGAATTAAAATGTAATCGGTATTTGTGAACTGATCGAGACAATTTCTTTACCCAACATTCAGATAGTCCTGGCGAATACTCGGGTACCAGTTTTTGAAATTTGAAAAAATTGTTGACGTTTTTCGAGGTTGCTTTAGTTTTTTTTTACACTCTGTGCATGTATCTAAACGGATTACGACAATTTTTTGAATTACATATTCCCAGTGGACCAGGGAACATATGTATCAATGTTCAGCTTCCCATCTTTAGTTTTGCGATTCGCCCGCCACATTGATGGGTTCCAGTAAAAATAGATATACCTTATCCAGAACTAGCAAAGTGGGCGTGTCTCGGCAAAAAAGGATTGGAAATATATATTTGGTGTATTAAAGCGTTAAAACTGCATATATAATATCTAAAGATCCTTAGAAAAATTTTTTGAGCTTGAAATCGCAAACCCGTGAAGTGGATGGAAGCCTTAAATTTGGTTTTAAGAGATCAAAATGAAAAGAAAAAAGAATCAAAAAAAATTTGAAAAAGTAAATTTCCATCTTCCCAGTAGAAAACTCAAAACACTCCAACCATCCATAGGAGAAATGCTTTATCGCAATTGTCCTCAAATAATCATCGCGTACGAGGCATTGGATTAGCAACGTTCCCATGTCCTAATGCTTTACTAGCTTTTAAATTCGCTATGAATTAATCTTAGCTCCCGAATTCACTTGCAGGTATCTTACGCTACCATAACCTTTTAAATAATTATTACCCCTACGACAAGTAACTGCACTTTTCTAAAATTCAACTGAATCCATTCATTGAAATTATGTTTAACGAACATCGGTAGCAATGTGAATAAATATTTTTGTTTAGATTGATGAAAAGTTTTAGAGAAACATTCTTAGATATATATATATATATATAATCGACAGATACTTTCTCTCACTATTAGTTTTTACTCTTCGGAAATCTTGGATTAAGTGATTTTCTTTTATCGGATGAATTATATTAACATCAAGGACTTGTCTTATATTTAAGCATTTGTATATGTACATGTGAATGATTAAAATTCAGTTAAATTATATCTATAAGAAGCTGTATGCTTGCACCCGCTTATACTTATGCAGACGGTTTAATTGTGCTTTTATGTATATGTTTTTATTCAAATTGTATAAATCTATCAATAATGAACTCATCATAATGGCGATTGAAATTTTCTATTTATTAAGTTTTTCTTTTAATGAAAGTTATTAAAAAAATGTGTTGCGTTACGTTGTTGTTGTAAATGTTAATGAATTTATTTATATATTTTATATATGTACATATGTATGTGTATTATTGTTATTATCATAATTCAATTGTTTTACTTTTAACACATTTTTTTTTTTTTAATTTTTAAAAGATGTTTTTTATCTTAAAAAGAAATAATTGCACTATGAATACCCATAGATGATATTAGGTACAGTGAAGTGCAACCAAATGGGAACCTCCAAACACGACATATGACGAGAATTAATTATTATTAAAATTTGAGATTTAGGATTTTACATAAGAGTGCATCTAGTCGAATTGCTTCTTCTTCTATAAAACGATTCTTTTACGCCTTGGATGGCATATTGTGTCTGCGCGTTAACAACATCGCATTGCATTCCCTTAATTTGCACTCAGCATGATACGATAGTAAATATTCTCATCTCTCCTCGTTCAAGCAAGCGTTTTTGAAAATGACAAATAAGGAATAGAGAAAGAAACAGAGAGAGGAAGAGAGAGAAAGAAAGAAAGAGAGACAGAGAGAGAGAGAGAGAGAGAGACAGGCAGTAAAAGACTTTGCTGACTTTAACGGGGCAATGAATGGTTTAATAGTTTGATGGATTTCAGATGTCAGTCATTGAATAAAGCAATTGAGCTAACAGTGAAATCCTTTGCCCCAAATGACTCTTGTTATGAATCAGCGCATGCAGTAAAATTAAGCCGGCCGCCTTTGATATCGATTTCGTTGTTTATTTGCTCATGTTCAAGGTTTTTATAAAAGTAATGATGAATTCATAAATTTACTGCCATTTGGTAATATATTTTTATTCCTTTCATTTTCACACTTTAAAGAAAATTTTTGTACTTTTGTATAAAACATTGAATGTTTTGATAAGAAGCTTAATTGATTAACTGGAACTAATTCGTGATAGAAAATGTAAACTAATAGGCCACGATATACCATTGAATAAGTTACACCACCCTACCCTATGTGTATTTGTGTAATGATTTTTCAAGATGTGGCGTTATAAGAGAAGTGATCGAAAAAGTGCTTCAATCCGAAGCATTTTCACCAGCGTTGATCATTGAGCCAAAAACATGTCGGTGTGCCAGATTTCATCAAAATATCTCAATCATGGCGATTTGTAAGTGGAACTCAAAAAAAGACAGACGGACAAACGGGCAGATAAGTAATTCTGAATCGACCGGCATAATTAAATGATCTGTTCCAAATCTTTCTGGATAAGGTAGACATTTGCACAAACTTAATATACGCTTGCAACGCAAGATATGTAGGGTATAAAAAATGGCAAAAAGAAAAAAAGTCATTGCCTGGCAACGAAAATTACTGTCAAATCAAGTATACATAATGTGGACATGCATCTGACATTTAAAGAATAAATTCAGATCGAAAAACAGAATGGAACCTACAAATATTACAAAATCATTGAAACCATAAAGAGAAACATATTTAGTTGGAAGTCACTGTACCTGGTAATTATTCATATTTATATCTATCTATCTGTTGTTCATATCAGATTTGTTGCTTTTGCTTTTTAAATAATTCGTATTCGTAACATATATTTATTTATGTAAGATCTTGCAAAAAAAAAAGAAAAAAAGAGGCGAAGAAAAAATGAAAAATCGTGTGCATTAAACTGTGAAAAATATAAGCAGGTGTTTAACGAGAGAACTGAACGCACTTGGAAAAGTTTGTTAATTTTTTTTTTTTGTTTTCTTTTTTCGAAACGCTTGTTCAAATGGTATTTCCATTTGGGTTGAAATAATAAAATAATTTTATATAAAATTTCTTTAATATATACATATATATATATATATATTATTTGTATATTCATATAGTTTATATATTTGTTTTCGCAAAAAAAAAAGAATTAATTTAACAAATTTTAAATTTATTTAAAAAAAAAAAAAAAAAAATTTAGAAAATTCTTATCGATGCTGAACGTTGGTCAAAACTTATCAAGCGACGTAATTTCCCTTTGTCTGAATTGCGTCGAGAATTCCGCGGTTGGACTGGTAATCATGAGAAACATTGCATTCTCCATAGCGTTCTTACACCTTTACGCATTAAATAGTACAAAGCGCCCGCAAAGCGTGCAAAAGCTTTTAAAACATGTCGGATGGTGCAAAAAATGGATATGAGACCGAACACGATCCCTACAAAGTCGTTGCTCTTATTGTGCTCAAAAAAACCAGAGAATATTATTTCTTATAACGAAAAACAATTAATTAAATTCTTTATACATTTTATGGTTTTTGTGAAACGATATGATTTATTACCTCTATATATCTCTTTCAAAACTTTTTACTCGACTATACCTTTTTTCAAAAAAAAAAAACCAAAACTTTTAAAAACAACTTCACCTTCACATCAATGCAGATATATATATATACAACTATTTATGATATAAGTGAATTTTATTTGCTTTTGTGGATTATTTTTTCTATTTTATAGAGAAAAAACAAAACAAAAAACACAAAAAAAAAATGTATTCAATAAATGAATTTGTTTCTTTACGATATAATATTAAAAGTGTTTTATTTTTTAGTTAAAAACTCGCGTCGTACATTTGGAACGTCAGTTAAAAGAAGAGCGTAAAAGGGCAGAAGATTTACAATTTTCCATAGATGAGGTCACATTCTGTGGCGATGAATTAAATGTAAGATATCCCTATAAGAAATTCATACAATTACTGATTTGATCGATTGTCTATAACGCGAATTTTCCCTTTTTTTTCACCCATATATGAGTTTGCGATAAAGTTGATCCGCTGGTTTACCTCAATTAGCTTAGAAAGTTAAAATTTTTTCTTTATTTGACTTCCTCGACTAATAAAGGTAAAAACAACCAATAGAAAAAAATATTTTTTTTTTATAAAAATTATCCAAATATTATCAGACGTTTGGTCCGTTTGATTGCAATTTGAATTAGAAAGCGTAAATATTCCAAGCAGGTTAGAGAAACGGTTGAGAAAAGGTTTCCTAAAGTAGAAAAAGTGAAAAATTTTTTTAATGAAATTATTTAAGTATATTAGTCGACAATATAACGCTTATAATAGATAGTACAGACAAGTGTGCGAAATGATCTGAACAAAGTAAAAAGCTGATAATAGAATTAATAATTTGACAGGAGGAAAAATATTAAAAAAAAACTCTTGTTCGGCTTGGAACGATTTATTTTATACTCACCGTCTAAAAAGATTATCATAACCAATTAAAATTAATACATGATACATTTTATCATTAATGAATATATATTACAATAAATAATAATAATGGTAACCAGCACAACAGCCAACATTAAGTCCCCTACCCCACTTCACATATAATGAATTTTCAAAAGTAGTTGTTATATGAAGAGTAGTCGAAAAAATGGTCCGACACGAACAATTTGTAATAGCATTCATCCAAAATACGTCAGTGTATATGTTGAACAAAAGAAAACAACAGATGGACAAACGGACAGACAAGCTTAGATCGATTCAGAGAATGATTCTGAATAAAAAGTGGATCTATCTTAGGTACTTCTGGGTGTTGCGTACATTCGCCACAACTTAATATATCTCTGAACCTCAAGTAGTCCAGAATATAAAAATAATAATAAGAAAAAAAAAAAAACCAATAAATTACCATATTTACAATTATACGATATATGAAACCTCATTGAAAGATCTTCATTTGCTTCGTCTAATACTAAATCATTTCATGCAAATTCATAATTGTATTGAACTCCTCTCTTGCTAACGGCAATCGGATGTAAACCACTTGGCGAACGTCCAAAAGCTGTCTACACTGGTTAATTTGTTGACTTATGTAGAAAACACTTTGTATATATATATATGTAATATATGCCACCGTATTTATACGGATCGATATCGATATAGCGATTTTTTAATCTAAAATTTTCTTCACTTGAGAATTTGAAACGTTCAGAGCAGAGTTCTAAATGAGAAGAAACGGGAACTATTGCCTATTTTGAAAATTGTGCTTGCATCCTTGAACCAAATAGACTTTTGAACTGATCTTTTACCACTGAAAAAGGAAAAAATATGAGACCAAATTGTTTTTCTCTTCAAACTTTAGTCATAGAAATCCCACTTTTCAACAAGCACACAGGTGTGACTTAATTGATTAACGGAATTTATAGCGACTACAAACATTTTACAAATTACCTAAAATAGATGAAAAGAATTAAGCGTTTCTTATATAAGATTTCTGCATTATGAATATCAGAGGTTCATCGTCATATTTAATTTATTTACAATTTCGCCCTAACCGTGTGTTTCTCATGTTTTATTAACCTCGAAAGCTATTTAAGTTCTCATAGCGGAAAAAAAAACCTTTGAAAGAATTTTTAAAAGCTGAATAAAACGCTTCTTATATACCGGTTACTTTTCCTACCGGTTATTTTTCCCACTTTTCGAAGAAATTTACCGAAACAACAAGTAAAAACATAATAATTAACGCAGTCAGTCATATAACGACATTTCAATATAAGTAGTGGGAAGTAGTCGAAAAAGTGATCCGATCCGAACTATTTTCAATCAAAATATCTCAAAACTCGCGACTTGTAGATTGAAAGCGGAACATGGACCGAAAGAGGGATAAGCTCACACATAATAAAAAAAGTGATCTATAGCAAGTCTTCTTAGTTGTTGTATACGTCCACTTATCCTTAACAGATAGAAAAGCTCTTATTCGTAGATATTAGGATTCATCGTCGTCAACAACATTTACTGCAAGTTGGCATAGAAAATGAAAAAGTGAAAATGCACTTGTCTCACTTTCAAAATCAACGATCGGAATAGCCTGTACCCAGGTAAACTTCTTCAAAGATATAAAAAACTTTCAAATCATGGTTTTTTTGGTTTGACTCAGTCGCAATAGCAAAAAACTCAGCGTTTGCACAAAGCACTTTCAAACTCCATCTGTCGAACATTTCTTACGTCCCAACTTTTGTATCCCACACTACTTGTAAAATAGACCTTACTAAGTTTGCGCGGATGTATGTAACACCCAGAACAAAGTAAAATAGACCCACCTTTGGTTATCTCGATCGACTTATACTTGCCTGTCCTTTCAATCCTTTAATTTGAGATATTTTAATCAAATTTGATACATTGACGTGTTTCGAAGTGTGATCCATTCTCAAGTTCCATTAAATCAACAACCACTTCTCTTATATACATATATATATATATATAGTCCGGGTTACAGTATTTTAATTGATTGTATAAATTTGGATTAATATTTGTATCCTCCCGTATATAAGGGTTCTTACGAATATTAAGCCTTTACCTGTCCAATGGGACTCTATTTTTGAGAAAACTAAGAAAAAAATAATAAGATCATGTTTTCACACGGTGTCTTACTATTGAAGTGAGCACTCATTTGGAAAATGAACCGAACTTAACTTCCTTTTCAAAGGTGTTATTATTTTTCATACGCTATCATTCCCGCCATAAACTACCAGGTATTAGAGTTTGCTGCCATGTCCAGATTTGCTTCTCGTGAAAAACCTTTATCAGAGTAGACAGATAGATCCACATTCAATGTGTTACAAACGAGGATTATTTTTTTTTTTTTTTTGCTAATATGGACTAAGACTCATTATGAAATTTTAAAAATTGTACTTTTTTAACATGCAACGACTGTCTTTTTATATGAACGGATATGTGGGGGAGAGCTCAAAAATGGCATGACTGATTCAAATTTTTCACCCCAATTAAGTAGATTGAAATATTCATATTTAGCAAAGTTTATCGAAAAGTTTTGGAAATTGGCATTTTTCTTCAAGGTAAGGTGGCGATCGCTAAAGTGATCCCGCCACCCTCATATGATGTCTTTTCAAAATAAAGCTTTATATAGGAAATAATCGAAAAAGTGCTCCGATGCAAAACATTGTTAATAGAGACCAGTCTTGAGCCAAAAAAAAAAACCAGTTTTATTCTAGATTGCCGTGCACCGTACAAAAAAACCCTGCGTCTCGACTGCGTCGTCTCGGTTTTGACTCTTTCTTGGTTTTGGAGAGCACAACATATAACACACATTGCTCTCCATTTTATTAGAAACTAAATTTGGGATAAAGCGATCAAATCGGTATTTGTAAAAAGTAAAAAGTATATAAATATATCTTAGCATTTTCTAATGTGTACACATTTTTTACATATAGGCGCAGACTCAAGTCTACAAAGAAAAAATACAAGATTTGGAAAATAAAATCACCGACCTAAACTCAGGTATGTCTTGAAGCCGAACGAAAGCCGTTGAAGGACTATCACCTATATCATCATTTTTTCTTGTGTTCTAAAGTATTATTAAATCTTTTCTCTCTATACATACATTATGTTCAGTGAAATGAACCCCTTTTTTGTTGATCATAAAATGATCTTACTCTTAACTGTGATCGGAAGTAGATTTAAATTTTTTTTTGTTTTTTTTTTTTGCAAATCCAGGTAAACCTTCCTCCGAAGAGCTATTATCCATCACTACATCTGCCCAAGGACTACAAGAACAGATAAAGGAAGTGAATAATAAGTTGACAGCACAAGCCAAACTGCATGAAAATCAATTAAGAGAACTTAACGAAGAGCAACGGCGTTTACAGGAAAATATCAAATATTTACAACAACAAAATGAAGATTTGCAAAAAGAACTTGTGCTTAAAGATGAAAGCTTGGAGAAGTTCTCTCTGTCGCAATGCGGTATTGAGAATATGCGCAAAGAATTGGATTTACTTAAAGAGGAACATGAAAAGGAACGAATACGCATTAGGGAAGATTACAATTTAAAACTTGAAGAGAAGGCTTTACTAAATCGACATTTATCCGAGGAAATAACAAATTTAAAGAATATTAGGGAATTACAAGAAAATAATCGGGCCAGAGTAGAAGAAGAATGCAGGCTATTGCACGAAGATTGCAAAGCTCGTAACACTGAAATAGATAATCTTAACGAGAAGATAGCGAAAATGTCATCAGAGTTGGCGATGCGGAAAGCTGATTGTTTCACATTAGAAGAATTGCTCAAAGCTCAACAATCAGGCAATGCCGAGGAGAGGTCGTTATATGAAAAACAATTAATGGAAGTTGCCGAACTGAGAAAAGACATCAAACGGCTTATTGATAAAAATTCTAAACTCGAAATACATATTCAAAATCAAAATGAAGAATTAAAAAATCTGAACGAAATTAAAGCCACCATAGAAACTAAATTATCGGGATTAGAAGAAGAAACCGTGAAGACTGTGCAAGCTTTGGAAGCAACTTTAAATGATTTTCAATCAAAAAACCAAACACTCATTCAAGCAAATGAAGAACTAAACAGAAGACTGGAAAATGTTACGCAAGCCCTTGAAGATGAAAAACTATGCAAAGAAAGCCTTTCAGCCGAACTCAAGCAAAAGGATGCTATAAATTTTAAGACAACGGAAGAATTAACCGAAAGTAAATTTGCAATTTTACAAGTTCAAAGTCAACTGGACGAATTGAAAATCACATCTGACCAAGAGCTTGCCAGGAAAGGGCAAGAAATTGAAAGACTAGCGAACATTGTGGAAATTTTGGAAAAGAAAAAAACAGCACTAGAAGACGAATCTTCTACAAATATTCAACAGTTAAGCGCCAAGACGATGAGTTTAGAAAAGCAAACTAAAATCTTAGAAGACGATTTAAAAAAGTCAGCTGTCATGATAGACGATCAACGACAACGCATTGCACAGCAGGATGAAATCATTAAAGAAAAGTCATCGGAATTGCAAACAACTGTCGCAGCCCTGGAGACCCTATCCAAAGTTATGGACAAGCTGAAAGAGGAACACGAAATTGCGGTAAATCGGAAAAATGATATCGAGAAAGAATTGAAGAAAAGCGAAGAGCATAAGGCCCAAAATGAATTAAATATAGGCGATCTAACTCGAAAACTCGAAACCTCTACTAACAAATGCGAGACTTTATTGTCTCAAAATGAAACTTTGCAACAAGATTTACTTGCTGCCAGATCGTCTTGCTCGACTATGCAAACCGAAATGAAAAAACTAAAAGATGAGATTATTTCGAGGCAAGATGATCACTCAACTTTAGAAAATAAAGCCGTTGAAGAGCGCATGAGAATGCAAGGACAAATTGAAGAATTACAACAAACACTTGCATACAAGACGAAGCGTTGCGATGAACTTAACGAAATTATACAAAAAGGTAAGGAAGACCTCGCAGCAAAAACGCAAGAAGTCAATCAATTAGAAGAGAAATCTATTAAACAAGAACTTACGATAAAGGATCATCAAAGGCAACAAGAGAATTTGCAAACAAAATATGAAGCCTTGCTGAAGCAAAATGAAAGCCTGCAGAATGATCTCATTGTTTTAAGGACTTCAACTACAGATTCGAATTCTGAGCTAATGAAACTTTCACAACAAATTGCAGCGCAACAAAAAGCTTACGATCAATTGCTAGATAAGGGAAATTCTGAACATAGCCTCTTAGAGAGCCAGTTGCAAGCTGGCCAACAACGAATAGATACACTTTGCAATCAAGTAGAAGTTTTGACTCGGGAACTTAAAGAAACCCATGAAGAAAATCTTAAATATGTAGACCTTTTGAAGGAGGAGCAAGCAAAATGCGGTAAACAAGAGCTTGAACTAAGTGATCTTACGCGTAAATTGCAAAGTTCCAGTGCAAAGTGCAATAATCTTGATGCTCAAAACAGTAGCCTGCAGAACGATTTAAGTCTTTTACGTGCCTCCTCTTCCGATTCGAATACAGAGATTTTGAAATTTACCGAAAAGTTAGCCGCAAAACAGAAAGCCCTGCAGCAGCTTGAAGATAAAGCGAACAAAGAGCGTCATTCCCTGGAGAATCGCGTTCAAGAATTACAACACACCGTAGAAGTTCATCAAGCAGAAACCGATAGCCTGCGCAGCAAACTAATCGAATTCGAAAATTCAAAATTATCGCTAAGCAGTGAATACGAAAGCATGAAAAATGAATTATTAACCAAAGCACAAAGAGATCTTGAGGATTTAAAGGCTGCAGAAGCTTCCAAGCAAAAATATCTTAGCGAAACTTTTGAAACGCAATTAAAGGAAGCAGAGCATCATAATCATACGCTCAATGAAACACTTGCCACTTTCCAACAACAAATGCAAACATTACAAAATGAATTACATAATGCGCAGACGGAATATAAAGCGAAAGAGGGGGAAATGCAAAAACAACTTGAGACATATCATACGGAGAAGCAACAGTTAATGTCACACTTAGAGAAGACACAAACCGACGTGAAACATTCTGTTAAAACGTTACAAGAGGAAAAGTCGCATTTGCAAGAAAATGTGCAAAAACTCACTTACGATTTACAAGAGAAGGCAACTGCCTTGACGCAAGCGCTTCGTGAAATCGAGCAAAATCGCGTTTTAAAATCCACTACCGATACTCAGCTCGAAAAGGAAATAAAAAAATTACAAGACAACTTAGACCAGGTAAGTGGCGAAAGTGAACAAAAGACTAACTTACTCGAGGAGAATAGGAAGAAGATTGATCAATTGATATCGATGTTAGAAGCCATGAGAGCTTCGAATGCGAACATATCAGCCACAAATGCGGAATTATCTCAAGCATTAGAGTTACTGGAACAGGAAAAATGTGAGACAGCCAATATATTCGAATTGTTCGAAATGGAAGCGGATCAGAATATGGTTAAACTTGTTGAAAAATTAGCAAGCTTAAAACAAGAATTAAAAGACGCCCGAGACCAGTTGCAACTTAAAAATACCCAAGCGGATAAATATGAGAAGCAAATAGCGGAAACGAATGAACGCCTAAACAAAATCGAGCAATCTTTTAGCGAGACACGTTCGGATTTATTGGGCAAAACGAACGCATTGGAAGAGCTGGAACGAGTGAAGAAAGAATTGCAACAGCGTGTCGACGAATTGGATATCAAAGCGAAACAAAAAGATGAATTACAATTACAGTTGGAAGAATATAAGAATATCGTCGACGAGATAGACGGTGTATCAACGGAAAAATCTACACAACTTGCTCAACTTCAAACGCATATTCAACAGTTAAGGGATGAAAAATATAAAATTGAAATCAATGAAAAATCGCTAAAATCGGAGAATGCAAACCTGCAACGTAAACTTGAAGTGATGGATTTGGAAAAGAATCGTGAGATAACAACATTACAAGAACATATCAGCCGATTGCAAAAGATCGAGAAATTAAAGCAAAGTGGAACAATTGGAGATGCCGGCCAATCGGTAGATAAAATGAAAATTAAAAATAATTACTTACAACTCTTATGCATTTATTTTGTTTTCTTTAGAATGAATCGAACATCAATGGCGACAATACGGCCCAAATTAATTTCCTTAATTCTATCATTATTGATATGCAAAGAAAGAACGATACTTTAAAAGCTAAAATCGAAGCTCTCGAATGTGTGACAACAGACTTTACCAAGTAAGCAATAAATATAATGTGTTCTAACCATGCCTTTAACGCGTTTCATTTATTTAGGCCGCATGCCTTCGATCTAATAGCAAAGCGAAAACCCGCACCTCGGGTATTTTGCGATATTTGCGATGAATTTGATAAACACGAGACAGAAGACTGCCCTCTACAAGCTTCCGATGATAGGCAGTACTCGCCGCCACCACGTGCGGAAAAAAATAACAATGATCCGGCCGGTAGGAAAAATCGAAAGATACCAGAGCCTCGCAAATATTGTGAATCGTGTGAAGGTATATCAAAAAAAAAAATACAATTTATATATATATATATATATATATATATATATTGTACAATATATATATACAATATATATTTTATATGTATATATATAAAAATATAAATAATATATATATAAAAAAAATATAAATATGTTTATATATACATATATATATACATATGATATATATATATATGAGAGAGAGAGAACAATATTATATGATTTATTGTATTTTGTTTAAATTTTAGTTTTTGGCCACGAGACGGGAGAATGTGACGATGAATGCTATTAATGTGCATACATAGGGAACATTTAGTTCAACAATTTATTTATATATCTAATCTCTTAATATATTTTTTTTGTTTTTCTTCGTATTCGTGTTATTTATGCCCCGATTTACCCCTTAAGGAGCGATAGTGTTTAATTTCTCCATAATTTTTTTTGTACACTTATAATAATGTTCCCCTTCCTTTTTTTTGCTTTCAATTGCCAGATAATTGAATTGTTATACATTTTTGTTAATATAAATGTTGCTTTAATTGTGTATCAACGAAACTATTATTAAACTTAACAAAAATATACCTTTGTATGTGTCTTAAGTAAAATTATTTAGAATTAAAGTAACCAAGAACAACAACAACAAACAAGCAAAAGGTGATTATTAAAGTATTAATAAATTCAAAGCTATTTTGTAAATATCTGTCTGCACCATTTTTTCGTTATAATCAAAGTAGGCTTAAAGTGGCAACAGAATGAAGGCTAAAGTGAAGATGAAATAAGTGAACAACAAAAAAAACTTATATTCTTCTATATCTATCTATATACTTTCATCCAAAAAAAAAAAAATATATTTCTTATGCTATAATGTAAGTGACCATAAGCGCTTTATTCTACTTTTGCACGGATGCTATAAGATCGGTTGTATAATATACGTGCAAATGTTTATGGTTTTTTTTGTTGTAGTGTAAAAATAACAAGTAACATGTAAAAATTGTTTTTGTTTTTGCTTTTCCCGAAGAGGCGGACATCTTTATTGCATCGCTTGGGCCACAAATATATATAAAGTTTGTATGAATGTATGCAATACCCAGAAAAATTTGAGATATACTCACTTTTCATTATTTTGATGGGTTTAGAAACATTTTCTGCACCGCTCTAATCTTATCCGTCCGTCTGCCCATTTGTTGGTCTCGTTTCTTTTTTTGCGTTTAACCTACGCGATCCAAGGAACGAACTTTTTCGACTGCTTCCCGTAGAACAAATTCTTTGAAAAAATCGTGATTGGAATAACTTTATTAAGCGGGTGATGTAGGGTACCCAAATATGAGATCGTGTATTACTGTAGTGGTTTTACTTGTTTTCAAATCGGTTCAAAATCTAATGCGCTGATCGGGGGTGTATATACTTATCTTGCTTTTAAGCGTTGTTTATCTATGGTATTTTGTTCTATCAATTTTCCCAAATTCAATTCATTCCAATTAAACAATTAACACATTCACACAAATAATTAAATATTTAGAAATTGAATTAGCCGTTAATTAAAGTTTATCCTTTAGTTGAGAGGTTGCCATCACTCAGTACAATTTCTATCTTTCCGCTAATTTTTCGACTGTCCAAACATTCACCTTAACCTAAAGTTTAAATTTTTAAAAATCAATCTGAGATAAGCCATGTTTCTCGAAAGCCGTCTTCAATGCGTGAAAAGCCCGGACAAAAAATGCATTAAAAGATTGAGAGATTTTGAAGTTAGTTTGGACCGGTGTCCGAGAATATCTTTGATTTCGGTAGACTATTTACGTACCGACGCACAGTAGAGGAAAGTTTTGCAGGGAACCTAAACCATTTGATTTTAATGTCCCCGTTGAACCTTCTGAAGTAATAAAATGGAACGTATTCCCCGAGCTGTTATTCTCTCAATTAATAATGTGATTCTTTTTTCCATGTTAGTTTTTTATTTGAATGTAATCCATATTTTAAACCGATCGAGGCCATAAAAATAAGTAAATTTTATATTTGACTTTTTCATCTTAAGAACTTTGAACGTTGAATTTGTTATTCTAAGGTGGCGAACAATTTCCTCTTTTCCTGCAGTTAATAAAACGCTCGTTTTTTTTTTTTTTTTGTTTGTTTAAATAATCAAATAAATATAGGCGATGTGTATTTACACATAAAATTGTACTATCAAATATGTAGATTTGCATCTGTATGTTTGGTAATAAATATAAGTTTTATAAAATTTCCTATAGAAATTCATTTTTCTACGCGTTTAACATTTTTAGCTCCTTTACGCGTCTTCGATTTAGCTTTGGAGATGGCTTGCCCCTTGGCTTTTTTTTGAGTCTTCTTTTGAGTCGTTAAAAAGAGAATAGAAAAAAAGACATTTATTTACTCCTTAGCGATTCGAGATCTAACGATAACATTAAAGATACAGGAAATCCAAATTAGGATTTTTTCAGGCAAATAAATCAAACGTTACAAATAAGCAATCAATAAAAGAAAAAAATTGCTCTGATACACATAATGTGAACTTCCTGCACGTATGCGCGTTGCCGGTATTCCTTTTTAAACTACTCCAAAAAGCTGCCTAAGCTCTTTTAAGTATTATAGCATTGATGAAATTCAACAATGCTTAACGAAGCCTTGCCATAGTTCTATGCATACTCGATTTCCAAGTTGTAGGTAGATTATTTGACGATTATTGTTTTTTTTTAAATATGTACATTCTTGTCTACTTTCTTCTATAACATATTCGGCTTATGGAACTTTTATATTCGAACCACTACATATCGAATTCTGTCGGCAAGGAACGAAAGCATTACTTTTTTTTTTTCTTTTTACTTACAAATTGATTTTTATCGATTTCTTCGAGTTTTCTTTGGATGTTGACGCGAAAGTATTCAACTTGTTCACGCATATCATCCCAAGCCACATATAAATTCTGTAGATGATCCTTTAAATTGTTAATAGTTAAATTAAGTTGTTCATCTCTCATTTCAAAGTTGTGGTTCCAGTATTGAATCTTTTCCTTATAATGCTACATTATTAACTGATTACTAAGAGCACGTAACATACATACATATATTGTTTCAGATCTTACCTGATTCTCAACATCGTAATAATCCAATGTATTTTGATATGTGTATTCCATCACTCTTGTGTTGTTTGTCCATTCAGCTATTTCTTTAAGTACTTGATTTTCATCAAACTTTGCTTTATCTTCGACAAATGGAAGGTGTGCGTCCATGTAATTTTTACATGTGCGATAATGTAACGGATTTTCAACTGCATTAGAATAGACAAAGCAATTTTATCTAAACTCGATCTTGTCGTAGACTTACTCATAAAGCGATTAAGTGTTAAATCCAAATTTCGCCTAACACCTAAGAAATGTTTAACGGACTCCATTTTGCTCTTCAATTCCTGTTGGCTCATTCCTAGTGTTATCTCTCTTGACTTTACGCTATTTGCTGCGTACTCTTCTTGCAAAGTTTCAAGAATATTGATTACTTTCTGGCATCCACTATACATAAATATGTTATTGGGAAGATAATTAAACATATATCATTCGATCATCATACTTCAGTTGTAAAATTATTTGATCAACTTCTTCAGTGCACATTTGATTGAGATATGTTTGCAAATTTTGCAGGTCGACGAGTAGTTTCGCTAAAAATAAATAAAATCCGTATTGACGACGAGAGTTTGTTCTGTTTAGCAGTAAAAGGGGTACCATTGGCTAACACTTCTGGCTCTTCGAAACGTAATAAATTCAATAAAAACCCATCTGCATTCATTAGGTTGTTAAATTCCTCCATACTCCACTCGTACAGAGTTGTTGGTGCCCTTACACATTTACAGTATTCGGATGCGTAGACATTATACTCCACCAGTTTTATGCGATCCAATGCATCCTGAACGTTCCACTTTAATGCCAGGCGCTTCGCATCTTCTTTCTTAAATACCTGAATTATACGCATTGCTTGGTAAAATATAAGCATATATGATGTTTAAAATCTTACTTCGGCCATTCGCTTAAACAAGCGGTCTTCTTCATTAGTAATAAAATTAGAATCTTTGTTCATTATGAAGTATTTATTTATCTATTCCTACAAGGAAGAAAATATATATTTTAAAAACTAAGCTGAAAAATTCCCTGCTATATGATATTGATAACAGTTGAAAACTGATTTATTTTGAAAGAACGTTGGTGACGTTTAGAGCTTTGTTTCTATTTTAAATCTTTTTTTCAAATGAAATTTAAAAACACTTTATTTATCGTTTAATCCCCTCCTTCTTTTTTCTCTTTGATAGCATCCTGGAAATTAATTAGAAGTCGGTTAGTATCAAAAAGAAAATTTCAATAATTTGATAGCTTTTACTTTAAATCGTTCTTCGAAAAGAGACAATTCCGCCAACAAATCAGTGATAGCATTCATGAATGCTTCGTGGGGCGAGCAGTCAGCTGTCGTTTGAATGCGGATAACAAACTTGTGTTCTAGCGGATGCGGCACCTTGTAACCAGCGAAAAGTACATTGGGATCTTTCAGCAATTGGCTAAAATATGGAAATGATTAAAGAAAGTTTTCCGAACACAACCATTTCATATGTTATACTAACTTTCTTATCATATTTCCTAACGTGTGATCTTCCTTGTTGACCGTAAATATTGCGGCATTTGTTACTTTTGTATCCAATTCTTTAATAATTCTAAAGAATGTGTTTGTTAATCATTGGCATATATTTATTACTGATAATTGTGATGGTCAGTTTGCTTACTTTTTCTCTCCTTCATATAGCAAAAAGGATTCAAACGTTGGCGGGGCGTTCATTTTTGATAGTTACTTCAATTTGGACAATAAATTTATATTTTATATTGCTTCTCCAACTTCGTTTTTGATATTTTACTGATCTATCATCATTTTAGAAATTGCGTTAGGAAGGTTGCCATATTTTGGAAATTTATAGAGGCCATATCGTTTCATTTAGAGTCAGCGAATTCTATATAAAACATGATGCATAAAATGTTTGTTCGCCTCATTCGTCAGGCCGCAAATAAGACCATGCACAATCGTGCGTTATTCCTTCTTTCGGGTTAATAATTCCCATAGCGTTACCCTGCTTATCCAAAAGACAAACGTAAACAAAAACACGTAGTTTGAGAAGTAAAAACAAAGAAATCAACGTAAGTATAATCGACAAATGCATGAAAACCGATACAAAAAATTAATAAAAATTTTGATAAATTATTGAAATAAAGTGTGAAGAATAAGCCTTTAAAAGAAGAAGTACAGTGTTGGCCTTCATTGACGCAGTTACATAGAGCAAATGACTTGCCTAAAGGTTTAAAAACAATATTTTAAATAGAAAATAAATGGTATTTGTTGTTTTTCGTAAGTCACAAAATGCAATTGAGTATAAATAAAATTTTAAATCGATTAATGTAACGAAAACTTAAATCAGTATAAAATAAACATAAATTAGATAACTAACTTTTAAATTTGAAATAAATCGTCTTTTATCTTCAACAAAGATTTCTGTTAATTGTGCTAATATACATACAAAAAAATTATATTATATTATAAAAATGGGAATATCTTGTCAGTGCCCTAAACCCTATATTCATCGCTTTCAACGTATCTAACTTAAATTGTAAAGTCCAAAAGCTTTGGTTAAAATAATTCCTTTATTTCATTTAAAAAACAGAGAAAATTTACTTTTACTTTTTTATTTCTCGAAAAACATATAACCTTCGAAGCCAGGAATAAATGCCATGTATGGTTTTATTATGGTTTAAAAAATGCCAGAATTTTCATACCTATCCAAGACATAATGGGCCACGACATAGCATTTCATATCCTAGAACGCCTTACAGTTATTCATATAAGGAGTTTTCAAAACAAGGCCGTATATGGGAAGCGACCGGAAATGTGGTCCGATCGAAACGATTCTCGATGGCGCTCATGGTTGTTCCAAAACAAGTCAGTATGCTAAATTTCATCAAAATATCTCCAAAACTGCGACCTCTACGTTGAACACAAGAAAACAAATCAGACAACCAAGCTTAAATCGACATAATAAAACTTGGATCTATTCTTCTACATATATCTGCACAAATTTAATACACTCTTGTACCACAAACGATGTGTGATATAACGACCTACTAACCAAATCGAACATTTCAATTATTTGCAAATATTATATAAAAAATGTAATAATGGCAATAAACTTTTAAATGCAGATCATATTTCTTGGAATTATCCGCAACGAACGTCTACGATGCTCACTGTTGTGGAAAGCTTTAAATTTTCCTGGCATAAACATAATTGAATGAGCCTGCATTCCGAAAGCTATACCTCCGTTTTCGGGACATAGAATTACAAAAGAAAACTGTTTATTGCCGTTTGGCAATATTAAAAATATCCTTTGTCATCCGTCCCTTAAGTTTCAAAACAAAATTGAGTCGATTTTTCATATTCTTTGTTGAGTTTATAACGCTTACTTCAACTTTAAATCCAATCATTTGGTGATGCATGGACTACATATTTCAACATCTTCAAAAAGTGTCACACTCCAACTATGAAATTTGGATTAATAATTTCTTTGACGCTATTTTCCGCCGAAATCTGCTCATGACTTCATTGCGCAAAACATTGAATTGAATGCCTATGAGAGAATTGTCCAGATATTCACCCGCAAGGGAAACATGATCCATAGCTTCAACTTTTATGCATGCGGCATGTAATTGCGAATAAAGTAACGCGAATATTTGCTACTTATATCAACATAAAACACAGTTTAACACAAAGTTTTATTATTGCTAGATTGTTGCTTTGGATCCTGTGTCGATTGTATACGGAACGAAAATCGTCTTGTGCCAATCCTCTGAAACGAAAGATTGAAGTGAAAGGTTTTCAAAACTTATATGGATAATAACAATACATACGGGCAAGCCTCCTAGCTACGTAAAGAAATTTTTTTTCTTTTTCTCTTGTTTGTTGAAAACATTTGGTGGAAGGACTTTCGCGTATAGATGTATATCTCCAGTAACATGTCCTGATTTCTTTTTCAATAAATCCCCGGTTCTAGGAATATTTTTTTTATTTTGAATTATTTGATGAACTTTTTCTCAAATTTATAATTTTATTGATTTATTGGTTATTCTATTAATACTTATTGATGATGAAATTAAATTCTTCTTTTTTTTTTTTTGTTTTTGTAAAGGAACTTTTATTAATTGTTGATTTTAATGTCTTTTCTTTACATTTTAAGTAAAAAAATAACATATGTAAGGTCACGTTCTAACTGTCAGAATATATTGCCTTTTGTTTACTTTTGTAGCCAAACGTCAAAACTGGCGCATCTGCATCTAAATAAATGTTAACACGTTTGAAGTAATTCATTGTGATTTTAGTCTAGTTAGCTATATGTTTAAAATTCAGTTCAGTTATTATAATTAAGTGTCAATATAATTCTCTTTCATAACAAATGTTTAATAAAAGACAAGTTTTCTATATTGAATTGGAATTGAAAAGTTAACTGTTCTTGCCCGCTATTAAGGTGCTCGCTAATATACATTTCGCGTATGTCGGAAAATTCTAAACTTCCAATGAATGGCATAATACTTTTTTTGAATAAATGGTGTTCTTCCGTGTGATTCTAATGCTCCACTCCCGGGTGTGTCCACATATTAATTTCGTACAATTTTAATATCAAACTACGTACATTAATTAGGAATTTTGATGACCCAATCAGAGTTACACAACAACTGGGTCTTGAACAGATAGCCTGAGTGAGGTATATTCATCCAGTTAATGCTTATATTGAGAAGAAGAATATTTATTATATGTATATAAATGTATTTGCCTGCAAATCGCCAACATATATATTTATAATAGCACCCTACAAACGCATACTACATTGTAGATTTTTTTTAATTTTTCTCTTTTGTGCTGCTAACTAATTTTAGATCATTTGTTTTTTAAAATTCAAACAAAATTTAAAAGTGTTTTTATTTCATTTGTTTGTTTTTTTTTTTTTTTTGTCTAGTTTTGGTTTATCGATGTCTGTCAGCGCAGAGTGTCTTCGTTATTTTTGTGAAAATTTTCGGAAAACTTCTAAAAGAAGATGTTTTTCTCAGGGTTGAGAACGATTGGAGATTACGTTTTGTGCATCCTTTAACCTGATATTCTGATAAACGCAGTGTGATTTACCAAAAACAAATAATAATAAACACCTCGGAAAGCAAGTAATTTTCTTAATTTTGCCTAAGTATGCGTGAAAGTTAAAATTAAAGAGAATTTACCGTAATATTGGTAAAAATTTTAAAGAAATTGAAAAATCAATTTTTTCTATTAACCTTAAAAAATTTGTACAAATGTAACATATAAAAGAAACGCAACACGCGACTACTCATCACATCAGTTATAAAAGCAATTTATTTATTTTATTTTACTTTTTTTTTTTGGCGAATAACTTACTAATTAACGTAATTAAATACTACAAATGAAAGCTATTAAATAACTAAATACGAAGAACAGTATTACAAATGCGAGGAATCATCAATTATCATATGATCAATTTTACATTTAGGAGTTTTCATATAAAATAATCGACATCCAGGATTCGATGAGGCAACAACTTAATAAAATGGAATCTACAGTAGCAGTCAAAGGTTCGGAAATTGAAGCCGCAAAACCTAAAGAACAACATGAAAAAAATAAAATCGATTCACCGTCTCCGAATAATTCGAAATTGGAAACGATTCATCAGGCCGCACAGCTAAGTAAAATTAATAACGGCGATCAGCAGAAGCGTGTCTATAAAATTGTATTAACTGGAGGTCCCTGTGGCGGTAAGACAACTGGTCAATCGCGTATGTGCACGTTTTTCGAGAATCTGGGATGGAAAGTGTTCCGGGTGCCTGAGACGGCTACCGTGCTTCTCGGTGGTGGTATCAAATTTTCCGATCTCACAGAAAAAGAGGCCTACAAATTTCAAGAGAATCTAATCCGAACTATGATTCAAATTGAAAACACATACTTTGAATTGGGCAAGTCCAGTAAGCGAAATTGCCTGATTATTTGTGATCGAGGTGTAATGGACGCAAGTGCGTATATATCTAGAAAAAAATGGGAGAGAATGTTAGCCTCCAATAATTGGAATCCTATTGAGATGCGTGATAATCGCTACAATCAAATATTACATTTGGTTTCGGCGGCCAACGGTGCCGAGGAATTTTATAGCACAGAAGAACATGCCTGTCGCTCTGAATGCGTAGATGTAGCCCGGGAGCTTGATTACAAATCCGCTGCCGCCTGGGTTGGTCATCCTTACTTTGATGTGATTGATAATTCAACAAATTTCGAAACCAAAATGAATCGTATGATTGAGTCCGTTTGTCAGAAAGTGGGCATTGATATAGGCGATCGTTTGCAAGCAACTTCAAGAAAGTTGAAATATTTAGTTGCTTCATTACCCACGGACTCTAATTTTCCACCGTTTCAAGATTTTGATGTGGAACATCACTATTTACAATCCTCAGGACCAAAAGTACAAGCGCGTTTGCGTAAACGTGGCCAAAATAATCATTGGAGCTATATACACACTATACGACGACCGGATGTTCACGGTCAGTCGCGTATAGAGGTGAAAACTCAGCTTACTCAGCGCGATTACATAAATCTTTTGGCGCAACGTGACGATGCCCATTTTACCATCTATAAGAAACGACGTTGCTTCTTAGTCAATAATCAATATTTTCAATTAGATATCTACAAGGAACCTAGTCATCCAAGATGCAAGGGTTTAATATTGCTGGAAACATATTCATCTTTGTCGGGCGATGCTTTAAAAAATTGTTTGCCAAAATTTTTGGATATTGTTAAAGAAGTCACAGGAGATCCCCTCTATTCCATGTTTAATCTTTCCTTGAAAGAAGATTGGAGTATAACAAAGAAATTCTGTCATTCGCTACAATGTAAGGATAAGAGTAATCATTGTGCTGATGCCAAATATTAAGTTCCAATTTGATCAATACTATTTAATTATGCTCACCCCCTTAATACATGTGCAGCAAAATCCATACCAAAACCAGTCATAAGGTTAGAGAGGCTAATATGTAGTCTTGTGCTCTGTATATAGTGTTGTATAATAATTTATAGATAAACGAACTGTGAATCAGAGTTATCTCAAGTTTTAATATATTTATTTATTTTTAGAAATTCTATGAACGTTTCAACCTTTTAAAGATATATTTATTAAATTGTACCTTATATATATATATACATATATATATGCATATGTATTTGTATATATGTATATTGGCATGCATTTGCAACTGAAATGTATGTTTCTGGCTAATTATAGGTAAGATTCATTTAAAAAATAATTAAGAAGTTGTTTGCTCAATTCTTAAATTATTTGGTATAATATTTTCATTTGATATCGCATCAACCTTGCTAGTAATCCTTACTCTGATATTTGTGCTTAGATTTACAAATATATATACATATATGTATATAAACTGCTTTTGCATAATATATATATACATACATATATATAGTGGCTTAGAATCCGCTTTTTACGTAATGTAAATGTAGATACCATTATTTTGACGACTATATGTAACAATGTCAATTAATACTGTTTATTCAACCCTTGCAAATACAGAAAGAAGTCTTATAAAGTGGCTTACGCGCTACAATAAAAATTGCGCATGGTCAAGATTGCAGTTCGTTCATTATTTGGACTTTTTACGGTATCTAAACACATGTGTGTGCATATACAGAGATATATACCTCAATGACTTCGAAAGAGAATTGACTTGCACTGTTTCATATTGTTTCTGCTTTTTGTCGTTGATTAAATCTAGAGAAGCTCATATTATATTCACTGAGATGTGAATAAGATTCGTATTAGACATCTTTCTTTTATCATACGCTCGATTTGTTACATATCTTCATGGCGATTTTATATAGTTAAATTATGTAACATTATTTGGCAGGACAAAATTACATCATTGTTATCACCTACTATCCCATATGATATATACAATATTTCAATTAGCATAATTTAATTTTACTGCTCGAATTTCACAACTACAAAATTCTTAAGGTTAACAAGATTGAAAAATGAAAAGGTTCTAATCCAAGGCTTAAACAAAGGTATATGCAAACGAAACGATTCGAACAGGTGCGAATAAGCAGGACTAAGCGCATTTTGCTGAAATCTTAGTCGAAACAAAAAGACTACAAGTTTCTTTTTTAATTTTAGAAGTTTTTAATAGGATTTCATTATAACGGGAACAACTAGGTGAACGTAAGTATAATACCACGACAAACTTATAGTAACGAAAGAAATGATTTTTCATTTAAGGTAAAAAATGATTTTAAAAGAAACCAAACTTGAACTCGAATGGATTGTCTGCGTAAGTAAATGGAAATGTAAAATAAATTCAATTGCAGCTAATGTAGACAACAATTTTTTTTTATTTATAGAGAGAGGAAGTAAATTAAATTTAAAGTGTCATTTGCCAGAGACTTGTACGAATAATAAAAATAATAAAAAAAAAGAAGCAATTTCACGAATGGATATATGATATAATAGTCTCTAAAGCTTGCTGCGTAGTTGAAACACCCTTTAAAAGTTTATTACAATTAAAAATGTATAAATAAACAAAATTCGATTTCCTAAACAAAAGCGTAATAATAAGCTAAATAATGGCAATAAAGAACAACTAATGCATAAAGAAGGTATAAAACATAAATAATTTCAACCAAAATCATGCATGAATTTTCAGTTTAATTATTTTTAAATATTGAAAAATCAAGGATATTAGGCGAACGTCTTCCCAAAAGTTACAGTGTCTCAAAAAGTGGTGCTAAGATTACATGTTATTCAATTTAATACTCTATAGTATATATGCAACAGAAACGTGACAAGTTCTACTTATTATATATTTAAATGTCTATAATTAAATTATTTAACATATTTTCATTTAATTACGTGTAACAAAGGCAATTTATGCGTAATTTTAATTTAAAAAAATTTCACGTGGAAACCTTTGGCCAATGACAGATAGCCGTCTTCATTGAAATGTCCACTCACTGAATATGTAACACCCTATATGTTCGCCTTTCCGCTTATGTTCAGACTAGTTTCTTTTCTATTGCCGGTAAAAAGAAAAACAGACAGATTAAATAACTTTATTTGGATTTTTTCGAAAGTTTTTTTTTTTAATTGAAAATAAGAGGTTAATATTTTCAGTAAAATTTGCCCTTATCCTAATCTTCAATCTACAACGCTTAAATGAAAATGCTTTCATTCAGATTACGAAAACAAAATCTTGATTGATTTTTTGAAAACTGTCCCTTTCTGAACATTAGATGAAGTGTTGAGTTTGTCTTATCAGGGCTTACGATCACCAGTTTACTCATCATTGCTAGAGTTCATAAAGCAACGAATGATAGTAATCCCGTTAACCTTTAAATGCTATTGTAATTGCGATCGTATGTTTAATACCTCATATCTCATACTATGTAGCAAAGTTTTCAGAGTGTGCTTTCTCTTTCAACCCTTAAATGCATTGTGACTAATTTTATTTTATTTTTAATTCTTTTTTAATCTAATTTTTTTTAAGCTTGATTTGAAAATTAAGTGAAACTGGAATGTAGACATTTAGCTACGATATGTATTTAAAGGTTAACAGATAACTGCTTTCGGACAGTGAGATATATTAAAATTGCAAACATATTTAATTTTGTACACCTCGTAATTAACGTATATCAATATAACTAAGAGGGAGAAATTCAGCGAAACTACAATTTCTATAATAAGAGCTTCAATTCACATATATAAAGGCTATATAAAGGATATATTGTAACAATGAAATAAAATGTGTGGACTTTGTGTTGAGCTTTTCTTTTTGGAACGTAATCCGTTGCGCAGAGTTGTATTAAAAGAAATTATGCTAATATTTTGCGCAACCCTGTAACCTTGTAAGCAAATGTATGTTTGCGCTAGTTTACTTTTATGTATCAAAGAGCTTCGGATTTTCTTGCAAAATTTGTGTGTTAAAAGTGAAATTTTAATATTCATGTAAAACTATGGAAAATCAAATAAGCAAAAGTTCTGCAGAAGAAAACGAGCTCGAAGAATCGAGTGTTACGATGCTGGATGTTTTGGAGGAAGAAAAAGAACTAGAGGAAGAATATGCAGCAGTATTGGGAGGTTCAGATGAAAAATGTTGCACCTACAGCGAAGGCGCTATAAAGAGGCAGGCTTTATATTCTTGCCTTACATGTTGCCCCGAATCGCGCAATGACCTGAATAAATGTGCCGGCGTTTGTTTGGCTTGCTCATATCAATGCCACGAAAATCATGAATTAATTGAACTCTATACGAAGCGTAATTTCCGATGTGATTGCCCAACTGAACGTATGGCCGGAAATCGTTGTCGTTTAAATGCTAATTTAAAGCAACCAATCGCTTTGAACGAAAACAATATCTATAACCAAAATTTTCAGGGATTATATTGTAATTGTCATCGCCCATATCCTGACCCAGAAACAACAGTTGAGGAATTTATGTTGCAATGCGTCATTTGTGAAGATTGGTTCCATTCGCATCATTTAAATGCATCTTCAAATGTGACCATAAAACTCATGGAAGCATGCAGTGAAATGATATGCGGACCTTGTATGGATAAACATGCTTTCCTACAAGATTACACCGGGTTATCACTGAGTTTGATGGAACAATCGCTTGAAAATTCTGAAATCAACGGTTCAATTTGTGATGATGTACGTGCTGGCAAGGATAATGACTATGATAAATTGCGTAATGATTTAGATAAAAGTATATCTGATATATTGAACATTGGTGAAGCTGCAAGTTCACAAACCAACACCGATGAACCTAAACTAAAGCGTCAAAAGCTAGAAGAGACCACTGAAGAACAATCAACTTCTAAAACGCAAACAGGCATATGCCGTCGACCTACACTTAAGAGTAATTATGAATCAGGTAAGTCTAATAACTGATTCTTGGCACTAATTAATGTTTCCTTCTAAATCATCGCCTCTCCTCTCATTTAAAGTCATTTTTATGTAAGTGTACATTTCTTGAGCAAAAAATAAATGGGAGGTCATGTTCAAGTTTGATTTCAATTATAATTCTGAAATTGATAAATTGTATGTTTACAACATAAAAAGTAAATCGTAATTCTTCTTTCCATCTCCAATGTAAAGGAACCCATATTTATGCGAATTGATTTTGTGAAAGAATGTCATGCCCAACCAAATGCATGACTTAATTACCACCAAGCGCTCATTACGTTGCAAATTTAAGGAGAATGCTTTAGACATGGGCACAACACAGTCAACAGAATCTAAAAAGTCAATGGGATAGTTGTAATCACTTCGCTTCGATAAGTTTAGCGTAAGGTCGTTGCGTGGTAAACGAAATATTTGATAATAAGAAAAATCTTCGCATTGCAAATCATTTAGTCCCCGAAACATTTGATTCGGTACGATACGTCCGTCAGTAAGCTTGTATAGGGCACCTCTCGGGCAAATTCCACATTCCTCGGTGATAATGAAAACAATGGCCGCCAAGCGATCCTCTTCCTTAATTCTAACCAATTCCGGTAAACTGGCAGATATTACTTGATTAGTATCAACTTCGAAAGTGGGATCCTTTAATTAAAATTGCTTGTAATTAAATTAAATCTTTTGTTGTTGTTGAACTCTTACCAATTTTACCGTAATTAAAAGACTGGGATCACCATAGAAGGGATCGGGGCAAAGTATAGCAGCCTGAAATATTTTCGGGCCACTTATAAAGGGTAACATTAACCATTGAAATCCATCCAAGCTATAAAAATATTTACGATCTTTAAGGCAATCCTTAATATATCCAAACGCGATATAATAATCGTTTTTGACGCCATTGATTCGTCCCCAAAAGTATATGCCAGTGAAGCGATTTTCATTTTGCAAAATTATCAGAGAGTTCTCTAACAAAACTTTTTGCTCTGGACTCAATTTCTGGCCGCAGTACATTAGACAATCCAAGCCCTCCTGAAAATATTCGATATTCATTGTGCCGGACCAGAGCCAATTTTGTTGTTGTTGTTGTTGTTATATATTTTCGAATAAAAAATAAAATTATATGAAAAAGCAAACTATCGATTGAAAGAAAAACTCCAAGGTAGTAAAATGGAAACGTATGTGATCGAATAATTGTGTTAAAAATATATAGTTTTCAAGTACAATTTAAATGTTCTTACTATTTAGATAACATTTTTGTTAACTTACAGGTCCTACTTTTTGGGCAGCAGATTGGCGCTTAAATCTCTGTCGTTGCATGAATTGTATGGATATGTATAAAAGCGATAAAGTGGAATTTTTCTTGGATAATGATGATACTGCTAAAAGTTATGAAGAACGCGGCATGAGAAGAGCCGCCTCTGAGTCATCCGCCTACGAACAAGGTATTCAAGCGTTGGCCTCTATAAATAGAGTTCAACAAATTGATGCGATCACCGAATATAATCACATGAAGGATCGCTTAAAGGAATATCTTCATACGTTTGTGGTTAGCAAGAAAGTGGTAACCGAGGAGGATATAAATCGCTTTTTTAATGAAATGCGTAGTGAAAGAAATGCTAGTGTTGGTCAACCATATTTTTGTCGATAAAATTTTATTATATGTCTTACATTTTCATTATTTCTTGATAGTTTTTTGTGTCACTTTTGTCTTTTGTAGTTATTATAAAATCATATACAATTGGCAAGAACGCCGATAAGTCGAATACCGATAAAGCGATATAGAGTGTGTGGGAAAGGGAGTTTGCTTGGATTTCATTCTTGTCAATGTATTATTTGCATTCCTTAAAAAAGAAAACTGTGTTCTTATGTATCACAAACAATATTCAAAATATAAAAAGTTACTTAAATACATTTGGAATGGATTAACTTTAAATGATTAGCCTTATTTTTTATAATTTTATGAATTAAAATAGTAGCTTATGTATTAAAATAGTGTTAGCTCGCAGCTTGGATTTGATGATGCATTGGAGAGCAATATCTTAGGTGTTTGCAAAAATTTTCGGTAAGCGACTTCTGCAGGTAAAAATGATGGGAAATATCAGTGGGCATAACAATTGAATTTCATGGTTTTCATCTTCCTCTAATATCATTGATTTATTCGTGGAGTGCTTAAAATTTTTCTTCCAACTTCATTACTTTGATTGTTTATTTGAAAAAGTTTGCTGCCGAAAGCAGCTGCTTTCGGAGACTTATGGCGGTGCTGCTCTATCATATGCCAATTATAGGCTTTGGTACCATCAGTTTAAAAGTGGCGACACGAATTGCCTGAAAATGCCATTTTTTTGCCACTTGTGACAAGAGTCGTCCAGGATACACTGCTGGTACTCGAATGGGAAGTTCTGCCACACCCAGCGCACTCAAGAGACATCTCCTGAGTACCACGTGTTCAGATCGGTGCAGCATGGTTTGTCCGGCACGCCAGTCCGCAAAGTTGAAGAAGAGCGAAAATAGAGATTGGTGTAATACGTTTTTAAACTGCATATGAGTGAGTTGGAAAAACTCTTTTTATATTATTCCAACAAGTATAAATTTGGAATTGCATTTAAATATTTATTAGTGTCATGTGGAATTCTTTTATCTAAGCAATAGTCTCTACACTTAAGATCCTCTACATAAGCAATTAATGCATTTATAATTTCATTACGTATCATGGGTATTTAAATAAAAATAATACCAGTTAGCAGATCAAAGAGAAATTATAAGGTATCAAGAAGCTTTCAGTTTTGACTGCTTGTTCGTTGATATGTTCCTTTCTGAGTGGAAAGCTTAGTAAAGTGTTCCCTTGCATCCGTTCGCACTGAAACAAGCAAGCAATGAAAGAGTTAATTAAATAAGAGCAATAAATAATTAGTGCTTCATAGCAGGGGATAGGTTGTTCTTTACAAAAGTCAACAAATTTTCATGTAGATTCCTCATTACTGTTTTATTGTGTTGTCCTCCCCAAGGAAAAAAAAATGTAATCATCAATTCAACAATGGCATAAGTTTCTCATCACTGCTTATATAGATTTATTAATTAGCATAAGGAAAGCGATATGTGTTTAAAGTCGGCGAATTTCATTAGTTCGCCATAAATAGCATTTAAATCTGTTAAATCGAATATAATTTTCTTAATTAGCTTTGATTGAAAGCAAAATAGAGATCTGCATTTAAAATTTTACAAAATGTTTTTATTTTATTCGAATTACATTGAATTTTGTTGTTGTTGTTTACTATTATAAATAAATAATAATACGAAATGAATATTTATATAAGAATTTTAAAAACTTTAAGAATTTTAAACTCTATAAAAGATATTTATTTACATGGGCACAAAATGCCAATCCAATTGAGAATCAATGTTATATTGAAGAACTAAGACAAACTAAATATCCTCGAAATGGGATTTTAGTTAGTTGAGTGTCGAACATATCAGGTAGATATAGAAACATTCGATAATTTTAAATCATCCGAATTGAGATTAAGAAATTGGTCGCTCCCGATTTGTAAAAGCGAATTTAATGGATCCAAATCATTTGTTACCGGCGTACTCAATTCAGTTTGAAAGGGGAATGTTTGCTGGCCATTATCAGGTACATTGCCATTAAGTTGATTTTGTTGCTGATAATCGTACGAAGCTTGCGGTAAATTCACTACTTGAAATTGCGATGAATTTGATATTTTTTGATTGTTGTCCAATGGCCATAGCGGTGTAATGCTACCTCCACTCGTTCGACTCATGAACGGATTAAATAACGCGTTCGTAACGTTACCAACATTCGTTTGTACATTGAAAAAATTATCATCATAACGGATTGGTAGTTGATTATTATTATTGTGTTCACTCTTGACGCCTAGTGTTTGCAGATTTCCACAAACTTGATTAAAAGTGTCACTCATTTGTGTTTGACTGCCAGCACTGGGTGTTCTCATAAGATTTGGTGACGGCGTCGTATTGCGATTCATTGGAGACAGAGGTGATGGTGGGTACGGACTACGACGCGGTCCAAAATTATACATTGATAAACCTATATTGCGATGGAATACGAAAACAAAATCAATTAACAAGAGATAGCAAAATTAGTTCTCCAAAATAAGTTTCACATACCATTATTTTCAGGTTTGATTTCGGGTAAAATTTCACTTGGTGCCGTAGTTGCTTGTATTGGCGGTATATTCCATGCATTCATATTGGGGCTTGCTTTGAAGTAATAAATTGTAAAATAATAATTTGATTAAAAACTCTTATCTGAAAACTTGGTTTAAATATAATGCAACATTCAATAACGATAACGGGTAATAAATGAAAGAATGGTGTATTAATTAGCCGGTCTACCGGTGTTTGCGTGATAAGAAAATAAAATATATAACATTGATGATAGTCAAAATTATGCTTGAGAAGCTAAACTGACAGTTTAATTATAATTGGCGTTTAGTATGCATTACAATAACAACAATAAAAAAATTATTAAAATTTATGAAAAATGCAAAATATTTATACGGGATAGCAACAAGCGATAAATATCGTTTACATCGATTGAATTAATTTACCATTAACCCACCTATCGTATATACGTACAAAGTAGATCTGATCCAATTCATTGGTCTTATTGCTTAAAAAAAAATTAAATAAGCTTAAAGAAAACGAGATTGTACACATCATAAATTGAATTGAAATTACATACCATAGGCCTTTATATCAGTTTGGCTAAGAGTGCGATAACTTAATAAATAAACAATCATTTAAAGAGATGTACGTCCTCTTCAAATTAAGTTTTATTTAAATACTACTAACATAGCTATGCACAAGGACTTAAAATTTGTAATTACAGACAAGTAAAGTAAATGAGATAATAGATTTTAATCAAAGTCAGTTAAGTTACTCATTATCCAATAAAATATATTTTAAAATTAATGTACGTCATAAAGGAAAATAAAAACTGCTATATGGCAATGGTTAGCTGTTTACAAAAATGTTTGATACTGACATGAAAACCGGCTTCTTTCTTATTAAAAACATTTTTCATTTACATTCATCCAATTACATAAATTTATAATATTAAAACAAATTTAAATTCGATATATATTCGATAAGACATATACTGAATGAGTGAAAAAAATGAATTAAAAATAGTCAGAGACGCCCTCTCCGCCGACGTTGCTCTCTAACTTAAAAATTGCAGATTTTCCAAGTTTTAGTCTTATTTATGAAATTCAAAAGTGAGACAAAAAAAGCTTATCCCAGCGTAAAAAATGTTAAAACATATAACGAAGATATTGCCTAATAAATGAAAGAAATGCACTTCGCTACCGTTCTTTTGAGGTTATGTCGTCACATTTGATTTAGTTTGTTCCACGTCTTCGGTTCGATTATCGACATTGTTTCCATGGGATCCTTGTAACACCGTTCGAATTTATTACCAAAATTGCCTTCCGATGACGGCTTACGATATAATGCCGAAGGTCTACCGAAGACTTTTATTAGTTTTTTGTAATAAAACAAAATCCTAGTTTCTGAAATGCTTTGTTGAGCTGAATCAAGCCTTTCTGTAATCTCCGATATTGTCAAAAATGTATTTGGATACCGGAAAGCTCTATCAGCAAGTATGCGTATATTCATGGGATGCATGTTTGGCTCTCCCTTTCTATCGTTGTATGTATGTATACTGAGCTAACAAGTGAACAAAAATGAAGATGATGTATGTCGCTATTAGGTGCGACGCGATCCGTAGCTACCGAAAAAGTTCATTTGCGGCCATACGAATTACTACGAAATGCTCCAGAGGCTCTGCGAAATTTATTGAAAGGGTTTTGTGGAGGTACAGTTTCGGATGGAACATGCAGAAGATGGTTCGAAAAATTTCAAATAGAAAATTTTGGGCGAACATTTTCAATCGATGACGACATTACCAAGGTCTTGTTAGAGAAAAACCTTTTTAGACAATATTGGCGATTGCACAAAGGCTTGATGCAGGCGTGGTTCCGAAAGCATACAAAACGTTCCGGTAGACTTAATAACTATGTCAATATTTCTGTTCACTTTGCACTTAATTTGGAAGCATTGAAGCTGTCAACCGGTAAAATTTTTCCAAATTCTTCAATAACTAGGGGCGAATTTGAATGATGCTTTTGCAATATATATTTTTCTCGGGTAATAACCTCGATGGATTATTAATTTTGATATGATATGAAGATATTTAAAAATGGCTCTGAAGTGAAAATATTTCATTACGAAGTTTGTTAAGATTCGGTGCATACGAAGCTAAAATCATAGGTGTTTACAATGACTACGCCCATTCATATATCCTTACAATGGAATATGTTATGTAAATGTACATTATTATACAACTTGCGAATATACATAGGCTAATTCAATTATGTTTGTTTAACCCATCACCATGAGATATGTGTGTAATATGTACCAATCCAAGGATACTCTTGAGTATGATATGTTTATGTGTTGCATATATATTGATTATTATATAGGTATACTACATATGTATATGTACATACATACATAGATGTATACGTCTGTCAACTTACAAATTTCATTGAATTTTCGCATTTGTTCATGCTTTTGCAATTCCCTTCGCAGTATATTCATAGCATTATCACCTGACCTAAGACGCTTACGCTTGATTTCATCTACAAAAACATATACATATATATATATATGTAAACATCTCTATAACATATGTACAAAAAAAAAAAAACATTAAAAAAATGGTGGCTCTTTTTAAGCACTTTTACTTTTGTATTCTTTACAAAATTTAATTTTTCCTAAGGTTCGCCTCTTGGTGGACTTACACTTCCAATTTAATCTATTTTGTTGGGTGGGCTGAAGTCAAACGCCTGGCAACTTCTGCCGGTGTTAATATTTGGCATTGTTCGAATTCGTCAGTATTTTCTTCACTTTCAGATGCAAGGGGTATATTAGTGTAGAGAGCGAAGTGTTCGGCTTCAGATAAATCTACTTTAGGATCAAGAAGAACGCCGTAGCTACCGTCACAAAGATTTTTGATACTTTGCCTATCGGCGATAGCTACAAGCTCCATGTCACCGTCAGATAAAGGGACATTAGCCAACTGTAGGGCGTTAAGGGTTTTATGATCAACCAAACCTTCAAGACGTTCCAGACTGTCAACGGATTTGAGACCGTTATTGTATGGATTATTTTCGAATGACATTTTTTGCGTTTCAATTTCTCGGCTGCCTTGCCCTCGGACTAAAACGCTGTTTACACCTCGACCGGGTAGCCTTTCACTGTTCGATTTCCTTCTATCAAATTCATAGCTCATCATATCTAATTGCAAAGATTTAATGGAACGCAATGAAGTGCGTTTGCTATCTCCTAATGAAAAATACATTTTTTTATTGTCTGAATTGTCAGTTGGGACTCTTAATTTGCAGTTTGATTCCTCTTTATGCACTTGGACATCGCTTTGATTCTTCTTTTTGCGTGAGAATAAACGAGAGAAAAAATTCTTTTTTTTTCTCGAGGGCCTATTCAAAGTAGACGACGAATACTTATTTGACTCCTGATCAGAAATTGACAATGCAGTTGTTTGTGAAGTTGTGTGTGAGGAAACACTTTCATTGCGGCTGCTTTGGGCCCCATGAGAACTGGGAGAATTACTGTTAGTTTTTCTATAAATTTCTTGACTTGGTTTAGGAGGCAAAGCGGGCAATACTTGATCTGAAATTTTTAATACTATGTTAGACGATGTGCATAAATTCGAGAATATAGGCATAGTCTCGGAGATTTCTACAGTATCCACTTGGATTGTAGGGGTCGATGGATTACAGGTAACAATGGATTCTTGTAGAGATTGAAAATCAATCTCCGCAGGCATTTCGATGGGGTTTTTTAAAGCTAATTCAAAGCTATTATGCGTAGAGGTTTCGTCAAAACTGTCATCTTTACTATTGTCATCAAAGCAACTGATATTGTTTGTAACATTTGTCTCGTTCTTTTCGGCATCGTGTTCATCAGAAAAGCTAAAATAATTTTCGGTCTTAGGTTGCCTGATTACTGCATTTGTATCAATATTGTCATTAAATTGTGCGCGTTCACTTTTGCGCAATGTGTTTATATGATTTCTGTTCATTATAATGTCATCGTTATCTTGAATTGACCCATTAGTTCCTATAACTAAGTTACACTCAAGGTCGTTGGAGTGCATCCAAGCAGTGATCTCTTTTATTGTGGAAAGATCTATAGATTCTTCCACTTCTCTGAGACCTAAAAGTTTGTCTTCTACGTCTGGATTGCTTTCTGCTGAGTTATTCATAGGTGGGAAGTAAAGTTTTTGCATTTGCAACTCGACTCGTTCATTAGCATTTTTCCGATTAACATCATATTTTTCTATACATACATCAGAAGATTTAGACGAAGGGTTTTCACTCGGGTTCGAAGAGTCCCTAACAGAATCTCTACATATAATCACGTCATTTATTGGATTCTCGTTTATTTGCGTCGTTTTTTCACCGTCAAGAGATAGTATTTGCTGAAATACCTTAAGATTCGCTTGTAGATCACGTTTACGCTGTAAACGCATAAAGAAGGACGTACCTGGGTCGGAATAGTATTCGAATGGTAAAGGCTCGCTAGTAGCTCCATCTGATGGTCGCACTAATTGGATGTAAACCTGCATTTAAAGTCATACGTAAGAAGTGTTTGCGTTAAAACATTATTTGCAATAAGCACTTACTTGAGGTCTATGAATTGCTTCTGTATTATGATAACGTGGCGTCTTAAATGCAATCGCTGTATGCTTATGAATATCGGTGTGCTGAAAAACGGCATAATCTTCCCAAACTATGGTTCCTTCTTTACTTAATTCATAAAATTTAATTTTAATATCTTTGGGAACCTTTTCGCAAAGCATTATTATTTCATCACCGCCGCTCATTTTGGCCGAGCAGCTGCATAAGCGATTAATAGCCAGGTCGTTTACAGCTTTCCGATCGTATACGGGATCGGATACTACAGGCGTCAATTTTTTGTATTGCCGTGGGCCAGATTGTATAAATGCTTGAAAACAAAGACGTACGACATTTAAATCAATGCTCGAGGGCTGATCTTTGTGCGCAAATTTTGCTGCAATTGGAGAACGTTTACGAATAAAACTTTTTTAATTTGCAATTACTATACTCACTTTTGAATGGATCGACATTGCGATTTTCGCGTAATTCTAAAGCCGCTTTAATATCCTTCTTCCTTACACACTGTACACCTAAATTGCTAAATACTGCTCTTGGAGGGTCACCTTTTACACGCATTGTACATATACCATATTCACAGCCCTCTTTACCAACCAGATTATGAGGATGTGGCCTGTACGGGGGATCTTTTGTAACACAGGAGACGACTATTGTCACTTCACCTTTATATCCAGCGATTTCAATGGTGGGAAATGTTTTATTTTCGGTTGTCGAATTAGCGCCGGGTATAGAGCCTGCCGAACGCCCTTCGCATTCATAGCGAAATCGAAGAGCCTTATTAGCAGGTTGCTCAACAATGCGTATGTAAGGCTTCTCGGATGTTGTGTATGAATTTTCGTGCCTTAAAATGTTTGTTGATTTCTGGGATTTTTGATTAAATGTTGGCGATGACGATCCCGACGATGAAACTGACGTTGCATTTGTAACTGCTTGAACTTCCAGAAATGCTGGACTCTCATTAAGTTCTGGACTGTTGTTATCTAAAGTCTTAAGTATATCAACTGAAAAGAAGTATAAGTCATAAGTATCATTATTATAATGCTTTCACTTTAGTCTTTACATTTGGATAAACTCTAAAATTGGTTATTTGCTAAATGAATGCTAGAAATCGCTAGCTTTTAGAATTTTTTCTTCATTTATGAGTAACAAGTGAGAAAGTTATATTCGGCGGGGTCCGAATAGCCTATACCAACCACTATGCTTTTGGCATTCTACTCTCCTAGTTCTTTTATTTGATACCCATATCGCTGGTATTATTAAGAAAAAAATTAATCGCGGTGTCTGCCGTCTTCATTTTAAACTTAACCCATTTTTAGGCAGATAATAAATATATGTTCGTTTAAGGAGTGTCCAAAATAGTTTTAAACGTTTTGTCTTGCTTGCTTTATGACAAATAAGCATTAAACCTCAAAAAAGTGGTTCCATTTTTGGACCTAGAGAGTAAAGTAAAGTGTCCCGTAAAGCAAATATGGAAATTTTCAGCCGTCTAACTTTAATAATTTCCGAGTTATGAGCAAAATTTCAAAAATTTTTGTTAAAAAAACTGACTTGTGTTCAGGTTAAGCTCGATTGTGCGTTTTTGCTCTGACCAATGTGGTCCATTTTCAATATCAATCTGCGTTCAGGAATTTTCAATGTTTCTACCAAATTTGAAGTCGATATCGTTAAATTTGCCAACAGGAGAGTGCCAACAACACACAGACGGACGGACATGGTTAAACCAACTCAGAATTTATATATATAATTTATAGGGTCTCTGCAGCTTCCTTTTGGTTGTTATATATATTTTGGAAAAACAAAATGATTATGTCCACATATTACAGTGGTGGGTATAAAAAGCAAAGACAAAGCTGCTATCCATCCTTGCATATATATAACTTAATATGTGAAATGTTGTTACACATGTACTTATAAAAATACGTCCATTCTCAAAACTTTCTCTGAAATCACTCCATATTATTCCATCCATAAGAGCAATTTTTAAGCAATTATGGTTTGCTTATGGATCACAGAGTGTCTGTACCAAATTTCACCTTGTTATTTCTATACTTGCGACTGTGAAAATTCGACAAAATTATTGGTCAAGTTGATCCATTTTAGTAGAAGTAGGTATATGCCATCTGCTAGAGAAAAATTGATTATACATATAAAAAAACGTCGCCAAAAAGCTTTGCAACTTTAAATGCCTTATAAGCTTTTTTTTTTTTTTTTTTTTTTTTTTTTTTTTTTTTTTTTTTTTTTTTGAAATGCAAAAGTTTAAAAAGATCGAATCGAACAACATGACAGTTCTAGGGTTAAACATAAACGACATTGGTAACAATATTCAAACCCAAAATTAATGTTAATTGTCGAAGGTCAGTGTGTGCTTGCAGTATGCTTAAGGGGAACTATAAATTTATCACAAATTAGTTTTATTGGTTTAATAGATGCTTTGAACCTTCTAGAATATGGCGGAAAAAATCATAGCCGAAAGAAATTTTTTTCATCGCTTTTCTATTTTTACACAACCCACTCCAAAAAGAATGCCTGCTCCTGATAAAATGCAGCTAAATGTCTTGTCATCTGTTTATGTTTATTTGCAAGGATTTCCAAGTGAAAAAAAAAAGAAAAATCTGTTAACACAACTTCATCGACGGACCGCGGAGTAAATATGAGGCTGAGACCGAACGAGTCGTAAAGAATCAATGTTAGCTAAGAATTTAAAATTTTTGTGGTTTAACTTTTGATATTAGTTATAAAAATACAATTAGAAATATTTTTGTCCGTCGCGAAATGACAAAAATGAAGCCTTTTGACAAAGTTATTTTCTAGGAGAGAGAATAAAGAAGAAATATTTGGGCAGTTTTTTGCGATTCCTAGGAGTGCATCTCTATAACACATTTCAAACCCTTAAACGCATTTCTTTCGAAGCGCGCCCATTAAACAATCATTCTATAATTTTCATTCTAATTTTTTAGAATATCCTCGAAATATCATTTTCTACGGCGCTAGATAAAGACTTAAGTTAAGTTATTAATATGACGGTTTGTTGTGTTTGGACGAAAATTGAAATTAAATTAAAAAAAAAAAAACAACTCCTCGTACAATTTAGTCTACTTTACATATTTATATATTTTCCAAACTTCTTTGAATTATTAAAGTTCAAATTTTATTTACTTACTTATATCACTCAAGCCCAGGTTATCGTCTTGTTCAGGCATGTTAACATTATCTGTAAGAAAAGAAAAGTTTTTAAGTAAAAAAGCAAGTAAGAACTTTATTTACGAGCAAGGTCAACTTGTAGATAGACTACACCACTTCACCTAATACAGTTATTCACTCGTTTTGATAATAATAAACGAAAATTCACACATTATTTTCATACAAAAGTATACTTTCCCCGAAAGCCGGACAAAAGAAAAAGACGTACGTCATCCAAACTCGGTAAGATTGATTTCCAAGTCAATTTGCTACCATGAGCTATTAAAAAATATACCGTTTTTACCTTATAAAGATTCAGTTTTCGTAGGGAAGCTTATATGTAAAGAGAATTCAATAATTTTCCCAGCCCAACGAAGTTCAAATACTATTACAGAGGGAGTTTTGTCGAGACATTTTGAAAATTGCAATTTTTTATAACGAGTTTTCAAAACAAGACCTTATATGGGGAGTGGTCGAAAAAGTCAAGTCTTCTAAATTACTTTTAATAGCGTTTGTCCTTGAGTCAAACTGTTCCAAACTCCATCAAAATATTTCAAAAATTGCTGCGTCTAGCTTCGATACGAGTTCACATCAACAAACCTTACACGGACGGACAGGACAGACAGAATCATTTTCTAAATCGTTTGTATAATAAAAAATGGGTCCATCCATAGCCTGTTTCACGAGCGTTGTAGGTTATAAAAAAAACAACATGTTGTTTACGTCATAAGGTCAACATTTGCTACTATAAACTTTGCGGCAGGCTGCAATCCTTAAATGATTTTTCAGATGTGCAAATACTACGAGGTGATGGATTTTCCTATTTTGGAGGTATCCGAAGAATTGTCCAATATTCTGGACTATAAAAGAAAAAGTTAATGCAAGTCATAGTTTGCCAGCGCTTGATCCGATCGTCCCGTTTTAAGTGCCATTAAATACCATACACCAATCCGATTAATACAGTTATTCGGTTACTACAGTTCAATTAATACAGTTATTCTAAACGAAATGTTATATGGGAAGCCTCTAAGAAAGTGGTTCCATCTGAATCATTTTCAATAGCGCTCGCCTACGTTAGCAAAACCGGACCAAAACGGACTGAAATATCTCAAAATTTACGGTCTACAGGTTGAACGCAAGAAAACTAGGCGAACAGACAAAAAGATAAGCGGTATAATAAATTGCTTGCGTCCACATAAACTTAATGTACCCATATACCAGAAATAGTCTACGATATGAAAACAAACATTAGATCCGCAAATGTGCAGAGTTTGTCAGTCAGTTTGTTTCACTTTGCGCAGATCTATGCAACACTTAGAATCGACGAGGCATGCCTGCCTGCCTGACCACGTATTTCTTATCAAGCTTAAGTGCGCAATTTACGAAATTAATACCAATTTCCTACACCAGAATGTTTTTGTCTACTGTTATAAATTGCATCGTTGGAACGTAGAAATCGCTACATTGTAAATAATTTTAAAAACACTGCAAACTGTAACGTTTTCAAATGATTAAGTGTTTAACAAATGCGGTCGAACCGTAGGTTCGCTTTAACTGGTCTCCAAACTTTAATATAAGAAAGAAATAACACACACACACACACACACACACACACACACACACACACACAGCATTATTGCTGTGGATGAGAAGGAAATCAGCGCCTCTCACATATTTGAAAATTCCTGATCACCTCACGAAATTGAAGAATAAGCCAAATTTTACCAAAAGTATTGATTTCAACTTTGACGGAGAGAAAAGCTGTAATAGGTTAACAATATGATGCTGTGGAATATAGGTTTGAAAAACTTTAAATACCTCTTGCGTAGTTACATCAGTTATTAGTTCCAAATAATCCTTGATTTATAAATGATATGCAATATGAGCTCAGAAAGTCGATTATTGGATTAAGATCATGGCAGAGTTCAGTTTCTGACGATACTACACAAAAAAATTGAAATGTGTTACCGACTGTTTCCACTACTTGAATTTCGGTGTTGAAATCGTAAACTGATTGTATGGTAAGCACTTAGAGGTTGACGTAGATAGAACATTTTATTAATGCCCCAGTATTTAAAACTATTACTTGAAGGTTTTTCGGACTAATAATATTCTATTTCTAGGACTTTGCATTCTCTATAGCGACATTCTCCAGTAAAAAAAGTAGTAATTGGTTCAGCTTTGATCGATTTTTCATACAATTTTTAAGAATTTATTTTTGAAAACTTATATAAGTTTTGCTGCTTATGTTATGTTTTTTAAATTGATTAAAAATTATTTTTATATAAATCAACGAATGTAGAAAAAAACGTAGAATAAATGTTATAAAATGCTCACAAGGCAGCATTGTTTCTTAAGATGAGTATCAAACAAAATTTGACAATTTTAAGAGAATGTTTAGCCGATTAACAACCGAAATGATTCGGCTATTCGGAGCGAGCGAGAAACTCAAGAATCTCTGATGTAGATTTCTCTGCCTTATGTAGAACTTATTAGAAGAACACATTGCATCCTCGGTTTCTGTAGGATTCTAGGCTTCATTAGTTCGTATGAGCTTTACGTGCGTAGAGCCTTCACCTGCCTTTGATGGCTTTATTTAAAACTAAATCGGGACAAGAATATCTAAGTAGTTGAGCCTACCTTTGCACTATAGTTGCGTGATTCAATTATATAACGTTTCGTCAACCTGGCGAATCAATTGTGGAAACCCTTCAAGATAAATATTAGATAGTCAGGAAAGGTGTTGTGACTTTTCACTATGAAATAAAATATTTTTTTTTTATTATTATTATTATTATAAATTTAGCCAGAGAATAAATTCTAAGACTAAAGTCTTAAAGCACTAGCATCTAGGGCTATCGGCTTTTATTAAAAAACTCTACCGCACTTGAGGTTTGAACCCACGACTATTGAGTTGCTAGTCGAGACTCTTGCCTACTCGGCCACTCAGGCGGATTTTTTTTTTTTTTTTTTTTTTTTTTTTTTTTTTTTTTTTTTTTTTTTGTATAAGGAATTAACTTGTTGTTTTGGATGAACTAAATTCTTCTGCTATCTCGCGAATGGTTATATGCCCAACAGTCGCAATCGTAACATTTAGTTGGTCAGTATCAATGGTATTTGGCCTACCAGAAAGCGGTAAAGCTTTTATGGAAAATTTCCAGAACAAAATTTTGTTTTCATTACATTTTAACAAAGGCGTTCTGCTACAACATTAGTTCCATGTACAACAGATGTTTCCCTATGCGCTTCTGTAATTCTTCTACCTTTTTTTTAAATAAAAACGTAAAATATACCTTCTAGGCTCACTTTGATCTCCTATTTCAAAAAATACGTCTAACTGTTATAACACAACCGAACGTTTTGAAAGTTTTTCACAAAATAAACATAAGCCTGGTCAACATAACTATATATATATATGCATTTAATCTTAAGTATATGTGCAGCTATCTGAAAAAAGTTATTTTAACTTGTTGTTGGGAAAAACCACAAGAAATTTCCAGACTAACTAATACCAACTGGAAAGGTTTTCCCGCAAAATTTTGATTTTTATATTTTTAATATTCTCACCCAATTTCAGGCCATTGTCTCCTGAGCATAGTTGAGAATGATCGGCTCTGTTCCGATGATCCTTTTATTTTCATTTTCATATTATTATCGCATTTATTTCGCTTTAAGAACGCCATCATAAGACAAAGAATCCAAGCTGTCTCTGTATATATCTAAATTAATTCGGACTAATTTGGCTCTGATGAGAAATGTATTTTGCGTACAGCAATAGGATTAGTATTATTAAACTATTTTCTTTTTTGCAAACAAATTTTTTTTTTTTTCTTTTTTGTTTAAGAACAAATATTTATAAATATTTATACAGCTCAATAGATTATAAACGGAGTGTTTCAAAGCTGATAGATAAGTTTTGCAAATGACCTAAGGTTGCTAAAAGCGAAAATACAGTAAACACAAAGGGTTATAAATAACGTTGGCGTATATTAAAAGATATAATGTAAAATCGTTGAAATCGCTTGTTTTAGTTAGGAATTTTTAATTTAAACAAATCAATAACAAATCAAGTTAATGTAAACAATTTACTTGAATCCAAAGCGATTTTTGTATAGGTATTTCAATATCATTTGCTCGTTTCTAAAACTGTGTTCTATAATTATTTGGCTGCGCAGCAATTTTGACGTCTTTAGATTCGATGTACACACTCGAAAGATATGTTTATGTATGAGTAAATAACATTTAATAACAAATTTAAGATCAAAACATTAAACAAATGGAGAAAAATTAAAAACAACACGGGAAGCCATACGAAGATTAAGTTGATATGTTATAACGTTTTAAGAAATGTTCGACTGCCAAATATGTTACACGGCTGTGCTTAATGCAATTCTTCCCGTAAGTTTGTCATAAAAAATCAGCAATAATGCTATGCGAAGCTCTCGTTTACATGAGAAACTTTATGTGGCGACCGGTTCATTGCACTCATCAAAAACATTCTGACTTTGCGATCGGTCACTAGTGATGAAACAAAAGAAAAGTAGTGTGTATTCTTATTGTAATTGTTTCGATACAACAGATGTTTGGAAGCCAGAGAGTAGTAGTGTGATTCGGGTATGCTTGGAGCATGCTGGGTTCGTATCTTCTCTTTGCACGATAAAATGCAAGGCGGTATTAGCTGGATAACGTCCGCAAAGTATGGATAATTTGAAAGCAGGAGTACGTATAATAATGACATGCTTAATGCCGATAATCTCAACTATCGGATCCACGGGAGTCAAAATTCGTATCCACTAATTCGTCACATGTGCTTAGCAAGAACCTTTCGGGGAAAACTAAGCAGGAGTGGTTTCGCTGCATTCGATGCAACCAGCATTGTATGCATAAATCACATAGACTTGGGTTTGTACCTTTGGCTGATACCGAAGCGGATGTGATTGTGCTGAACAATACTGCCGTGGAAACAGCTAAATATATATAAGGTATGAGTGTTTGGCTGAGCCTAAGCAGATGTGCCTGTATGTACACCTCATATGTGTTTATTAGGAACGTTGGGGCAGATGTGATAGTGCTACGAAAACTTCGGCGTGTATGTCTTGACTGCTGCATACGGCCCTTCGCGGGGTACTCGTAACTATCCTCAATTGCTAAAGCATTAAGTAATTAGAAGAATAGATGGGCCTCGCTCTATTCAGAAAGTAAACTTTGGACCATATCCAAAGTTCTTATCCGGTTGGTACTTAAGCCTTGGAATGGGCTCTCTTAGTTACAGAATTGTTTTGCTGGCACTCGCTCGTAAATTACTCAATAAGTTTACTGGTTTCGTTCGATTAAGCTTTCACTGCAGACACACACGCTAAACCATAGCGACATCTGATTGATTTTGCGTCGGCTTTGGTATTCTGAAGCAAGAGTCATGCGAAACACTCCGATATCAGTTTTCTAATAAAACAGGTTTCTTAACTTTCGTAAAGCACACAGAAGAAGTGCTTTGTGACTTGTGCTGTATTTGTGATGCCACTGGGGACATGTCCAATCATAATTTTTCATATAATAACAAAAGCGAGACAAAAAGTAGATAATACTAGGTCTCACTATTTATAAGAATCTTTATATGCAAGGATTTCGAATTATATCAGCAACTGATGATAAACATGACCCGTCCAATCTTTATGCAAAAACGTTAAATATCCCGAAAACTACGGCCTGTGAGTTGAACCTGGAAATACATTGATTGCTATCAAATGGACGCACGGAGTTAAATCGTTTCAGAAAATGATTCTGAGGAAATTCTTACAGTAAAAAACGATGGGTCTATGCCATGGCCCTTTGACATAGCTTATTATACCCTCGCAGCAACGAGAGTAAGATATAAAAATAATATCTTCCTCAAGACAATTTCTCGATACCCATACGTTCTAAAGCTTTTTCTGTGCGATTAGCATATGAAAAATAATAGACTCCCGACAACAAAAAATAAAGCGTGAAATGCCGGATTGATGCTGGTCGGGTGAGAGCTCATCAGTCCTTTGCAGCAACATAGGAAGACGACGAAATGCCTTTCGAAACTGTATTTTCGAAACTTTGACCTTGAGACTGGATGTATGCTACTCCGATTACATTTATTTTAAAATTTTCTTTTAAGTTAGTCTGTATTTTTAGATTGATTAATTTGAACATATTTCATACCGGATTTCGGACAAATCTTTTCGAAAAGTAAAAATTTTTTTTACCAAAATTGACGTCATATTTTGCCAAGAAGAGACGACATGTTTCACATTGTGAAGGTTGAAAGTTGAGTTGAGCTACATTAATGTCACGGCGGAGAGATGTCAAAAAAAAAAAATTGTTATTGGATAAAAACTTGTGCGTCGCCATTTGGCTTTTAAAAAATTTTCCAAAACATTTTTTGCTCTTTCATTAAGAACATTCTAGAAAATTACCCATAATTTCATGCTCGTAAAAGAGCATCGCTTACATTAGCCTTAACATTTATACCGTTCGCTTAGGAAATGAAAAAATACTAAAAAGCAATGAAATACAATCCTTGACGAAAAATAATCCAAAATTTGTGCCACGCAATATGCAATATAAATAATGGGCATCTATGCTTTTGCTATTTATTTATATATATTGTAAAGAAATTCGTTTTTTGCTTGCTATAGATAGGTACATACACTTAACAGAAAACTCAAAACCCAACAAAGGTGTTCTTAATATTAACAATTTATATAATAAATCGTATAAAGAGCACTTACCAACAGCATCATTCCGCTCCATATTTCTCTTATGTTTACACGAAAATGTTGAAATGAAAGTTTTATAAACTTCGGTTTATATTATCAAGCAATTACAATATCACACGACTACATAGAAATGATTTATTGGCAATATTAAAATTAATTATCATTTAAAATATTTTAAATATACATATATATGTATATATGTATATACGCTTATGCTTCATGGCGTGTGTGAAGCAATAGAAAAGTTAATCTTACACTACTTATGAGACAAGGGTATATTAAGTTTGTGCGAATGTGTACAGCACCCAGAAGAATCTACTTTTTCTTAAAAACTGGTCTGTCCGTCCACCTTATCGTGTATTCAACCTACAAGCAGCGAGTTTTGAGATATTTTGGTAAAATTTGTTATACCGGAGGACACAATCTTATGAAGAAATGTTATGTGAACTTCTAAATGAATTGTGGATTGCGGACAATCTAAAAAACGAATACAAATTCGATATTTGGAATAAATTCCATTTCTTTATAATTTTAATCTGCATGTTAACTTTTAACTGTCCGAAGGCGCAAGATTTTTTGAATTGTATTAGCTGCTTCCACATATTTCGATAAGCGGCATCTATTGGTGAAAATGATAAGGTAGTGCATGGCGATGATTTTTACCTTCCTCTGCATAAAATAATAGTTTTCTGCTTAGTATCATTGAGAAAAAGAAGAGTTTTCCGTGGCGTATTGTGACTGGCGATGCAAAGTAGAGGAAACCTAGGGAAACCATCCACATCGACACCGAAGTGGAATGTTCATGGTTATAAGGTGTAAGGTGTAATGTATTACGAGCTGTGAAAAGCGAATGAAAATCTTGCTGCAGATGTGTACCGAGGTCAGTTGAACGACGTTAAAGGATTATCAACAACGGCTAACGGACGCAAAGTTATCCTCTTGCATGACAATATGCTTGCTTATATAAGAAAGAGAGTATGGGCAGAGAAAGTACGATCTTCTTTTAGGGATGGATGAAATTATGAATAATCGCTGCGAATATGTCTAATGTGAGCGACGCTAGAGTATGTTGGTATTTGCTTTTATCGTTAACCTGGATTTATTTCTCAAGTTCTACCACGCGTGAAAAAAACGCCCAGTGAGTACTGGCCCATATAGGAAAGTTTCGTGATCCAAGCAGGGGAAATGTTGTGACACAATCAAACAGGCTGATCAATTAATATGCTACACTACTTCACCTAATGCAACACACTTTTCACTTTCCATCATATGAGCGCAAACTCCAAAAGCTAAATGAATGTGGCCCAGATTCCGCTATTATAAGTTAATTTTGTTGTGAAAAAATTTATTCTTTTTCATCCATTTTTGTCGCAAACTACAAAGAATTACACTTTGTTGCCATACAAAGGCTTACGGCAAAGGGCGCAGGAAATAGATGCATGTGTTTCAAACTTCACAGGTGAAGTTTTATTTTTTGTAGATATTTTTCAAAATTTTCGCAATTTATACATAGTATTCGAAAATACGGGATTCTACAGGTTCACAGGTCACGAAACATTTAAAATTGAAACTTTTTTGCATCGGGTGTTATATGGTGAGTGACCATAAAAGTAGTTCAATCCAATCTATTTCCTTTGCCCTCAAGCCGAAACATATCCAAGTGCTACATATTCTATCAAAATATCTCAGAAACTGCGACTGGTCGGTTGAACACGAGAGAGTATTTGCAGAAACCTTATACGAACATACGGCTAGACGTGAAAATAAGTCTGAATCTGAACCAAAAATTGACTTTAAGTTGGATGATATAATCAAAAGTGTCTCTATGTCAAGCCTTTTCGAACGTTCGCATAAACTTAATACACTCTAATCGCTAAGGTAACGTAGGAAAGATATAAAAGTATGTTTGATCGTAATTATCGAAGAGAAGCTTTATGCTTATAGCACTCTTTTTGGGATTTTTTAATCATAATTCTTTCGTTTGTTGCAAGTTGGTTGAGCTTTATTGAAATTTAAATTCTTTCAAAAATGATAGAAAAGCAAAAATACTCTAGGTTTTGACAGTTAGCTGCTACTCGAATCCATTATGAATTAAGCTTGCATCGTGCAATACTTATTATGAAATGAATTAACTTTCTTTCAAATACAGTTAATTAACTGTTAATTAACTCTACCTTTACAACCTTTGTAAACCCGGAAGATAAAATGGTTAATATAATCGCTAGATTTTAAGGAGACTTAAGTAAAGAGAGAGAGAGAGAGAGAGAGAGAGAGAGAGAGGATTATCAAGCTTTTAAAGTAAGAAACCTTAAAATTGCGAATAATCAATTATCATGAACGTATCAGGGATTAATAATGATAACGATTATCATTCATAGTTTTTCACCTTTAATATGTAAATGCGCTGCCTCACGTAGTATAGATCGGGCGCGCGATTAATTACGTTCCAGTAAACTTTAAAAGATATAATTAAACGCGGTAGTCATTAATATGTTTTCATATAGATTTACTGTTATGGTTAACCGACATGCGAAATGAATTTATCGGATACACATTTCGCAAATTATATGAATATTCTAGTTTTTTAAACACGAAGCCATGAATTAGATCATTTCTGATGAAAGAAGAAATCACGCTATATATGTTAACATTTTTTTGCAAAAATTTTCATTACAATGCTAAGTAACACTTTTACTATATTTATTGCTTTTGTTCTTATTATTTTTTTTTTTTTTGTAAATATTATTATTATTATTATTATTGTTATTATTTTAGGTATATACTTTCATTGAATTTATTATTATTACGTTTTAGTTTGACTGTTGAACATTTTTCACAAAAGCTGGTCTTATTTTAATTGGTTATCTCTTCCAAGTTTGTTATTTTGCTGCATATGTATATGTATGTAGATAAGTTATTTTCCGAGAATAACAATTATCATATATTAAACCACTCATACATACATATATACAAATTAAGCGTTTTAAAGCTTACGCCTTGTACGCTTGTATTAAGTTCATGTATATGCAAAAGGCAATCTCACAAATTTACGAATTACATTTATACACGTGATAATAGCGATTATAGTAGCGACTGCATTCTATGTGCAAATGAGCGCAGAAACTCTCAACTGCCTAAGAGCGCTTAAAAACACAAACTTGTATCTATTTTTAGATTTATTTATTATTGTTTACGTGTATCTTTGATTTATAAGTGCAAGCGGACTCGAATATCTATCGCGCACCGTACGAAGTTTACGCTTTCAAAGTGAACACTCAACTATTGTTGTTAACCATCGCACAATTGTCGGCAGTCGGTGAGTTGCTGCTAATGCTGCTCGTATGTGAGTCTAATTTCATGGCCGTAGCACTTTTCGGCTCCGCTTGCCTTTACTTTCTCACTCGTTCAGATCATTTCATTAGAAATGTTTATGTGCACACATTTAAATGGCGTTTGAAACATGAAAATGAGTAAGTAAATCGACTTGATCGTGCTCCAACGATAATGTTCGTGTGAGTGAGGCTTAAAAAAAAAAACACTTGGTCTGGGCAACTTCTGTACTTTGCCGTAACGCTAAAGAAACAAAAAAAAACACTTAAAAAACTTATTCGTCGACTCATGTTGTGTATGATTGTTGGCATCTACCTTATCGTTGTGTGAGATTGAAATCATTTTACACAAAAAAATTTGCTTTTTTGTCTAAGTTATGTATGACTTATGTACAGACGTATGTCCACTATTGGCAAATTTAAATAGTGGCGTATATTGGGGAAGGTGTACCAAGTTGTTTATGTTGCGATGTTCATCAAGGGTACATTTTCCAGGGAATATTTCTGTGTGTGTGTGATTTCCTGGCAGCTGAATTTAAAAACTTGTAGCTTTACGCTATAAATACGTGTTCATTTAATTTGTAATGTATGTAACAGCAGACGATTAATAACAGCTGATCCCAAAGGACAATAATAATCTTCATTTTAAACCCATGATTGGTAGATAACGGCTCTTATGGGCTTTGATGTGCTCTACAATCGAGCGCGCCACTTGCTGGCCAAACCTGTTGTGAGCATTGTATTTGTTTGAGCAGTGCTCTCTTCGCCTTTAAACATTCACTTGATATTCTATAATTTCAGCTACTATCGAGAGATATATTCAATTTGCTACAAACGTTTTCCCCACATGTGGTAGGCTGGTTAAAGATTCACGAAATTATTTCATACTGTTGAAAGCAAGGTGTTTACAATCAACAGCTGTAGTTCTGCATGCGACTAATTGAGTAAAAACTATCAAAAATCTTAGAAGGTCACCTCACCCCCGGCCTTTATGACAAATTGTTGCATATCGAAGCTAATATTTTCTTTTTTTATAGTTAGCCTTAGGTCTTGATTTTTGTGCATAGGTATATATTTAAAATATTGTATATATGTATTGTGAAGAAGCAAAATCGCCATCTTGTTTTCCGTTCACATATCTCCCGCTCGGGAGGAGCTGCTAAGATAAGTTAATTAAGTAGTAGTAAGAGTACAAGGACTGACGACGGGTAATGGGCATCTCGTCGTGTGATTTCAAGTGACATCTGGTAAAGTTGCACAAGCGACCTTTACAAAAAGTTGCGAAAGGACTTCTGCTGCAGAGAGGTAATTCTCGCGTGGTGAAAAAAGGTGGCTTTTTTGATTGACTTCAATATAATATCGCTCATAATCTAAGAACACGGGTACAGTATAAAACCATTTTTACGTTTGTGACAGCGAGTTCAAAACTATAAGTTAAGTCTAAGTCAATTATAAGCTGGACAAAATAATATTTGAATAACATTTGAATTGTCTACGCAAGTACGCCCAATGATTCCAGGCAAAAACTAATCGGAACTGTTATCTAATGGACGATGGAAGAAAAGCATAAAGACACAAATAAAAAGCTTGTGAGCGGATCCTGGACTCCGATGAGTTACCCCGGGATTAAAAGGAGGGAAATAGCCTCACAGTATAATAAATATTATTTCAATGACGTGGCATTCAAATCTCTTTCAATGTATTGTAAACAGTGTGTGCGGATTTCACTAAACGGTATGATATATAGAACTTGAACCAAAGTGTCCCATTTTGTTTGTAAAATACGTCCACTTTTCGAAAACAGGCATCGCAATCTCCTTAACAAATAATATCAAATTTCAAAATTTAGTGACAGAAAAACAGTAAGCATGGAAGGAAGTACTTTCCCCTTAGGGACTATCTATTAAAGAAATAGAAGTTACGATTTGACTGTTCCTCAATTTCTTGCGCTCGTAAAAAGGATAACATAGGCCCGAAAAAGCCGTTCAAAAACGAGAAAACAAACAAATATTGCGATATAACTGAGGAAAAAAACAAATTGTAACTTGTTGATGATAAGGGACAGAGTCCGACAATTATTCGCTTTCAGACCTTTTTCTGTTATTTCCTTCATATCGCAACTTCTTGCAATTTAACGTAAAAATTTTTCAAAAATCAAAGAAAAAAAAAATATTTAGAGAATGCCTTCTGGTGTAACCCTTTTTTTATAATTTACCCTAGTGTTTATAGGCCTTAAAAGGGATATGTTTAGTCCCCTTAAATATACAATCGCTTGCTCGGTGTAACATTGAGAACAACATGTAATTATGTTTTCTTTAATTAATTAATTCTTTCAAACTGCTTTCCCTCCGCATGGTTAACGCGAAGATAAGTTGGCGTACTCTTTCCCGATTGTTTGTCCATTTTATCGTGAATAAAATTTTCCTTCCATCCGTTCCAATTATTCATTAAACATTTTTTAAACATAATTTTGTAGCATTGTTCGTGACCGACCAACTGTCTCAATCTTGAGGCATACGAATATGGTGTTTGCGTGTTCATCTCTTTGCTCTTAAACTCAACTCAAAAGAATCGAGATAGAAAGCGAATATTAATAATCTTTTAGTATTAAGGGATAAAGTTTGAATATAAACAGAATTCGCCTACAAGTATAGCAATCGTAGAAAGCTTTTATATTAATTTATCAATACGAAAACTATTTTATTTATTTATTTTTCTTCTTTTTTTTTTTTGAAAGATCGACTCAATGTAATCGTTATTTAGGAATGGAATGAGGTATTGGTTAGTTAAAAGATATATCGAGTTTAATAGCTTCCAAGTGGTTACTGATAAGTAACGATTGAGAGTCTTCGCTTGAGCACCCTTAGTTGGCGGAATACCTGATTGGAATTTAGACAATATCCACATATATGTGAGCTCCTTGTGTGGGATGATCATAATTCGCGAGAAAACAAATATGGCGTTGTTGCTTATTACCCTTTACATTACAGAGTTGCAGTCCACTAGTTCTTTGTAATATTTGAGCATACTCTTCGGAAACTAACTTACTACATGTATACATATACATACACACTTTACTTTGCGTCTTAGAAATACTCGTAACTCTGCGAGTTGAAAAGTATTACGGAGAAAAAGAAGGAGAGAGAAAGAAACAGAGAGAGAGAAAGAGAGAGAGAGAGAATCGAAAATCAGTTAAAGCCAATTAATTGGAATCAATGCAAACAGACATCCAATACGGTTACATATGAATGATGTATAGCTGTTGCCGAAAATTTCTCGCATTGAGGGCAAATTGAAAAATTTGGTCACTTGTGTTTAAAATTTTGTAAAACTGAGATAAATGCGTAAATACTTTGAAACGACCTTCGTCCTAATACGTGACGAGAAAAGCTTAAGTTATAAATAAATCGTTTACAAAGTACACGGCTTCCCCTCTCTCTCTCTCTCTTCTCGTTTTATTGCCGTTATTAAAGTTTTACATTTTGATTTGTTTTTTTCTTACGTACAATAATTTCCCCTCCATTACGCTTATGCATCACTAAGTATTGCACGTATATATATATATAATATATATATGTATTCGAATGGATTGATAGGTTATGTAACTTTACTTTTAAAATAAAACACGATCACCTCTTCTTTTCGTCATACTTTAAAGCATTTCGGTCTTAGTTGTTGGATTACTTCGATGATTCATCATACTATGTCTTGATGTATGCAATTTGCATTTATTGGCTTTCGTTCGTGAACATGCTTTCGAACATCGCATTTAACATTTTTGAGAACTTGTTCATGACATTGTTGCAGTCCGATAAAATTGTATATTGTTAGAGAAATTGTGATTACATATACTACACATATATATGAATGTCTTTCTTTGTGTAATAAAAACTTTTTTTAAATATAGATAAAAAAATGTTTTATTTAATTAAAAGCTAACGTTATATCTTTGCATTTCCTCGGCATATAAATAGCAAAATTGTTGTTGTGTTTTTCCTGGAATTTCTATTTCTGCGGCTTTAGAAATGAAAAATACCTAAGACGTGAATGAAACCGGTTACGCTATGCTTTCAATTCATGATAATTGATTTGAAATCAATTATGAACAACATCCAAGTAATATTTACTTATACGTATTGCATATGTAGCGCGTGCGAGGGTAACCAGATGAATGCAATAAAGTGAACAGAACATATAGTGACAAAAAGAAAGTAAAAACTAGTTCTGCTGTCCACAGTCAGTCAGGTGAAAAAAAAAATTTTTTTTCTTATTGGTTAGTCATTATATATATAAAAATATTTTTCAGATTTCTAACTCAAGAAGTTTCGAATATTTTTTAGCTATAAACTATACTTATTTCTTAAGGTTTCACCCTCCAAAACAACGGTACAGTCGGTATAGATTTAAAGAAAAAAAATACCTTTGGTCACCTTAGCTATATGATAATTTTGAGAAAGGAGATATATAGAGCAGATTGAAAATGTTGACGAGAAAACCTATTTTAATAAGATAGTCTCTCCCATTTTTTATAGTCCAAAAGCGTTCATCATTACTTTAAGGTCACTTTTGACGAGTTTAGTAGTCAAAGAATCGATCAACTGTTTAGTGAGTATTTGTGATAAATAATTTTTCAGAAATTTTTATTTTAAAATATTAAATTTCGATTTCCCATGGTTTACTCCGACTAAGACTATTGTTATCAAAAACATCGTTCCAAAAATTATTAAATAAAGGAGTAGAAGTTTGCGTTCATATTCATTCATTTCATCATAATATTTGTAACATCCAAACGGAAACTTCAGAGACTCTGTAAAGGAGATATGGTCTTGATCAGCGTGAAATTCTGAATCGATTAAGCCACGTCTGCCCCTCCGTATGTGCGTTGTTCACACTCTCTTGGTCGCAAAAATCAAGATGTTGACTTCAAACTTGGTAGAATTGTTGAAAGTTTCTGCATGCTTAGCACGTTTGGTATTGAAAATGGGCCAAATTGATTAGAGCACACGCCCGCAACCAAGCGCAACTCAGTTCCTCTAAGCAAAAATTTGTAGGTTTATGCTCATTAATATGGGAAACAGAAGGCTGAAGTTTTTTACATTGACCTTACGGACAACTCCATTATTTATGGGCGAAAATGGAAAAAATCGGCCGTGCCCACACAAGGCTATAACCAGTTCGATATCAAGTAAAACTGACTGGGAGAATTGAAAGCGACAAGCTACGTGTTAATTCTAAATGAGCTATGGCAAATGGCACGAAGTAGTGGATTATTTTCATTTAACAATGAGAGATAAATTTTAGACCATTCATATATTTACAAGCATAAGTAAAACCTGGGGGCGATAAAGATTTTATTGGTGGTAGGTGTGCGAGGTATTTATCCCCAGCTGAATATAACTCGTTCACTTGTTTTATTGGTATAATTCTGATGCATCTATATAGTGCTTCAAAATTCTCGCAGAATGTGAATTTTACTCGTGAGATAAAGTGCTGTCAAGAAACAGAAAAGATGACCTCATAATGTACACTGACAGTTCAGGGCTATTGAAAATAAATTACCGTACAAAAAAACACCGCGTTTTCATTGAATGTGAAGCAAGAATAAGTGGAAAATAGTTTTTCGAAAAAAATCATTTTCAGCTATGAAGCTCATGTTTATCTTGATGATTTGCTTAATCAACAAATCTGTTGCAAGTGGAGTTGAAAAACAAATGCATCCAAAATATGTAACCTTTTGGTATGGATTTTAGGCAATGGACAATTCTTCTAGGAGGTACGACTAAGTGCTCAGTTAATAGTATTCGCTAACGAGGAGTTAATTAAATTTTTTGTGTCTAAATTGCGGAATACAGATGTGAATGACAGATGGTTCCAGCAAGCCCCGAAAGTACATTCAATAGATCTTGAAAATTTTAATTTTTCGAAAATTGAATTGAAGTTCGAGGAGTTCACTAAAGAACCGTTCAAGCCTTGTTTTTGAAAGGTATCACAAAATTGCTTCAAATTTATTCTTTGAAGGTGTGTATAAATATTATTGCTAATGTACAACTAAATCAACTGAAAATCGGTGGATTTTTTTGTAAAGTCAATCCAAACAAGTTTGAGAACAATTTGTTAAACCAGTTTTTAATGGCTTCAAGCTAATCAATATCCAAAAATACTTCGAGTGAATTAGAATTTTTCTAATTTACAACGTTTGTGTAATATGCATTTGAATTGTAACAATTTACAAAACATATATTCGGTTGTGGCCGAATGCCATTTCCATGCCCACTAGCCAAGGTTTTCCAAAAAAAAAAAAAAAAAATTTGAAAAAAAAAAAATTTCCATATGAAACATTCGATGCTGATCTGCGCGCAAGAAGTGTTAAAGTGTGAAGCTCCTATCTGAACTGTGGGGACCGGGACATGCGGATAAACTTGGTGTTGATCAAGAAAGTATCGTTAAGAAAATCCTATATTTTCTAAGAAATCGAACACACACATGCATGGTGCGGATTCGCAGAAAATTTCACAGGAGAACTAAAACGTTGTTTCGTCGTGTTCAAGAGGACAAGACCATATAAGTTTCAGTAAATAGATCTCCTAGGACTAGTAAGCCCGCATGGGTAGCGTTATAGGGGAAATTCACGACTGCCAAGCCAGCGTTCGTGGTAGAATTTACTTTGGTTGCAACTACAATGAGTGCTCAATGGGTAAAGGCATAGCATCTACCAATTCGGCACACATGAATTGGGCTTCGGCCATCATCTCCCTTTCTTCACTATTTTTTTCACTGTGTTACACAAATAATTGATTCAACATAAAAAGAAAGAAAAGAAAAAAATAAAACCAATGCTATTCTGAAAATCACATAAACATCTTATAGAGTGTGTAGGCGAACTTCCTTGTGAGTGCTGCAAATAAGGTACAAATGTTTTCAAACTCTAGGTGGTAGATATAAAAAGATTTTCTATTAGAAACCTATCGAAAGACACAGACACATGTAATGAAATTATTTTTTATTTTCTTCATATTCATGTTTATACACAGATATAAATATGAATGTATATTACATAATACGTATGAAAGACATGTATTGCTGGCTGTTAATTTTGCCAAGGTCAAATAAAAAAAAAAATAAAAAAAAATTATGGGTCTACTTGTTATTCCACTATTCATGAACAGTGCCAGACGTGAAAATATCAATGTAAATATTAAATGTAATTAAATTATGTATACGTGTGTTTGTGCCATATATGCCCAACGCATTTAGCTGTGGAGAAGTTGAAATAAGAAAATATTCTCAAATAATTTCAAGAGAAATGCTTTAAAAATTTACATCTTAAATGAAAAAAGAAAAAAAAGAAAAAAATAAAGTAAATAAATAAATGAAATATTGTTTTATGTCCAAATTTGTGTGCGCGCGTGTGTGTATATTATTATTTCATAACACACAAAAAAGCATTTAAAGTAAATAAAATTATTTATTGATTTTTATTAATTTATGTATGGAATATCAAAGTAAAGGTAATTAAAAAGAAGGAAGAAAATTGTACACGTGTTAAGAAGAAATTTAAATGATCTCCTAATGTACACGACGTTTTTGTAAGCGCAGAGGTGAGAGTTGATAATTCACGACAACTTTTTAGCTGACTATTTTGGCAAATATTTATGGCAAGTTTTAAGCAAAATCTGCTAAAAAAGCTATATATGCCTTCGAAGTAATCAACTTCCTATACGGCTTGAGAATTCCATAAAAATATCGGTGAAAAATTGCAGTGTTTTAACCCACCATGGATGGATGGACAACGCTCGGAAAATGTAACCAACATCCTCGATATCCTTGAACTTTGCATGCAGATCGAGGTAAAAGAGACTTGTCCACCTTTTAAATCGTTGAGGGGATTATTCGGATTTCCTTGGGTACTAAACTGCTCGTTCACGAATTGCTTGGGTATCGCGGAATACGCTGCCGCGTATCTTCGTCTTCGTCTTTTAACCATATTGCTCGGAACAATCCGTTGTGGCCGTTCCCGCCGTTCCAAATATTTCCATTCTTAACTCGATGTAATATTATTCCAGTTTGCCTTCCTTCTCTATCTTTAGCTTTACGCGCCTAGAGAATATCCCTTTTGAAGAGCTGCTCAACAATAAAAAGGCGCTACTAATTTATCTTACTTGTCCTCACTTTCTGTCGTAGAAATGCTACCTAAGCGTGCGACTATTTTGCCATAACTAAAATCCAATAATTGACATAAGATCCTCCTGTAAGGAGAAGTGTCTTCAAAGTAACTTTTGCACTGCTACTGCATCGTTAGTCGTGGCGCGTTTGAAATAGATACGATCGTTGAGGAGGTAAAATGAGATTGTTCGACGAGTTCGTATATAGCAAAACTCTTAGACGCTCGTGGGCGATGAAAGAGTGTCCAAAACTCTCGATACTCCCGAGCATCGGAGTGATGTGGACCGTGTGGTGCTTATTTGCAAGAACATCGATGACAAGTGAAAGGGATTTGTCCAGATTTTAAGTCTTCTAACAAGATCACGAAGCCTCCTCAGCGTTCCCAGCCACCCGGCCTGGAATTGCCTATATTTTGTGCGGCACACTATCGCAACTCGTCCCTCTTTCGTTACACTGCACGCCGGTGGAGCAATCTACCCGCAAATGTCTTTTTCATCGTGCGTGATGTTGCCACTTTTAACCCAAACAACCACTGCCCCCCACTGCTTCTCTACCCGTAAACCTTCCTGACCACGTTCATGACTGCGCGTATAGGGGACTTTCTCTGAGTGGCTGGTTGTATGCAAAAATAAAAAAAATAAATAAATCTAATAATTAGTTTAGGAAAAAGACGAATTTCCAAAGAAGACAATGCTGACAATAGGCGTCCAAAGCAAAGTGTAGCATTTATATAATACATTTATATAAAAAGAAAAGCTGTTTCATCGATCGATTCCACTAATTAGTGAGATCAAGAATATATACATACTTTATACATCCTCTAAGAACATTTATGGAGCCTATGGTAATTAGCAAAAATATATATATTTCAGACAACTTTACACCAAACAAAATAAATACCAAGAGAATTTAAGTATTTTCAGGTGAACAGAAACATGGTACGATCCGCCTAATAATGAGTACAATCAACAGTTGCAGCGTTATAGTGTTTGCTTCAATAACTTTTAGACGATCTAGACGATTTTATCAGCTTTGAAAATGTTATGTAAACCACCGTCAATTTACAATCGAACAAATTTGAATAAATTGGAACGCCCCATTACGAGAAGGATGTTGCTGGTCCATTAGAAGACAATTAAGTTTAAGAAGTGAAAAGAATGTTGCGACAGCACAGCAGAATATTAGTAATGGAGCAAATCTTTCGATAAAAAATTTAGCCCCTCTGCTGGAAGAGACGGGACTTTCGTCATATTAATTGCGAATGAGACGTTGGATATTGCTACGGTATTTACATGAGAAAATAATTTCGCTCAACTTATTAATTAATATTATTATTTATTTAGATATTGCGTAGCACCAACAGTTTATTATTTATAGTAAACAAAAAAATATTGTGACTTAAAGTAAACAAATTCTTGAATCTTTAGATATATTTTCTCAGGGTCTAAATAAATTGTAATTATAATATTAAGAATCAATATATATTTCAAATAATATAAACTTTTATTTTACGTCTGTAAAACAAGCCTCATAGTCAAGAATCAAAATCA